>NC_135375.1:77915173-78524673 GCF_049243985.1 Paroedura picta | reverse complement strand
AATATAATCCAACGTGACAGCAAGTGAATATTCCCTATTGTAGAACCTTACTATTCCCAAGCACTGAATGATATAGCAAATGAAAGATGTAGATAGAACAAAAACAGGGAGGAAACTATTCTAATGAAAAACCATTTCAGTGCCCTCAGTGCTAACAATCTAAATGGAAGGTAGATCGTATATCTGAATTTAGAAAACAATTAATGGTGTTCCATTACATTAGAACAGAGACAGTTCTGTTGGGCCATACTCTAATGCCAAAATGTTTTGCCCTAGAATGACATGCCTATGGTTGAGGTGCCCAACTAGCAATCCAGTACTGAAGAGATGTGAAGGAAGGCTTCAACAAGCCAAGGACATAATGGGCATTACAGTGCCCACTACTGCATAAGAATGATTATTTTTGCCATCATTTCTGATTAACCCACTTTGTATAGCAGGAGGATATAAAAATAACAATTAAATCATTTAATCCATTGAATTGCTACTAGCTAAAAATTAATGTGAGAACCAATTTTGGCTGATGAGGAACAATTTAGTCACGAGTTTTTTAGGCTATTTTACTTCTGCTGTATTTCTGTAACTAGCAGAGAGACAGAAAATTAATGATAAAATTCAGATTTATTTACATGTTGTCAATCATCAAATCAAATAACGTTGATTTTAATGACAATAATTAATCTGTTGTCTGCCTCAGTAAAATAAATCCATTTGACAAAACTTTGTCATTCTTTCGGAACAAAGTCCAGCCTGCAGTCTCTAGGAAACACATTAAAAAGCAATGATCCTAATTTAGGGGATCTAATGTGCTTATCCCCTCCATTGTATCAACTCATTTAATCCAACCCTGGACTTCTTATAGTTTAACCAATGATTAACCATCAAAGACCTCTCTTCTTATCCCATGACAGTTAAGTTTACACAGAAATCTTTGGTGAAGGACTGTCAAAGGCTTTTGGGAAGTCCAAATGCGTATCTACTACCTCACCCTTATTCACATGATTGTTAACATTCTCAAAGAACTCCAAAAGGTGATAAGGCAGATCAACCTTTTGTAGAGAGCATGCTGATTTTTCCTCGAAAAGATATCTTCTTCTATTTCTAAATTATATCATTAATGAAGGGTTCTGTCAATTTATCCAGAGCATATGTTCACATAACTAACTTCTTATTTTCTAGAATCCACACACACACTGTGATTCCTTTTTTAACAAACAATTTGTTGATTTTAATGACATGTACTATGTTATTTTTAGGAAATAATTTGATATTGGAGTTCTTTAAGGAACCTTGGCTTGAAGCCCAGGCTGGGACTCTCTGGACCCCTAGGTCCTTATAAAATACACCTATTCCTTCCATGCATGGCCCCTGTACATCTGTCTCTTCTTTCACAGGTACACATTTATTCCAAGAGTCTAGTGCCAAAGCAAATTAAAATTGTTCCTTATTCAACTTTTTAAAGAAAATGGGCTTTTAAACAGTTTAATTAGAAAAGACTTTTGCAGGAACTCTGAGTGACACAGACCAGTGACACAGCAATATGTTGTATGCATTAGGTGTCTGTGTGTATCTACTTCTGTTTATACACCCACATACATATACTAGTATTTCCTACCTGCACCCAAATAGTATTTGAAATCTTTCCAACAAATCCTAGCTTGATGGAAATGTATAAACAGCCCGTTCTGTTTCTTGTGCTAGAACGCAGGGCCAGTGATTAGGTAAAGTTCATCTCTTATATTTCTCTTATAAATTTTAAAATATTGTTTGAGTAAGAATCAGAATGTTTTGGGCAATGGGTATACCAAATTCCAGCTCTGTAAATGGCTTGGGCATACATTTGGGAATGAACATTTTACTCTTCGGTTAAAGAGGATTAATAAATGTCTAATTTCAAATGTTTCTAGTAATCATAACATGTTCCTAATTTCAGCTTCTCAGGTAGTATAGGAGGGCAGTATAAACTGACCAGCATCAGCATACCCTGAGGTATTGCTGCCCTTTATTGCTTGCCCTTTATTCTTCCCCACTTGCTTACTCAAAAGCTCACCAGCACACTCACCAGCACACTGGGAAAGGGGTATGTATGTTCGGTGCATGCAGTTGGGAGCATCTCCGATGGCAGGGCCTATGCACAGGCAAAGAAGCATAAGAAGGTCCAACAGCAGGACAGTGCCCCTAGGTCCTCTCTGCTCAGGGAATTGGGGGACGTGGGATTAAAATGTCCAGCTGTTTCTTGGAAGGAGGAGGCTTTTCCACAACCCACATGCCACATTTCAAGGCTCTAGTTTTAAAAGAGATTAAATGCCATTTTGAGTTTTCCATTCAGTTAGTGGGGATGGGATGCCACGTTTCCCCCTTTCTTCTTTTCTGCCAGTCCTTTCCCACTCGGACTCTGTACCTTTCCTTCCCAGCCTGTCGTCCTCGTCTCTACCTCATCGTCTTTTTCCTGACTTCCCCCCCCCCTCCACACACACCCAAGAAATGCTTATTGTGGCAAAGCTGGAGAATATCTGCTTTAGTGGGAAGAGAATTGAGCCAGGCATCCTATTGTTGATTTTCAGGGCTTTAACATGTGTATTTTATGGTGATTGCATGAATGTGGACGGAACAGCTCTGAGGAGATCACTATGGTTTCTGCTCGCTATACTGATCCTGTGCCGTAAAACAATGGCCTCCATTGATTGCGTTTAGTGCTGTTGCAGGCTGCCAAACCTTATTGCACATTACGGGGGGCGAGCAAGCAAGGAAGCTTAATGCACAACAGGACCAGGGTAGGGATAAAAGGAATTAGATTGCCTCAGTTCTGAGGCAATCAGCCAGCTGCAGCATTACGGAGCTGGAGCTATACCAGTGGTACCAAAGTCATATTCAAAAATGCACAGATCATAATCAGCACTGGATTAAAGGACATGGGGGCTCATTGCCGAACCATGTTTTGAGGCCTCTATACACAGACCTGCCCAAAGGCAGCCATGGAAGTAGGGAGGGAAATCTCTCTTCCCTTGTGCATCAAAATTACAATGATGTATATTATGATGTCCAAGCTAACAAGGTTACAAGCCACATGGCTGAAAATGGAGCCATTTGTCCCTGCCTTTGTGGCAGAGAAATAATCACTATACTGAGGTTTCTAGTTATGGAAGCAGGCTGCTTTAGTTATGCTGGGTTTCTTCTCTAGCATGATTAGCCCTGCACAAAGTTATTATGACTAGTAGCATATGTTACTACTAAGGCATAAAGTCTATCAAGACAATAACAGGCAATAACTTTGACCCTTAAAGTATTTTTGTCATTCTTAATTAAATATACCTCAACACAATTTAGAAAGTATAAAATGAACACTGCTTTAGGCCCTAGGTTTAGGGGGTATTTTTTAAATGCAAAGGACTGCTCATTTTACAATTTCACAGAAAATTCATTGGCATCTGTATCACTCCATGCCCTTTCCCCTTTCAATCTGCAACCATTAACACACTTGATTGAAATTAGGGTTGGCACATTTCTGGAGTCTAGGGAGGGTGGAGTTAGGGAGGGGAGGGGCAAGGAGGGAGCTCACTATTGTATAACGCCACAGAATTCAACTTCCAAAACAACTGCTTCCTTCAAGGAGACCAGATCACTCTTGTTTGGAATCAGTGAAAATTCTGGGTGATCTCCTGGAGGTTGGCAGCCTTAGATATTACTGAATCGAGTAGGACCTACTGCAGCTAAAACTTGCAAAAAGGTGCCCCATCAATGGTAAACTAAATTTTGCACGCACGCTCATTTTATTTCTTTATTTTATTCTGAATGCAATGGTGAAGGAGCACTTGGAAGTCCTGTTTCCAGAACTGGTACCCCTGGTTGGGCCAGGTAGACTGGAGTTATTAACCGAGTGGTGAGGGAGTACATTTGACTTTTATATGAGGCACAAGGGTTTCTTGCTTTGTGTTACTTTACAAATTAATTCTTGAGCTAATGTCTTGGTGAATTCTGGATCAAAAGTAAGAGACTAGTTGATAAAGTTGGAGGGGATTGGGCAGCCTTTTTTAGCCTTTTGAACATGGAAGAGCTCTTGAAATAATTTTTCAGGTTTTGAGGAGCCCTGGAAGTGATGTCAACTAACCATGACTCCCTGCCACACTTCCCCAGAAGTGGCATGTCAGCAGAAATGATATCTATACCCATGAAAATGTCCAGGCTTGAAGTGGACTTCGAGGGAGAGACATAAAGAAGTTCAAGGAGGGAGTAGGCATGAAGACTCTGCTCCCTCCCAGGCACATTAAGGATGAGAGATCTCACTCATGCTCAGGACGCAGAAACAGGGACTAATGGAAGTAGCTGGATTCATAGTTGGTGGCCAAGTCCATTAAGACAGGAGGGGAAAGGCCGTGGACACGTTTTGAAGCTCCTGTGGTCCCCTGGGGGGAAATCCCTGGGCAAGGGGCATAGGCAGGAATATATCAGGCTATCAAGGCAGAAGGGTGTGAGGTGAGATAAAGGCCAGCTATCCATTTTTGGCATAGACTAATGGCAGAAAGTGAAGAGGAACTAAAGAGCCTAAACTAAAGAGACCAGATCACTAAAGACCAGATGAACTAAAGAGCGGATGAAGGAGGAGAGTCCAAAAGTTGGTTTGAAACTCAACATCAAGAAAACGAAGATCATGGCATCTGGCCCTCTCAATTCCTGGCAAATAGATAGGGAAGAAATTGAGGTAGTGACAGATTTTATTTTCCTGGGCTCCAAGATCACTGCAGATGGGGACTGCAGCAAAGAAATTAAAAGACGCTTGCTCCTGGGGAGGAAAGCTATGGCAAATCTAGACAGCATCCTAAAAAGCAGAGATATCACCCTGCCAACTATGGCTGTGAAAGTTGGACCATAAGGAAGGCTGAGCGTCAAAGAATTGAGGCTTTTGAACTCTGGTGCTGGAGAAGACTCTTGTGAGTCCCTTGGACTGCAAGGCGAACAAACCGTTCAGTCCTAGAGGAGATCAGCCCTGACTGCTCCTTAGAAGGCCAGATCCTGAAGATGAAACTCAAATACTTTGGCCACCTCATGAGAAGGAAGGATTCCCTGGAGAAGAGCCTAATGCTGGGAGTGATTGAGGGCAAAAGAAGAAGGGGACGACAGAGAATGAGGTGGCTGGATGGAGTCACTGAAGCAGTCAGTGCGAGCTTAAATGGACTCAGGGGAATGGTAGAGGACAGGAAGGCCTGGAGGATCATTGTCCATAGGGTTGCGATGGGTCAGACACAACTTCGCAACTAACAACAACAACAATGCCCAGGGGGTTATTTATCCTTATCCTTTGTTATTCCTCTATATATTTATGAAACAGCCTAGGGGGCGGGATGTGTCCGGCTGTCCAAGATGGAATAGGGCCACTCAGGGTGCAGCCAGTTTTTCCCTGATTGGCCCTGCCCCTGCAGCTCCCACCCTCCGTCCCTGGACTCTAGCCTCTTTGCTCTCAGATGCCTCAGTGCCTGAAGCCAGCAGCAGGTAAGGGGAGAGGCCCTGGGCAAAGGTTCATGGTGGAGGGCCTCCTAACGAGGGCCTCTTGGCCTGCTAGGCTGGGCTTGTTGACTGCTCCTTAAGGACTGCTAAGGAGCTGACTAGCTGACTGCTAAGGAGCTCAAGTCCGGCCTTCCTAACGAGCTACCCAGCCCCCAACCGCCCCACTTGATCTGGCTGCAAGCTGCTGTCCAAGGCCATCTTAAGCTGCCTGGCCAGGGGCCAGGGGAGGGGACCCTTTCAAGGCCCGTTCTTAGGAATCAGCTTTGAAGCTAGTTTATTTATAGTTCACCTTTCTCACTTGGATTCAAGGCAGATTCCATAACATAAATCAATACAATCAACAGATGGAACATTCAATAAAATGCAATAGGATTAGAGTTGTAGAACCAACCATAAACCTAAAAACAGAATTGTAACAAAGCATAGTCTGTAGATGGATAAGTCTACAGAAGGATTCCAGTTTTAGAAAGCTATATACAGTAATATAGACCACAATCTCTAATAATTTTTCTTAGTAATTCTGGGAATCATTTAGTACGGTGTAACTCTATTGCTTGTGTACAAAAACCCTCTTGAATAATTATGTTCTGCATAGTTTGCTGAAAACCAGGAGAGTGAAAGCCTTCCGGATTTCCCTGGGCCATTCCATAAGGTGAAGACCATAATGGTAAAGGCACATGTATGGGCAGTTGTTGATTTTACAGAAGACCTGAGTGAAGCTGTTGCAGAAGACCCTGAGTGAAGTTGTTGTGGAATGTAGGGGGAAAGGTAGTCTTGTAGATATGATGTGAAAGGCCATGAAAAGCTTTGGATGTGATAGCCAATACTTTGAGCCTGGTATTTAATGGGAAACCAGTGAAATGCCTATAGGACAGGAATAATATCTGTGCTCCATCTAGACACATGGTAGGCAGATAGAAGTAGTCAAAATCCATTTCAAATTTCAGATATCAGTAAAGGCACATTTGCATCTCCAAATCCAAAGGAAAATTTGAAAGCAGGGTTCTAAAGTATAGGCCACTCAGAGTCCAGGGAGGAATGCAAGCTGCAAACAAACAGATACATTGCTTCCCCACAACCTTGTTTGCAGCTTTTATAGGCTAAACACCTGCCGGCCCCTTCAGCCCTGCTCCTGCAAATACTCATTTGCATGGCTAATGTACTGTGCTGCCAACCTGGCACTATGCTTTCTGTCTTGCAACTCCCTCTTGCGCTGTTCCCAAGGTTCTGGAGACAGGAGAGATGAACTGGCTGGCAGCTGACTTTCTGTTGCAAACTCAGGGCTGGGGAGTTAAGGGGCCATTGTACTGGTGCCTGGCTGTGACTCCATGTCTGGCTCTGCAGAGACTGCCTCCTGGAGTGTCTTTGCTACTGGCTGTGGGTTTGCATCAGTTCAGCTGGCAGCCTTTTCCTCAGAGGAGTCATCTGTGTCAGTGTGCTCGGCTGGAGCTGGCTGGTCTATGACAGCCCCGATAATAGTCAAGCCATGGCATTCTGTACCAGCTGATGTTTACGAATTGTTTCTGAGGGAAGATCAATGTACAGTGCATTGCAGTAGTCTAGTCTCAATGTTAGTGTATAATGGATCCAGATAGCCAGTTCAGCCATGGCAAGGTCGGAAGAAAGCTTTTTTGTAACTGCTTTAACTTGCTTTCCCAGTAATAACATTGGACTGTCTTCATTCAGTTGCACCTAATTCCCTTTTCTCATATCACATGAATTTCCTTCTTGCAGATCTCACTAACTCCAAAGTAGCCTTTCTGAATGGTCAAAGGGGACCCTTCTTCCCTTTCCCCCCAGGTTCAGGCAGGTACCTGAGGCCATAAGTGTAGTCTAAACACAGTCCAAAGCACAGATATCCAAATGTCCAAGTTTCAAACCAAAAGATTGAACCCAAAGAGCAAAAGCTAAGTCATGGTCAAGAAGGTCAAACACACTGAGATCTAGAAAACAAGACAAACCAACAACAGAGACACAAGCTGGTCCTTTTAAGGCTGCTTTATCAGGAAAATCCTGCTGAGGCATCCAGGGACAGGTGCAACTCATCAGTGGCCATCAGCCTTCATCCTGTGACAACTCAAACTCACAGACTGAGGTTGACCCTGCTGGGCTGCTAACCAGACATTACTCCTATGCCTTCCTCCAGGCATACCCGGCCTAGATGGCATTCCAAGGGCTCTGGCCACCCTGGGGATGGTGCTGGCAGCTGCAGGACTCCTACTTCAACTTCATTTCCTCATCTGAAGGTGTGTTGTTCTGAAATGACTTTGGTCTAAGACTCCCCCTTTGCGCCTGATTGAGTCTCTACAGTGTCAGAATCTGAGGGCTGGGGACAGCTTTTTTCATCTCATCTGAGAAGGCACTGGCAGGTAGACTCACAATACCTTTTCACCACTCTCTGGCAGGATGCAGAGTACTCAGAGTATATTCTGAAGTTTCTTGGAAGTATAGTTCTTGATAGTTGTATTTGTGTAACTTACCTAGGATCAGGATCTTTGCTATGAAATGAGAACAAAAATTACCTCTTAAACAAAGAAACTTAACTGTCAATTGGATCCAGACTTACATCCCTAAGATCGAGAGTGGGAAAAATCTATAAATAAAATTGACAGTTGAGAAAAGTCACATCTGCTTCCCATATCTGACTTGCATATATCTTTATATGTGGATTAACCCCCCCCCTCAAAAAATCCCTTTAAATGTAATTCATTGCCTGTTCAGGTGGCTTGCCTGATTGTTGGGTATCAAGCTGATGGTGACAAGTAGATTGGATCTGTCTAAGGGCAAATACTATGGGGGTAGTTCTGTAGCATGATGAGGTATGGAAATGGAAAGTTAGGGTGAGATATTATAAGTAGAGAGGTTGAGGAAGGCCAGACAAGGATATTATGGCTGAGTGACAACTGACAGAATGTCCCCATTTAGAATGCACCGTGCAGACTGAGATGAAGAAAACCTTAACACTGTGTGGGCCATGTAGCAACCTCTAAGGATAGAAATATGCATTATATGTCATTGTATTATTCTCTTTAGGGAAAGTTGGATTTTAACAAAATGAAGCTTTAAGCATCAACGTTATTCAAAGAGAGAGACTGAATTTTTCTCCAAGTGGGACTAAAAGCAACTTGAAAGAATTATTTTCTTGAGAGAAAAAATCCAAAAGGAAAGGGATGAAGACCCCTTTCCTGAACTCCTTATCCTGCGATACTTCTTTTCAAACTGAAATTTCAGAGGCAGCATTGACTTAAAACCAATCCTTATATTTATTTCTTTTACTTTGCCTCCCAGTTCTATTAAGTTTTCAAAATTGTTTTCAACCCAAAATGCTAAAATGTTCTGAAATATTTTTAAAAAGAACTATGGAAGCTACGTGAAGTTCAGTGTTAACACACATCATGAACGCCATCAGTTTACTTGGATATCAGGCCTTGTGCAATTGGGGGAAACCTCAGTGCGATGGGCTGGTAGATTCCACTTCTCCCACCGAGTGGCCAATGGAGTTGATGGAATGTTAATGAGAGTGACAGTTGAAAACAGCAGTTGAGGAGTTAGGAGAGTGGAGAGTGTCTGAGTGAAGCTGTGGCAGAGTGCAGCTGACTGAAAACACTCAATTTGTAATAAAAGATTCCAAAAGCTGGAATATGAACACAGTTCAAAAGTTCATTTTAAAGGAAATTTTGCAACCTCTACCTGTCTCTTTTAACTGTCATGTGCAAACCATAAATAAAGTCCTTGTTTGTATGTCACATTCTGGAACTTGTTAACTCCCATTTCGGTCCTGTGATTAGCATGGAATTTAGCTGGAAAGGGGCAAAAGGTGGAAACTCCATAGAAATGTGAATTCACAACATGGGAGAAGGGCTTTATTAACAAATACTGTCTTAGCTATGACTGTTGCAGTTACTCAAATTGCTGCTAGCTGTATCCACATAGACTGGATTTACCTGTCAGCCATGTTATCTCGGACATCCACATGCTGCTGAAATTTGATTCTGGAGATGAAGAGGTTTTACACATTTAAATGCACATATTAGATTTTGACTGGGTTTATTTCCCTACCTGGAAAAGGCTAGGTTGTTAAAGCTCTTTATAAAATGTTGGAAACTGGAAGCTAGACTGGATAGTCTTTAATTGAAACCCAGTAACTGAGTAAATACTTAAAAAATTGAGAAAGGCTACTTTAATTGATACTATCAGGTGACTTTACCTATTATACCACCTACAATTTTAATGAATATTATCCAATAGGGTTGCAATTTCTGTGTGTTGGGGTCAGAACTTTTGAACATAAGGAAAATGGAAGAGTCAGAGAAATATTAGTAAGTCAGTCATCTTTAAACCGCCCGTGGCGCCGCGGGCACCACGGACTAAATAAATGGTTAAGCGGTTCTAAGGCGGGATGTGTCCGTGATGAGGAAGGGTCCGGATTGGACCGTTCCTCAGAACAGACAATTGGAGGGACCAATTGGTCCCTCTGATTCGTAGTTGCTCCCTGCCCAGCCTCTCGGCGCGTCAGGCCACTGCCGCCGTAAGAACACCGCCCAGGGCAGCCTCCGCCGCATCAGGACGCCGCTGAAAAAAGACCGCCGCCCGGGGCAGCCCCCCCGCCTCAGCCTGCCGCCGCCGCCGAAAGCCCGCCGCCCGGGGGAGGCCCCGTTACCCGACGGAGCCCCCGCTGACAGCCCGCCACCACGCTGCGCCCACGACCACGTAAGCGCCTAGCGCTCGCTGTATTAATCATACAGCGGGCTTGATTACTAGTATAAGAATAAAAGAAGTATGGTGTTTGTACTCCATAAAGCATTGTCATAATTTGGAAAGTTAAAGAATGGGTCCAAATAGCAGTGAACAAAATGCTAGCTAAGGCTTGAAGAAGAAGAAGAAGAAGAAGAAGAAGAAGAAGAAGAAGAAGAAGAAGAAGAAGAAGAAGAAGTTGGTTCTTATATGCTGCTTTTCTCTCCCCAAAAGAGTCTTAAAGTGGCATACATTCGTCTTCCCTTTCCTCTCCCCACAACAGACACCCTGTGACTTAGGTGAGGCTGAGAGAGCCCTGATATTTACTGCTCGGTCGGAACAGCTTTATCATTTCTGTGGCGAGCCCAAGGTCACCCAGCTGGTTGCATGTAGGGGAGTGCGGAATCAATCCCATTCTGTACAGTTCAGTGTTCCATTAAATTTATGGGATTTGCTGCAGAGTAAACAACCGCAGAATTAGCATTTAAGGTATTTGCAGGTTAGTCCAATTTATCAGCCTGAAGAACAAAACAAGCTTTTTCACTAGATCTGGCACCTGAATTCCAACAGGTGTGCAAGACCAAAGTTGCTCAAATGTAGCCAGAAGCATGCCCTTGTATGGAATAGGAAGACTCACTAATATTATTTCAGGTAGAATGACATCACACGTACCAAACAGCATTTCTAATTAGAACAGAAGACTTTCAACATAGTTCTAAACATTATGTGGAAAATAATTAAGTGGAAAATAAATCCTTTTTGATTTCAACATGATTTGTCCAAATAAGAATGAAGCTTGGCTGTAAAATTTGTGTAGATTTTTAGACACCAGCTGGAAACCAGGAAATGGGGAAGCAATGAGAATTGGTTTTGTCTAACAGGAAATACCATACTCAAAACAATTTTTTAAAAATATATCAATGTATCAAAATCTATTGATGCTACAGTGATGATTGTTATAAAAATATTGTTGAGTACAGTAAAGAAAGTATGGTTTCACACAAGCCAGACAATACAGTAAGTGTAGCCATGAGTTATATTCTTACTCCAGATTTTATTGCCATTGGGGGGGGGGGGGAGGAGCAGAATCTACCCTCTACTTCTGGAACCCGGAAATCACTTGTAGTGCTCACACATTTTTGCAAGTTGCTTTTACTGGAAACAATTGCAAACTATTAAATATAACATATTTTTCTGTCTCAATTTACTGACTGCGGAGCAAATAATATGCCAGAGATTTACAGGATGTTGTTACCTTTGCAAACAGCAATTTTAAGCACTTAAGAGGGAAGTCTTGCTGTTGTATTAATTGGCTGCAACTAAAACACAGCATTGGTTCAGCTTGTTTGAATAGCTGTTGTTGAATCACAGGCCTGCATCAACGGTTATTAATCTTAAAGAGCAAAATGCCTTTTGTTTGTGTCAGATAAAAGTTGCCATAGCAAATGTGGTGTAAACAAATACATTAAGTAAAAAAAAAAGAACTTAATAATGATAATATTAATAATGAAATATAAAATAATAACAATGTTCACATTAACCAGTCACAAAACCATCTGGGTTATAATGAATTAGAGAGGCTGAATGTGTGAATGAGGCTGTGAAAATGAGGGAGGGAAACATCCTGACTGGGTCCGTGAGATAAAACTGCTGCTACGCAGTGATGGCTACCACGCCAGCATTTATCAACTCGGTGCAGCCAGAGAACACATCTGGTTTTAATAGACATGAACGCTGTAAGATTTTTGGCTCTTCCTTTGTCCTACATACTTTACCTCCTCTTTATCTATGCCTTTTGTCAGTGATTTGATGAAGTTAAATAGACTCGATTCCACTAATGTACATCCAATGAAGGGCTAGCTTTCCACCATTGTATTCCAAGCCAATTTCAGGAGAAATATCAACCAATGTGTGCACCCAACAAATTAAAAATTACAGCCCTGAATAAAAAGTGAAAGCTCTCACAAAAAAGAGCCCCTTGCCATTCCTAATGCATCATCTGTTTCAAACATTGTGCCGATAATGGGTGTGTCTCTGGTCACACAGCCGGCCCGTGCCTGCAATATCTGCCAAGATGGAAATGAGGTCCTTGGGACCGTGGCCTCCAGAGGATGCATATCAATATTACAAACCCACCTCCAAGTCCATCTGAAGTGGCTTGACGCAGCTGGCGATGTATATTCAGAGAATGGCTGGAGCCCAGTGAAGGTGGAGATTGAATTCACACCTCATCACATCCCATATAAAGGGTGATGCTTCAAGGTCAGTGTTTTAGGTGAATGAATGGAACAGAGTTTGGCAAAGGGCCCTGTGCTTGCGTTGCCATCCAGTCTGACTGCAGCTGCTGCCTCCAGGCCTTCACAGTTGCTTTTTTAATCACCGAGATGTACAGCCGCTAATGATAAAAACAACAAGAAAACAGCCAAATGTTATTAAAGGGTTTTTAAAAAAAATTTTAATCTTCCAAATCGGTTTCCTTTCCTCACATTAGTATTGTTTGCTCCTAAAACAAACCAGCTCGGTGGTCTGGGTCTGAGCTCAAAATATTAATGAAGAAATGAGAGTGTAAATATCCAGAGATGAGGAATGCATCAGATAAACAAGGAGGTGGAGGGATATGTGCTTCTCCCAATGTGTATGTGATCCCAGTTAGCAGTGAGATGGCTGCTGAAGGAAGGGCCTGAGCACAAGGAAAAGAAGAATGCTGGAGACAGACAGCCACGGAAGAGTACTGTGCAATTTTGGCTACCTGACAGCAAACATCCAAATGTTGATCTGATGATTTTGTGCTACTAAACATTATGTTCATCTTGTCTATACCTAAAATAATAGGTAGAGTCAACACCATTAAGTGTCTTTTTGTGATGATTTTGACAGCCATACAGAAAGATGGTCTCACTTCAGTATGCAAGATATTCTGTCCTGTGAAGGGGACAGTGGCCATGTTCTGGTTAGATTCAGAGGCAGCTGTGACCTAATAGTTGCAACCATCTGCAGTGGTTCCTTTTCAGATGGGTTTTCTGATTCCTGCTTTCTATCATTTATGTTAAAATATCGGAGTGAAAACAAATGAAAATCTTCTGAGATTAAGAGAAATGTGCAACTTTAATGCCTTGCTTGCTGCATGGGGGAATGGTAGAAGTGTTGGGTAGAGTCTGCAAGTGAGAGTTAACTCAGGAGACTGCTAAATGGAATGCTGTAAGTAATCACTGCAGTACATCCAGGGTCTGCTCTGGTGCAGCGATTAGAAAATTGGACTAAAGCCAGGGAGATCCAATCCATATTCAGAAATAAAGATCCCTGGGTGACCTTGAGCCAATTAGAAGAAGAGTTGGTTCTTATATGCAGCCTTTCTCTACCTGAAGGAGTCTCAAAGCGGCTTACAGTCACCTTCCCTTTCCTCTCCCCACAACAGACACCCTGTGAGGTGGGTGAGGCTGAGAGAGCCCTGATGTTCCTGCTCGGTCAGAACAGCTTTATCAGTGCTGTGGTGAGCCCAAGATCACCCAGCTGGCTGCATGTGGGGGAGCAGGGAATCAAACCCGGCTCGCCAGATTAGAAGTCCGTGCTTCTAACCACTATACCAAGTTGCTCGCTCTCAAGTTTCCTGGAGGGCTGTGATGTTTAAAAATGGAGGAGTGGAGTACTATGTACTATCTTGAGCTTCTTCAAGGAATAAAAAAATATGCTAGGTATGGTCAGGATAGGCTAGCTCTAAAGCTTGATATATACCTCCCCACTCATGAATAATGACCACACTACTTTCTCCAACATTTATGTGTATATATCATTGGGCTGTTCCCTGAAAAGATTGTTAAAATATAGTTTTTGCCACATGCTGCTAAAATCCCTCATTTCCACAAGCAGACTATTCTTTTTGCTTGCTTGCTACACTATAGCCAAGCTTCTGAGCTTTTTTTTTTTTTTTTTAAACACTATCCCATCCTATCCTCCCTTGTCCCAGGGGAGACTAGATTAGGGGATTTTGCAAAGGAAAAAATAAGGGGGAAATAGTATGCATGCACTAAGCTTTTAAAGAGGTATCTGACTGGTTTATGACCTTTGAGGATGTTTATAGAGGCAAGGTGTCTGCACTGGCACACCTTTTCAAAGAGAAATTCTCTGAGTAATTCCTGTATGCTCACAAGTGGTACACATAAACCCTCTGAATGACAGCCAGAAAGAATCTTTCCCTATCAATCACTTGTAAAGAACATGCCTCTCGATTCTTAATTATCATTACTTCAACAAAACTGATGGCATTTCATAATATTTGGGACTGAAATTGCAATTTGTGTAGGTTGTGTAGTTCCAACAGTTCCAGTAAATTAAGGTTCTGTATGGGAAGCAACTGAGGTTGAGAGGGTGTGGCTCACCTGGAGTCACACCTACACTTAGCTATGGTGCCCACAGAGACTGCTAAAGGGCCTCATTAAGCACAAACAGTAGATAAACCTAGGGACATTGTATCTGAGGAAGTGTGCATGCACACAAAAGCTCGTATCCTGAATAAAACTTTGTTGGTCTTAAAGGTGCTACTAGACTCAAAATTTGTTCTGCTGCTTCAGACCAACACGGCTGCCCACTTGAATCTAGCAGGTCAACCTGTAAGTGATCCATGATCCCATTCAGCGTCCCTGAGTTTGGTTGCCCTTGCAAATCCATTTGTCATTGTGACAGAGAGGCACCTGATGACAATATGCAAATAGCTCTAAGGACATGCACACACAAATTCAAGATTTGTGAGGTTTTTCCCTCTCCCCATCTCTAGTCCTCCTCAGGGTTATTCCAAGAGCAAATCAGAAGCTTGCCTGGCAAATCTAAATCCTGGAGTTTTAGCCAAATGATTTGTCCAAACTCTCCAATGGTACATTATTAACTCAGTATTGCTTTGAGTACCAGAAGTGCTTAAGAAATGCCAGCCTGGGATGGTTGTTCTTTCAAACATACTGGATGCACATTTGGTTGCACAGCTGTATGCCCCCTTGTGAATTATTTTAATCCTGTATGCCAGAATGCAAAATGCTTTAATCTGGATTCTGCTTATCAGGCTATTAAAAATTCCTCCTACTTCCCCGTTTCTGCCAAGCCTTCCTGCCCTTTGCTGCTCTAATTCAACATTTCCTGACAGCCAACGAGAGATTGCTTTCAGCTGAATTTGCCAGGGTGGGATTTATTGTACGTGAAACACAATTACTGGTTAAACAGCACTGCCTAATGATCAAACGGGGCTTCTGTTATTTCCCTTTATTTTATTTTATTTATTTATTTGCCTTATATTAACTGGAAAACTCTGTGTGTGTGTGTGTGTGTATGTGTGCGAGGGGAAGGGACAATTCCTGCCCAAACTTACCATCCATTCTGTCTGGGTGCATCAGGACAAGGGAAGGCCCATGTAGGGCGAGTTACAGAAGTCTAACCTGAAAGTGACTGTTGTATAGATCACTGTGGCTAAGTGTTCCAAGGACAGATAGGGCACTAGTAGGCACACTTGGCATAGTTGGAAATACGCCATCCGGGCTACATTTGTGATCTGAGCCTCCATGGAAGAGGAGGCATCAAAGATCACCCCCAGATTCTTGGCTACCAGTGCAGGTGTTAATTGTACCTCATCAAGGCATGGGAGATGCGCTGCCTGATCCTGTCCCTTCCTACCCAGCCACTGGACCTCCATCTTGGCCCTGTCACTCTCGCCGCCTCCCTCCCGCTTGCCTCCTTGCCCCTTGCAAAGCAGCACGTCTCTCCCCTTCCCTCCACAGCAACTTCCTCCCTTCCCTGAAGCAGCAGCTCTCCAGGAATCACAATGGATCCCTCAACTACAGAAATCAGTTTCTCTTAGTGTTGCCAGCTTCAAGTTGGGGAATTCCTGGAGACTGTTGGGTGAGGTTTGGGGAGAGAAGCAACCTCAGCAGGGAATAATGCCACCTGGAGGCACTTGTTATTCCATGTGATCTCCAGCCCTCACCTGAAGGTTGGCAATAGTAGTTCTCATGGAAGAAATGGAATTTTTGGAGGGGGAATCTATGACACAATAATAGTCTGATGCCCTGCTCTTCCTCAAACCCCACCTTGCCCAGACTCCACTCCTCAAATGTCCAGGAATTTTTCAAATCTGGATGTTCTTCCCTACCAACAGCCACTCTACCTTCATGTGCTCCAGCTTTCTTTCTCCTGCCCCTTCAGTCAAAGCCTCTGTCTGGGAGAATGACAGTCTTTCTTCACAGTGTGGACCAAAACAGCTTACATTATTATCTCTTTTATCTCCACAATAACGCTGTGAGATTGGTTAGGCTGAAAGTATTTGACTGGTCCAAAATCACCCAGTTTTTTAAAACTACAGGCAGAACTTTTATCATTTGGGGCATTTTAAAGATACCTAGTGTGATTTCCATTTCTTTTTTAGATCTTACATTTGTTTTCTGCAAACTTAGAGCCTTTACCAGGTTTTTAGAAAGATCTATCTTGCCCATCTATTGCTGCAGTCCCCAGATTTAAGTAGCCACAGATTTTCTGACTTTGCTATTAGAATATAAGATAATAAGGTAGTCTTAAGGATGAAATAAACCTAATGTGTCACCTGAGACAGCTCAGAATAGAAATTTAAAGAATAAATAAACACGAATAAAAGTAAATAAAAAAGAAAAAAAGAAAAAAGAAAATAAATTTAACAGTTAAATGATTATTAATAGTCACCAACAGCCTAATTTTACAATTATAGTAACCATTAGTAAACAGAAGTTTAAAAGAAGAAGAAGAAGAGTTGGTTCTTATATGCCGCTTTTCTCTACCCGAAGGAGGCTCAAAGCAGCTTACAGTCGCCTTCCCGTTCCTCTCCCCACAACAGACACCCTGTGAGGTAGGTGAGGCTGAGAGAGCCGCTGCTCGGTCAGAACAGTTTTATCATTG
Source organism: Paroedura picta (assembly GCF_049243985.1). Lineage (NCBI taxonomy): Eukaryota > Metazoa > Chordata > Lepidosauria > Squamata > Gekkonidae > Paroedura > Paroedura picta. Next base: position 78,507,531 of record NC_135375.1, on the reverse strand, counting down.
CTGTGGCGAGCCCAAGATCACCCAGCTGGCTGCATGTGGGGGAGTGCAGAATCGAACACGGCATGCCAGATTAGAAGTCCGCACTCCTAACTGCTACACCAAACTGGCTCTCAGTTTGGTGTAGTGCTTAGGAGGTGGGATTAAAAGATATTCATAAAGGATACTCACAAATGCCAAAATTAGCTGTGAGTTTGGGGTCACTACTTGGCCAAGTCCCACAACACGTGTTTTAACACTGACCCAATCAATGTTCTTAGGCAGCAAAACAAAAAACAAAAAATTATGCTAAACCAAAAAAGAAATATGTTGTTTGGGAACAGCACATTATTTTATACTGAAGCATCAAGGTCAACCAATCAGTTTTAAAGATCACAAAATCTTCACATGAATCGCGGGCATGAAATCTCTGTCAGATTTTAATAACCTTAATTTTTATAACCTGCCCTCTCCAGAAAGCTCAGGGCAGGTAACATCTGTATACCACACTTCGAGGTATAAATAAAAGGCTAAGGGGGATTGGGGTAGACTGAGTCCGGGATCAAAATCAGTGATTGGCCCGTTGGTCCCGGACTGACAATTGGAGGGGCCAATTGGAAAGTACAAAGCGCCTTCACAGCATTACACTCCACCATCACACCATGCTAGTGCCTGTACATTGCTTCTGGTGATATGGGCTGTACTTATGGGCTGTACTTATAGAATGCAGGAAGGTTTGTAGACACAGCAGTGATCTAGCTGCTTGTCCCATGGCTACATCCACATAATCTGCCGTACTATAATAGTAATAATCAAAAGCTGTGGACTCCTATTAACTCCTCAGTGTCTTTCCGGAATACATCTTGTTTTATAATTAATATTCACACACAGATACACATTACCAGGCCCATTTTAATGATCAAGGCCAATCTGTGGGAGATTTTAAAGGGTTGTTTAATACTTTGTCTCTTTGGTCAGGGATACATTTACAAGAATTTCTGATGACATTTCTGTTGGCTATCCCGTATTACCATATGAACTGGCATCCTACTAGCCCAGAAGATTGATGGCTAGGTAAAACATCTTGATGTGCAATATATTGCCTAGCTAGAAGGTAGTTGTGTGTTGACATTTGAGCATGAGCAGAATACAATTGAATCATTTATCATCCATTCTGGGTACAGTAAGGTAAAGGCAAAGGTATCCCCTGTGCAAGCACCGGGTCATGTCTGACCCTTGGGGTGATGCCCTCTAGCGTTTTCATGGCAGACTCAATATGGGGTGGTTTGCCAGTGCCTTCCCCAGTCATTACCGTTTACCCCCCAGCAAGCTGGGTACTCATTTTACCGACCTCGGAAGGATGGAAGGCTGAGTCAACCTTGAGCCGGCTGCTGGGATTGAACTCCCAGCCTCATGGGCAGACCTTCAGACAGCATATCTGCTGCTTTACCACTCTGCGCCACAAGGGACTGTTGGAGAGATGAAAATCCCAAAATTTCACTCTGCTTTGTGAAATCTTTTTGTGAGTGGAGATTTCCAGCTGGATCACTCAGCCAACTCAACAGTTCTCTTGACCACATTTCAGAAGAGATTATATTCAAAATATCTGGGTCAATATTGAGATCATTTCCGCACAGAGGTGTAAAACGCAAGTGGCTTCCTGCTTGCAAATGTGGAATGGTAAATTTTGCAATTGCAGCTCTCCTCATGGGGAGACTCTCCCACATTTCCCCTCTGCCCCGTTGCTGCTTTTTGCCTCCTGACGAGGCTGCAAGGGAAAACAAGTTGAACTTCTCCCTCTCCTCTTTGGCTTGCCAATCAGAGCAAGCCACCAATCACAGCACAGCAGTTCTCTGATGGACTGAAACTTTCTCCTGCCCAGTCCCGACATTAATTTTTTTAAAGGCATTTGCACTTTGCTGTGTAGCAATACCACAACACAGAAGCATTTTAAATAGAAATCAAGACTGCCCCATTGCTATGGAGAAACACCAGATTGATACAACACCCCCCCCCCATGTTTTATGGAATTTGGGTTGTTTTGCAGTTTATTTCTGTCTGGGTGGATTTCTGAGATGCTAAACATGGTTCTTGGATCCCAAAAAGACATTTTGTGCTAATGGTTAGCTTTAAAACAGAGCGCTCAGACCCCTGTATGATTGGAAGAAGGCTGCCAGATCATCCACCCCATTCTTCTTTCTCAGCTCATTTCCAACCTCCAGAAAATACAAACAGGGCTGTTTTTGCCTGCCCAAGTTGTTAGAAGGCTGGGCAAGTAACTGAAGCCCAAAAAGTCATTTTGTATAAATCGTCGACTTTAAAGCAAGGTGCTAAGACCCCTGTATGATCAGGAGAAGGCAGCCTGATCACCCACCCCCCCTTTCCCAGCTCATTCCCCACCTCCAGAAAAATGGGGGTTGTGCTTTGCCTGCCTAATCCCAAAAAGACCGTGGACACTTTAAAGAAGATTTTATTTCACTGTTGACAATGTAGGTTTGCAGTTGTGCTGCAAGACAGACCACACAATTTAAAAAACAATTACTTGGAGCAGGAAATGGAGAGGGGAGGGCAGGACAAAGCTGCCGAGACTATTGCGTGTTTCCCTCTCCATATGGTCTAATCCCCAATTGCTCACAAGTTGCTCACTAAGGGGATGCACGATTTAGAGTTGTAAATCCAGTTTGGGTGATTTCAAAAATCACGAGTTAAAAATGGCCAAATTGCAACCTGGCTACTGGACAGCCTTGGGATGCAGCCGACATCATGTGGAAGATGCTCTAAAAGCCGCCAATATTCAAAGACTGTCCAAGTACATATTCCTCATGCAGAAATAGTCTCAGTATTTCAAGTACAATGCCTATGAAAAACATTTTTCACTTTTTATTTTTAAGCTAAATGGTCAGTTCTATGGATGAAGTAAATCCTCACAGACCTCATTGTACTGCTAATAGCAGTATTAGAACAGAAGCTAAACAACAAAGAGAAAAGACTGGTAAGTATTATTAGTTAGCTACTATAAACAACATTTTTAACATACACAAAAAGCTCGCTTAGGCAATCCAGTTAGAACGTTACACCTTCCCAGGATGTCTTTGTCAAGCTCCAAGGTCAGAGAAAATAGAATACTTCTATACATAGCCTTCTAAAGGCTTGATTCATTACAATATACAATAAAAAAGGGAGTCTTGTAGCACCTAAAAAGATGAACAGATTTATTGTGGTACAAACTTTTGTGAGCTAGAGCCAACTTCATCAGATGCATGAAATGGAAACACAGCATACAGATATATACATATGGAGGGGAGGCGTGAGAACAGTGATGAGTGGGCTTTAAAAAGGCCATAAAATTCCATGGACACAACACTGCAGAATTCAAAAGCAAAGAACATCTGCAGGGACCATTCACAGTGGATGTAGCTGATGATAATGTAGCGTAAAATTGTGCCATTGCATACGGCTATGGCCAGGCTACTCCTTACTTCTCTGGGTTTTTGAATCATAGAGTTGGAAGGTACCTCCAGGGTCAGCTATTCCAACCCCTTGTATAATGCAGGAACTCACAACTAGCTGCTCGCATACAGTGCCCCCAATTTCATGGCCAAGTGATCCCCACACACACCAAAAATCACCAGAATCCAGCCTGGCCTGGATGAAATTCACTTACCATCCCACAGTGGCCATTAGCAATCACCTGGGTATGCAAGGAGGGGACACAAGAGACAAACACTGGAACATCCCTTCCTGCCCACCCACTCACAATCTAAGTTCATAAAATAAGCATTTCTGTCAGATGACTATCTAACCTCTACTTAAAAACTTCCAAAGAAGGAGAACTCATCACCTCCAGAGAAGCCTGTTTCACTGAGGAACTGCTCTGTCAAGAATTTCTTCTGGATGTTTAGCCAAGAATTCCTTTGAATTAATTTCAAGCCATTGGTTCTGGTCTGACCCTCTGGGGCAACAGAAAATAACTCTGCTCCACCTTCTGTATCAGTGGTCCCTAACCCCCGGTCTGGAGACCGGTCCTGGTCCGTGGATCAGTCAGTACCGGGCCGAAGCTCCTCCTCCTCCCCGGCTGCTGCCTCGGGGGCTGCCCTGCCATTCTGCCGTCAGCTCACCTTTAGTGGTCTCCAGCGGCCACCATGGCTGGGGCTCCTGCTTGGCATGGCACTGTGCAGCTGCTGCCGGCAGTACCCGCCAGTGGGTGGTGGGAAGTCAGGGTTGCTGGTGGGAAAGCAAGTGGAGCAGGGGCTCAGGCGGTGGTGGCGATGTCAGTCGGCAAAAGACTATCCCCCCGGGCCTCAGTAAAATTGTCAAGCATTGACCAATCCCCGGTGATAAAAAGGTTGGGGACCTGTTCTATATGATAGCCCTTCAAGTATTTGAAGATAGTTATCATGTCACCTCTTAGCTGTCTTCTCTTCAGGCTAAACAGACCAAGCTCCCTCAATCCTTCCTCATACAATTTGGTCTCCAAACCCCTCACCATCCTCATAGCCCTCCTCTGGACATGCTGCACTTTCTCTACATCTTTCTTCAGTTGTGGTGCCCAAAACTGAACACAGTACTCCAAGTGAGGTCTTAAAAGAACGGAGTAAAGCGGTAACAATACCTCACATGATCTGGACTCTATATTTCTTATACTACAGCCCCAAATCCTGTTTGCCTTTTTAGCTACCGAGCCACTCATGTTCAGTGTCTGGTCTATTAAGACCCCCAGGCCCTTTTCACATGTACTACTGCCAAGGTAAGTCCTATAGTGATACATATGTTTTTTCCAACTGAAATGAAGAACTTTACATCACTATTGAAATCATAGTGGTAAGGGTGTGTTATTTGGCTTCATGTCAGAGGCTATGGATGTCAACCTCTCTAAGTAGTTTCAAGGTAGGTTTTTAAGCAATGGTCACCTGGCAAGTGGTCATCTGTTTGCTGCTATGTTTCTGGAGATGGTGCCTGAGCTAGATATGGAAGTCTTTACAAAGATATTACTAATTGGTAGCCTGATCTAGTGCTCCATAACAGGAAACACAGGCAAATGGTACAGGTTAGGCATAATATATCCCTGTGCACTTTCACAGTGATTTGCCATGGCTGACCCCTCCCCAGAACAATTTTCTCTGGAAAGAACACCTTTCTCCTACAAAACAGGGTGTCTGTCCATTGTATGGTGGTGAGTTCTGTTTCACTGCAAATACAGTTGAAAAAGAAACTGACCAAGGTTTTCATAGGCTAAGGAAGCCTTGGTCAATTTACTCTTCCTTATAAAGTCTGAGCAATCCTACTGAAGTATAGCCTCCACCCAGCCCGGTAGTCTTTTGAAACCTTTGGTTTAAAGATACATAGATTTGGGTTGCACAGAAGAGCAAGAAAAGAGAGCAAATGCCCTAGAGCATGGGGAGAGGGAGGAGTGCTACTTACAGAATTGGTACAAAAGAGATATCCCATCATGCATAGCGCCCACCAACAACTTTCCTGGTGGCCCCCAAATGGGTCGGGCCAGGTGGGGCTTTTGCCCAGAAGGCTGTTGAGATTTGATGGGCTCTGCAGATTTACGAAACACATTTTAGCTAGTAGCAGTTGGCACCCCAGCACAAGGATCTCTACTGTGTGATTGAAGGTAAGTTGCGGCAGTCTTTTTGTGCCTGGTTTTGCCACCTGGGGCAGTCAATTGGTGGCTGCATCCGCCACATGGTGTCAGTATTCCAAAGGCACCCAGAGACTGGGGGCCTCTGTGGTAATGAAGAGTCAGAAATTAGCATCATTAGCAGCTAACCTGCCAAATGTTGCAAACTGCTGGCCAATGAACCTTTGAAGCAACCAGAATAAAGGCTAAGCTGACTGAAAAGTAATGGGAATCTGCTGAGTTGCACAAAGCCAGATGTTCCTAGGTGATGCCATTGGGATATTGCCATGCCCATGGGGGTTGGGAGGGAAGGCAATTGGTCTATCCTGCATCCTTCTGCTCCTTTTTGCGCTCCCTTTACCAGGGCATCGAAAGGATCCTGGAGGAGTCCTTTTACCCTCATGCGGCTGTGCTTTACAGTCTTTCTCATGCCCTTGACACAACCCCCAGCTCCTGCCTTCTCCTTGTCGGATCTCTAGCCTCAGCTGCCCCGGCTGGTGGAACAGCACCCTTGCTTTTAATGCCTCTTTGGGGCACTGCCAGACCCAGTGTCTGCTGTTGGTTCCTGGAGTAAAGGCTGTTTTTGTGGCCTCTATGGCAAAGCCTCATTCAGCTAGTGTCACCTCAGGCCAGAGGCAGTCAAACTGCGGCCCTCCAGATGTCCATGGACTACAAACCCCATGAGCCCCTGCCAGCAAATGGGAATCTGGAGGGCCGCAGTTTGACTACCCCTGCCTTAGGCTATTCCCTGTGAAATCTGTTTCATATCTTGAGGTTAGTACAAGTTTGAAATTCCCACCAGTAATTATGGGTGGTTGATCAAGCCCAATAAATGTGCCAAACATATGACAAATTGCATCTTGTCTTATACTATGTTATGTGTCTAACACAAGCAAACCTTAGTGTTTAAATAGGAATTCCTTATTCAAAAAAGGTATTTGGAAAATACAGGGTAAAGTTTAGACTGGGGAAGTCAAAGAGAACCTCCTGTTCAGTTTGTCTTCTTATCTAGATCCTCTTATATCTTGTAAATGAAAGCAGCAGTTGCCAGCTACTGCCAGAAAACAATGTTTGCCTCATTGAATCACAGCATTGCAAAACTGACGTAAAGCAGTTGTAAAGAATAATGGTGAAAAATGCAGTACAACAACAGCAACCAAGTTGAAGTGATTCTCAGGATACAAAAAAATAACTATCTGGACATATGTTGAATTAACCAAAATTGATTAAGTTATCAAAGTCTCTGGTCTAACTGGTAGTATGAATCCAATTAACAAAGAGGTTTTGATGGTAACAAGGGGTAAAAAATGTCCCAGTTACCACTGATTTCACAAAGAGTAAGATGTGACAATGCCTTAGGATTTTCTCCCCCCCACCCTATTTTACTAAGAACCTATAGATTTACAGTTCTTTGGCTTATTAAGGGTATATGTATCTTTCAGAACCTTGAACCTATGGGGCACACCACTTTTCTAATACCAGGAAGCAGTAAAATGTTTTGAGATGCTATTAAGTTTTAAAATTACAAACCCTAGATTCCACCTTAAAAATGTTCCATGCTGTACATTGCATAGCCCAGGGTGCTGACTAGCTGCCAAATATCTATCAAAGAGTGATTTATGATATATGATATGTTCCTCAGCCCTAGCGGAGACCGTTTAGTTGAAACATGAGAAAGCAGAGGCCTTGCGCTCTCAAAACCATGATGACAACTTTCTATTTGGTTTTCTGAGAGAACATAGAGTACAAATCATGGCATATTTTACAACTTAAAAACTTATGTAAAGGACAAAACAAAATTAAGTAAAAGGAATTTGGATTTTTTACATTTTCCTCACGCTTAGAGATATATCACTTTATTTTTAGTTCTGCCAATCTGTGTTGCTTGGAAATGTAAGCACAACGATTTTGGCAATAAAACCTTTTTTTAGTGGTGTAGAAGCAGTGCAAACCAATTTTAAACTTGAAACTCCATATTTTCACTTTAAAATGAACATGTGGCTTTCTTCTAGCTATAAAATCTGCCTTAAAGGAACTTAAATATGTTTTGTTTTGTTTTGCAGCTGGGAAGTAGGCCTCTTCCCATACGGCTTTCAGGGTATGCAGTAAATCATGCTTTTGTAGAACAATATGGACAGTTATCTCCATGGTGTCCAACCAGAAAATCCCTTGAGATGCTATGGTACAGAGACAAAAAGCTGCCTTATGTATTATTTTGTAGGGAATATATAAAGCCTTAATAACTGTTTAGTGTCGAACCAGATACAATGTGGGGAGCTCCACATTGGAACTTCCAGCATTCCCCTCTCCCATATAGCGGGTGCACAACAGCCTGATTCTGACATGGACAGTGGCAAGAGATAAGATGGTTTTCCCTTGCACTGTTTTCCTAAACTCAAATGGTCTGTAGAGCCACTTTATATCCCCTGGTGTGGCAAACATATAGGAGTGCAGCATGTTTGTTACAATGGAAGTTGAACTGATTGGGGCGGGAGGGGGGACTGCCTCCCTTGCTTTGCCCTCTGCTGGCAGGCCATGTTTTTTTTTTGGGGGGGGGGTACCTTCCATGACAATGCTTATGCATAGAAATGAATGTGTGTTGCCACGTGTAAGTTTCAATAAAAAAAAAAAGCTTGACCAATAAACCTCCGATTGGTTGCCTCAATTGATTGACAGGCCGAGGAGTGGGGAGTGAAAGAGCGCGTTGCTCTCTATTTTGCTTTTTGTGCAGCATGTAAGGAGGGGAAAAGGCCAGAGGTGGCGGCAAGAAACCTTTAAAGTGTGGAGGGGAGAAATAATGTGATTTACTATCCAGCTATTGTGGGTAGGAGACATCACATGATTTGACCCTTTGTGTGTAAATGGCCTCAGAACCCCCAGTTCTGCTTTGAAAAATGTTTTGAGGTTTGGGGTCCTAACCAAAGTTATAGGCACATTCCTGACGCTTTAGTATTGTTGCATGAGGTAAACCTGAGGGCTTGAGATATCCTGTCGCTATTTTAGAAGAAAGCAACCGTTACTAAAATAACTTTCCCAGCTATTTTCTTATGTTTGGACATTCAACACAAGTACAAGTTCTGAGCTTTACAATTTGAGCAGTCAGTTTTAGCAAACATCCTGCCTCAGAAATCTGGCACTCTGTGTTCCAGGATGATTGGCAGGAAACCGTTTGTTTGGGGAAAGGGAAGATGGACATTATAAAAGTGATATTCTCTTTGTCAAAACAATGGCAGGATAGAAAAATCACAGTAGCTATTTAATTAGACTTATGGGTTGGGGCTGGTTCTTTCAAAAGGGCCTGCACTTGTATTGGTCAGAGCAGCATCAAATATAACTCTAGCTAGCAATTCAAACGTGTTTTAATGTACTCCAGAGAAACCATTACAGCAGTTGCAAACTGTGTGCTGGATACAGAACTGAATGGAAGCAGCCTGGTTTGGGAAGTGTTGAATCTATCAGATAAATCATACATAGAATATGCTACTTAGGGAGGGGGAGCTGCTTAAAATGTAAGTGAGGAAGGCAAAGGGATGCAACGTTTGTGTCAATACCTTTTTACCACTATTTAGGCAGATTGATCATAGTGGATCAAATCAAAGAGACGTTTGGCTGGGAACAGCTGAAGTCACCAGATCTGAACAGAGAACACCGTTGCAGCCTTGGTGTAGTGGTTAGGAGTGCCAACTTCTAATCTAGTGAGCAGGCTTTGATTCCTTGCTCCTCCACATGCAGCCACCTTGGGCTCAGCACAGCACTGATAAAACTGTTCTGACCGAGCAGTGATATCAGGGCTCTCTCAGCCTCACCTACCCCACAGGGTGTCTGTTGTGGGAAGAGGCGAATATAAGCTGCTTTGAGACTCCTTCTGGTAGAGAAAAGCGGGGTAGAATAACCAACTCTTCCTCTTCTTCCTTTTCTTCTTAAGGGTCCACCCATGTTCAGGCCATAGTTTCTGGATTTTGTGCTTATCACCGGGGACCGGTCAACGCTTGACAATTTTACTGAGGTCCGGGGGGGGGGTCAGTCTTTTGCCGAGGGATGCCGCCACCTGAGCCCCTGCTCCACTTGCTTTCCCATTGGTGCCCCTGACTTTCCGCTGCCCACTGGGGGGCACTGCCAGCAGCAGCTGTGCAGTGCCATGCTGAGGGGGAGCCCCAGCCATGGCGGCCGCTGGAAAGCACTAAAGGTGAGCTGGCAGCAGAGTGGCAGGGCAGCCCCCGAAGCAGCTGGGGAGGAGGACGAGGAGGAGCCATGGCCCGGTACCGACTGATTCACAGACCGGTACCAGTCCCTGGACCAGGGGTTGGGGACCACTGCTCTATAGTATTCTTATTTCTCCACATATGAATCAGTTGATATTTGTGCTACACATTCCAATTAGTAGGGGGTTCTTGTCTTGGATAGCTCTCTAAAGAAAATATTTCTGGAATATGATAAAGTGCAGATCTCACCACATGCAAGGTGGTGTGATTATAAGAGTGTTGGGAGACTCTGGTTCAAATGCTCACCCATGCCAAGAAAGCTTGCTGGGTGACCTTGTGCCAATCATACTCTATCAGCCTAGCCTACTTGCAAGGTTGTTGAGAGAATAAAAGGGAGAAGAGGAGAATGGTGTAAGCCACTTTGTGTGGAAGAAAGGCAGGAGGCAAATAAAGAAACTAGATACATAAATCATAAATACAACACAGTGAAAAAAGATACACCTTATACAAAAGATGTGTCCCCATCATTGCATGTTACAGAGCTTTGTTGTATTTGGATTTGGTGTAGTAAACTATCCTAGCTCTGGTATGTAGGGCAAATCATTGCATCACTTTGTCTGGCATAATGAGATGTCCATTGTAAATGTACATAGAGCTTGAATGTTCCCTCTAGGTTCCTGTGGGGCCTGATTTTTTTTGGTGTAAATGCTCCCTTTCCTGTCTATATGGAAGCAGAAAGCTAGATGAACCTCTCTTGATATAGTGATGCTTATCTTTGTCTCTTTTTAAGGGTTATCTTCATTATCTGGAGATCTTGTGTCAAAGCTTTGTTTGCAATGAATGCTGCTAATACAGGATCATACTTAAGAAATTACTGCTGACAAAAGTCAGATAGACTTTCAAGCCAGAATTCCACCAGTAGGATCCATATAGTAAAAATGCAAAAATGTAATCACCTTTGACCTGTGCATCAAGTGGTGACACATGAATTATGAAATCACCACATACAAGAGGGGGAAGGGTCAATGCTGTGCCAAATTTAATTATACCAATAGTAAGTTTAGTGGAGGATGTAGAGGAGTGATAAATTGTACCAGTTAATTGCCAAATGCTTGGGCCTATTTAGTATAAGCAATAGTTTGGTCTTCAGCACCAACAGGAAGGTTTTCTTGTCTATAATCTTCTGGATTCTTGTTTCTGAAAGGCTGATCTAACATTCAAAAGTGAATATAAACTCAGTTGTGTTTGGCTGGTTTACTGTAGCCTGAAGAGAGCAAGCAATCTGGCACACGGGCCAGGACATTTAGGTTTTACTGCTGTAGATGTGGGTCTTGGGAGAGAGGAACAGCATGATGTGAAACAAGATATTGATTAATTTCATGCTGATTGCTGGGTAATGAAAGTTCTTCCTGATGTTATGAAAAGGCTATGAACCTAATAGCATCTTTAATGTAGATGGGGTAGATCTATACTGTTATGTGATTCCAGATGGCATATTAGTGTCAAGATATCTGCCGTGGCAAGGCACTATCAATGTGTGTGTGTGTGTGGGGGGGGGAGAACGCTGGCAAAACCCAAAATTTCAAATAGAAAATGGATTTTCAGCTGATTCAAAATTATGTATTCTCACACAAATCTCATTTTAATGGCATCTATATTAACGTAATAGTGCAAAGCACATGCAGCTGAGGGTTAATGAAACTGCATCGGTACCCAAACCACTTCGGATTGCATTTTTAAGATGGAGAGACCGCAGGCACATTAGCTTCCATTTTGATTTGGAAAGAATAAGTTACTTAATCGATAAATATGTATTTGTGGAGGGAGGTTGTTTTGTTTTATCGGCTCATTTAGAAAGCTCAGGGCAGATAATAGGTCTAATGACTGTGTAAAATATCCAGCTAGATATAGAAGTTTTTCACATTACCATTCTAAACCGAATGTTATTTGTTGTTCGCCTGATTGCAAGTAAAGCAATACAGGGATGGGGGGTTCATAGAGCGGATTTTCCTTTTTTAATGAGACATTTCTGAATTGCTGTGGTCATTTCAAACAGTGCCACTCCCACTTCCGCCCTTTTTCGCAGCCCCATCTTCCTAAAACAATATAGCACTCCATTGTTATAGTGACCCCATTGAGATTTCTTGACTCTATTAAGGCATCTCAATGGGTCTTCTATAGCAGCGGTCCACAACCTTTTTGAGGTTGCGGCCCGTTGCCAAGAGGTGGGGGAAGAGGGTGATCCGGGGCCCCGTGCATGCGCGACAGCCCTGTGCAAATGCGCATGTATGAACCTACAGCAAGAAGCTTGCCAGGCTGCAGCAAGAAGCTTGCTGGGCCACAGAAGCAAGAAGCTTGCCGGCCAATTTGCTCATGGCCTGGCGAGCTTCTCGCTGCAGGGGGGGGAGAGGGAGCCGCGGCCCGCTGCCAAGGCTCTTGCGGACCGGCACCAGGGCGCAGACCAGGTGTTGATGACCCCCACTCTATAGTAGCGAAGTGCTGTATTGGTTTAGTGCTATAACACTCAGCTTAGAATGTTAAAAAAAAAGTCCACGCTGCAAAAAAGGGTGGTGGTGGTGGGGAAGTGACATTACATTAAGGACATTTTAGACAGCACACCACAGTGAGAAAGAAGCACGACAAGGGGGTAGAAAACAGAAGACTGCAGTTTCCATCAAAAGTGGCTCAACCACACTTTGCCCAACCCAACGGAAGCAAGTCTCTATGAATAGAGTGCGAGCACTCTTCCTCAGACTGAGGAATGTTTTCTTGTCAGACTGAGGAAGACTGCTTGGACTCGAAAGCTCACACCTTGAATAAATCTTTGTTGGTCTTAAAGGTGCTACTGGACTCTGATTTTATTGAAATGGCCATAGTTAGCTGACAACAATGATAACATGATAGATGCCTAACTTCCAACCACATTGTTGTTGGTTTGTATTGTGTTGCTGTGATTCTTTATAAACTACTTTGAATCTCTGATGGAAAGAAAAGTTGGGGGAGGGGGAGAGAAATACATTTTAAAAGGCTCATAATTGCCTTGCCTGAAGAAGGCCCATAATGTACGGGCCAGAATGCTCGCGCTGGCGGCAGGAACGCTTCGGTTAAAATCACTGGTAACTCTTGCTGCCGCCGCCAGTGCAAATGCTTCCAGGCCCAGGTAAGTGACTGTGGGATCTTCCGTAGCTTCCTAGGTAAGTCGGGGCTGCGGCAGGCCGGCGCTGTGCGTAATCGCCAGCGCCAGGATTGTCGGCCCACCCAGCCCCGACCCTACGGTGTCCCTGTAGGGACACTGCACGCTTCATGGATCCCCGGAGCTGGCAGGGGTGACCCCCTGGCCCCATCTGGGCTTGCGGAGGGGGCCTGGGCCGCCCCACTCCCTCCCCAGGCCGTCCAAACCTTCCCCATCGCTGCGTCAGCTTACCTTCTGGCCCCCCGGCATTCAGTGCACATGCGCGCACTACACCGGGCAGCCCAGCATGCCCCGCCCCCGTGCATACACAGGGAGTAGCTGCTGCCGTGCATAAGAGGCCAAAGAGAAGATGGAACTGACATTTAGTCCTGTGGGGAAAGTAAGAGAAGTATATTTTATAATGACTTTAGAACATGAAAGGGGAATCTGCCTACTGTCCTTAACAGTGTGTGTGACCTTCTCTTCATTGATACAAATAGGCAGGGTCTTCTTTCACATCTGTATCTGCTATCATTATTTTAGGCATTTTTACTAGTGTAGAAAATAAAATTTTAAAGAAGCAAACATAAAATCACGTTTTACTTCTGCACATTCAGCTTCAAGATGAAGTGGACTGGTTTCTTCAGATTTGATGACGATTTCTCTTTGAGCTTTCTAAATCCAACAGACTCTTGCATTTTCTGGCATGCCCCCCCCCTAAAGTGTAGCAATAAAGAAGGAGCTAGTTGTATAGCAGATGGCCATTAGTTAAGCAATACAGATGATCAAGCGCTAATGTGAAGTTGAGGTCATCTTTCTACAGATCCTCCAATTACATTGTCGTAGGTTGTCATTTTTATGGAACTGGAAGGAGGTGTGTTTTCAACACGCTTTCTTGCTCTGTTGCTCCTCTCAGGCTCTTCACAAGACAGCCAATATTGTTCACTTAAAATCATCTGGAGTTCTAAAATTCAGAAAAAAATCAGCCCTCATGGCCATGCAGGATGACTCGAATGGAATGTGCGTGGCTGTTTCAGTTCTCACTCAATTTAACATCCAGTCACTGGTAAAAAGTGCCTTTCATTTATACAATGACAGCTATTGTTTGTTGCAAGCATCAATTAGAGCATAAGATTAAGAAAACTACAGACCACAAGTAGATAATTATTTTCCAAGCGATCATAAAGTTGCACTGTCAGATTTCCAGAGCCCTGTTGTTGCGTTAATCTCGAGAATCAGTAATTGGGAAATAAAAGGTCTTGTTCAGTCATATCAAACCAAAGTTTATGCAGCAACATTCTTTTCAGTACCTCTGGCAAAGTGATGCCTTGATGAATCTTTTAACCTGTAAGTTCGTGGAACTGCCATGAGTCAGCTGTGACTTGATGGCATTTTCCACCACCAACTTCAAACTGTTGGAATGTGTAAGATCTGTAGTGTGCATGACTCAAAAGCAAATCAAGAATATCCTACAGGTGAAATCAGAAGAGATATGTATGTAGAATGGTTAGAATAGGAACTTTCTGATATTTCTCAAATATTTATTTATTTTTATGTTTGTGTCCCGCCTCTCCTGGCAACCGCTGGCCTGAGGCGGCTTACAATAAAACAGTAAAACAACAGTCCAAATATAACAACAATTAAAACATCCCCAACCACTATTAAAACAATCTAATATTAAACAACATCAAGATGGTGGGAAAGATGGTGAAAAAATAAACCCTATAAGTCCGTTGCTCCAGCCACTGCTGCCTACCACAATTCTCATGTGCTGAGATCTTCCATAGTATAATCTATATCTATAATAGGGCGGGATACCCCGGAATGCGCTGGGGAGAAATACGATGGAACCTGACACCCTGTTCTCCCCAGGCTCCACTCCCCAAAATCTCCAGGTATTTCCTCACACAGACCTGGCAACCCTATCAACAACCCCCCCCCCCTTTAAAAAAAACAGATTGAACTGTGGTAGAATGGCAAAGTCCAGGAATAGATTTTTATAATGGAATAGGATTGTAGTTCACGGCAGTTGATTATTGTAGACATCATCTGCTCTTACTGTATTATCATATATCTTGAGACTCATTTTCTGCATTGCTTAGCGTACTCTTGCCTGGTGCCTGTTGTCCACACTGTGTTCAGATTTTGTATTCCTAGTCTGATTGCCTTATTCATTAGCTGCTTTGTGTTGTCTGACTTGAATCTCAGTGGGAGAAGGAGACTAGAAATAAAGTTAATAAAGATCAACAAAAGGTGCAGCGGGAAAAGAATAACTGAAGCCCATGACATTGAGGCCTGCTTCACTCACTCACTCACTCACTCACTCACTCACTCACTCACTCACTCACTCACTCACTCACTCACTCACTCACTCACTCACTCACTCACTCACTCACTCACTCACTCACTATGAACCTGCACTTCCATGGGGGATAATGCATGCCTGAATTCAGCATTGCTTTAGCATATCCATTCTTTCAACACTGAAGGTACCCTTCCATGGACTCAGATCTGCAGTGACATCAGCAGATAGAAGATTTGAAGTGCAGAAGGGAAAAGCCCAGGATTCTGGTCTTTGAAACAAGCCAGCAGTCAGTGAGCACCTTATAAATACAGTGGCGTTGTACAGTGATAAGCCGTGGCACAATGCAGCATTTATTCCGAGAAGGATTCCATCTGTCTGCTATGGTGGCAAGACAAAAGAGAAGTGTCAGTACTTCAAGGCACTTAGATGCAGCCATTCTGCTCAACTGTTTTATTAATTACCCCATCTATTAAGTGAGAACTTTCTGACACAGGCTGGTCCCAGCACTCTTAAGTCCTTGGTCTGTTTCCTATTGGTTCCACATGTGTTTGTATTTGCTCTCAGTAGGCGAAGATTCCAGAGAGAAAATGAAGTGCTTCAGATCAGTTGTCCTATCAGTCATGGAGAAGGCCCAGTTAAACATACTGCTATCTTTGGTTCTACTGGGGAAGAAGCCAGGGTGGAGATCAGGAAATCATTTTTGTAAAGGAACAAATCAAGGCAGGCAGGTGTAGTGTCTGGACCCCCACCCCCCTGGAGAGTTTACACTTGATTCTCCCTGTCCATTGGCATCTCCCTTCTTTGTATACTAATAATAGGGGTGCAAATTATGAGTCAGCTACTGACTGTTTTAGTTGTCCTCTGTCCAGCCTTGATAAGATTGTATGCCAGTGCCCTATTACACTGCCCACGCTATAATCAGATCTTTCATTAGTCCCTTTCATATGTTGTTTGGAAGGTATCCAATCGTGCATAGTAGGAGTACACACTACGTGTAAATCTTCTGGAAATGCAAGTCATTATTTCAGTATATTCATCTTTAGTACACACCAAGCCTATACACTTCACCATAGCCTGATAAGTTATCAGGAAATATCAGGAAAAAGTTTTTCACAGTCAGAGTAGTTCAGCAGTGGAATAGGCTGCCTAAGGAGGTGGTGAGCTCCCCCTCACTGGAAGTCTTCAAGCAAAGGTTGGATACACACTTTTCTTGGATGCTTTAGGATGCTTAGGGCTAATCCTGCGTTGAGCAGGGGGTTGGACTAGATGGCCTGTATGGCCCCTTCCAACTCTATGATTCTATTATTCTATGATTCTATAAGTTCCCATGGCAGGTTTCCTAATAGAGTTCAGTGACATACTGCACTGAAGCAGGATGTATGTGCAGTGTGTATTTCTGACAAAATGGCAATACTTGCAGATGGTAGGTTCTGTTACGTCAGATGTTATGGATGGCAGGACCCTGCCCAAATGCTGGCAGGGGCTCATGGGAATTGTAGTCCATGGACATCTGGAGGGCCACAGTTTGACTACCCCTGGTCTAGGCTTATGCTAAGCCAAGCGCTGTTAAAGTCTGTCACAAGAACACTCCATCTTCCTTGTCACAGGTTTGACATAGCAGCTTCAATCCAAGACATGTCCAGTTCACCTCTCACTGACCCTATCCCATTGTATTTGCTGAGCAAGGAGTCCGGCAGAGTTTTGTTTGCCTAAAAGCTTCCTGGGCAAGATTCTCAATCTCTCATTTATAATTCACTCTGCACCTATCTGCCAAGGGAAATTACTTCCCAACATGTAGACACAGCCAGATAAGATAGGTTACCAATTAAAAGCTGATCTCCTGACCAAGATAAGGCATTTTTCTAATATCCTTCCCCCTGGATAATCCCATCATGTTTCAGCCACGTCCACAGTACAGCCCCCCCCCAAAAAAAAACATATAAACAGGGGATTCGCCAAGCCCAAATTGTGCATCTGGTTTGGATCCATCCAAATCACCCAACACGCTGGCCATGTCATCTCCTCTAAATCTACCCTCTGCAAGACTGGTAAATATATTTACAAACCTTTTCCCACTTTAATTTCCTATTCGTTAGACCAATAGTGTGCTAGAGATATTTTTTGCTTATTCCTGTTTATAGTTTACTTTCAATAAAGATTGTTTTTATTCTACTATAACTATCTGTTGTCTGCCTTGAGTTCTGAAGGGTGTAATCACCTCGTAAACATTGGCAAACGATCCATTTTGCTACGTTACCGCCTCTCGCAAAGCAAATTCCGCATTACTGAATGTACACGTGTCCTGTGTGTATTTCTGACAACACTGATTATTTATTTATTTTTATGATTCAGTTTATATACCACCGCTACTAGCAAGCTGGCTTGTGGCGGTTCACAATAATATTCCATAAAAATACAATATAACCCTAAAAACATCATAAAATACAATTCTCCCCAAAGCCTTAAAAAAAACATCTGAACAGGTTTTGTGTGTACCATGACTCTGCCCCCAGGACCAATATGCCTGAGGACAGAACAGCACCATCAAAACAATATAATTCATCTCTAAACTCCAGGTTTATATGTGCACGTGAGAGATGGGGTTCAGGTAGGGTCTTCAGTGGCTGAAAAGCTCTCCCTACAGCTATCAGAAATGAAAACAAGCACATTGCTGGCTATTGTATTTTCAGTAAGGTACATTTTACAGTACTGAATTTAGATTTTTCTTTGATTTTCTGTGCAGAATTTAACTTGGGGCATATAACTTGTCAGACATGTTGCAGTGAAAAAAGCAAAAGCCACACTAGTACCATAAATCATTGCCAGTTGTTCCCAATCTCTGGTGGTCCCACAGAACAAGTTACTATTCTTTTCTTGATTCTCTGTTTCTGTGAGTGGAAGTTGGTTGACAGCCTGCATAGGGAACTATCCCTTCCTGCTTCAAATGCTGCTGGTGTGTCTGCATCCAATAAAAAGACATGAGCAGAATCTGAACAGAAGTAAAAATTGCCATAAAGGAAGAGAATTTTTCACAGTCATATTGCATACAGTTGCCGGGAAGTGGAGGGTCCCTAACAAACCCAGAACTCAGAGATATATGCAACACAGGTTATTAAAATGACAATTTGATTTTCTGACCTCAACAGTCATCAATTCTGGCCATGAATTACAAAGGGGGAAGGGAGGAGAGTGGCCTTCTTTGGAATATAAAAGACAACATAGCAGAGTGGGATTTTTTGAGTGATGGACAGGCAAAACAAGGAAAAAACTGACCTGGAAGAAGAAGAGAGAAGAAGAGTTGGTTTTTATATGCCTCTTTTCTCTACCCGAAGGAGGCTCAAAGTGGCTTATAGTCGCCTTCCCTTTCTTCTCCCCACAACAGACACCCTGTGAGGTAGGTGAGGCTGAGAAAGCCCTGATATCACTGCTTGGTCAGAACAGCTTTATCAGTGCTGTGGCGAGCCCAAGCTCACCCAACTGGCTGCATGTGGGAAAGCGTGGAATCAAACCCAGCTCACCAGATTAGAAGACCTCAGTCCTAACCACTACACCAAGAGAAAACATATCACTGTGTCCCTGGGATTATTTTAAATTGGAATTGTATCAGTGATGCCACAGCAATCATACAAACCTTTGCAAAAAGATGTCATAGCTGCCCCTCACAGCCCCTTTTCTTCCACCACCGCCAGCAGTCAACTTCTCTGCCAACAAATTGCTTATTCTTGGGGCTCCACTCAGCTCTTGCTCTGTGCTCTTCAGAGCTAGTGCCCATGTTGGAACAAGTCCTCTGCTAGAAATGCAAAGACGAACGCAGCCTGGAGGCCCTCATAACCAAATGGTAGTTGCTACGGCCATTCTACTCCTTCATCAAATTGCATCTTTTTGACAACAGCTATTGCTAAGTGTATTAATTTCTCTCTCCTCTTGCTCTTGTCTCTGTGTTTTGCCTTTCCCCTGCTAAGAGGGTCAATAAGGGCCTCAAGACAGAGATTTGTCGCTTTGCTTATCTTA
Organism: Paroedura picta; assembly: GCF_049243985.1. Lineage (NCBI taxonomy): Eukaryota > Metazoa > Chordata > Lepidosauria > Squamata > Gekkonidae > Paroedura > Paroedura picta. Next base: position 78,488,239 of record NC_135375.1, on the reverse strand, counting down.
CAAATACTGCTGTGTCAATAATATGAATGAATATGCATGATGTTTGGAAATCCCACCCTGATTAATCTTAGTAATATTACTAGCATTCTTACTATAGTAGTAGCAGTAGCAGCAATAGTAGTAATAATTGGTGTTGTAATAATAATAGTAGTTGCCTGTTGATGTTTTTAAAACATCTGTCTATCCAGCTACGAATTACATGTTGTGGGTAAAATTTAATTTAAAAAAAAACCCTGCCTGTAGTCTGAACCTCAATAATTTCATTAAATATCAGCCCCACTTAGTTGTAGCATTTACTCCCAAATAAAAAGGGGAGGATTGCACCTCGAAGCACACTGAACTTTCTGTCCTTGCAAAACAGAAGGAAGACTTCCTTCCCCACTGTGGTTTTAAATGAACTTTTCTGGACTGCAAACTCAAATGTAGTAGCCAGCTGGGGTCTCCTCTGTTCTCCACAAATAGAGCATGTTGGTGCACCAAATCCTGCCTGCCTTTATGGCCACAGTGCACCAGGTGACCCTGCCCATCATGTTAGATGGATGAGGAAATTATAACGCAACCTGCAAAGCTTTTAGTGGCCCTTTAGATTACCCTGCAGTCTCTTAATGTAAGTAAAGCTATAAAGATAAAACGGGACGAGCATCCCTCACTCTCCTTGCTCTTTTGTGCATTAGTGTAACACCACTGATTTTGATAAAGTTATTTATGATCAGCATATTTGTAGTTCCCCCCAAGCACTCCTGCCAGACTGCGATTGTTAAGAGTGCTTAAGAGTGAACATGACTATGGATAATTGTTGACTGGGCAGGGAGAAAAGACAAATTGCTTCTTAGGCCTCGAAAGTCAGCAAGACACCATTTCGAGAGAAACTGCCAGGGCCAGGATCAGGGAGCTAGGTGGTCTGTGATGTGGTCTGTGATGTGGTAGGTGGCCCCTTACTTCTTTCTGCGGCCATAGGGATGGGGAAGGGATCATTTCTACATTCTAGATAAGGTCTGAACAACTTGCAATCCACCAAACCAAAGACAGCATGCACTAAGTGTGGGTGGCACAGTTCTGTCTTTTTTTCTTTCTATTTTTCAATCTCAAAAGGCCAAAAAATCAACATGCAGTTTATTAATCCCATGTTGTGCCCTTCTGCATGACTGCTGGTTTTTGATTGCCTTTATCTGGATACAAGTTCTGCAGAATTTTTTTAGACTTTTGGCCATAGTGCAGTGACTCCGATAGTTGTAAGATTGTCTGATACACACACGGAAGAGATTTGGTTCCATTATGTGGGAAATCCTTCCTATGCACTACAGGATATCCGCATGTGTAGTATTTCCCTTCAGAGGAGACTGGAAGCCCATATTGAGAGGAATGGTTAATTTCTTTTCATGGTCATTGTACCTGGATGCTGCATCTTAGAAACAAAACCAGCTTGATGGCAGTATGCAAACAAATAGTGTTTAAGAACAAAGCCTTTCCCTGCAACAGAAAGAGCCAAAGAACCCTAATTTCCACAACAGGCATTTGAGCTTAGATGGACTGAATTATAAGATCTCATTACAAGGCTGTTTATCCAACTGCCTTTCTTTTTCCTCCTTCAAATATGCTTTTGCCGAAAGATCTCAGGGTCAGCCAAGCATGAAAGCTTGCAGGTATGCATGAAAGGCATGTGAGATAACCTACTGTTAGGAGGCCCCTTGACAAAAGACCATATGTGGCTCCATCTCTCAGGCTGGGGGAAGTTGGGGGCTTTGGTATTCATGCGAGAACTGCAGTTTTTATATCTACACAGTTTGGATTGTGGTGTGTATGTGCGTGCACATTGTAACTTCTCCCTCAGCACTTCACATTTATTTGAAAAGTGAACAGAATACGCCTCGGAATTCCACCATATATTTCAAATTCAGGACAAAAAGCACACATGTCAGATTTCTTACGGACTGTCTGCGGTGAATTTAGAACCTAAGGCTGCAAACTAGCACAGTTAACACTTAACTTGATTTGCTTGTAATGTAAGCATATTTAATGTTATCTTGGATTACAGCCGGCCTCTTGCAATGTTTGAGAGCATATTTTTCCCATGTCAGTTTACTGAAGAGACAATCTATTGGATCATACCAGCTTTTCAGAAGGAGGGGGAAGAGGGGCCCCTCGTAACAACCCAAAAGATTAATCGGGAAGCTGTGAGCACAAAAGGCACTTTGTATCCGACTGAATATTTTGTACGTCCATGGTTTAAAATAAAGATTGAGTCTGGTTTCAGCTGCATCCCAGTGAAGTTTCTGCCTGCATGTGTGCTTGTGCTGAAATACAGTTTTCTTCTACTGTTGAGTTAAGGGGCTCTCTGAGAGGGAAACGGGGAAATTAAGCCTTCCCAAAGAACGCACTCCACATTAGTTGTTTTCATGCAGGACAATTGGAACAGATTCCATCTCAGCAACCTTGTAGGGAAAGTGCAATAAATTACTTGCCATCCCACTGGACAGTTGGAACCTTTGACTTCCCTGGATTTCAATTACAGTCATCTTATCACTGGAGCCTCACTCTACGAAAATAGAATGTTACAGACACGCTGCAGGGGTATATAGATAATTAAGATTCCTTTCCAATGCTTTATTCCTAACAAAATAGTTTGGGTATAATCACTAATTTGACAGAATGTTTTAAAATGATTGATAATTAAGAGCTAAAGCCCATCAAATAGAAGATTGTCGCAGGTTAATGGTCTCCTGGTGCTGCATAAATTCAGAACACTCATTTTCTAAGTGGGAGGTGTTGAGCCTCTGACAGTGTTCTGTTACAGTGGCATTTATTTCCATTGTACCCAACAGTATAGTGAAGAATGAGCCATTCTACCTGAGACAGGATCATGCTGAAGATTGGCTCTAGTGGTTTCCACACAGGGGAAGTCTTGTATGATTTTGCTGTTGCTGATACAGGTTTTCTGAGTCCCCAGCTTTCATTGAAATAAAATAAGTCACAGGCCCCATTAATTGGAAAGATGTACCTTTCTCTTTGTATCTCCTCAATGAAAGGGGATAGAGACTTTTTCTAAATAAAAATGGAAACTGGTCATAGAGATATTGGTACACTGATTTTTACGGCAACACTCAGATGCTGATTAAAAAAAACAAAACAAAAAGTCCCCTAGCAGCAGGGAAAGGAAATGGCTTCCACAGGGTCATGGTCCAGGAAAAACAGCTGCTGTGTGGTTGGCCAAACTCCAGCTTTCCTACCACCCTGGCAACCATCCAGGCTTTACTGAGATCTTCCGTAAAACTTCAGAGTAAACCAGGTTAGTGAAGTATCAGCGGAAATTGCCAAAAGAATCATGAATGTACCAGGATGCCATAGGAAAGCTGTGAAAAACCTGCTTCATAACAATGCTCAACCCAGATCAAATCACCCATATGGAATGGCCATTGTAATTTCAATGAACTGAGGAGGCAGATGGATGATTGATTTAAGGAACAAATACAAAACCACATGCTCCAAACAACAAAGCAGCAACCTCAGTTTAGCTTCTCCCCACAGCAGTAATTTAACTGTATCTTCTTATGAGACCACCATTTGGTAGGACACTTCTCTTTATCATTCAGAAACTCCAGAGGGGTTTTTGAGGTGTGTGGGGGATTATGTCCTATAGGAATGTGAAACAGCTTACTAACCCAAACTAAGGATGTGGGGTTCCTGGGTTGTCAGCCTCCACATGGAGTCTACAGTTCTCCCAAACGTACAACTGATTTCCCTACAGAAATCAGTTCTCCTGGAGAACATGGCAGCTTTGGATGGTGGAATCTATGGCAGCACATATCTGCTGAACTATCTTTCCTGGTTCCACTCCCAAATCTCCAGGAATTTCCCAGTCCGAAGTTGACAATCCTAGGTTTCCAGATGTTTGAGGAGAGTCCATACATTCCAGGAAGGAATGAGAGATAGAGGCTACAATTGAAAGGACACTTTCCTGGGGGTATGCCCCATTGAATAGCATGAAATTTATTCCTGATTAGATCTGCTTTGGTGGGCTCCCTTTCCCATTCCAATTCTTACTCTAGAAATGAAGCTGAGGAAGTTTTCCTACAGATTGCCCCAGAGGAAACAATCAGGGAGAAGACAGATTAAAAAAAATCTTATCCAAACAAAATGAACCTTTTTATCTAAAGTTATGATAGGAGTACATAATACCCTCAACTACTAAAGACCAGTGTATTTTAAAGAAAGAGAAAAATGTTTATTGAGTTTTCATTGTGAATAGTAGAAAGCAACAGTTCTGGAGTTTGTACCTGAAAACTGAGCATGTGAATCTGAACAATGGGTTGGATCCACTGATTTCTTTTCATTCGCTGGGGAGTAGCTTGTTGAAGGAAGCAGTCCTGTTTTGACTGAAGCAGTTGGAAGTAGACTTAGAGGAAGGAGGTCATGGGCTCTATCCAACACAGTGGGTTCTTTCAGCTAGCTATAGAGAAGAGGCTTGCTCTGATGGAATATCTCCCCTCCATCATACGAAGGCTCCTAATTTTATAGAATGGAATCACAGTATTTGAGTTATTGAGGCAATATTTTTTTAAAAAACGTGTTCTCTGCTTACATAAAATAATTTCATCCATTGCATCAGCAGTTTATCAGAACATCCGGATTTTTAACATTAAAAATATTTTATTAATTACCATATGTTTTGATTATGTAGAACTGCCTATCTTTCAGTAGCATTCCATATCTTTGCTAGCAAGGGTTAAACAGTAAGTTATCAGAAATTAGAGATGGTAACTTCAGTGAACAGAATCTTGTTGCCCCTTTTGTGGTTTTAAAAAAAGTGTCACCTTAATTTATGCCCAGTCTGCTCAGCATACAATTCCTTTGAATCAATTACCCAGAGAAGACTACTGGTGGTGTAAATGTTAATCCTCCTGTGAAACGTTCGTGAGGCTCAGGGAGCCTCTTGGCAGATCATTGGGGGCTTTTCATTTAATGAATGTGTACTTGCTATTAGGAATAGGAATGAACTGAACCATGAAGTGTTGAATTAATTAATTATCTAATTAATCATCTAATTAATGTGTACTTGCCTTTAGGGATGATCATGAACCAAACCAAGCAAAATCAACTTCATGGGTACCAAGCACAAACTTTCCATAAACATTGATGTTTGTTTGTGGAGCTTCATGCCACTGTGTGAGCAGATACATTCTCAGACAGACTGTTTCTGCTCAATCAAAAGGTTTACAAAACTTCAAAGCAACAACCTGGAGAACATGTAGAGAAGCATCTGGGGGAGGCCCCCTGTGATTTTAATGTCTCTAGCTTCCACAGCATAGGTTTTTTATACTTCTAAACTTCGGTCATTTTGTCAGATGCAGGTTTAGGAGATTTAGTTATATATAGAATAGATCCTGTGTAAGCTAGTGACACCAAATTTGCTTTGGACCTCCCTTGGATTCTCCTCTACATGGTCCCCATGTTTGGTGAATCTAGCTTACACAGGATCTATTCTATACACTCCTGAAGTTCCAGAACCTGCAGGAAATCTCTATCTGACACCATCTGCCCTCTAAATTTGGAAAGGATTGGATTTACAGGGTCTGAGCTATGGGTCCCAAAGAAAGAAAAGGTTTGGCTACTCTCAGGTTGTCATCTTTCCAGGACTAATATCACAGAATCACAGAATCATAGAGTTGGAAGGGACCACACAGGCCATCTAGTCCAACCCCCTGCTCAATGCAGGATCAGCCCAAAGCATACTAAAGCATCCAAGAAAAGTGTGTATCCAACCTTTGCTTGAAGACTGCCAGTGACCCAGATGCAGAACTTTACACTTATATTTATTAAATTGCATCTTGTTTTCATTTGCCCATTTTTCCATTGTGTTCAGATCTCGCTGAACTCTGTCTCTATCTTCCGGAGTATTTGCCAGTCCTCCCAATTTGGTGTCATCTGCAAACTTGATGAGTAGTCCCTCCACTCCCTCATACAGATCATTGATAAATATGTTAAAAAGTACCGGGCTGAGCACCGAACCCTGAGGTACCCTGCTACTCACCTCCCTCCAGTCTGATGAAACACCATTGACAACAACTCTTTGAATGCGGTTCTCTAACCAATTCCCTATCCACCTAACTATCTGAAAATCCAGATTGCAGTCCTTCAATTTATCAGAACATAATGGGGAACCTTATCAAAAGCTTTACTAAAATCCAAGTAAACGACATCAGGCGAATTTCCACAATCCAGCAAACCTGTCACTTAGTCAAAAAAGGCAATCAGGTTTCCCTCTGCCCCATATCTATGTACAAATTTACCATGTATTAAATGTCATAAATGTCTTTGTTTTAACAAATGGAGAAAATCTAGTAAAAAAGCATGTCGCCGATTGCTTGAGAAGCCACTGGCAGCGGAAGATCTGAACATTTAGTTTGAGGACAAAGCCCTAAAGGATTCCCAATCCAAGCTTACTGTCCTGCATATCTTTTGCTAAACTATACTTCCTTTCATGAAAAAAGGAGAAAATTAACAGAATTATCATGCAACAACAAATGGAGTCTGTACCCCAATGTAGAGAGGATCAATGCATGCCTCCCTCATAAGATGTTGACTTGTGATTTTATATGGCTGGAACACCCAAGAACTGATTACAATGGAATGCTATCAACTTAGGCAAGAGCAGCAGCAATCCTTGCTGCAGTGTTTAAGAGCGGCGGCTTCTAATCTGGTGAGCCGGGTTTGATTCTCCACTCCTCATAGAGCCAGCTGGGTGACTTTGGGCTCATCATAGCCCTGATAGTGCTGTCCTCACAGAACAGTCTCTCTTAGAGCTCTCTTAGCCTTTCCTACCTCACAGGGTGTCTGTTGTGGAGATGAAGGGAAGGTGATTTTAAGCCACTTTGACGGTTTACGCACTGGAGGTTTCATGCCGGGCTGCAGACTGAAGTTTTAGTCATGGCAGGTTGCCCCACCTCTTCCTGCACCCACATGGGGGAGCATTTGGCCTGGTGCGCCTCATCTGTCCCTGATTTGTGCTCTTGCATGGGAACTGGGGCAGTGAAGTCCCGAGTGCATAAATGGTCTTTGAGACTCTCTTGGGCAGTGAAGCATGGAGTATAAAAACCAGTTCTTCTTCTTCTTCTTCTTCTTCTTCTTCTTCTTCTTCTTCTTCTTCTTCTTCTTCTTCTTCTTCTTCTTCTTCTTCTTAACAAGAAGGGATAGTTATCCCACTCCTGCTACACATTTCATAGGTGATGCATGGTCAAAATTGAGAATCATTAAGTATTCCTTGGAGACAGGTTTTCAATTTTAAATAATGTGTGTAGACTGGTGGTCACTGTGATCAACAGCACATTTTTTGGTCAAGCACTTTCTCTACATTTCTTCCCATGTGTATGAACATACATGCATCTACAACCTCCCTCAACTGATTACTGTTGCTCCCTGCACTCACAGTGGAAATCTTTAGCAAATTACACAATACCAGTCTTGAGCTCCATTCCTCTCTCCCTACCCTGTTTTGGAATTTGCAGAGAAGCTCATCAGAAGGCAAGAAGATGCCTAGCATGATCAATGCTTGCTCCTTCTCAGGCAATCCCAATCTATTGCTCAGCATATCTTCTTGCTAGACAATCCACAGGTTTTTTTTAAAGCAAATATTTTGAAGCTGTAAACCAGAAAAAAATAGATTGTACACCAAAGGGTGGTGGTGGTGGTGTCAGAAGGTATGGGGTGGGGGGTACAACTGCAAAGTGGTCAGTTGAAGAGTGTCCTCTGAGATGTGGGAAAAGGGAGGAGGGAACAAATCCAATGGAATCCTTATACTTTAGATTTAATTTTAGCTTTTGAACAAAGTGAGGGGGGGGAACATACCAAAAAGCACTCTCAAATAAGCCAGAGATAAAGCAGCAGAAAGAAAATTGAATACTAAAAGGACAAAAATCAACATAGAAGGAAAAATTAAACTGGATCTGGGTTTGTAGTGAAAGCGACAAGAAAGAAAAATGGGGAACCCCCCCCCCCATGTAAATGCACTGTGAAAGCACAGGAAACTGCCAATGCAAAAAAGCCCCTAGTCCAAGAATGCTGAGTGACAAGGAATTCAAATGGAATTCTACAGTTGAGAGTGTCAATTATGAATGACAGTTGAGAGTGAAGTGAGAATGGTGAAGGAGAGTTAAGCAGACTGAAAGGATCAAGGAAGATTCTGAATTCGGGAAGTGGGACAAGTAGCCCTTCCCTGAGGGAAATACCTCCTAGTAAAGTTGGGTGATTCCTATCAAGTAATTAGTAAGGAAAATTGGAGCTGGTGCAAATGTTCCTCCATTCACAAACCTAAGTATTTTTGAGACAAAGAATTTTATGCTTGCTTTTAATCAGTAACTGCCCAAACATCTCGCTGAATAGTTTGAGAAACCTGTCTGTATAGAAAAAGAGCTACTTATTGTGACTATCTACTGTTTATATATATATAGCAGGCGGGGGCAGAGCGAGGGAGTGGCGAGGGTAGGGTGAGGAAAGGTGGCTTACCTGTGAGAGGGCTGTAGCGATGGCGGGTGGCTCCTTGGTGGTGTCTTCTGGCCGGCAGCCATGTTTGTTTGCTGGCGGTGTGTTCGTCGAGGCTTGTGGCAGCTGTCAGAGGTGGCGGCCTGATGCGGTGAGAGGCGCTTTGCAGGAGCAACTGCGAGCCGCGCTGCGTGCGGCTCGCAGTTGCTGGGGCTGGGAATCAGAGGGACCAATCGGCAGGCGCGAAGCGCCTGCCGATTGGTTCCTCTGATTGTCTGTCCTGAGGAAGGGTCCAATCCAGACCCTTCCTCATCCCGGACACATCCCACCCCAGAACGCCTTACTGCTTTATTTAGTTCGTGGCACCCGCAGCACCACGGGCGGTGTACAGATACATATATATATATATACATACACCATTACTTCATTCTTGTTGCCTGTTCACCTTCAAAGTCCTAAACCTGGTATCTATTTTATCATTTCTCCTCAAAAGAAAACAGTTTGTTAGCTTTGAATTATTATTAACCTCCCATGTGCCATTACCAGACCGAGACAAAAGAAGGATTTTAGATGGCCCCTCCCTTCATTAGGCTGTGTCAGCATATATCTATATACATTTAAACCAGTGGTCCCTAACCTGCGGGCTGCAGCCCGGTGCCGGGCAGCGAAGGCCATGGCGCCGGGTCGCGACTACCTCTCCCCCCCCCGCAGTAAAAAACTTCCCAGGCCGCAAGCCTGTGGCCCGGGAAGCTTCTTACTGCGGGAGGGCGGGGAGAGGGAATCAGGGCCGGGCCGCGCATCGCAATCTGCAAATACAGGCAATCATTATGCCAATCACTGAAACAAAAAAGATTTCATACTAAAAAAATCTTGTTGCTGTCTGAATTTAAAAAAAAAACATTTTGCACCATTTCATAAGATATTTTTATTCACTAGCTAGGGTGGATCCAAGAGTACAGGAAAAAAACACTGAAACTCATTCACACAGAGAATGAAATCTAGATTAGGGTCCAAGTAATCAAATTAAAATTCCACAATCCATTTGATGATATGTAGTAAAGAATACTAAAAGTGTCTATGAGTAATTAATCTAGGGTAGGTTGATGTTGTTCTGACCTGGATGGGCCAGCCTGGCTCAGTCTTATCAGATCTTAGAAGATCTTGCAAACCACCTCTGAACATCTCTTGCCTTGAAAACTCTGTGGGTTTGTTGTAGGTCAGCTCCAAGTTGACAGCACTTTCCATCACCAGGTAGATATTATGTATGTCACCCTGCCTCTTAGGCAAGTACATAATACTGCAGTGCAGACTTCCTTTAGCTTACCTTTGCAGAAGAGAGGGTAGCAATTTCATCCAAATCCCTCTTCTAGTGTAGATCTCCACGTTGCCCCACATTGACCCTAAGTATCTGCTGTTCACTGGGAGAGGGCTCAGTGTGTTCCAAGCAGGAGGAGGAACTGGAAAAGTCATGCTCCAGGAATCCTGTTGGGAGGCGGGTACATGATGATGTCTACTGTTCGAACGACAAGAAAAACTTCACCAAATGCAGTGGCTGCATCCACATGTTCTTAAGTTCCCTGTTGTTGCAGCAGGCTTGTTGGTTCTCTTCCCTCCATTTATTTATTTTATTTATTATTCAAGTTGTATAAGCCCCTCTCAGCACAGTCCTCTTGGCCAGTCTACAACAATTCATTAAAACAATGCATTTCAATAATTAAACAATTAAGAAGTTTCAGTCCTTAAAAATGACCCTGAAAACAGCTGAAATCCAGGGCTTATTGCTTGTGACCTCCCAAAGCAAAAAACTGGGCAAGCTGGGATTTGTTTGCCCCTTCCTCCTGACCAGGATGCTAAGGTTGGAGGGGAGAGGTGGAAGGACTAGGAAGAGTGTCTGAGCAGTAGATGCCACCCACAATTGTGCCCTCTGTATGGACAATTGGAGTTTACATAACTGTGATTTAGATTGGCAGCTTGGATATAGTAATTGTATAAAAGCAATTGGGGGAAGGGGAACCAAGAGTAGAGGCTAAAGAAGGAGGCATTTTTAAATTTCTGTTTTAAAAGTTACACCATTTCTAACATAGCTTACCAATAAATTAAGGGAGCAGGTGGGTGGCTGAAACCTATAGTTATCTTCTCTAAGGAAAGCATATGCATACATTTGCATTTGTCAGCCACACATTCTTGTCAGTTTGTATGCTTGAACCTCAATGAGAACTTATACTTACACTAATATCAATTAGAACATTTTCATATTAATGATGGAATATATCAAGATCTGGATGTGCTTTTGTGAGGCCATCCCAATATGATGTCAGTTTGCCAGCTAGTTTGGGCACAGGTAGCAGAGAAAATGAAATCTGGGAAATAGGGACCCTGCGAGGGTGGGAGCTTTCCCAGAACGGGGCTATGAAAGTGGCTGGACCAGATAAATTGGAACTATTGTGAGGTGAGCAATTAGAGTTGAGCAAATGTTGAATAACCTCAGGCACTGAAGCTGGGTGAATACACCTCTGCTAGGTAACAAAGCCCAGGAACGTTTAAATAGAGAATAAGGGAGGGGAAACTGCCTAGACAAATATACAGACTTACTTTCTGCATTTGACAAGATTCAGACACAGGAAATTAAACAGACACACTTGCCCAATTAGGACTGAATGTGTGTTTTACAGACTCTAAAATAGAATGTGGAACTTTTAAAATGGAAGGCAGTCATATAAAGCTGGCCATACATCAAAATCATCATCAATAGATCCTCAAGTTCTTCTTCCACATGCTACAGCATATGCTTTGGGCATAATTTTGGAACACCAGCACTGAATATGAGAACGAGTGGTTTTTCTTGAGGCACACCCTGAAATTCAGCATTAATCTGCTGCCTGAGGTCATTCTCCAGAACAATTATAAAAGAGAGTCTTATTGCTTTCTAATACACAAGACGTCCTCTTGGGTCTGTATTGGGGATGTACTTGTAGCTTTGGCTTGGATTTGGACTGACTTGGAGTTTGATCCAAATTTCTTCATGGATGTGAAGTGAAAGGGAGAGGTTGTGGTTCAGTGGAAGGATGCAAGCTTTGCAGAAAGGTCCAAGTTTGGTCTTCGGCATTTCCAATTAAAAGAATATGGATTTGAACAATGTAAAATACCTCCACACAGCACACTGGAGAATCAAGTAGATATTATTGACCTGAGAACACTTTCCTAGAAGTAAGTCCCATTGAACAGACCTGAGTAGGACTCTGAGTAGACAGGACTACTTTCTTCTAGACCAGCCTTTTTCAACCTATTAACCATGGAGGTACAGCTGAAATGCTTTTCAGGCTTTGAGGTACAGCTAAAATATTTTTCAGACTTCGAGGTACCAGGTAGTGATGTCAGCTGCCCTCTGGAAGTGAGAGGAACCTTGGGCAGCAAAGGTATACATGGCCAGGGACCCTTCCCTTCCTACCCCCTCCAGGCCCATCATTGGCCACTTTGGGAGGGGTGGGTCAACCTTCCCAAATATGGGTAATGTTTAAAATTAGAACTCTTTTTTCCCCCCACAGGATGGGAGGGCTCTCCACAGCTGCCATTTTGAAAAACCCCAAACTGCAGTACTATTGAAAGGCCTTCACGGTACAATATGGTATCTCATAACATGGTTGGAAAACCCAGTACTAGACGGATTAAGTAAAAGGCAGTTGTGAATATATATGTTTTCTCAGAAGTAAGCTCTATTTTGTTCATTGAATAGGACTGTAACCTTAAAAGTTCAGAGCAAGCCAGTCCAGCTTGCTGCCATCAGGACTATCCTTCCAATGCATTATATATCATTACAAAATATTGAACTTGTTTTCTGTAGTCTTTAGTATTTCTGTCTTGATGGGATTTTCATTAATGCTGTAATAAATTCCCTAACGTTACAGATATATCTTTCTTCCCTCCCCCAAGTCTTACAACTATCAATCCTTCTTGTCTGCTGAAATAGCTGCCATTTGTAACAAGAAGAGCTTGAGATGAAAAGCATCCTAATAGCAACACAATTGATTCTTATTAGCAGTTATAGCCTAACCTGAATAATTCAAGTTTATTAAGTGGCTCGAGAAAGCTTGGAAGGTTAAAATATTATCTCAAGATGCAAGCATTAGACAGGAATTGCCCAGAACACCTCAATAATTGCAGTACTACTTAGCAATGTGGACCTTTGTTAAGCAAAAATTAGTAAGCTCAATTTAAACCATTATGCATATAGCTCTTGGAGCAGATTTTGATATAAATGTTAACCAAAGGCTACAGTGGAAGCTATTTTCTATTACTTTCAGGATAAACTGCTTTTCTGATTATGAACACTTTGGATTCAATCCAAAGATTGCTTTTCCTTATTCATTTTCAGAATACAAAATAATTAAGAAAAATTCCAAGCTATTTAAATCAAACCAATGATACATATCCAGCTAAGTGATAGGCAGCTATGAATTAAAAAATAGTACAAGTATGATTTATAATCCTTTTTTATGTTCTGTATCTGGAATTTCTGGCCATTTAGAGTTCAGTGTAGATCTACAATTCAAGACATTTCACTGGAGCCCTTTTATGCACTACATAGTTGTGTATAAAGTCAATACATGCAAAGGGAACAGGAGTAAGTCTGTGAACCTCTGTGTGGAGCCTGGAGATCTCTGAGAACAATTAATCTCCCAGACTACAGAGATGCATTCCCTGAAGAAAATGGCAGCTTTGGATGGTGACTCTGTGAAACCACATCCCTGCTGGGCACTTTCCTATTACTGAACTCTGCCCTCACCAGGCCCTGCTCCAAATCTCCAGGAATTCTACACTCTGGAGTTGGCAGCCCTAAACAGAAGTGAAACAGCCAGCCTGGCCTTTGTTAGGAAAGTTCATGACAAATTTTGGCTGGTTTGTGGTTCACACACTTCAAGCAGTTCATGGAGGTTCCTGCTGGTTTGTAAATGGGTCCATTTCCATACAGTTTGTCTCCATTCAAACAAAATGTTTACCAAACTTCAAAACAACAGAGGAACAGAAGTCTCCAGCACTGAAAACAATCTTGCAAATTTAAAACTAGTTTTACCAGTCCCCCACCACATCCTTTGGCAGAGTTCCTTTGTGTTTCCTTGGCATTTGCTTGCATGGGGCATACAACTCCCCCCACCCCTGGATTTGTTGTGACTGTGCAGTCATTTTAAGCTTCCAATACCAGTGGCACTGGGTTCTGTTGGGCATTCTGCTCATTGTAACTAGCCTCTTTTTCTTCCTCATTCTTGACTAATGATTTCAGTCTTAGCTCTCCCACTTTCTGTCTAGCTATTTCACTGAATTCCCCATCCTCCATCTGAACTCCTCTTTACAGCTATCTGCTCTCTTTCTGTATTGCCCTACCATCAATCACTGTCTTCTTTCTTGTTTCAACCCAATCACTGTAATGCCTCCTAAACTACTCAGATTTCTTTACAGCTATCACCTTCCCCCTTTCACTTTCCCATTTCACCACATTCCCTAACCTTGTTTTCTCTCAGAAAGAAAATAAATGCTTAGAAAGGAATACAGTGTAATGGGCAGGTTATACACTCACATGCTGTCTCATAGGATATAAAAGGGAGTTTGAAGGAGCAGCTGTCTTTATGGGGATGAAGGTATGGCACTTGGTGGCTTGTAAGCAACTTTTAACCCTGACATGATTGTTTATGGCAATTTCTGTTGTGTATACTGGCAAACTGAATAAAAGTATGTGCTCAAATGAGATCCTTTCCCCTGGTGCCTTATAAATTTCCCTTCGTCTGAAATCACATTCCTGACTGGCAAGTCATCACTAGCAAGGCAGGGTGTATGTGGGTGGAAAAGAGGCAGAGGGATGGAAGAAGTATCTTAAGAAAGCATCAGATAAGTACATGGAACTGGAGCACCAAGAGTTTCAGTTGTTGTGTGCTTCTGTCTCTGTATGCAGGAGAAGAAGCTACTCAGCAGGTTTGTTGAGTAGCTTGTATTGACATATCACACTAAACCATAGTTTAATCAAACCATGGTTTATCGTTGCAGTCAAATCCAGCTTCTGTGGAGGATATGTTTTCTTTAGAAGTATGCAACAGTGAACAGTCTTCTTCTGCCTGTGGAAATAATACAACCCAGGGATAATTGTACTGTGTCATTATAATACATTTATATATTGGAGATATGTGGCAAATTAAACATGCAAAATACAGGTGACATGATGACTAGATTTTGCCCATACTTGTTGACTGCATTTACATGCTGGATATTTGTGGCAAATTCAATATGCAAAATAAAGGTGACATGTTAACCATATGTTGCCTGTTATTCAGGCTCCCTCTCTTAATCTGAATGCTGTAGAATGAAAATTCTTCATTTACTGTCAAATGGCTAGTATTTTGTAATTGCCAAAGTATTTGTGGTCTGTAGCTTCACTCCGAAGGGTGGTGCCTGAAACGTAGCATTATTGGGCACAAACAATCCAAGTGTGAAACATGGGTAAACCACATACCAAAGTGGTACTGCAGATCCAGCAGCACAATAGTTTAATTACGTTGTGGTCGCTCTCAAAGCCTTTAGTGCAAAGTGCTGTGGCTGCTTCCTTTTAGTGTGTGGTTTTGGAGCCAGGCAGAGGCTGGAATGGAAAACTGCCCAGTGTGCTTCGACAGACATGCAATTAAAGCCTATGAGGCATGATAGGACATGCACTAAAAGAAAGCTACTACTGCTGACTCCAAAGGAAAAGCCATCCATGCTGCAATGGCAGGTAATTATTAAAGGGAGTTATTAAAAACGATTAGGCTGTCTTTGGACACCTCATTCCTTCTTATGAAACAAATCTCTGATGAGTATTCTGTCATAGGGGTTTCCAAATGTTGTATTTGTGCGCTTGTATTGCATTAGATCACACAACGTTCTACCTGCTTCCCAGTCTTTTCCTCCAACCCAAAAGCTCATCCTCTCCCCATTCCAAGCAGAAGTGGTTGCCTTGCAGTGAAGGAAAGTCATTCTGCACATTTGCAAGAATATTCTTCTGTACCTGTTGGCAGTCTTCGCATTGGGAACAAGGCTTATTCTTGGCTCAAATGTACTTAGATTTTTGGAGAGAGGTGGTGTGGTTTCAAACTGCCTGAACATTATGGTTCTTTGTTCCTTTGTCACTGTACAATGTAATTTGTTTTCTGTAGTTATTCTTTCTAGGTTTCAGTCCTTTATCCTTAACTCTAGACTTTGGGGAGGTGTTTCCTTTGTGAGAAAAGGGCATTCTGCACAATCTCAGATCCACACCTGAAAGCTGCAGATAGATTAATGATCCAAAACAGATACCTGGCTGAGGGAGACTAGGTACATGGTTGTCTCCCTCCAGTGCTTTTCCTGGGGCACAGCTTACAAATGAGAGGGTGGAAACAGACCCACTACTTTGTTGTACTAACTAAGAAGGCAGCTTCCAGAGAAGTATAGAATTCCCTCATATTTTCATGTGTTCTTATTTGTCTCTGCTGATGTTATAGGAGAGAGCAAGGAAATGAAAGAGAAAGAAAGAAAGAAAGAAAGAAAGAAAGAAAGAAAGAAAGAAAGAAAGAAAGAAAGAAAGAAAGAAAGAAAAGCAGAGTGATAATTAGTTCAGTCAATTAGGGGTTCAGTGGCTAAGGATAAGGACTCTTCATGCATGATGAGACCACTGAGTGAAAACTGTTAATCCAGTTCCCTTATATTTCTATAAGGAAAAGGATAAGAGAATTACTTTTTTTGGGTGTGGGGGGGGTCAGCTTTCATTGATGTTTCAGAGGTGGGGGCTGGCATATATCTAGCCAGGCTACTGGGGAAACTCAAGCACTCATTGTGGAAGCAGTACATTTTCAAGCACAAATGAATCTATTCAGTCTTCTAGGCCTGTTCTAGGCCACCCCACTACCACTTCTAGAGGTATTAAGTGGGAGGCTTCCAGCCTAAAATTGGGTCAGTACATGGTTCTGTCAGCCTCGGGCTGAATTTATGCATCACATAATAGCTGCAGGATTGCTGTGCTAGACCGACCCAAGGCCAACTCTGCATTCTGCAAGAAGCCCTGTGTACTTAATAGCAGTGTGATAGTGGTGATGTTTTTTGGCCTGTGCAGATTTCTCAATCTTACATTGAGAACCTGTGCCTCTTGTGAGATTCCTTTCTCCTTGGAACTGTGAAAGGTTCAGAACATTGTCTTCCTTTGCCTCTGGTTTACTCAGCCATTTTGCATTCAGATGCTGCCTTTGAAAAGATGCCAGGAACGAGACAGGAAAATGGAAGTGGGTGCCTGAGGTCATACCTGTTGAAGCAGCTTAAACTAAGCATGCTATGGGATGTGGGTTGGTTCACATGAGTTTTAAGAAATAGATGGTGTGTGTGTGTGTGTGTGTGTGTGTGTGTGTGTGTGAGGGGGACAACAAGCCAGTAGTGACTGCTCCTCCTGCTCTGCTTCCAGAAGTGTCTGGAAGCAGAATGCTGGACCAGGTGGACCTTTGCCTCCTACAGCCAAGCAGGGCTATATTCTTCAAGAGCCTTGCTCAACAGCTGCCTTTACATGTTATTGCTATATACTCAGTGATCGATAGTTCTCAAAAACAGCAAAATAAAACACGTGAGAGTTAATAATCTGAGGGGCTTTTCGCACGCCTTCAAAATCGCACAATGGTTCACACCTGAAAACGATCTGCAAAAAGCGCTTCCTTGTAGTGCTTTCAGGGAAATCCCCAAAAGTGGATTCACCCTCCGGAAAGCGATACACTCCTGCAACCAATCTGCAACACTAGCGAAAAAGACCTGTGCGTTAACATTGTTGCGGTTTCTACAAAGTCCCTCCCCCTGGTTCTCTCCTCTGATCTTCCGGCGAAGCGATCGCCATTTTTTTTTCTCCGAGCGAGCGGGGATAAACGCACCAGCGAGCCTCTTTCTGTTTAGAGGCTTCCCCGGCTTCAGTCCCTCCCCTTCAGTCACTAAGCACAAACAAGAGAAGCCTGTTTGCTGATGTATTTTCCCTTTATTTTTTACACATTCATTCAGCCGAAAATCGGGCCCGTGAGAGGGGGGGGGATTTTTTTTCCCACTCGGAGGGAGCGTGGCAATGATGAAATGACAGTGAGCCTCTTTCTGTTTAGAGGCTTCCCCGGCTTCAGTCCCTCCCCTTCAGTCACTAAGCACAAACAAGAGAAGCCCGTTTGCTGATGTATTTTCCCTTTATTTTTTACACATTCATTCAGCCGAAAATCGGGCCCGTGAGAGGGGGGGGATTTTCTTTTTCACTTGGAGGGAGCATGGCAACGAATAAATGACAGCTCAAACACACCAGGCAGCTGGATGGGTCTCTCCGTTGCAACGAATCAACACAGATTCGTTGCAATGGGTCTGGTTTTTTTTTTTTTAAACTTTCTTAAAGGGAAAGGGGCTGTTTGGGAGCATGCTAACGGCTGCCCATTGGCTGCTTGACGGCCAGGGGCGGGACGAGCTTGGCAATAGCGCTTCCTTTCTAGCGATTTTTGCCGAGACCGGAAGCCTGTGGGAAATGCTACAAAACGCAACTGGATTCCACTACAAAGGCAGGTATGCATAACGACGAATTCCACTATTTTAAATGGCGATTTTTCATTCCGCAAACAATTTGCTACAAAGATCCCAGTGCGGAAAGCCCCTGAGACTTTTCTGGCCCCACCTGGCTACTGATCAGCATTTAAGCCAACACTTATGCTCCAAATACTTGCTGCCTGTTGAAAAAGTTTGTAGAATAAGGTAGCTATATGCAAAAGGCATAGAAGTTCCCGTGTTTTTAATAGTTGTGTAAGATTGCGTAAGAAAAGGAAGTTTGGCAGAGGAGTTTTTCTCATCTCTGTGTGAAAAGATGTACCCTCCCATTCCTTCTTTGGAGATCCCTACTTTAAAGATACTGAAGCCCTCTTCTTTGTCGCCTCTTGTGTCCCAGTCTAGAGCAAGTAGTAGTGTTTCTATCTGTATAGAGAACAGAACCAACTTTCAGTTCTGGACAGCCTACCTGGATGCCCAAAATGGTATTCTTTGTGAAATGAATAGGATGTTATTATTTGTGGGTTTTTAAAACACAGCATTCCAGAAAATATAATCAGTGGCAAACATCCAGATCCTATTTAGAAAGCAGAGAAGTGGATGCAGCTGTTTTTTGTGTCTGGTTGGTGCCAGTTTGAGAGTGTGTAATCATATTTGCATAAAGATAAAAAGGAAGGTGTTATAGGATGGAGTAGAGCCTATGGTTTCACCATGCATTAAAGGTAATTTTAGACTAATTAGGTGTAATTTGTTAAGGAATTCTTCCTGGCAATCATGAGTCTGATTTTGTAATTATAGGACAATGCTTGCTGTGGCTTTCAAAGGCAGGATAAAGCACCCTGAAGGGGGTCGTGTCCCACACTAGGCAGATCTAATGGTGCCACAAAAGACAGGTGTTTTGTCAGATTTCAGCCACACACTTTCGCACCTGCAACACATTAACTAGAACAGTGACGTTAATGAAAACCAGGTGCTTGTTCCATAGCCTAAATGAGGAGCTGGCATTGAGGCTTACTGTTTGCTACCTGGAGACTCCCACATGTCTCTCTGGAGGAGTTTCGAAAGCTGTTGTGATTTTTTTTTTCATTTCAAACTTTTTGGTGCAGGAGGAGACCCAGGCATGCAAGGCAACCTGGTCCCTCACCTTATCCAGGTTTTGTATTCAGACTTTGCCCATGGCCAGTCACCTTCCAGAACTCTGTGACAGCTGAACACAAATGTGTGACACTGAACAAGGGGCAGGAACTTGGAAGTAAACAATATACCGCCGTCATGAAGGGCACCACAACCTCGCTCTCCATAGAGCCTGATGACTTTTGTGCAAAGACCTGGGTGTCTGGTACACTTCCTCTTTTCCCCTTGGACAGGGAAATATCTAGGAAGGATTGCCAAATAGTAGTATATTCAAAGCAGCTCTTGTCAGATCCTGGAAGCTAAGCAGGGTCTGCTCTGCCCAGGATTTGGGTGGGAGACCACGAAGGAATAGTGGGGTTGCTATGCAGAGGCAGTCAATGGCAAGCTACCTCTGAATGGCTCTTCCCTTGAAAAGCCCACAGGGTCACCATAAGTCAGCTGTGACTTGATGCTCCCTCTCAAAGAGAGACTGAAGCAGCTACTAAATACGATTCAACAGGAGAGCCTTTTCAACCATGAAAACCGTGAAATACAAAGGAGAAGAAACTAATAGCTGACTTAAACCAGAACTCGTTGTAATAAAACCAAGCTTGGCTTTTTGTTGTTGTTAAGGAATTGATATTGTTATGTTTTTAGGGACTGAGGAAAGCTTTTTCAAAAAATCTATTTGTATGCAAAAGCCCATTCCCTGTTTCCCCCTTTGTTTTCCTACATACTAGACTCACCATTATCTGTTTCTGCAACAAACAAGTGACACAAAGGTTGAAAATGGCCCTGAAACAAAGAGAAAAACCTATAAAACATATAAGGGGGTTCTGAACTCAAACCAAGTCTCCATTCTCATTGGGAGTTTTCTTAATTTTTTGACTGTTTGGCAGCTCCTTGTAGCACATGGCATTGCCATGACAAGAACAATGAACTTTACCCTGCTGATGAGGGATGTGAAGGAAGAGGATCAGAGAGAGAGCTGTCAATCAGCATCTGTGATGCTGGACTTAGCTCCAAAGTTCCAATACAGAACCGGAACCACAATCGGCTGTCTTATATCTTCTTTTTGATTTTGTATTGCACTGGGGATCAATCAGAAAACTCCTTATGTATCAAAAACTAGTCAATCAGGGAGACCAGTTAGACTAGAACCTTCTTCCTAATTTGTCAGTTTTACGGAGGTAAGGGTTTTGGGACGTTTGTCAAAGAGAATTTGTTCCCACGTCTGCAAGCTTAACTTGCACTGCTCAGCAGCAAGTCCCTCCAAATACATATGCTGATGGTGTTCCTCGGCTTTAAGGTGGGAGACAGATGTGCTCTAATAACAGGGCTCCCCAGAGATTCTTTTTAGCTACCCTGCCATCCTGTCTTCACAGCTGAATAGTAACAAAGAGATCACCTCAACAGTAGCCCTGTTCACAAGTTACAGTGAATGCATGTGCAGTCTGTTCACACTCAATTTTGCAAGGAAAAGCCAACAGGCGTTCACTTTCCAAATGAAAGTAGGGTTCAGTACATGGATAATGGTGGGGTTTGTACATATACTCAGCTGTACATGCATTGACTCTCCTCCTTCAGGGCTGGAAGAAGCTGCGTGGATATAGCACCTCCCCCAAAGTAGTTGACAAGCGACTTCATCTAGGCCTGCCTAGCATCCCTGGGAGAGGGGTATTCTGTCTCCAGCACAAAGGATTGCTTTTACTTTTGTAGTCAGAGTGGAGGAATGAGCTGGGTTAGCTGGGAAAATCATCACTGCAGCCCTCCAGCCTGCAGGTGTTCTGAGGTAAAAGAACAGAACAGATGGATCAAAAGACTTGTCCTTGCATCTTTGTTCTGTCCTTGACACAGAGCTCTACCCAGAAAAGGTTTGTTCCAGGCAACTGGCATTGGAACCACATATGCTAGCTCTAGCATTAAGGGACATCAGTGAAATGTGTTGTGCTCCAGTATTTGACAGGCATGGCCCGTGGACTGTGCCATCCCAGGATGGAAGTACCACCTTTCCAAGTGCACAATTATTTTTAATTATCCCCTTACCGAGGCTGTGCTGACACCTAGCCAGGTCCTTCAGCACTAGATGGCTCATAAGTTTTATGAACCCTGTTGCGTGTCACCAGGGAATGCTACACTCTTCCCGTTCACAAAGCAGCCAGCTATCCTTCAGCCACTTCTCCCCCCCCTGAAAAAAACAATGCTTTTGTTGATGCTGCCACTGATGTGCTACATATACCCTCTCCAAAGGATTGTCAGATAAGTTTGACATCTACTGTTAAAATGGTTAGTCTTGAACTTGATGCATCTCTCATTACCATGCCCTCACTCTGAATTTCAAGCAGATGGTGACACTTGTTATTGAGGGCACACATACACCATGTCTTTCCAGACAGCTTTAATGGCCTCTTGTTAGTGTAGGATAACTCATTATCTGGCTCTGCCACAGACCGATCTCTAAGACGAGGGGCACAACATTCGCTTTCCTCCTACCTTCACCTGTTTACATTTTAATGTACTGGTCAGCTGATTCCCCCAGTGAGCAAAAAAGTCACTTCTGGTAAAACAAAAACAAATTCCCAATAATTTATATCAGGATGAAATGGAGAATGGCTGTGTCATTCTTGCCATTCATTCTTATCAGTACATCTGTGGATAAAGTGAAAATGTTCCAGATGAATCATGATTTGTAGGGAATGGAGGTGATGAGATGTGTGTGTGTGTGTGTGTGTGTGTAGGGGACCGGCTAGTGGCATGTTTTTAAATGCTATTTCATGAACAACCCCAAAGGGCTATACCTAAGGGATAAGTTAATATTAGTGTAAGAAAAGGGTATGGCTCTGTCAAGAAAGGGAAAGAACAGAGCGGGAATTGGCTAGACAGCAAAACCCGGGGGAGGGCATCTACAGGGGGGTAGAGTTGGGGAAGACTGTTTGAGACTATCTTCCAAATCAGCAAAATGCAGATTGCGGCAGGATGCTGACCTTTTACTGTAACCAATGTCATCCGCAAGTTGTAACCTCATGCCATTAATTATAACCTAGCATATCTCTAGAGTGTTTCTGGACTATTTCTCCTGTTGGCATTCAAATTTCCTCCTACTCTCCCTCCCGTGCAGCCTCTCCCTTCCATTCCCCAGCCCTCCAAAGAGATCAGGTTTCGTGCTGCACTCTGAAGTGAAGGAAGGAAAATAAAAAAGAGAAGCCCTGGAAGGCCTTGTACTTTTTAGACATGGGGCCTCTGCTGAAGGAAGAGTTTAGATTTTAGGGAGAAACTTTATTACCAAAGTTACATGATATTTATTTAGAATGAATTTAGCAGGGCCATTAAGTTTCTTCATAAATGAAACAAAGAAGTAGACCATATATTTGAATTCTGAGTAAGATTGCAGTGCACACTTACTATGGAGTCGTTCCCATGGAGGAAATGAGCCACAAGTCTGAGTAAATACACTTAGGACTGTGTTTGCATCTCTTCGAGAGCCAAGAAGTGTCCTAGATGTTTTAATGTGCAGATGTTAATTCTTTCTGATATAAGCACATTTAAAAATCTGTATTTTTTAAGCCCTGAGGAGTAACAAAAAGGCAAAATCCCAGTTAGGTTGTGTTAAAACAAATCCAGTGAGAACTCAATTGAGTATAGCCCATATATCTCTTTCTGATTTTTTGAATTAGATTCAAACTAGATTGCCTTAGATTTTATACTTTAGTATTTTTTCCAAGGACTATTGCAACTTCCATAGTACTTGGAGAGTGGTGTAGCCTTAAGAAATCTGATTTCTAAACTTGTCTCTCATCTGCGTAGCATGTAGGGAATTATTGGGCAAAATTATTCCATGAAGAATTCCTAAGCTTCTACAAAGAAGGTCATGTGGAGCAAAGAAAGCAGAAGACAAAACTTTTTTTTATGCCTGTATGATTAAAGTGCATAGGAATGTTTGGAACATGGAAAGTTATGAAATTTCCAGGAAAGTTCTGTAGTCTTGTTTTATTTTACTATTCTATGTCCCTTTTCAGAAAGCATATTAATGCAAAATTAAAATCTGCAGTAAAATGATCTCAGTTACATTAGGTTCACACTTCACAGCTTGTGGGATGTTCTTAGATATAATGACACTCCTGGATGTTCAGATGGCAACAGCAGTCAATAATAACTTTTGCTAGCTTAAACAGGTTCAGCTACTACACTATTTCCTGCTGTTGTGACATCCAGATCAATGTTAGGCACTCTACATAGAATTGCCTTTGAAAGTGTTAAGAAATTCTGGCTTATTCAAAATGATGACATGTTGTGTCAGTTTTGTGACATGTTCACTTCTAGCTGGTTTGCAGGCCCAATCCAAAGTACTAGTGTTGAGCATAACAACCTAAAAGGATCTGGGCTCAGGATATGTTTGAACTCAGTCTTCTTGGACTTTGTCCTGTAAAACAGTGATAGAATTGGGGGTGACTTTGACAGCCATAGTGACCTGATTTGGGGTAATATAAATTATGAGAGGTGTGGGGGAAAAATCCAGCAGAATTCAGAAAATTTCTTATGTCCACAAGTCATTTCTTTGTGTCAGAAATATCCCCCATCCCAATGTGTTCAAACTGTCATTGCAGTTGGTTAGAGTATCAGACTAGGGCAGAGTCTGCACTTACTTTGTTTATTCCATTGTCAATCCTGTTGAATTCAGATCGATTTGAACTCGGGTCTTCCTCTTCCCCCCCCCCATTGAAACAGGAAAGTGTTCTGCACATGGTTAGGGTAGTTCAGAAGGGGGGGGGTGGCAAGCTTCTTTCTTTCTGTTCTTGAAGGTGGGGGGAGAGGAGCCAAGTAGGGATCTTCTTTCTTTTCTTGGAAGGGGGGGGGGAGAGAGGATCGAAGAAAGCAGAAAAGGGAGAAAAAAATCCAAGACTGACAGAAGTTGAGAGAAATTAGGGGCTTCTCCTTTAAGGCAAGCTTGTCACATGGCCACTTTTGGCCAATCAGGGCGTCTCTACCACGGAAGAGAGTCCAGATTCAAAACAGTCTGGCTTTCTCTAATCTGAATCTTGAAATATTGAGCATTAAAAGCACCCTAAGATATTGCACAATAAAGGTAGGGTCACTCCGAATCAATCCTTCTTGCTGCAGAAGGAAAATTTAAATCGCCCCAAATCAAAACGGAAATCGCATTCTATGTAGACGGCAGGGACTGAATCGACTTGGGACTGGAATAAAAGCTCCATGCAGTTTACACCTAGGATTTGAGAGGTTCCGGATACAATCTCTTCTGTAACATGGAAACTTTCTGCGTGACTTAGGCTACTCACTTTCTCTTAGCGTAATCTAACTCACAGGTGTGTAGTTGTGAGAATAAAATGGAGGAGGGAAAAACCATACCGTAAGCCACTTTGGGCCCCACTAGCAGGCTATAAATATCTGAATAAGTAAATAAGAGAGACCACAACAAGACCCAATAGAATGGAACAAAGAACAGGACCCTATCAGAAGTGCAATACTTACATTAGTGAACCTACTGCAAAATTAGGTTGCTCAGTGATGCTTATTGGAGTAACATTCTTATTTCCCCTATTCTGAGATCTTTTCCTGACTGGTTGGTTGGTTTAATGCAGAGGATTTGTAGAAGGATGTTTTGTGTGGCAAGCATTCAGATGGTAAGAGAACCATTTAGATGTCATAATTCAGTATGCTGGCATCCTACCTTAGGCCTGCAGCCTGTCCAAAATGGAAACTAGTTCTGCGTCTCATACAGCGTTGGTGCCGCCTGCAATTCCCCTCCAATGAATTAAAATAGCCTTGCTGTTATTAAATGTTTCTAAGGATACAAATCTCTTTTCCATGCTCTAAACCTCAAGCTAAAAGTAACAACTGACAATGATGTAAGTGTTCATTTTTAGATAGATTAGAGTCCCTCTTGGGCACCTCCAAACAATTTCCTGTGCTGGACTTTTCAGAATCCAGATCCCTCATTCTGTAGCTTAAATACTGTGTCAAAAGGCTTACTAAAAAGATGTGACTGCAAATATATGTGCCTGCTGCCTGGATGTCATCACCCTTCTTATTCTAACTGTGTCGACATCATAGCTCTTTGTGAAACGTATCCAAGGAGTATTGTTCTGATCACCATTGCTTTGTATATGCAGAACTTCCAAGCAGTGTCCCATCTTGACCCCATGCCAACATGCATAGTGATTTGCACATGGTTTGTATAGAAACCTATGGATTCTTTAAAGCTAATAGCATATGAACAGAATCAATAAAGAGACAGTGTCATTTAGTCCTTTTATGTATGACCCATGGTTCAGTTGCTTTGAAGGTACCCAATTCTTCCTAATTTGATTTGACGTTTTAAAGTGTGGCTTAAAAGATTCAGTCACATTTTAAACCTGTTTCTGTAAGTAAGCCCCTGTGTACTCAGATCAAGCCAACCAAGGGGAAAGAAAATGTATATAAAGTGTCCAGTGTCACCTTAAAGATCAACTCATTTATGGTGCCATTAAGAAGAGTAGAATTCACTTCATCCAATGCATTATAAACATTTTGTCGTTTTTGTAATTGAATGTTAGTTATGTGTATTTCATGATAAAAATCATCATAACTTTTAGAGGCATCCATATTATCTGCATGGCTGTCAGCTGCCAATGAATGGAGAGCATGCCTTGCCACCATTCTGAATTCCAAACCTTCTGATTTTGTACATGGTGGAATCTAGAAGTACCTTAGGCATACTAACAGGGGAAGCTGTGGGCTTTTATGCATTCTCATTTTTTTGACTCATGAGTTCCTACTGCTTGGCTGTGTGTGTGTTGTTCCACATGTGATTTTCTCCTTCAATTTTACATTGCTTTATGTCCAGCATATCTCCTTGCTGGACATAAACTGAAGTAATATCAAACTGACCACCAGAAAGAGCTGAACATGTTAATCATCTTTGAGGATGTTTAGCTTTTTTAGGTAGATAGAAAGTGTATTTTGGCAATAAGTGAACCACATCCAAATTCTGCCAGATTGCTGCAGCTGAAGGTCTAGGCATTATGTGCATATCTTTAAATCTGAGATGTCATTGACAATGAAAAGTCCCAATATTGCATTCATTATTGCGCATATTTCAGATGGGGCTTCCAACAGGTTCTATGACATGTGTAGCACTCTAGTGCTGTCTGTGTGAGGTCCGGTATATTCTAAGAAGTAACTACCTTTGAATGTGCCTAATTTCATAGAAAACATGAGTTGCTAAGTGCTTCACTTATACTTTTCCATCATGAGGAAACCATATGTGTATCTGATTCCAGAAATATAAGAAGCCCCACAAGTTTCAGATTAGGCAGCAACTACATGCAGTTTGGGACTGCGCTAAATTACAGTATCACATTGTCTCTGTTCTGTCATGGTTCGAGGACTTTGTAGAGGTGAATGGTGGCTGGAAAACACAAATAATGTCTGACTATGGAACAAACCAATATATGTGGGTCCCTCAACACAGATGAGACCAAATATATTTCATTTTTTATTATTTTGCTGGATTGGATCAGTGTTCCAGCATTATGTCTCACTCAGTTTATGTCTCAATCAGTTTATCTGGACATCAAACAACAGGCCACAGAGACCAAGGCCTTCCCCTTTTGTTACCTCCTGGCACTGGTTTCCAGAGGTTTATGGACATGCTTATGAACATGGTGTTTCCCTTAGGTCACCTTGTTAGAGGCCACCAATAGACCAAGCCATCAATAGACCAATAGATCTACCTGTCAGAAGACAGCCTGAAACAGCTAAGCAACAGGTGCTATTCAGCTGTTTTCCAGGCTGTCTTGTTGTGTCCATTTAGTGCCTCCCCACTACTCATCTGGTTTTTAGACTGTCTTCTGCAATCCCTCTAAAGTTTAAAGGGACTCTACAAGACAGCCTGAAACAGCTGAGCAGTGGGTAGCAAACTACTTCCTGTTGCTCAGCTGTTTTTTGGTCTTTCTGCAAATCCTATTTAAAGTGATAGTAGTCCCTTTCAACAGGGTTTACAGCGCCACCAACTGCTTTGGTTCTCAACAAATCTCCCAGTCCGGTTTGTGGTTCTGTCATGAACCATGAATCAACATGAACAACATTTTCCCAGTGCATGCCCATCCCTAGCTCACACAGTTATCCCTTTGCAATGACTTGTTCTAGCCTTCTTAGCTCCTCTTGGTGTTCCTCTAGGATTAGTTGCAACCTTTTTGATATTAGTCACCAGCAGCCTGATTGTTTTTTTAGTTCAATGGAACCAATCCTATTTGGGGGGGGGACTTTAGAGAGGCGTGCTTTGTTACAACTTTGGGGAAAAAATTATTTCTGGCATTGCCTGCACGCTTGTTCACCTATTTTTTGCTCCAAGATATTAGCCATTAAAAATAAGACATTACCATATAGGGCGTGGTACTTTGGCATCTGAAGTGGCTGTTCATGCCTGCAGCAGCCAGCACCATGGCGTGTGGGGGGGAGGGGAGGTGCGGGTGCTGGCATGCCGGTGGGCACACACATGCAGGTGCAGAGCTCTGCATCTATGTATGTGTGGCTGGCCAGCACACCGTTGCTGAACCCCCCCCCCCCGCCTGCGCCACTGGCTGCTTTGGGCGAGAATGGCCACTTTGGATGCCGAAGCACCCAACCCTGTTCCCGTCCCCAGGGACAAGGGAGAGGGAGGCGGGTGCAAGAGCAGGATGAGGCAGGCGCCTTTAGAGCATTTGAGCCTCCACATCTTCCCTCTACTGGCTACCTGCTGGTTGTTCTCCCTTAGCGAGTGCTAAATAGATTGGGGAATCCATTTTATGCGATTCCCCAACTAGTGCTTTAAAATGGAGGATGTAGCCAGCCAGTTACTGCCCAGATGCTGGACGTTGGCAATGTCATATGGAGGGGTCGGAATGTAATAAATACATAAGGTAAGCATTTCACTACATTTAACGGGTGCTAAAATCCCCTCTGTCTAGTAGCCTCAGTTTTTTCTTCCAGGATCACACAATTACATTTCCCTATGCCACTGGTGTCATATCCCACATCAATCTGTGAGCTCCTGGCCTGGAGATGTGATCCTCCAGGCTGCCCCTTCCTGATGGAGTCTTTCTCTCACTCGTGACAGGATTCTGATATGCAGAGTCCCTTATCTCGTGGTTCCACTCTAGTCATAAACAAGCCCTATAGCTTGTATGGAGATGTTTTCACACTTGCTATTTTGCCAGACTAACTGGTTCTGCTTTTCTTACCCTCTTGGATCAAATGGTCCTTTCCTGGGAATGGGTTTTCCTGTGCAGTATTGGGGGCAGGGTCCCAAGTCTATATAAGTCTCCTCTCTTTTGTACACCATATTTGACATCCCTGGTTCTGTGAGTGTCTACTGATGATGCTTGTTCCTATAATGTGCCCTCAAAAACACTAACTTTGGGTATGTTCCTACAGCCTGGGACTCTGCTCTGCTCTGTCGGTTCTGAGCTTCTGGACTGCGTTCTGTGGGTCATGACGATTGGTGCCAAAGTGCACCATGACTGTTGAGTTTTATGACATTCACACCAGGGAGGCAAGTCACCAGCTATTTGGAGTATTTTTTAAAAAATCATAATAATCAAATATAAACACACAGGGCTTCATTGTTGAACTGATAGTTTCATAACAATCTCCCAGAGCCTTCCCAAATGCAGAAATGTCCTGGGGGTACTGAATGTTGGAATTACTAATAGGGTCCCAAACTGAGTGTGTTGGAATGTTGAGGGCCAGCATCTGACCTGTAGTTTAGAAGAATTCATCAGAATTGCCTTGTTAGAATGTTATCTGCTCCAGTTTGCGTGGTAGTGGCAGTTTTAAAAGAGGCCATTGCACTCCCGTAAAGAGCTCCCAAAGAGAGCAGAGTTTTCATACTGTTGCAAAGGTGGAGTTGTGACTAAATCATTGCATGACTATTACCACCTCTCCTTGTGGTCAGAAAGCTCTTCGTGATACTTCAAGCTATGGTTTGCATTGTCTGAGCCCCCCAGGGGGAAAAGTATACAAGCTGAAATGGCAAGGCACTTTTGGGATTTAGTAATGATTCTCATTTTGAGCAGTGTCACTTTTCTAGTTCCAAGAATCTTATGGGTAGCCTCCTCCATTGGGATTAGAAGCCATTGGCTTTAAAGTTGTGGCTTGGGTCAATTTGTTCTTCAGGCCAAGCTGGCAGATGCCCCCCCCCCCTCTGAGTTGGGATTTGTCTGCATTCTGGGCCATTTATGTTTTCCCTTGTGTATTGGCTCTCCTTTCAGCCTGTTTTCGCAAGCAAAGCTGAGCTTGCAAGTTGTACTCTGGCGTGCAGAGGTGTAACTTTAGGACTAATGTGGATTCTTTGTAATGTGACTCTACTGTATTTTTAAAAAAAGCCAAACCTGTGTCCATGCTTGCTTTGTTGGACTTCCTGCAGCCGGTCTGATAGTAATGCTCAACATTCTGAAGACATTTTAAAATAGCTTCTTGTCCAACAACCACTGTTGGTTTTTCAAAAATGTTTAGTCTTCCCCAAAGTTATTCAAAAGCCCAAGGGCCTCAGGCAGATCTTGCAGGTCCCCTTGTTACACTCCAGTATTTAGAATCCCAGCTTCTGTGCATTCTTGCCAGTGTTCCGTTTGTCACCAGAATTCTCTTTGGGGTTCTTTACCTGCAGAAAGAGTGCAGCAGTTGTGATGGCTGGGTTCTCATGAGTGGGTCTAGTCCTCTTCAGTTTTGAAGGGTGGAGGTGGGAAAGGGTAGGAAGCAAAGAAAATAAAAGCTTTAGCTTTATGTCCTCCCCCCCCCCCCGCCCATCCTCTGGAGCTATTAAATTGCAATAGTTCATACCACACTCCAGTGCTGTGTGTAGCTGAAATCCTCATAATTGGCCTGAATATGATTAAAAGAATCCCTCACCCCTGGAGGCTTTTGACTCCAAATGAATTCAGTTTATTTTGCTGACTGATAAGCATTGTCATATTTGATCCAACATCAAAACTATGGAGAGGGAAGCAAACTAAAGTTTTTAAATTTTTTGTGGAGGGCTGAGTAGAAAATGTGTAAGTTGTGTGAGACCAAACAATTATACCTTCTCATACTGTTCTTGTCAAGAACATAGCAACTGTTTTGTTTTTTTTGGGGGGGGGAGTTGTGAATCAGAGGAGCAGAGAGGCAGTTCTTGGATGGGTGGCCCAATTCCATGAGAAGTATATAGCCTAGAGGTAAAACTGAAGCACACAAATATGTTCAGTGGTTTACCTTACTTGCAAGATGCATCCATTTCCTTACCCCCATAATTTGCCAATTCTGTAAATAATTTATCTAGAAAGCTGTGAACACCTAGCCATATTATGAAAAGAATAGATTCTCCTCCTCCCCTTTTTGCATTTGGTCCTATGATCCTCATGTTTTCTGTACATAACGAAACCATAAAATGTGTTGACAAATTCACTGATGGGTGCAAATTTATTCCAGTTTACAGCTAGCCATTCTGCCTATAACAAACCTGTAGACAGGGCTCGTCTTGCGGAAACCATTTGAGCATTCTGTGTAATTGATCAATCCTATGCAGAGTTACTGCAGTTGAGACTCTTGACTTTTTGAACTTAGACTGGAGTATCTCTGTATTGGATTGCACTGCAAAAATAAATTTGGATCCCATTAATCATACACTACATAGATATAAACTGGCAGGAAAATTCTGACTATGATTTGCTGTCAAGCAGCCAAGAACAACCTATAAGACTGGAAACTAGATTGAATACCATTAACTCCAAGAACTTCACCTAAAATTGCCATTCATGGAGTCAGAGCTTTGGTACATCAAGGTCAATACCAACTACTCTGAGTGGCAGCAGGGTATCAAGCAGAGGTTCTTCATATCTTCTACTAGGCCACCTCATGAGAAGGAAGGACTCCCTGGAGAAGAGCCTAATGCTGGGAGTGATTGAGGGCAAAAAAAGAAGGGGACGACAGAGAACGAGATGGCTGGATGGAGTCACTGAAGCAGTCAGTGCGAGCTTAAAAGGACTTTGGAGAATGGTAGAGGACAGGATGTTTTTAAGCAGAGGTTAGATAGTCATCTGACAGAAATGCTCATTTTATGAACTTAGGCAGATAGTGAATGGGTGGGCAGGGAGGGATTTGCCAGCGTTTGTCTCTTGTGGACCTTCCTTGTATGCCCTAGCAATTCCCCCCCAGGGAATTGCTAATTGCTGCTGTGGGATGGTAGCTGAATTTCCTCCAGGCCAGGCTGGATTCTGGAGATTTCTGGTGGGGGGATCATTGGGGCATGAAATTGGGGGCACTGTATGTGGATAAGTAGTTGTGAGTTCCTGCATTATGCAAGGAGTTGGAATAGATGACCCTGCATATCCCTTCCAACTCTATACTTCTACGATTCTATCTATGAAAGGCCCTGCAGTGCCTGCTGTCTTTCAAAGGCCAAGGTGCAGCAATTACTGCTAAGTCTCAGTGATGCCATTTGTTCGTGCCTTTGTGGACTAGTCCTTGTTTGACCCAAGTGAGTTCACTGGTGCTTCCTGCTTCCAATAAAGAATGAGAGTCCTGGGATATAGCACATAAAACAAGAAAGACCTAGATCCAAGGATTCTCTCCCCCCCCCCCCCCAATAAGCCTTAACATTTACTTTAAGATCCAAGAGGAGGAATGGGAAACAAACTGTTAGCAACTGAAGTGAAAAGAGACAATCACAAGCCAAAAGATTAACATTATAGCAGATAACATGCGGTGGTTCTATACTGGGGGCCTTTTCGCACAGGGATCTTTGTTGCAAATTGTTTGCGGAATGAAAAATCGCCATTTAAAATAGTGGAATTCGTCGTTATGCATACCTGCCTTTGTAGTGGAATCAGTTGCGTTTTTTAGCGTTTCCCACAGGCTTCCGGTCTCGGCAGAAATCGCTAGAAAGGAAGCGCTATTGCCAAGCTCGTCCCGCCCCTGGCCGTCAAGCAGCCAATGGGCAGCCGTTAGCATGCTCCCAAACAGCCCCTTTCCCTTTAAGAAAGGTTTTTTTTTAAAAAAAAAACGACCCATAGCAACGAATCTAGGTAGATTCGTTGCTACGGAGAGACCCATCCAGCTGCCTAATGTGAGCTGTCGTTTGATTGTATGATCGTTTGCACGCTGCCTCGAGTGATAAAAAAAAAATCCCCCCCCCCCTCTCACGGGCCCGATTTTCGGCTGAATTTATTTGTAAAAAATAAAGGGACTTTATTTCAGCAAACGGGCTTTTCAGTGGTTTGTGCTTAGTGACTAAAGGCGAAGGACTGAAGCCAGGGAAGCCTCTAAACAGAAAGAGGCTCGCTGGTGCGTTTATCCCCGCTCGCTCGGAGAAAAAAAAATGGCGATCGCTTCGCCGGAAGTTTGGAGGAGAGAGCCAGGGGGAGGGACTTTGAAGAACCAGCAACAATGGTAACGCACAGGTCTTTAGCGCTACTGTTGCAGATTGGTTGCAGGAGTGTATCGCTATCCGGAGGGTGAATCCACTTTTCTGGATTCCCCTGAAAGCGCCACAACGAAGCGCTTTTTGCTGATTGGTTTCAGGATTGTTGCAGATTGTCTACGACGTCGTGGGTTATGGCAAATTAGTAGTGTTTCCAAATAGCAACCATTGTGCTACTTTGAAGCCGTGCGAAATGGCCCTGGGACTGTTCACTGCAGTAAAATCAATGTTGTTCTATCATTATATGATTCAAAGAAAACCCAGAGTTAGTACATCCAGGATTAGAGTGAAAGATCCACATATCGATCCATAAGAATACAGCTGAAATGGTTCCTCGTATGAATTTCCTGCCACACATAGGGCAGGGCCGGTTTATCTATGTGCATTTCCGCACATGTTAAATGTAGTGAAATGCTTAGCTTTCGTAGTTGTTACATTCTTCCCCTTCCATATGATGTCACCAACATCCAGCATCTGGGCAGTAACTGGCTGGCTACATCTTCCATTTTAAAGTGCTATTTGGGGAATCACATAAAGTGGATTCCCCAACCTATTTAGTGCGAGCTACAGAAAAGCAACCAGCAGGCAACCAGCACAGAGAAGTTATGGAGGCTAAAACACACTAAAGGCACCTGCCTCCCCCTACATTGTTCCTGGGGATGGAAATGTTTTTTTTTTTTAATGTCTGACATCCTGGAGCAATGAATAGGTGGACAAGTATGCAGGTGATGCCAGGAATAAAAGATTTTTTCCCAACATGGCCATTGCGGTTGGTGTCCAGCTGCTTGAAGAGGGTGGCCCAACACTGACAGTGATCTGGCTCTATTCCTGGTGGCTGTGAGCCCTACATGTCACTGCTCCAGCCTTGGTGACTGCTACAGCCCTGCTGCAGCCAACAGCTCCTGCAGTGTCAGCCCAAGCCCCAGCAGGGCAGCAGTGGTGCCCGGGGCTGCATCCACTGGTGACACTGCCTCCTCGGAGCTCCTGGCCATAGTTTGGCTCCATTACTTGGCTGGGCGGCAGCCACAGATGCCCCCCGCTCCCTCCCCAGCCTATTTAAGCAGTGACAGGGCAGGGCCAGGGCTACGTCTCCACAGAGCATGCCTGGCCCTGGAGGGGCCACTGATCCTCAGCCAGGCCAAGCTCCACCTGCCATGTGAAGCGAAGCGATAGCCCACCAGCATTGTGAGGCATCAGGCAGATTCACAAAGTGCGTTTCAGCGGAACTGGGACCCAGACCAGACCAGGGTGTGTGTGGGGGGAATCGGCTTTTCTTAGGCCCACCAAGGACACCTGTTTTGGGGTGTCACAGCAAGATTTCCTGCCTCTTGACTCCAAAGTGAAGCCCTGCGATTCGTCAGTGGCGCTGGCTCTGGAGCCAAAGAATACAGATTTTGAGCCTGATTATTTTACCTATTTATTTATTTGTGCATTTAGGTGGAGGTTGGTGAGATAATCCTTCAAGTCAGAGACAGCCCACAGCCCATGTAGAAGTATGAAATTTTTAAAAAATTAGCAGCCATTGCTGGACCTTTTAATCAAGGGAATTGGTTGCCTGGATTGATTGACAGGCAGAAGAGAGTTGCGTATAAAGCACGTTGCTCTCTTCTACCATTTCCAGCAGCACTTGTGGAGGGTGAAAACATGGCAGACGAAAGTGAGACCGCAAAAACCTGAGGACGGGTTGGGAGGCACAAAAATATTTAGCACTACGCCATTCAACTGGCATAATGCTATTTTTTCTGATGTGCAGAAATGCCCTATGTACCACATGTAGCATGTGTTATGGTCCTCACACTTCCGGGGCACCAAACAGTGCCTCCCCCTCATGGATAAGAGCCGTAGCCTCTCTCTTCCCCCCTTTTCTATCTTTAAGGACACTTGAAATGACACCCCTTCCTACTCCGGGGTCCCTTCTGCTCCCATCCTGGCTGCTCCTGCTTAAATTGTACTCAGCTAGGGCCTTGCAAATCCTTAAAGTGGCTCTGGTGTGATGGGCCCTGCAAATCCTTAAACCATGCCTGACATGGGGAGTTTGTCATGTTATAATCATGAACCCATTTTCCCCTTTGTTCACCAATGTTGGCTGAGGTATATCAATCCCCCCTCCCCGCCCTGAAAGACCGAAAATGTATAACAGAGATTGCACATATAGTCCTCACAAAAACAGGGCCGGGGTGGGCGTGTGTGTGTGTGTGGGGAGATCTAATAGGAAAAAAACTGGGACTGTGATGGGAAAAGAAGGGAGAATGATAGATTGATGAGAAAGTAATCTGGCAGCCTTGTTATAACTCCATACACAAATGACAGAAATTATAATACATGACAGCACTCTGGAACCACTCATGGTCCTAACCTGATGTCTCCTAACAATTCCCAAATCGGACTAGTCTATTCAGATTGGATTTTACCCTTCTAACTTTAATGTTTACTTCCCCCATGCACCATTGTAACACATGCACCATAGCAACACACACATATTTTCTTTTCTTTCTGTTTTACAGCACTTTCCATATATAGGACTTTTCATTATATTTACAACACTTTTCATTATAAGGAAAATGCTACATTTCATCTAGAAAATGAGTGTTAGGAGTAAAAGGATGCTTTTAATGTGGAGATTTAAGGGGTGGGTTTGGACTGGACCAACCAGCTATGACAAGGCAATTTAAAAAGCCTCCTTCAGTTTATGGGAGAAGTGAATGTATGAACAATAAAGCAGAGTAGAATAAATGAATGACATTTCGTAGCTGGCCTTGTAGCCATCTCCTGTTGTTTGACTTCAGCATTTGAGAAGAGGTCATCTATTTTTAAAAGTGGAATAACTTAGCATGCTGGGGCAGTTTATCCATGTAGCACATGCTATGGGCCCCAAACTTCCAGAGGCCCAGCATGCTGTCTCCCACTCCATGGATCAGGGCAGTAGCCTCTCCCCTCCCCACTTTCCATTTTGAAGGTCACTTGGAGTGATACCCCTTTCCACTGTGGAGGGCCTCTCTGTCCCCAGTCTGCTTCCACCACAAGTGTACTGAGCTAGGGCCCTGGGAATCCTTAAGCCACTCCTGGTGGTGTGTATTGATTCATGTGATGAAGTGGTCATTGCTGTGAAAATATGACCCATTATCTCATAATTTCCTTTTATAGCTGAAATATGTCAGCACTGATTAATTTCCTTAGGTTTTTTTGGAATACAGTTCAACTGAGGCAAAAAAAAAAAAAGCTCAGGATTTTCCAAGGCTGACTTAAAAAAAAAGTTAAAGTAAATAACTAACTTATGAAAGTTATTTATACCTTAGTACTTACTGTCCTGAAAGTGCCTGTCCCTTTGGAAATATGATTCAGATGCTCTGAACCAAAGAAGCATTTTCCCTTTTCCTGTGTTAAATATGAAACAAAAGACAACTGCAAAACACCTCATTAAAAATATTCCTTTGTCTCCCTCTTCTCCCCTCATGTTTGACAAAATAACTTGTAAAGAATCGTGGCAGTTTTTTTCCTATGTAGGTGGTCCACTTTATGTGCTGGCCTTATCATGACCTCCCAAATACATTAAATTGTATTTGATCATTTCCTTAAAAAGAAAAAGAAAAAAAGAATATGCCTAAGCTTCCATGCTATTGCACAATCAGCACTTTCAGCATGTTTGTTTACGAAAGACTTCACCTCAAAGTTCCATATTTTCACACCAATTCCAGTTATATGCAGAACTTTAACACCTAGATTTGAAACTGATTATCCTATTGTGTAATGCCTAGTTGCTAAGGCAGTGGGACAGAAATGTTCACTAGTCCCTGATTTGTGCTAAATATTATGCTTACACATGATGTCATCCTCTATTTGTGCACAGACCATTAACAGCTTCCCCCCCCCCCACAAAAATGCATTATTTTAAATCTTTTTTAAAAGGTATCTTTTTTGGGGGGGGGGAGGATACTATAGGCACAAGCAATTTCTTGTACCTGAAGGAGAAATGATACAATTATGGGACATCAATGATGATCTAGTCAATCACTTTTCAACTTGTTGATGACTGCAAAAGGCCAGACCTTGGCAACAGTCAACATAACAGAATTGTCTGCCTTTTAAAAAGAGGGGAGGGAAATGCTCTGCAAGTATAAGGAGGTTTTTTTTTAAGATTGTTAAAAGATATTGCCTTATTCCTATCCAGCATTACTTGTACTCACTAAAACAAAAGAACACAGAATATACTCACAGTATAGCCAGCCTTTTAAGGGGGGGGGGGGGGAGGAAATCATTGGAGATCTCTGCAAATTCATGGAGGTTTATTAAAGACTTAAAAAAATGTGTTCATTAATTTTGATGTAGTGCTTGTTACCTATGAGCCTTTGGGTCTTATAACAATTAAAACAGGCAGAGAATTCTGTGATCACACGGTGGGGAAAGGGCTTCAATGCACACATCAAGTGTGAAAGCTAAACCACTACTAGCAAAAATGGATCCCCCCAGGCTGTCTGGAATCTCCACTGCAGAACTGCACCAGCAATCAGACTACCATGAAAGACCATCCTGGTGTTTAAGCAGCCCTGGTTATTCTCACAGGCAGACATTTTATCTCACCCAGGGCAAAAGAATGTATTTTTTTCAAGCAGAGTTATGTCCTCCTAATGAGTTTGGAAGGGTTAATCTGCTCATTTTACTAACTTTATACATATTACTTACGTTGCTCATGGACTGTTTCTGCCTGAGTTTTCCAGCAAGATGTTTACCCTTCAAAAAAAAAACACAGTTTATTGCACTGCAGTGTTGTTATTGCAATTAACAACGTGATACCCAAATGGTTTGTCATGAGGGCTTGTGCTGGGCACTTGCAAGGAGAGCTCACAACGATTCATAGCAATTCATGTCAAAGTTTGTTTATGGAGTGGGGCGATGTGTTATGAATGTCCTTTGCTCCCTCTGCAGATAGAAGTCACTCTTTAAAGCAGATGTTATAAAGGGCAATTAAATTTTTTTTAAAGTGGGTGTTTTTTTTGTTTACATGTGAAGGAGGAAGGTAGTAGGTTAAATAGAAAACAGGGAGGGAAGTGAATAGAGATGAGGCACAATGTAGCACGGTTGAAAAGTAAAGGGCGTTGATATGCAATTGTATTAATATACATACGCAAAGAAAATATGAAACAGTGATAATGAGGAAAAGAATCAGGGTGAGAGACTCTAGTCTGCAGATTCAAATGTAGAACACACTTGTCAACCAGAGCCAGGGCTTTCTCTCTTCTGCCCCCTCCCTGGTGGAATGAGCTCCAAGAACTGGATCAGTTCTGCAGGGCCTGCAAAATGGAGCTCTTCTGCCAAGCCTTTGGTTGAGGCCAAGTGGAGCAATAGCAGCAGAATAGCCCCCTCTCAACAATAGCCCCCTCTCAATGTCCAGTGGCGCGCAGTGGAGAACAATGGAAGGACCATACATCCACCAAATAAACAAAACGCCAAGCGGATAACAGTTGAGTTACACAGTTTATGACTGTTAAAGTGTGATTGTGTTCAAAATGTTATAAGACCCGAACTGTTGATATACTGTTGATATACTCCCTATACTGCTGTGTTCAAATGTTATTCAAAAGTTGAAAGTCCAAAACTGTTATTGTGTTCTCTGTACTGTGCCAGCATCACATTGAACTGTGAGCTGTAAACTTTCCTGGTAAACCTCCCTGAGCTGCAAGGGAGGCAAGCATAGAAATGTAACAAATAAACAAACACATACATAAACAAGTGCTGTTGCTTATTTTTTCCATCTAAATGACAGCCAGCGATTTACTCATATGAGGAAATAGTCAGAGGATGCAGACCTTTGGCCTGGAGGCTAAACTCACCTCATTGGTCTTAGTGTGTGGGTTACAATTAGACCTTGGAAGTAGATTTTCCTGTTCCGCACAGGAAAATCCAGCTGCAGAAGCACATTGAAAGTGCATTATCCAACATGTGCAGAATGGGCCCTTGTTACTCCTTGCTCTCCAACAGATCCCAAGGAAACCATATCAGCCCACTTCAGTATCCCAGTTTCTGTTTCTTGCTATGTGATTGGACACTGGGAACTCACTTTGTATAAAAGAAAAAGGAAATGGGATATTAAAAAAAATAACCACCCTAAGTATTGTTCTCTACCCATAAATAATCAGCCGAAGTCTCTTTCTGTCTTTTTTCTTCTTCTTGGTATTTGATGAACCCCACTGGACCTGTCACTGACAATTATTTTTTGGTTCACTGATTCTGCAGCAACACTACCTTCCCTTGAGATTTTGAAGCTCAGGAATGTGATCTAGAGGGAACTGGCTCACATGGAAATTTATATTCCAT
This sequence comes from Paroedura picta, assembly GCF_049243985.1. Classification (NCBI taxonomy): domain Eukaryota; kingdom Metazoa; phylum Chordata; class Lepidosauria; order Squamata; family Gekkonidae; genus Paroedura; species Paroedura picta. Next base: position 78,449,364 of record NC_135375.1, on the reverse strand, counting down.
GGGGGAGATTTCACACAACTGTAAATCAGCATAACCACCCGCTGCATTTGACATCAGCAGAAAATCCAGCCTGTAATAGGTTATTCCTGTTATTAAAGCAGAGGCATCTTTATAGGCTTTTTAAAAAGTGTTTCATATCCTCAGATTTCTAGAGAGCAATCCAACACTTGAGTCTAGTGGAATGCTTAAAGTAGCTTAACGATGCCTGATAATCAGCAAAAAAAAAGTTTCCAAGGATAAAAGAGAACTTTCAATTGACATACTGTTATGAAATGCTTTTCAGTGTGAGCGCTCTTCACTGGGGGCACAAGCAATATACCGTATAAAACGGGTGGAAGATGGTCGGTACACTACCATTGCCCAGAGAGAGAGAGCGGCATCGGTCATTTACCTAGAAACCAGGAACTGTACAGACATATAGCTCACAATGTTATGACTATACTTCTGGACCGTCATATGGCTTTTCGTGGGCAATATAATATTAATTGTGAGATAATGGAGATGTTTATTACTAGCACTGAGGAGAAATCATTGACCGGAAAATCATGTTTGAGGAATATTTTAGTGCAATATTTTAGTGCAAAAGGGAGCTATTTATTTTTGTTTGTTTGTTTATATTTTTAAATTACATCTGTATCCTGCCACTCCCACACAATGACTCATGATGATAGCAATAATCCTCATAAAACTCCACCATCATAAAATCCCACCCCTGATGGTGACATAACCCCCCCCCTTATTGTTGTTTACAATAGCCGCCAGGAGAGCACACCTTTGTGGCTGGTGACCTGGCTAGCACAGGAAGGGGCCCGGATCTTACTTGCCCTGGCCTCCAGCAAAGAACTGGCAGAATGCTCCATCTTGCAGACCCGTGGAACTGAAGAAGTTTTGTCAGGGCTCTCAGCTCTTCCAGGAGCTCATTTCACCAGGCTGGGGGCAGGACCTAACCCAGGCAAACCTCCCTTGGGTCAGGAACCGCCAACAGATTTGCAGCCACAGAGCAAAGAGTCCTGTGGGGGGGGGCATAAGGAGATAGATGGTCTCACAGATATGTGGGGCCCAAGCCGTTTATGGTCTTAAAGGTTAATACCAAAAGTTTGAACCTGATCTGGGCAGAAACCAGAAGCAAATGCAGTTGCCTCAGCACTGCCTGGATATGGACCCTTCAAGAAGTTCATGTGAGGACCCTTGCAGCTGCATTTTGTGCCAGTTGCAGTTTCTGGGTCAGAGACAAGGCTAGACCTGCATAGAGCAAGTTACAGAAATTATGAGGAGTGGAATTTATCAAAGATGGCTGAGTCTTTGGCAAGGATGCCAGTCTAACCTCCACAAGATCTTGACAGGTGATGAAACAAGGGCCCCTGTTTCCCCATTTTCTATACCAGGAATTCCCAACCAGGGGTCCATGGACCATCAGGGGTCTGAGGGAGCCTACCTGCCTATTCGTGCTGTAAACCACCTCCTCTCTCTCTCCCCTCAGTCCTCCTCAAGCCTGCCTTTTAATGCCAGTGATGTCATTTCCAGTGACATGTTACTTCCAGGGGTTGTCACAAGGAGGCATGGTGAGGTGATATTACCTCTGGAGCTCCTCGAAACCTTAAAAATTATTTCAGGGACTCCTCCATGGTCAAAAGGTTGACAAAGGCTTATACACTGTATTATAAAACACAAAAGAAATTGACTGGGCTTGTATAACAGAAATGTGGCTGGAAGAAAATGATGTGTCTGTCCCAACTAACACCATCTGATTATGAAGTCCACCACCAACCTTGTACAGGCATCAGGTGGAGGAGTGGGGAATCCTGATTCTCCAGATTGGAGTCTACCACTCTTAACCACTATACCGTGCTGGCCCTCTACTCTACCTCCTGTAGGCAAAATTATTAAGAGACCAGTAGTGAAGAGACATACAGAGGTGATTTCATAGACTTATACAACCATAGAGTTGGAAGGGACTATAAAGGCCATCTAGTCCAAAGCCCTGTTCAATGCAGGATCAACTTAAAGCATCCATGAAAAGTATCTGCCCAGCTGCCGCTTAAAGACTGCTAATCTGTTAGTCAAGCTGTTGCCATTGCCTGCCTCTGCATAGCAACCCCAGAATTTCTTGGTGGCCTCCCAGCCAAATGCTGATCAAGGCTGACCCTGCTTTGCTTCTGAAAACTGTTGAGATCAGGCTAGCCTGGGGTATCCAGATCAGATCTTGGCTCCTCTTATTTGCAGGACTACCTCTTTTTCTATGCTCCACAGCAACAACTTTGCTCATTTCATCAGTGACTTCCGCAGGTGCCACTGCGCAAATGGGCAAAATTAATGACCACCCATTTACTTGCTTTCTTCATTGTGGCTCCCATCTTGTGGAATGGCCTGCCCAAGGAGGAAAGGAAAGCTACCACTCTCCTGGGCTTTTGCAAACCATGCAAAACAGAACTATTTAAGAGAACTTTGCTGCACAGGTAAAGGGTTATACTGTACAAAATGTTCACAAATTTACATGTATAAACGATTGAGACTGTGGTCTGTATTGCTCTTTACAGCTTATTGTGAATCCTATGTTGCAATTTCTGTAGTGTTTATTGTGTCATGATAATGCTTATGCTATGCTTAAGTTTTTCAGGTGGTTCCAGAGTTCTAAAATCCTAATGCACTGGTTGTGTGTCTCATTTTATTGATTGAACTAACTCACTATGTATAATCTCCTTTGAGTCCCTTTGAGTAAGGGGGGAAATAACCGGCTGACTGAAGATATTGATGGGCCCATAATCACTCAGTGAATTTTCATGGCAGAGTGGGGGTCTGAACTTGGGTCTCCCAGATCCTGATATGATATTCTAAGCACTATACAACATACCAAAGGTACATTCTGTACGGACCAGTTCTGCGCAGACAACCGTGAAATTAATGGAGAAGCACAAAAGCAGAATTAATTGATTATGCTCAATATGATTTAAATTCTCAAAATAATTTAGATGTTCACTCTATTCACCTTAATATAATTAAGCTGTTTTTCTATAAGATTTGTTGGAGTTTATTATTTTACTCAGCAAACTGCCTTGAGCACATTGGCAGAGAATCAATATATAGAGATGTAATTAAATAATTGAACAAAATAAACCAAAGTTATTTTATGGCCCAACAGCAGGGTCAATAACAACAATAGATCATCATTCTTTGCTTTGCGTAGCTTTCTCATCAAATTTAACTCTACAGTTGTAATAGCCCATGCAGCACTCCATACCACTGCTGTGTAGGATCAAGTCTGCTGTATTAAATTGTGAAACACCATATCCTATTGCCTGTGTGATTTTGGAGTGGGGCAGGGTCACTATCTCCCTTTCTGCTAAATCTGAGACTTTAATTGCAAAATATTTTCCCATTGGAAGGGGTTTCATAAACGTGGCTTGTAAAATATGACTCACTGTGCAATATAAAAGCTGTAGCAGTTACACTCTGGTCTAATATGTGTAGGTTTATTAAAAAAAACTTTATGTGACGCAGTGTAGTTGTTAGAGTGAACATTTAATTTAAGTTCCCAAAAGTGCATTAATTAGGACGGATATTTCATCTTATATAAATAACACAAGTCTCTTAAAATGTGTTTAATGAGGATAAACGATATCATAAAAGACACACCATGTAAAACTACAGCACTGTGTAAGACCAATAAATAAATGCCAACCGATTGTAAAAGTTATAATTATGGGAGGTTAGCCGCTATGTAACTGACAATGGTTAATCTTTAGGTGGGTTTTAATAATCACTTGATAATTATTTAACCTACAATAATACTACAGACCAAGTTTGAATTGTCATTCATTTCCCCAGTTGATACATTATACTTTAACCATACCACAGGGAGTTGTGCAGCAAAAGTGTTGAGACTTATATAAACTGAATAGGCGCCTTAATTGAGTATATTTTATTTGGCATTGATAGGAAGCAACACAGAGTTCTGGATCTGAACAGAAGCCCCCAACGTTTATTGACCAATGAGAAAGTAGGCAGGTTCACAAACCATTGCTGGCTGTTTTTGCTGGCAAAGAGTAGGGCTCTTGTGATTAGAATATGGGAGTGGGGCGTTTCAGGATATAAGAAATCCTGCAGTGAGAGCTCTGCTTTATAAGATACCTGTAGAATAAAAAATGCAAGGGCCCACAAGAAATATCTTTGCTTCCTTCCCTTCTCTTTCAATGTCCCCCTTCTCTAATTCTGCCCCCACTTCTTATCTACCAATCTTACCTCACCCTCCTCTGTCAGTCTTCCCCCTCTCCCCACCATTATCTATCACCCCCTTTCTCTGACACACTTTCTTCGACAATCTCTTCCCCTCTTCCTCCTTCTCCCTCTCAAACTCCCACCACTTCCCAAACAATCTTCTCCAAATTTGGAGTAAAATCTCTTTTCTCCCAGTGTGGGCCCGATCTGGGGATTTAGATATCTGCAAATGTGCTGACATTAGAGAACTAGATTTATAGGGCATTTCTGCATATCGGTAAGAATAACGTTATGACAACTGAATGGCGTGACGCTAAATATAATCGTGCCTCCTGGCCCCTCCTCACCTTTTTGATGTCTTGCTCTTCATTGCTGCATTTTAGCGCTTCTCACCCTCCACAAGTACTCCTGGAAATGGGAGAAGAGAGCAATGAAGTTTATACATGATTCTCTTCCACCTATCAATCAAGCCAGGCAGCCAATCCCCTTTCTTCATGCTTTTGTCCCACAATGCCTGCAACTTTGATAATTAAAGCTTACGTATTGTATACTTTCCTGAACCTCTTGTATCCGTGCATGTCAAAATGACCACTGACAGATGGTCATTTTTACAGGTATACGTTTATGAGGTTCAGGAGCGTGTAGAATGGATCTTGTGCAAGCTAGAGTCACCAAACTCATAGTGAACCTCCCTGGATGGTAATTCCCCCAGAAATCACTTTCTTGAAGCACCTTCTTTGGAGGGACATAACTTGGCTCCATAAACCCAATCCTCACCAAACTTCAAGGGAAGGTAGAGGAAAGGCAGATGGAGGTTCTCTGTAAGTTTGGTGTCTTTAGCAGGCTGGGGGAGGGTCTACCTCCTTAAAGGTGAATAAAAGTTTATTAAAAGTCCATGGTTTGTGAATAAGGCATGCCACAAACCCTGAACCAAACCGCATTTTCCTACACTCTTCTTGGGCATATTAAAAGGCTACTTCCTTTAAAGAAAAGGTAGATTGGCAGCATGGGAGTAGCATTGCTATAGGGAGTGGAATTTCTTTTTCCATAATTCCCTTTTTAAAATATAGCCATTCATTCCTTTTATGCTTTCTTATTTTAAATGAGAGATTTTATTTCTTTTAATAATATCTTTAAAAATTTCTCTAAGTATCACCCTTGCAGGTATTTTACGGTGCTCTAGCAGCAGATTTTGGAAGATATTGCCTGCTTTTGAGCGTGTGCAGCATAAAATTCTGAATTTTTACAGACTCCCCCTTCTTGACCCTCTTTTCTTCATTATTCTCTTTGATCAAAACAGAACGGATTAGAAACTGATTAGAACGGATTAGAAACTGAATCTCTCAGAAGAAATGGAGTAGCCTTCATAATCAATAAAAGAGTAGGAAAAGCAGTCTTGAGATACAATCCCCAAAATGACAGAACGATCTCAGTTCGAATCCAAGGCAAACTATTCAACATCACAGTAATCCAGGTATATGCCCCAACCACTGCTGCTGAAGAGGATGAAGTTGACCAGTTCTATGAAGCCCTACAACACCTTCTAGAAGCAACGCGAAAAAATGATGTGTTTATCATCATGGGGGACTGGAATGCTAAAGTAGGAAGCCAAAAGATAAATTTGGCCTTGGAGTACAAAATGAAGCATGGCACAGGGTGGTAGAATTTTGTCAAGAGAATACAATGGTCAAAGCAAACACTCTTTTCCAACAATCCAAGAGACAACTCTACACATGGACAACACCAGACTGTCAACACAGAAATCAGAATGATTATGTGCTCTGCAGACAAAGATGGAGATGTTCTATACAGTCAGTAAAAACAAGACCAGGAGCTGATTGTGGTTCATATCATCAGCTTCTTGTAGCAAAATTTAGGCTTAAATTGAAGAAAGTAGGGAAAAGCACTAGGCCACAGGTATGAACTAAATCATACCCCCAATGAATATACAGTAGAGGTGACAGAGTGCCTGAAGAACCATCCCAAAGAAAGAGAAATGCAAGAAAGCAAAATGGCTGTCTGAGGAAGCTTTACAAATAGCTGAGGAGAGAAGGGAAGTGAAGGGCAAGGGAGAAAGATACACCCAATTGAATGCAGAATTCCAGAGAATAGCTAGAAGATATAAGAATGCCTTCTTAAATGAACAGTGCAAACAAATAGAAAAAAACAATAGAATAGGGAGGCCCAAAGATCTCTTCAAGAAAATTGGAGATATGAAGAGAACGTTTCATGCAAAGATGGGTATGATAAAGAACCAAAATTTTAGGGACCTAACAGAAGCAGAAGAGATTTTAAAAAGGTGGCAAAATTATACAGAAGGACTATACAAGAGTGAGCTTAACATCTCTGATAACCACGATGGGGTAGTCACTGACCTGGAGCCAGACATCCTGGAATGTGAAGTCAAATCGGCCTTAGGATGTCTGAGCCAAAATAAAACTAGTGGAGGTGACAGCATTCGAGCTGATCTATTCAAAATCTTAAAAGATGATGCAGTAAAAGTGCTACATTCAATACGCCAGCAAATTTGGAAAACTCAACAGTGGCCACAGAATTGGAAAAGGTCAGTTTACATTCCAATCCCAAAGAAGGGCAATGACAAAGAATGTTCAAACTACCACACTATTGCACTCATTTCTCATGCTAGAGGACAGGAAAGCGTGGAGGATCATTGTCCATGGGGTGGCGAGGGGTCAGACATGATTTCACAATTAACAACAACAACAACCAGCAATTCCCATCCAGTGGCCAATGGATCCCTGGAGGTCCATGGAAGTTCTGAAGAGGGTTCACTGGAACTCTGAAGTGGCATGGTATGGGGTGGGTTCTGAGCTGTCTTCTCAGCCTACATGAAGCAGAACTACTATAGAAGTAGTAAAGGCAGGGGAGAGAGACAAAGGAGGGCTAAGGATGCAGGTAGTGATGTCACTTCTGAGGGCATGGCAGGGGGAGCAGCCAGCTGATATCACTTCCAGGACTCCTCAAAGTCTGAAAAATTATTTCACAGGCTCCTCCACAGTCAAAGGTTTGAAAAAGACTGTCTTAGACACAAGGTAACAAACAATGCAGCAACCACATTAAAGGATATCATCATTAAACTTAATAAAGCTCAAGTTGACAAGTCACTCCCTACCTGTTCGGCCCTCTCTGGGGGTATGCCACCAATAGACAGAGAGTGCTCTGCCAATGAGGGCCAATCAGTTCAAATTGTTCAGCCAATGAGGGCCAGTTAGCTCAAATTGCAATCTGCCAATGAGGGCCAATTAGCTCAAATTGCACTCTACCAATGAGGGCCAATCAACTCAAATTGCATGCAGGGAATTTACTCCCTATCTCATTGGCCCCCTCAGAAATATTCCCCCAATAGGGGATGGCTCTCAGCCAGCAATGGCCTGCCTTGGTAGTTTACCCCCAATCAAGAGGGAACCCTTGAGGAGGAAGGTCTAATAAGCAGTCAGCTTTCCACCTCCAACTTCCTGCCGGTTTCAGAATCTTGCTGGGTGGAAGAGAAGTCATCAAGGTCACCTAGTGTGTGGAGGAGCAGGGAATCAAATCCAAGCTTGCCACGTCAGAAGCTGCTTTTCTTAACCACTACACGAAGCTGTACAAATTGCCATTGCCTTAAAGAGATGTAGCTAGAGCACAGGCAGAAACGGCTGTTGCAGGAGGATAGTGTAAGTCTTTTTTGACTTGTTCATTGACTGAGGGGATTCTTTTCCATTAAATTTGGACCTTCTGGCCAATGGCTTCTCAGAGCAATTCAAGGAAGGAGACACTCAGGTACTTCCTACATGTGTGATTGTGTGGTTTGCTATTTGTGTGGTGTGATTGTGTGGTTTGCTATTTGAGAAGGAAGGAATGCTTTTGTCTTCTGGGTGTTCTGTCTCTGTGGGTAAGTGTGTGTCTACGTGCATAGAGGGGAGTGCTACACATCCCCCCACCCCATTCAGAGGAACTGATCTCTGCAAACTGGAGAGGAGCTTTCATTCTGGGGGTTCTCCAGGTCCCACCTGGAGGCTGGTGTTCAGGGATGCCAGCCTTCAGCTGGGACCTGAAGACTCCACTTTTGGAGTTTCTCAATGATAAAAAAGTTGCAAAAAGCTGACACACAGGTTAAAACTAAGGTCCATTCTGCATGACTTAAATGTAGCAGAAGTCTTACCTTTGGTAAATGCTATTAATTCAATGTTCCACATGGCATTGTACACAATCTGCAACACTCCCGCAAAAATTGCTTTGTTGTAGCACTTCTTGGGAAATCCAGAAAAGTGGATTCTCCCTAAAAAAAAACTGCTAGACACTTGAGAACAACCTGCAACACATCTGAAAAAGACATGTGCTTTCTCAATGTAGTTGTAGAAAGAATGTCCCTCCCTCGCTCTCGCCCCTGAGCTTCTGGAGACGCGATTGCCATTTTTTCCCCTTAGACTGGCAAAAGCAACGAATGAGCGAGGCTTCTCCGGCTAAAGTTCCTCCACAGAAGTGCTTAACAGTAAAACAAAGTTCCCTACTGCAAGTGTCCTTAAAGTTTTCAAGCACAATACAGCCCCCTGTTCGACACTGGCTGTTATTTCAGCCACAAATCGCGCCCATCGGTGGGGGGGGGTTTACTTGAAGAGCGTGTAAATGAATAAGTGCCAGCTCCTATGCCAGCAAAAAAGGTCTTTGAGACAATGAATGAACAGGTATTCGTTGCAACTGGTGTGTTTGGGTTTTTAAAAAACAGTTTTTAAAGGGGCATTTCAGGAGCACAAACACAACAGTTCATTGGCTGTTCTGTTGGCTTGACGGCCAGGGGCGGGAAGAAGTGTGGAAAAATATTGCTTCCTTTGTTGCGATTCCAGCGAGGCCGGAAACATGCAGGGGAATGAATACAAAGTTACTGGGACTTCAATATTCCAGTAGAATTAAAGCTATGCAGAATGATGAAATTTCGCTAATAAATATAGCGTTTCTGCATACTTCAAACATGCAGCAAAATTGGTCCTTGTGCGGAATGGCCCCAAGGAAGCACAGGTAAGGTCATAGTTCAGCTTCCTTTGCCATCCATTCATGGTGTCCTTCAAGTCACCCCTTCTCAAAGGTTTTTAGGGATTTGGCAGGCCATGACTGGCTGGTAGTTCAGGGGAGACCAGAACAGAGTCTGCAGGGCAGAAGGGGGGGGGGGAGCCAAGCCTCTTTCTTTCTTTTCTTGAAGGGTGGGGGGAGAGGAGCCAAGCAGGGATCCTCTTTCTTTTCTTGGAGGGGAGGTGGAGAAGATCGAAAAATGCAGAGAAGGGAGAAAAAAATCCAGAACCGACAGAAGTCGAGAGAAATTAGGGGCTTCTCCTTTAAGGCAAATTTGTCACATGACCACCTGTGGCCAATCACAGGTCCTCTACCACGGAGGAGAGCCCCAATTCAAAACAATGCGATTTTATAATATATTCAGGATTAAAAGCACTCTAAGATATCGCACAATAAAGGTAGGGTCACTCCGGATCAATCCTTCTTGCTGCAGAAGGAAATTTTAAATCTCCCCAAATCCAAAGGAAAATCGCATTCTGTGTAGAGGGCAGGGACTGAATCGATCAGGGATTGGAATAAAAGCTCCGTGCAGTTTACACCCAGGTTTCAAATCCTCATTCAACTGCAAGCTCACTGGGTGACCTTGCACCACTCATGAAACCTAACCTCTTTACAAGGTTGCTATGAGGGGCAAACTGGGAAATGTAGAGAATACCACACCTGAAAAAATGGTGGGCTAGAAATGCCTTGTAGTACTCTGTATCCTGAAAAGCATTGTCTCTTTCAGGGTGCTTTGGGGTCCAGAAAGCTCCCATGTCTAGTGAACTTCCATAGGTCCCCTCTAAGGCTAAACGTTAGTGACCAGGGGAAGCAGAACACCGCTGATAGTTTTCCTTGAAGGTAGATTTGTTGCTTGGCTGATTTTAAAGTAATATTAGACGCTTCTGGAAGCTTTTCCTGCCTTAGCAAGTTCTGCTTTTTAAAATTGTTGCTATTATTAACACTGTTAAATCTGATTCAGCAAAGAGAGGCTGTCATCATCTGCATGGCGGGTAAAATAGGAAATAAAAGAATGCAGACCAATTTGTAGGCATGTCTGAACTTACCAGGATGGTCCTGTCATCTCTACTTGTCAGGTAAAAAAGCTCAAGATATAAAAGTCAGCTCTTTGTTTTCACACTCTGGGGTTGGCAATGAAGTTCAGAGACTTGTTACCACCATGTACTTAGAAACTGTGGAAACTTGTTGTCTTTTTGTGTTTTTTCCTCCCCTTAAAACTCCTTTTTTCAGTGGAGAAATACAGAAAGTTGTGCATTTTCCAGTACACCCTTTAAATATTGTAACAGGCTCATTTTCCAAAAAAAAAAGTCTTTGGCTGGAACAATAGGAAAAGTTCAAAGTTCACCCATAATCATAAGCAGACATCTTTCTCACTGCCTCTCTCCTCCCCCCTTCTCCCTCTCCTTTCCCCCTATTTTTAAAAGAGGCCAGGTTTAGGGATCTCCTCCCTCCACCTCTTCCTCAGGATGAGCTCTAATTTCACAATGCGATGGTTTCAGCCAGCACTAACAACTTTAGTTAGGGCTTGGATTTTGTCAGGATTTTTTTTCTCCCTCTCTCTTCGAAACGTAAAGTTAAGGAGGTATATAAAGGCCAGGCTGGGAAGGCAATGAACGCTGCAGCTTACTCAAAGCATATGTTAGCTTGTGGGGACCACGCAGCTGCCCTCAAATGTGAAACTGCTGCCAAATCACGTTACACTACTGAGGCTTCTTGTTTAAGCTTTCCCAGTGAGGCTCATGCAGCATGCTGTGCTGTAGGGTACTAAATGGGTGTGCAAGGCTACGTGCACTTATATCAGACAATTTCCCCCTTTCCTTCCACTTTTGTAAAACCAAGCACACCCTTCAGTAATCCCTAAGAGTGGCGTCTGCTTACTTACAGCCATTGTGCTTTTTGACAGGGTGCTTTCTGATAAATCAATTATTGTTGCCAGAGATAGAAGCCCTGACAACACTTGAATGCAGGTACAACTGAGCTGACAATGTTGTTTTGCTTTAAGAAGCAATCTAGTCAGGCACATGCTGGGTCTGTAAATGTGGAGTTTGAAATCTGAGCACAGTAGCCTTCAGAGACCAGAGCTATGCTGAACTATTGGCGCATAGTTTTCAAGCTGTGGAACGTTAGTGCTTTTTCATGCTGTCTCTTTCTCTCCCCTTCCCTTTCTGTTCTGCTTATTAGCGAATAACCGTTTTTGGACTTCTAGCAAGGAAAGCATTTCTCTGTTCTTATGCTGCATCGATTGAATGGATTGTGTTTGTGTATTTCTGAAAAATGTATTGATAGCACTAGAACACCATCTTGAAAATGCATTCATGATTTGAGTGGGGCTATTGACACAGCCTGAGGCACAAGTAAAAAAAGGATAGGGAATACGGAGCAAAATGTGCTTGGTGCAAGGGACAGTTCAAATGATCATTTAGACCACAAATGCCTAAGGATGTGTGTATCCAGGAAGGCATGTTGCTGATTGTAAACTGGGATATGAGCAATATGTGCAAATATGTGTCCATCCATATGCCTACTGATGCATACTGAAAAAATGAAAAGTTGAGTCTTTTAAGACTTGTTTATACAAATGTACAGGGCTGCAAAAAGAGAACCTGGGCCAAAATGCAAGCTTGGCTTCTATGGGTATTGTCAGCATGGCAGCATTTGGAACTTCACAGCCTCTACCCTTTCACTACAGGCTATCATGTAACAGAACTTGTTATCTCCCTTCTGTGTTGGAAGTGTCATTCCCCAAGAAGAAAGTGGAGTTGTAAGTTAACCCATAGTCTTGGAGAGAGATTCAGCTGGGTTGCGATGTTAGTCTGAAGCAGCAGAACAAAGGTCTAGTCCAGTAGCACCTGGAAGCCAGCTTGGTGTAGTGGTAAAGAGCAGCAGCCTCTTAACTGGACAACCATATTAGTTTCTCCACTTCTCCACATGCAGCCAGATGGATGACCTTGGGCTCATCACAGTCCTCTTAGAAGAAGAAGAAGAAGAAGAGTTGGTGCTTATGTGCTGCTTTTCTCTACCCAAAGGAGGCTCAAAGGGGCTTACAGTAGCTTTCCCATTCCTCTCCCCACAACAGACACCCTGTGGGGTGGGTGAGGCTGAGAGAGTCCTGATATGGCATGTGGGGGAGTGCAGAATCGAACCCGGCATGCCAGATTAGAAGTCCGCGCTCCTAACCACTACACCAAACTGGCTCAGCCCCATCTACTTCTCAGGGTGTCTGTTGTGGAGAGAAGAAGGCAAGGCAATTGTGAGCTGCTTTGAGACTCCTTTTGGTAGTGAAAAGAAGGGTATAAACCTACTCTTCTTCCTAAGACCAAACAAAGCTTTTCATGTGCATGCACACTTCTTCAAATTGAAAAGGAAATTATAAGTCCCATAGTCTTCCTCCAGCACCTTTCCAAATGCTGTCAGTAGGCAACATAAGTACACAATATAATGACTTTATAATATAGTATTATTAATTTAGTATTTTGTGATTATCATTAATAACTATGAATGATGAATACTACTTTAATAATATTAATATTACTATTGTAATACCATTTGCCTCTTCAAGCCCATACACTGAAGGTCAAAGGTGGCATTTGGGTACAGCATTGTTTGCACACTGACCATCGTTAATGTAAACCAACACTTGATGATCCCAGCTCCCCCCTCCCAGCACCCCTAAGAATGTGCATATGTTAGCCTTTCATGTATGGTTGAGCATCAGATAAGGTTTATAGGGAGTAATCGTAAGCAGCTCTGCTCTCCCAGAAAATGTTAGGATTGCAGCTGTGGAGATCTGGTTCAAATCCCCACTTTGCTCCAACACTTTGACCAGTCACTCTTTTCTCTCAGCCTAACTTACCTCATGGGGTGTAGCAGAGACAAATATGGAAGGAAGAACCATATACATTGTTCTGAGCTCCTTGGAAGAACAGTAGCTTAAAAATTTGCTAGACAAGATGGATATGCCAGCTTGGTATATTATTATTACTATTACTACTATTAGTAGTAATAGGGGTTGAGTTCAGGTGACTCTGCTCAAGCCATCCAGCCACAGCTTCCAAACATGTGGTGAATGGTTCTGGGGGGGGGGCGGGAGTCCAGGTGGCCATCGATAAGGAGGTAGAACTGAGTGTCATCAGCATATTGATGACAGCCCAGCCCAAAGACAGCCGAGAGATCTAGCAAAATGAGAATGGTCGACCTGCCCTGATCCAGCTGTTGCCGGAGTTTGTCCATCAGGATGACCAACACCATCTCCACCTCATAGCCAGGACATAAGCCAGACTCTTATGGATTGAGAGCTGAAGTTTCATCCAAGAATGCCAGGATGTGGTCTGCAGCGGCCCTAGAAATGCAAGATTTGAGACTGGGCAGTAGCTGTCCAGGTCCTGTGGATCTGGTGATGGTTTCTTAAGGAGAAGGCAAAACACTGCCCCCTTCAGTAGCTCAGGGAATTCCCTGGTAGACAGGGAGAGATTAATAATATCCCTGAGCTGACCTCCTATCTGCTGGCCACTCCCTTTAAGGAGCCAAGATGGGCAGGGATCAAGGGGACAAGTGGTATCCCTCATCAGCCCCAGCAACTTGTCCAGGAGTTCTCCAAGACCCACCTGCAGGTTGACAACCCTCGGCCCTACCCACTTTTGGAACCCTTTGCTCAACACCAGTTATTTCTTTTCATTAATTTGGAATGCTTGTTTTACACCCTTCTGTCTAACAGGGATGTTTACAATCCAAGTTTAAAACAAAGTTAATGCAATAAAATAAATTAACAGCAACAACATGAATGTGCAGAATTAACTCTTCTAGTGCCACTTTTGTGATTCAGAAGAAGAAGAAGAGTTGGTTCTTATATGCCGCTTTTCCCTACCTGAAGGAGGCTCAAAGCGGCTTACAGTCGCCTTCCCATTCCTCTCCCCACAACAGACACCCTGTGGGGTGGGTGAGGCTGAGAGAGCGCTGATATCACTGCCCGGTCAGAACAGTTTTATCAGTGCCGTCGTGAGCCCAAGGTCACCCATCTGGCTGCATGTGGGGGATCGCAGAATCGAACCTGGCATGCCAGATTAGAAGTCCGCACTCCTAACCACTACACCAAATTGGGCTATAGATGGTGGGATTCAACAAAATAGCTAGCAAGGATTACTTTGCATTCTTTTCTATGAGGTACTGAGGAGGCCTCTGCACTATTCAAAGCAGGAAGATTCAGGTGAATCATGAGCCATTAAATGTGGGCACAGAACAATCCTTTGTAGGCATTGCCTGTACATGCCAACTGATTTGGTGTATGTTCACATTTCAGTGAGGACACACCAGTAGTTTGCACAAGTAGCACCATTACCTGGTCAAGCTTCTCCTGGACCCTACCACTTCAGATCCCTGGAGAGGAAAAGCACACACAACTGAGGGCTGCCTCCCATTGATTGCATATTAAAGCTAGCTGTCATGGAGAAGGAGTCTAATCTTGTCTTAGCCCCTTGAATGTACAGAGATACGTGAACACTTTTAAAAATATTTATTTGACATGGGGGAGCTTTCAGATATGGAGCCACTATGTCCTCAGGATTCTCTCCAGTCAGCAGCAGAAAGAGCAGGAGCAATTTGATTTCTTCAGTTGATTAATTGACACACATGGAGTGCTAGAAATGCTTAATTATTTGCTTGAATATTGGTGCCAGTAACATCCAGTCACACAACACCCACGAAAAACCATGAAGGCCAAAGCACAGCAAAAACGAATGCACATGAACGCTAGCTGATGTTTGTGGGAATCTCTCCATTCCCCCCCCCCCTCCAAGATGTCATTCATCTCTAGCTGTTACGAAATGTAAACATTTGCTGTGGAAGAGCAAGATCACCTTGTTCCCAACAGTGAAGCATTCAGGCAGTTAAACTATTTCAGTGCATGGCATTAAAGTCAATACCTACACAAGGTAGATGCTTGTTTTTTGTGTGTGTCAGCAGCTGTGTGTATTCTATTGAAATCTTTCTAAGGGTGTTGTTGCCCTATAAATATGCATAATGATACAATTTAAGTAAAGAGTCAAAATTATTTATTGTTAGCTAGAATTTGGCCATTACAAGAGAACCTCAGCGGCCATATTAGGCAACATATCAAAATTTTTGTGCTCTATCATATATATATAAAAGATCATTACATTTGAAAACAGTAGATGCCCTTAACATAAGCCTGTCACCCTCCAGGGAGCATGGAGATCTTTGGGAATTACAACTGATCTCTGGACCTCAAAGATCAGTTCCCCTGGTGGAAATGGCTGTTTTAGAGCATGTGCTCTATGACATTATACCCCACTGAGGTCCCTTTCCTCCCTATTCTCCCCCCCCAAAAAACCCTAGAAATTTCACAGCTCAGAGCTGGTAACCCTGTCTTTAAAGCATTTCTTGTTGAAAATAAATGGATACTGTCTGTGCCCATATTTATCCCAGCTTTCGCCCCAGGTGCTCTGGATGGGCAGTGGTTCCCCCTTCCCTTTTAAGCACATTGACATAGGATTGTCCTGTCAGTGACATTTGCAGAACTGTGCTTCACCTGTGAACTCCAGTGCAGAAATGAAAATGGTCTATTTGACTGGAACGTTGTGAAGCCTCTTCTGAGCCTGCCCTACAGCTGAGCCTGTTCTTTGTAACTAAAAACTCCTATTAAAGTTTTTTTGGGGGGCGGGGGGAAACAGCACTAGCCAGGGCTGAGTACATGGGGCAGGAGGGCTTGGTTAATTGAGCAGACTGAGCCAGGGGGTTGCTCCCTTGAAATATATGACATCAGCTTTTTATTTATTTTTTCCCCTTGGAGATCTGATTAAGCTCTGCAAGAATTAAATGGTTGAGTTTGACTTTGCAAAAACAATAATCATTGTGATGATTCCAAACTGACATTATCCTATTTAAAATATTTTTGCTTAAACTGTTTTCATGCTCTTGTATGCAGATGCACCCTTGATTCTGGCAGGTTGCTACAATTGTTTACCTAAAAACATTAGCTGTGTGTGCCTCTATACAGTTTTTTTTTTCTGTTGATGCAAAAACAGTGAAGGAAGTCAATTTTACAAGATAATTGTTCTCTGTGTAGACCTTAGAAGTGCAGTAGTGATAGAAAATAAAATAATTATAAACTGGAACGCAAATAATAAGTAGACATGCTTTTTGTGCCATTAACACTTTTTGCCTGTTATATTGATATCTTCAAAATGTGAAGTATTCCAAGATTTTTCTTTTTCAACAGGAACATTGCATGTTTAAAGAAAGTCATATCATTCCTTTAAATGCAGAGTGAAAGCTTAAGTAAAGAAAAACTTAAACTGAAGGAAGTAATGAGGACAATTCCACACACTGGGTTAGATCCAGCAACCTTTTTCACTCAAGTTCAATCAGTTCTCCACTGTACTGCTGCAACTATCCTTTATGACCTTGGTACATGCAGGGCTCATGATCCCCAGCATAGTCTTTTTTTTTGTTGGGTCAAAAGAACCCATCCTTGCTTTATCACTACCAGAAAAGCTATTTGGATCCAACCCTTTACTTGGAAGCAAACCTGGATTTGCTTCCAAATATGTACTTGACAGGGAGATGCAATGAGTTTATATGTTTCATACATTCCAAATATGAGAAGGAAGGACTCCCTGGAGAAGAGCCTAATGCTGGGAGTGATCGAGGGCAAAAGAAGAAGGGGACGACAGAGAATGAGGTGGATGGATGGAGTCACTGAAGCAGTAGGTGCAAACTTAAAAGGACTCCAGGGAATGGTAGAGGACAGGAAGGCCTGGAGGATCATTGTCCATGGGGTCGCGATGGGTCGGACACGACTTCGCACATAACAACAACAACAACATTCCAAATATGTTTTTCCCATTTGTTGTGTTTACAACTCATGCTTTCTCCATAGCAGCACAACTCCATGGAATACACTGCTTGAACAGGACTCCATCCTCCACTCTGGAGATCGTTGCAGTGGAGTCTGGGAAGGACAGGGTTGGGTAGAGGAGAAGACCTCAGGGGAGAACACACCTTCCAAAGCAACCATTTTCTCAAGGGAACTGGCATCCTTTACCTAGAGATCAGATGTAATTCCATGAGATTTCTGGCCACCATCTGGAGACTGACAGCTGTACTCCTGGGCAAGAAACAGCTGAACTGGGGAGCTGCTTTGAGCCAAAAGGAAAGTTGGATACAAATATATTAATAAATAAAGATGGCTGACCTTGTTCCTAGAAACAAAACATTCATAAATGTAAGTGAACAGGAATTGGCCAAGACTTGATGATAATGCAGTCAATTATGCCTTGCAAAGGATAGCATTCCTAGTGGATTGTACCTAATGTAAATATGGTGCAAAAGGCAATGTTTCAATTAGTAGTTTTGCATTTGTTAATTTTTAACATGCAACAATACTTTACTGTGTAGCTCCTGTTTTTAACTTCTGTTTCAAAACCACTGTCAAAATGAAGAGGCCATTGACATTCAACTGGCTGAAGTCCCAAATCAGAATTTCTATACTGAAGGCTTTTGGAGGGAAGGGGGGCATGGGGAATGAGAAAAAGGCTGATAGACTGTAGAAGAATTCTCAGTGTGAAGAAAACTGTTAACAAATGCCCAGAACACATTGCAGAAGCTCCGACTGTGCAGCTGGAGAAATTTACTCGTCTCCAAGCAGTATATTCATAATTCGTGAATTTGGAAAGCATTGCAAAGCAATGCAACGACTGAGATTTGCTAGCAGCTGACATGTGCCAGTTTTGCATGTATTTTCATCCATTTGTTGCTGAGAGTTGCAGATGTTCTGTCCCCCATGAATCACACCTGCAAGACTTAAAACAAGTTTTTTAAGTCCAAAAAAAATGAGGTGGCAGATGTGTCCAACTTGAATGATCATGAAAAATTGGCAGAAAAACATTGCTTAATTTGTTTCCAGATTCCAGACATTATTCCTGTGATACAATTGCAATAACTCCAAAAGTTTAAAAGTTTTAGCAAATATGTCCATGCAAGCGGACTCCTTGATAAAAAGAAGGGCTGCTGCATATTATGTAGCTTCTGTGTGGGGTTGCATGTTTTAAAACTTCCAGTTTAGGGATGTATTTCAGGTTCCTGGCTAACCATGACTAAGGCCACTTCCCAAAGAATGCAACGGAGAACTGAAAACCACTTATTCTTATGCGGTAATCACATAAAAGCATCACTGAAAAGGAATGAGAAGCTGTGTTTGTCTTGTGAGAGTGAACCCTCCCTGGTGAGAGTCAGCATGGTAGAATGCCAGAAATGGCAAGCTCTGGTTGGAAGCTTGCTTAGGAAGTCACTTTCCACCAAACCTACCTTACAGACCTGTTGTATTAATAAATTATCTGCACCGAACCTTTTTGAGCCTTTGAATACATTTGGAATTCAGACACAGCCTGCTGGGTGCAGCCCCCAAATGGCTGCTTCAGGAGGCAGAGCCATCCATAAAATGGCTGCCACAGCTTACCTTCATAACAGAGAGAAGCTTTTTGTGCTGTGGTGGCATCACATTCAAATTAAAGAAACATTAAAAAAATGTGCATAGCCAATCTAATTTCCAGTGGCCAATCAGAAGCCTTTTGGGCAAAAGCCACACCTGGCCCAGCCCACTTGCTAAAAGTATTTTGTGGGAGCCAGGAAAGGTGTCAGTTGAGGCTATGGTGCCCACACATACCGAATTTGGGACCCCTGATCTAGACCTTCAAAACTTCTGATTCTTATTGTTTTATTTAAATAAACATTTAAATAAATGTTTATTCAAAACATTTCTGTCTCTAAAACATTATTAGAGAGAACTAACATGAACAATAAAATAACAGTGTAATGAAACTAAATATTTTGTTGGGTCAATAATAATAATAATAATAATATAATAATAATAATAATAAATCACTGCCAAGAAGATCATAAATATCATAAAACCAGTATTAGAAAGAACCTTCTGAAACAGAGCTTATTGAAACAGGGCCTATATCCGCATGAGGAATCTGCCCCTGGACAGCCTTTGAATGTTGGCAGCTTTTGGAGCCCCCTCCACATGATGTTGCCTGCATCCTGAGGCTGCCCAGGGGCTGGGTTGAGTTTTGGCCATTTCAAAATTGTGATGAGGGGAATTGGCAAAACTGTATTTACCATCCTAAATCGTGTATACTATCAGTGATCAACCAATGATAAGACCATATGGAGGGGGAGATGAATGATAGTCTAGGCAGCTTTGTCCCACCCTTGAACTTGCCCCCCTCACCCCAGTTCCTGGTCAAAGATTTTTTTTTTAATGGTGCTGTATGTGCAGCAATGCATCCACACATCTACACACACATATATAGGTCAAACGGCAAACAAAAAGTCATTTTTAAATTACAGTGGCACACAAAGAGAACATTAACACATGATATTGTAAAGGAAATGAATTCACAGAAATATTATCATTTAAGGGCACATGCTTATCTTGGGAGTGGGTAGCAGCATCCACCTATACATATTTATTTGTTAATGTTTTCTTGAGAGAATATGGATGGGTTGGGTGGAGGATTTTATGTGGGAGACCTCTTGCCCATTGCCATGCGTTTGTGTTATGGGTCATTTCTTCTGTGCTTGGAATATGCAAATGGAATATGCAAATGTATTTATTTATTTTTACTTTACTGGCTGTGGCAACACGTACACGTTGCTCCACCACTACATTAAATGGCGGTGGCCGCATGCTCCACAAAGGAGAGAGACATTGCTGGGTATGAATTAAGCCAACTAGTGACCCTTGTGGTCTAATCAATCTGGCCAGAGAGGTTCTCAACCCAATCAGGAGAAGAGAATCCCCTTGGGCAGATTGAGGTGGGAAGAGAGAAGAGGCAACTAGCTCAGCTTGCCACCCATTTTCTGCAAGCAGCTGCACAGATGAGATGGATTCCAGCTTGCAGGCACCACCCTTTCCCTCAACCTCGCAGGTGACCTCCTACTCTACTTCTCAGCCTTCCTCCATGCTCTCTACCACTGGTGCAAGGGGATCAACATGAAGGGACAACAAGGTTAGAGACTACCTGGCCATATATTCCAATGAGAAGGTCCAGGAAGCTCATTGGAACCAGGAGTTGTTTGAGTTGGTGACATGCCAGATGAAGGCTTTTGGGTGAACCGGACAGGGCTCAAGTGCCATACCAAGACAAAGACCCTGTGGCAGGAGTACTTCTGTAGTGTTAACCACGACAAGGTTTCCTGATCCGCACCAGTGACTTGTTCCTAATTTAATGTCCTTAGGAGCATCTATGGAGAGGAGGATAGCATCAGTCATGCTAAATGTGTGGCTTGTAGCCTTAAGTTAAAGGTGAGGAAGCTTGCCACCAAAGAGAACAGCCACCAGCAGCTGGAGGACTTGGATGAGGGACTCTCCACTTCCTGAGAGAAGCCACAGAGGCAAGCTGCTTAGGAGAGGGACCAAATTCCTCACCCTGGCCTGAATTTTGGGAAGAAAGTTGCAGATGTGGGATCACATACATCACTGACCTGCTCATGGTGGAGCCAGCCACAAACCACACCTTGCCATGAGTTAGGAACTTGCAGAAACATACCTGGGGTTTGGTGGGTGTGGGCAGGAGCATCCTCCTCCACATCTTGCCCATGAACCACCTCTGCCTCTTCTTGGGGAGGAAATCGGCATCTCCGCCTCTTGTTATCCATTTGCTGTGCCAATAGCAGCAGCGGTAAAAACATGAATGCCAGCCCTATTGCCAGCAAGCCACTACAGGGGAAAAAAGGGAACATTAGCAGTGGCCATGACCACTCCTTCCAGCCCCCGTGATCCACCCTCCCTGCTCTTTCAAAGAAGCTATGTAAAATCAGAGAATCACAAATGTTACACAAGCAATGCCAACTTTATTATTTATTTTAAAGAAGACACATGGTTGAACTCTCATCTCCCCTCTGATGCTGCCTATATATGAATGTGGCAATGGCATCTCTAACCCTCTGTATGTCATTATTAATCCTCCTTTTTGCCTGATCAGTGATGAGTGCCTTCTCATCCACTACCATAGTGTCCTACTCCTCCTGGTACACAGGAATTTCACATCCCTTCTCTTCGTGTACATTTTGGAAAATCACACATGCTATGACCACAAGGGTCACATTGTCCAGGTACACATAAAGCCTTGCAAGAAGACACATCCAGTATCGAGTCTCCCAAAAGCCCACTCCGCCATATTTCTTGCGTGGGAATGCCTCAAGTTCTAATAGATCTGCTTGTCGGTGCATGGTTGCTTTTAGGGGTCAGGACCCACTTCCTCAAGGGATATTTGACATCACTCAAGATCAGGGCTTGCACATGGACTCCCTCAATGGTGACCATTGGGTTTCCAGGGACAAAGACCCCTGTGTTCATGGCAGTACGCAGGTAGGACTCCTGGAAGATGAAAGCATTGTATCTCCTAGCACTGCAGCCCACCTCCGCATCTATCCATTGTGGTCCACTGTCCCTTGCAGGAGCACAGAGCAGAATTTCTTTCTGTTGTCAAACTCCTGGAAGCTCCTCTTATTGGGATGTGGCAACCGTCCACAGCACCAATGTAGTGGGAGAAACCCAGCTGGCCAAAGCTGTCCATGTTCAGCAGGAGATACACAATCAAAGAAAACCCTTTAGACAAAAGCAACCTCGTGCGCCAAACCACACTGGTCTTCTCTGCAGTATGATCTCTCCAACAGTAGACATGCCCAGCCCAAACTGTCGTGAGATGAGCAGCTTGTGTTGGCCAGGTACCATGTAGCCATGGCCACCCTCATTTCCACCATAATGTGCAGGTGTATGTTGGTTGCCTGGCACTGCAGCCTCCCTCTGAGGATGGGTACAATCTCCACAAAGAGTGCCTCTGGACATCCTGAAGTTCAGGATCCATTCATTATCACTCCAGGTTGCCAGGATGAAGTCGGTGGTTCTCCTGTCCACCCACATCTGCTTTGGAAAGTGCACCTCTGTGGAAGCAAACCACCTTTGCCTTGCCACTCTCTGAGACCTTAGTGAGATCCTAATGGACTGGCTGTGCAGGACATACCTGGAAATGGGTCTGCGAGGGGTCCATTTGTGCCTTAGTAGGATCATCCTCCCATAGAAAACAGCCATGTTCTCTATGATCCAAGCAAGGGTGGTAGAAATTAGTTGGACGATGGATGCCACCTGAGTCACCATGGCCATGAAGAAATTCTCCATTGTAAAGTGGCCACTCTCAAGAAACAAAACGTGTGCTTCTTGGCGGGCTTATACAGGTAACATGGGTGTGTGTTCTGGGTGGGAATGTGCACTCAATGGAACTGCTAGCAGCAAAATGAAAAAGAAAAGTTTATCCGTGTGGTTGAACAGAACCATGCTGCTGTGTTGATGCATTACGACGTGTCAGTTTCCGTTAAAATTTGCATATGTCGCCACCAATGTTTGACAGGTCGAGGAGTGGTAAGTAAAGATCATGTTGCTCTCTCTTCTGCCTTATCCCCAAACTCATGAGGAGGGGAAAAGGTGTGACACAGGAGATGATAAATGTGGAACGGATTTTCCGTATGGGGGGTTGCAAATGTGAAATTTACAATCCCATATTTGCGAACTGGAGGCCATGCACGTTTTAGCCCTCCATGCGGAAATGATCAAGATGGCATAGTTAATCCTCTGGGGGGGGGGGCTTAAATGCTGACAGAATAAAATCTCTTTGCCTGGTACCTTGAGGGGTATATAAAAAAAAAAAGACAGCCCCAGAGAGTAGGCATAGCTACTGAGAAGGCCCTATCTCTGATGCACAATCATCTTGTTTCAGATTGATGACATACAGGGTGTGACCTCAGTGATTATCTCATCTGATATCAGGCATGTATAACATTTAAAGCTATGATCTTGCCTTGGAACACAACATTTCCCCCATCTACAGTTAAGACGAACTATTTCTCTGTGGTTCGGAATCCAGCTTACCTGCAAAGAAAGTCTATGGTTTCACAGCCTTACTAGTTTGTAGGCCTTTGTGCCAAACTACATGTTACATTCTTTGGCAAGTTGGTGTCTGACCCAGCTTGTTAGTCCTGCACTTGCACAGCAGTTGCAGGGAATAGCATTTGAAAGAGTCGAAGGAGTCTAGGGTTGCCAGTCTGGGGTTGGGAAATATCTCACAATTTTGTGGTTGGAGCCTGAGGATCATGAGGTTTGGGGAGAAGAAGGAATTTAATGGGCATAATGCACCTCCCAAAGCTGCCTTTTTCTTCAGGCAAACTGATCTATGTCACCTGGAGATCCGTTGTGATAGCTGCAACCTGAAGCCTGGCAACTCTAGAGTCCTTTCCGGTTTGGAACTGCGGCATGAGAGAAAGAGGACCCCCCCCCCACACGCACACACTTGTTTTTTCTGGAGATGAAAAATCCCAGGCAAGAATTGATATAACTTTGGTGCAGCATGTGAAGTCTTCCAAGCATGTGCTGCTCCAAAGTTGGCTTCTGAAAATTTTGCTTCTGAAAATGATGTGGCTGGAGGCAGAGCCTCTGCCCCCATACCACAGTTCCCAGAAGAAAGGATGCCCTCTGATCTTTAACTGCTGGTAACCAGCAGGAGGCCCAAGGTTTGTGGGCATTTGAAACACTCTCACGGGAATCCTGGAGCGTCACTCCAATGCTTTGCCATCACTTGTGAGTTTGCTTCAGAAGGGACATCATGCCATCAGAGAAACAGTGTTTTTTGCCACACACACACTGCAGCCGGTGTTAGGCAGCTGCTGGGCAGCAGGTGATAGTGTTAACTTTGGCCATCAGTGGAATGAACTGAGCACATCGCTTTTATAATTGACAGAGGCTCTTCATCATACCACCTTCCTTTGTGCAGCAGAACAGATAAAGCATCATCTCTTGTTGGGCCTGACATGTTTCCTTTCTGACAAGGAGCATTCATTTTCTATGTTTCTCTCTATGCACCTGAAACTTGAAAAGGCATTGGTAGGCCAGCACTTTGGACTAGATCTCCAACATGCAGATCTCACCTTGCACCAACTTTGTTAACTGCAGCATCATAGAATCATAGAGTTGGAAGAGGCCATACAGGCCATGTAGTCCAACCCCCTGCTCAACATGGGATCAGCCTAAAGCATCCAGGATAAGTATCTGTCTAGGTACTTTAGTGCTTGAATGGCGGGATTTCCTCAAGGTCGGATGTTCTAATCCAATCCTGTTCTGACCTGTGTTGCTTTCATTGTGGTTTACAATGTTTGGAAATAAGATGTGAATGACTTGAAGCAGAGTTGTCCTACAAGTAAACTATTTTTACAGAGGAACTACACTACAATTCTATATTGGCTTTACAGCACTAACAGACGTGATCTCTCCTAAAGAATCCTGGGAATTGTAGTCTAAGATGCTAAAGAACTCTCCTGTTCTCATCAACCTCTCCCAGAATTATAACTCCCAGGCTTCCCCGAGAAGAGAACACTTTACTTCTGTGATGTTAATGTACCTTTCAAGTCTGGGGACTACATAACATCTGACATTTGTTATATCTGCACAGACTTCAGAAGGAAGCTTTTGTCAGTCCGCTGAACTTCCTGTTTCCCAAACCATCACAGTCTGACAGGACTACTTTCTTGTCTGTGTGCCTGCTCTGTGTGCCTGCATAATGCATACAATGAAGCAAAGCAGGGCAAGACTAAGATAAGAGCATATTCTCAGTAGAAGTAGGCCATAAAAGAAACAAGAAGCAAACTTATCTGCCAGGAACAGGAAGTTCTGCTTTATGTCTATCCAAATACATTTGAGGGAGTGGATTTTTGTTATGCTTTATTTTTTTTAAGGGGGAAGGGCACAGAGAGTGTAGTCTGCGGTTGAATTGTCTTTTAAAGACTCCTCTCCAAGTCCTGGTAGGACTGTAGGTGCTGCTTATTGATCTCCTGGAAATATCTATGGTCTCCACATGACAGAGAGTACCTCCTTTGAATAAAATGACTACTTAGGAGGGTAGTCTTTATGACATTATACTTAGCTGAAGTCCCTCCCTTGAGCTCAACCTTCAGATCTCCAGAAATTGTCCAACTTGGAGTTGGCAACCCTAGAGTCACTAACTGCAGGAAAGGAAATATATAGTCAAAGTTATTTGCTAGACAGAGGGACAAATTCCTGGCATACAGAGAA
The DNA here is from genome assembly GCF_049243985.1 of Paroedura picta. Taxonomy (NCBI): domain Eukaryota; kingdom Metazoa; phylum Chordata; class Lepidosauria; order Squamata; family Gekkonidae; genus Paroedura; species Paroedura picta. The sequence continues at coordinate 78,423,941 of NC_135375.1, read as the reverse complement.
CACAGGCACGAGTTTAGTTCTTATTGGCATAAGGTAGACCACAGCTTTATTGTCATGTAATTGAGCATCACCTCTACAGGCAGATCCCAACCTGCCCTCCCCATACCGCAGCCAGCAAATGGCAATCCCACGGGAGGGTAAACCACCAGCAGGCCCACACGGGAAGCCTGAGTGACACCCAAGTAAAGCTTCCCCTGCCCATCAGGCCTGCTGGTCCCTGGGAAGGTGAAGAGTAGAAGAAGCCTCATAGGTGTCAGCCTCTATTAGAACTCCCCCCAGCCACCCTGACATGACCAGCAGCCACCTTCCTAAGATGCCTGGCACAAACACAGCCTCATAAGGAGGCCCCCTGCATCTGGCAGGGCCTGGTGTACAGGGAGAGGCCCCACACCCAAAGGATCTGCCCCCAACAGAGATGCAAGTTGTGACAACAATACTAACATAAATAATCCCACATCATGACAGCAGTACACATTAGGGTTGCGTGCGGCGGCATCCGAATCAGCCATTCCAGGCCACTGCAGCCAGCGCTACGCCACGGGGGGGGGGAGGCAAGGCGTGGGTGCTGGTGTGTCAGTCGGCGCGCACACAAAGGCATGGAGCTCCGCGCCTGCATTTATGCGCTGAGTTGCACACTGGTGTCCCCACCTCCCCTTCTCCCCCACAGTGCTGTGCTCTCTGTGTCAGCCTGGAACGGCTGATTCGGATGCTGCCATGCACAACCCTAGTACACACTTGTTCTTTAAAATTTTCTACTTTGTATCTCCCTACGTGTATTGTTCATTATGCCAATAAAGATATCTGTATCTGTATCTGTATCATAGTACACACTAAGTCTAGAATCAAATTAACAGGTGGGGAAGGGAAACAAAACAAAAGCAGCAAGCAGGAAGCAGCAAGTGAGAGGATGGACCACTGAGCTGACCCCAATTTTAAAGCTGGCCTGGACCCCTGCCCCAAACCCCACGAGATTTCATTCCTAGCAGACTGTGTCTGAGCAGGAACGACCTGTTCTCCTCCAGCCTTGGTCCCTTGCCCCCACATTCCTAATTGTCTATGTTAACATGTAATCAGAGGCAACTAACTGGATAAGCTTTGCTACAGTGTGAATGCACACTCTGACTGAAGGGCATGTGTGGCAGGGTTGTCCTTTGCTTCCTGTGACCTGGGCTGAATCTGCACTTAGTTTGTTTATTCCATTGTGGATCCTGCTGAATCCAGATAGCTTTGAACTTGGGTCTTCCCCTCCCCCCTCCCCATTGAAACAGAAAAGTATTCTGCATGGTAAGGGAAGTTCAGAAGGGGAGGGGGGATCCAAGCACAGCCAGAGCCTCTTTCTTTCTTTTCTTGAAGGGGGGGGGGAGAGGATTGGAGACAGCAGAGGAGGGAGAAAAAAAACCCCAAGAGGCAAATCTCTACTGACAGAAGTTAGGGCTTCTGGGAGCGTCTGCTGAGAGAAATTTCCTCTCCTGGACAGCCTTGGCCAATCAGGGTTCAGGAACAAATTCGAATCAGCCGGAGCTCTGCATGCTTTCTCATTCTTTCTCAATCAGATTCTTCAAATATTAAGGGTTAAAACCACTCCAGGTTATTGTAGGATAAAGGTAGGATCACTCTGGATCAATCATGCTTGTTGCAGAGGGAAAATTTAAATGGGACAAAATCAAAATGGAAATCGTATTCAGTGGAGATGGCAGGGACTGAATCAACCTGGGATTGGAATAAAAGCTCCGTGCAGACTCCACCCTGGCTTTTACTGTTATCTGGATTACTCTGCTTTATTATTGCCTGTAAAAATTTGTCATAGTGTAATCCAGCCATGTCGTCAACGTATGCTTGTGTAACATTAGCAGCTGTGAAAATTCTGAAATTAGCCCAGATTTCTCAGCAACTTCTCCCCTAGTCACATTCCCCTTCCTTCTCTTACATATCCTTAGGCCCTGAAGTTGACTCCAGACTCACAATAATACCTTTTCAGGGCAGCCAGGCTGTACACTTCACAGCAGTTTTTACAATGCTGTGAGACTGCGACAGGCTTTAACTAGACATTTTTATATAAAGAAGATAGAATAAGCTAGAAACTATTCATAGGTATTTTTCTTATGTATTTTGTCTAATTATAGACAGTTTTGTAACTAAATGGTTCCTAGTTCCTAGTTAAATGGTTCCTAGTTAAGCACGGCAAAAACTTATTTTTCTTGTGCAGTTCTCACAACTCAGTAATCACAATTTATAGCTTTTTGCTTCACTAATGCTGATTCCGCATGGCGGTAGCCACACTGGGCCACCAGCGGTGTAATGCTGTGGAGCTTTATGCTCTGCAGATTTCCATGTCCCTGTGGGGGACACATTTCAGCACAGATAAGCTTCTGGTGCTGAAATGTGTCCCCATGGGGGACACGTATCAGTGGGACACCTGGTACCTTGCTGAAATGTGTCCCCCTGGGAAACATAGTGGTGGCAAATAGGTTCTGTCATGCAAGGGGGCTGTGGGTTTTTTTATTTTGCAGGAAGGTAGGATTGTGTGGAATGCAATCCCACCTTCCTGCAAAAAAAAAAAAAAAAAGCCCTGCTCTGCCCCACTGTGCTGCAAAGCACTGCAAAGCTGACAGGGCATTTTTTTGCCCCCTTTGGGCCACTGTAGCGTAGGAAGGCCTGTTCACATGGGCCTGCCATGGGACAGACCCTGTTGGCCCCCACGGCAGGGTAAGGGAACCCAGATTCTCCTGTGTTCCCTTACCCGGGGGCAAATGATGGCCCGATCTGCAGCAGGCCTCGGAGTGGGCCTGCCCGGCAGCTGAATCTTGTCAAAGCAGGAATTAGTCCCACTTCCATATAAGCACCATCTCAGCCTTTTCTCCCCATATGGAATCAGACTAAGTACAATATCTGTCAACCTGAGGTTCTGCTAGATGAGAATGAGAGAAAAATTCAAACACAGTATTATTTTAAGGATTACAGTATTTTAAGTCCTTTGATATTCCGTTGTTGTACAAATGCCTTCCCCCAGAGTATGCAACAAAATGGCTACCTTTATGTCTCCCTCCTTTTTGTCAGATTTTCAGAGAGAAGGAAATGTGCAAGATTGCCAATCACTGATAACAGTTGGGGAACTTTAAAGCCCTTTCTTTCTTTCTTTCTTTCTTTCTTTCTTTCTTTCTTTCTTTCTTTCTTTCTTTCTTTCTTTCTTTCTTTCTTTCTTTCTTTCTTTCTTTCTTTCTTTCTTTCTTCCTTCCTTCCTTCCTTCCTTCCTTCCTTCCTTCCTTCCTTCCTTCCTTCCTTCCTTTCTTTCTTTCTTTCTTTCTTTCTTTCTTTCTTTCTTTCTTTCACCTCCACCCACATCTTGCTCCAGAGTGAGTAAGTCAACGAATCTGAGACACATCAGATCTTGAGCGTTTGCTGGGATCATGCCAACATTCATAAAGTCAGACCGTGCCTGCCTCAATATGACTAACATATGGTCTTAACAAATTTCAACAGCACTGTATATAAAAAGGGAGCTGATCCAGAAATGGTTTCTGGTGTTTTTTTAAAAATATCTTTTTCTTTCATTCAGTCTGATGCTTTCATTGTGGCATTGTTGCTAGGATTTGATCTTCTCTGAAAACTGCATAACTAATGCTTATTTTTCCTCCAGAATGAGGCATTTTGCAGATTTATGACTTTTACCGTTAGATTCTGTGTCATTGTCTTCCAGAAACAGACACTGCACATCTTTGTGGTGATTATAGAAAACGCAGTCATGCTTTTTCCCTTATGTGAGCGTGAGCTATAATATACTGTTGGCTCTGACTCTTTTCAAAAACATTTTCCAGTAATAAAATCCTGTAGCAATATCTACAGAAAAGCACTCAACTTCTATTTAAACCTGAACCCTGCATAATTCCAAAAGCTTTAAAAAAATGCTGTACTTAAATCCATTTTTATTCAGAAGATACTCTGTTTTGTGGAAAAAAAGAGTCATAAATGTTGTTCCAATGGCCAGGTAAAATTGTTAAATACTAGTTGAGATATATTCTCTTAACACTCTCTTGAATAACCAGAGCTTCGTCTCTGTCCGTACATACCAGTACTTCATAAAAAGCACTTCTGTTCATTAACTTGAAGTCCTACCAGACAGCCTCTAGTTTTAAAAGCCATCTGGTGACTGATAAGAAATATAAATTCTTATCTCTCCTCCTAAGGCCAGTGGATCACAGCCAAATGGAGGATGAAAGCTTTAAACATGCTACCATCTTGGTTGTAATCTGTTGTTACACTGGAAGCGAGATTAATAATGCAATGTAGTGTGGGGAGGGAATGTCCAATTATCTTTCCTAGTCAGCCTTTTTAAAAACTTCTGGATAGGAAAACCTGTACTCTAAAGGCAATTGCAAAACCGTTTGTGCCCTTGTGTTTACAGATAACAACTACCTGCACAAATGTGTATGCAAACTGTGCTCAGAAATGAAACAGCCCTCTTTATTCTAGACTGCATAAACGTCAGTAATGCACGAGTGTTTCCTGGTCTCACTGAGAACTTTGGTAGTGCATTTTAGAATGCTTCAAAATCATTTTGAATACAACCCTTAAGAATAGGAACATGATGTGGGCACTTGAATGGGATTCCTCATTGTCTGAGATTTTCTGTCAGCCAAGATGGATGCAGGGTTAGATATGCAAAGTGTCTCTGTAGTGAAAGTTTTGGACTGCATGGGAAAATGAGGAAAACAGGGATTGGATCCTGTTACTTTTTCGCTTTCTTCTCCAATTCTCCTCATAGCATAGAGCAGGGGTGGCCAAACAGTTGTTCTCCAGATGTCCATGGACTACCGTTCACATGGGCCCATGCCATTATGATGCTGGTAGAGGCTCATAGGAATTGTAGTGCATGGACATCTGAAGAGCCACCGTTTGGCCACCCCTGACCTAGAGGTTGCAAGGCTTTTGTCCATTCAGGTTCCATGATCCCTTTTTCACCAGTGGAGATCCAACCCAGGAACTGTATATCACTGGGGTAAACCATCCAATTGTCCATTTCCTAGGAAAGCTGTAGGGCATGAGCCTATTTGTCAGTGATCGATGCCATTCTATTGTCATTGTGGCACTAGCGTTTACCTAGGTGGTGTTATGTGCATAGCAATCCATGCAATTCTTTTAAAATTTTGTTTATATTTTCAGGTTCATGCAATTACATGTTAAAACAAATTCACTAATTTTGTTCTGAAGAAACTGCTGGGTTTGTGTGTGAACGTGCATATGAAAAATTGATTGTCTGGAAGCACATTAAAATTTTCTATATGTGAAAATCTTACCTGCAGAGAAAATATATTTACTGTTTATTTGAAAATATTCTCTAGCTTTCTGTAAAGACATGCCCAAGATGGTTTCCTGTCAAATAAGTTTAAACAACGACATCGATAAGCCAACAATTTAAATTATGCTAGCTAATCATATGTCAGCATATTTTGGTACTTTCAAACAAGAAATCCATCCCATGCATTTTGAGGTGGTACTAACTTGATAGAATATCCTTCCTGAATATTTAGGAAGTATTCCTAAATATTTAGGAATATTTGTATTTGCATTCATGGTTTGCATGACTAAAATCCTCCACAGGAAAAAAATTCCTTTAGGCTGAAAACTGACTTCATCCCTTCTCTCTGGCATACTAGTTTTCTATGTGGAAGGATTTTTGTGTGTGGAGAAATACTTACTGATGTGAGCCTCCACTTGCTATTTGTAGTGGTGCAGCCCCCTAACACCATGACTGGTGAGCTGTGTTGTAATGCGAAGTGGCATCATGATGAGAACCAAAGATTTTATTTATGTATGCACACATTAGTTCATCCTTCTCTCTGAATGGGAGAGGGGTTGATCAAGAAGCATACATGGATACCGCTCAATTTATTGGTGGTGGCAGAACACTAGTGTCCACATTCTACCACTGTGTATATGGAGTTCCTTTTAAAAAAATGTCTTAAATGGTATACATCTGTTTTCTGTTGAAATGCAAATTCTGTGGCACAGCTGAATTCAGCCTTACTGCACCATGGTCTATGAACTCAAGGCTAATCCTGCTTTTAGGGAATTGTCCTAAGTATTCTAAAGCGCAGGCCTACACTTTGCAAAAGCTGAACACTTGATATAATTCTGCCAAAATGGCATAGTTTTGCATTTCACTAACCAAGTTTGAACTTGATGTGCTTTTCATCCTTTGCTCCTTTAAACATTTCATATCCTTTTGCTGTCGACTTTGCTCTTAGTTAACTTGAATTACATTGTGTCATTGGCAAAAATTCTCCACTATTGCATTCCTCTTTAAAATCACCCATGGTTATAAACCTGAATCTTTCCTTAATACTCCACTTGTGATCACATTTTTCTAAAGAAGTACATTTACAAAAGTTATTCTGAAACTTAAGTGTAGTGTATCAGTAGGAGGTGTCTCATCTGGAGTCAGAGATTTTGGCTGGCCTGATTCCCATCTCCGTTGTCTATGGCTGACTATAGTTTGACAGTTAACAGCTGTTTCCTGACACTTCTCCCACTTACAGCAATTTTTTTAACAGGACAATTTACTCCTAGGAAACTGTCTGTTAACGTGCTTTAGTTTGGGATTATTCTAACCCAATCCAGAGATAACTTAAAACATTATGAACAACTGTGTTGATTCTGGAATCAGATCATTTCAATACAGCCCTTTAAAATCTCTGTTGCTCCATATTTATCAACAGTCATCTTCTCCAGATTTTGATGGGCCTTTTCTAGAGCCTGTTTTGATGCTTTTCCATCAGCCTCACTCACTGGAAGATTCCAGTACTGGCCAGTAGAAGTGTGAACATTTCTGTACATAGGGGTAATATGCATGTGGTCTCCGGCTCGCAAACATGGGATTGTAAGCCTTGTGTTTGTATCCTTACAAATGACACACCTGCCTTCATTTCTCAGCCACCGTGCCACACTTCCCCCCCCCCCCCAATTCTAGCTGTGATGCTTACCTTTATTGGCAACAGCGGGCACACATTTCACAGCAGTGAAGAGCATCTGAGATTCTTTTTTCCCCTCCATTTCCACTCTTGCCCTGCCTCTTCAGTGACCATGAAAAGAAAGGGACGGTTCAAAATTATTGTAACAGAAAACAGAACCTGTCCCGGGCTATATTAAACAATTTCACAATAAATACAAATAAACGTTTCTTATCTCTTCTTATATATTTATGTGTATAAGCACAATCAGAACGGCCTCTAGATTGAACCGTTTTCAATTTTGTTTTCCTCAGTGGTTGTCCTTCTTTAAATTATATTATATATATGTGGCCTTTGGCTCTCAAAGTCCAGGAGTGGATGGCATCCTCCACACCAGAAGCTGAGGTGGGAGAGTCCCATGGACCAGACGTGGATGATGATGCCCCTGCCAGCAACCCCCAAACCCCAGGTAAGTGCCTGCAGGGTTCTGTCACCTGGCCAAGGTTAGTTGGTGCCTTGTGCCACTATGAGCTGGTCAATGGTGACTGTGGGCTCATATTTGCATATTTAACCCTGAATTTCAGGGCAAGACTCTCCACCCCAGGATGAACGGGAGCCTGGCAAGGCACATGTGGCTGGGCCAACATTGGAGGAGCTCATGCCAGACATAGATGGCCTGTAGGAGAGGACAATGTCTGCCTGTAAGTGCCATCTGTCCTGCGCCACTGCATGCTCAAAACACCATTGGGTGTCCTATCTAACTTATTGTTTCCTGTTAACTCTCTAACTCACAGTGTGAGCCTTGAATGAGCAAGTGGATGTCCTAGAGCGGTGGAGGAGGAAAGTAGGGAGGATATTCCGCCAACACAGCAGGAGGCTTTGTGAAATGAAGGTCCTGCTGGAGTGTGTGGTGGCTCAACAGAGAATGAAGGGCATGAGGGCCATTAAACTTGTAGATATTGGGGGTTTTGGGGTGGGCGGGCAGGGATGTTTGCTTTGCTGTTAATAATTGATTGTTTAAAAAAGAAAACCTTGTTAAATTTAAACCCAAAGACCCCCACAGGCCCTTATTCCTAAAAGGCAAACCTCCCTCCCACCCCCAACCACCAGGAAACACCCAGGCATTACAGCATGACAGGTTTTTGCCCCAGCTGTGAGGGCAGAATCTCATCACCATGCCCCAGTTATCCCCAGAAAGAGAACACAACACTGTTCATATTCAGTAAACAAACAGTTTATTTGGGTAAAAAACAGAAGGGGGGGTCTGGCTTGAGTGGACAAGGGGAATACTTGTCCCTGAGCTTTATAAACCTTTTGGTATATACGTACCTTTTGGCAGTGGTCCCTGCCTGTACCAAATGCCTGGTCTGGGTGCGCTGGCTTGTTCCCGGAGTGGGTGGGCTTGGAACGAATACTGCCCAGGGAATGCCTGCGGACACTGTTGTGCACTCCAGAATGGCAGTGTTGGGGTTCTCCCTTCCCCTGCCCTCCACATGGTTAACCATCCTCTCTATCAGGTCCCCCATCCTGTTGAGGGACTCGACAACCCCCATTGGGACAACATTGCTTCTCTCCATGGAGGCACTGAAGACCTCCCTGTTCAGTCTGGCCTCCTCCCAGTCCTGCCTAGCATCCTCCTTTTTCAACCTTTCCTCCTCCCTGTTGTCCTCCTGCCAGCTACTTGAACAGGTCACTTTCCTGTGGAGCATTGCCTCACGCAGTGCCCTGGCCTGGCTCATATCTTCTTTCCCCTGCTCCAGGAGTCTGTGCCCCAGGGTGGTGAGGAGGGAGACATGCCTCTGTCTCCTCTTCTCCCTTTGCAGCCGCTCCTTGGCCCACTGCCCACCAGGAGGCCACTCCGGGTGCTGTTCAGCCACCTCCTCTCATGACGTTGCACCTGGAAAAAAGGAAAAAGGGGTGTGGGTGGGAGGGGAGGGTCAGTGCATGGAATTCTTGTCATGCTGCTGAGGCTTGCCCTTCAATGGCAAGGCAGGTGCAGTGGCTGTGGTCACCCCTAGTGTGAACACATGTGGGATCCAGTGGAATGACCAACACTGAATTGGGTACAGAGCAAGGGATGCTTACCACTGGGCATCTCTTGGTGTACTGGGGGCAAGATTCCTCCTAGCCATAGCTGCAGGCTAGACCCTTGGAGTTGTTGGTAAAGTGCAGTTTGGGGAGAAAAGGTTGGTCAAACATCAGAAGCAGTTCAAAGCAAGCAATGAGGAGAACAGTAGAGGTTTTCAGAAGACTTCTGTTCTAATGGAAGCCTTCTCCTGGACAGAGAATCCTCTCTCATGAGCTTCCATGAGAAATAAGGCCTCCCCCCCCCCTCCCAAGACCAACTGATGGGCAACAGCAACCACCTCTCTCCGTGGCAGATTAATCGTTGCTCTGCAAGTTCTCCCTGTGAGAAGATATCTCCTGGAATTCAGGGGGTGCTAGCTTGGGAGGAGGATGTACTGTGAATTAAAAGCACAGGTTGTGGCCTGCCGCTCAAAAAAGTTTTCTTGGGCTGCCAGCTGAACACACAGAGGGTGAGAGGGGTAGGGGACATGAGAGGGAAAATCTTCAGTGACCCAACACGTGTGTGGAGATGGAGGAACACCAAACAGGCAGAGGCTTTTCCTTTAGTGTCCCCTCTCAATGTAGCAACGATGCCACATTGGGATGCCAGGCACCCATTAAAGGATCAAACCACTCAAATCCTGACCCTGGGGCTCCCGGCTTACCTGCAGTTAGAGACGTCAAGCAATGACAGCCTTGGAGTTCCCCCTGCTGTATGGGGATGAGGTCCAGGGTGAATAACTCAGTTCCTGGGTCCCTCTTCAAGGTAGCTTGATTCCATGGCAGCTCTTGGGACATTGAGGGCCCCTCATCCATGTCCTCCAGCTGCTACTGGCTGTTCTCTTTGGTGGCAGGTTTCCGTACCTTTAACTTCAGGCTACCAGCCAAACATTTTGGGCGATTGGTGCCATCCCCCTCTCTATAGATGACCTGCAGCACTTTGAAGTAGGGGCAGGTCACCAGTGTGGCTCTGAATACCTTGTTGTGGTTCACATAATGAAAGTACTCCTGCCTGAGGAATTTCGTCTTCATGCGGCACTTGAGCCCTGTCTGTTTGTGCCCAAGAGCCCTCATCTGGTGGACCATGTCCTCAAATATCTCCCAGTTCTGATGAGAGGCATTGAGAGCCTCCTGGACCTTCTCATCAGAAAAGATGGACAGGAGGTCTTTTACCTTGTTGTCCCTTCCTGTTGACCCCCTTGTGCCAGCAGTGTAGGGCAAGGAGGAAGCCTGAGACACGAAGGGAAAGGAGGTCAAGGGGAGGCCTGTGAGGTCTAGGGGAGGACTAAAGCCTGTGAGCTGCAATACATCTTGGATGGGCAGCTGCTTGCAGAAAATGGCTGGCAAGCTGAACTTGTAGCCTCTTCTCTCTTCCTGCCTAGCTCTGTCCAAGGGGATTCTCAACTCAGGATAATAAGGGACTGCTAATGAAGCTGGGTGGAAGTGTGTGTCTGTGGAGGTAACAAAAGTAACTGAAGCTGAAACATTAAACCTGTCTGGAAGTCAACAATGAGCAAGTATATCGATCTAGTTCAGAAGTAGAATTCCCAGTCTATAATGGCAATCATTTTTAGATATTTCTGAAATCACGTTCTTATTGATGTAAATTTCTGATACAAATTAAGTCTACAGTACATCCGTCTTTCAACTCTTATATTCATTTTTTTAGCCTAAAGTTATGAAAAAACCCAGCCAGCTTTGAACGTAATTCTTATTGCGTGAGGTTAGCTCAAAATCACTGAATCACAGTTCTGGCTTAAACTATATTTGAATGGTCTAAATGGAACTTAATTATGCATAAGCTTTTTGCTGTGTCTCAGCGCAGGGATGAATTGGGCCTGTAATGAATGTCAGCTTTACCGAGGGCATGCATTAACAGCACAGCTCTCTGGATTTGAATCTGCAACCAATGATGACTTGGGAAGAGGCGGAGGAAACCCCAGACACCACAAACACTGTGACAGGTTGGGGAGACATTTATTTATAATGACTGAGAGGCTCTCATTAAAATGGAACTCCTCACCATCTGGGTTTGGGCTTTCCTGATGTGGGGTCAGGATCTTTTCAGTGCTTGAGATGAATAGCGGAGCGCAATTTGCGTTGGATATTATGGCCAAACTGCAAACATTTTGTAGTTACATTTCCAAGAAAACCAGCTCTAACCACAGTCCCAGGGCACAACAATGAGCAAACTCTTTCCAGCTGCACTACTGTCTACAAAAAACACGTCTGAGGAGAGTATTGACAGTCTTGCCACTTTAATTCTGAGCTTTGTCTTGGTGCTGGATGGTTGCCATTCAAAACAGAAGTGCAACTTCATCTCTTTGCTACAAGAAAATGCTTCCCTCTGCCATATGGGGGGAAATACATACAGCAGGATCAGCTGGAGAAGACCACTTTAGGGAACAAAACAGGCAAAGGGAATAAGGGTGGAGTAAGTGCTGGTGAAAGATTCAACCAGATTTATACAGAAGAAAAATTGACACAGGGCTCCATTAATCATTTTACAAACTTCACTTGTGTAATCAGGGCAGACCAATGATGCTGGTTTACTGGAAACATTAGGATTTTTTTCTGGAAAATAATCCATTGCCCTAAACGGTGTGTGGTCTTATTTAGTTTGTGTATTTTGATTTATATTTATTCAGCAAATTTTAAATGTACCCTTTGTGGACCATTTGGTAAGTAACAAACACTTAAATTGAAATATTTTATTAGGGATAAAAAAACCATAAGTTGTTTAAATTGAAAGCTTTAATACAGTAGCTTAACAGTGGTCTAAATGGGAGCTTTTCCTTATCTGAGGCTCAGGTGGTATACATGAATCATAAATAGTACATGGAACTGTGTTTCTACATAACATATAAAATGGACTGCAACAATAATAACATTTACATTAATAACTATAACTGAAGGTCACAGTCTAATCAGGATAATGGTTCAAACAGGTCCATGGTTCAGATCGGGTGTATGGATTCCTGGAGTGAGGTTCAGGGGCCCTGCAGATGTTGTTGATTCCAGTCGACCTCAACCAAATGCCTGGTAAAAGAGATCCCTCTTGCAGGCCCTGCTCAATCGTTTCAGTTCCATCAGGGCCTTGATCTCCCCCGGGAGCTCATTCCACCAGGTGGGGGCCAGGACAGAGAAGGCTCTGGCCCTGGTTGAGGCCAAGCAGGCTTCTTTTGGGGCAGGGATCACAGACGATTGGACTATCAAAGTAAGGATTGCCTACTCTGACTGGTAGCCTCTCTCCAGGTTCTTAGGCAAGGCTCTTATACCTCTTTGTACCCACGATCCTCCTAATCTTGCCTTGCTGTATGGCTTTCTATGTGACTGCAATGAGAATCAGAAGGCACAATCTCCTTGCTTTGTATGCAGGAACACAAGCAGCAGATCTTTCCAAAGAGTTGTAAAAAATGGTGGCCCCCACTGGGGCTTTCAACCTACCTGAAAGTCATGACCCATGTATTGAAGACCTCTAGGCTACATGGAAAACCCAAGCAGCTTATCCTTGCTGTAAGTATGAGGCCAGCCAATAAAAACACGGGGGACTGATTCAGATTTCATGTGGTACACCACACCGATTTTGTACCTTAACCTTCACAGTTCAGAAGACACTTTGTATTTTTTTAACACTGTTCCCAAATAACTGAGGGAAATGTGGAAAAACATATTAACTATGTTGTAAGCAATTAAATTCCCTGAATCATAAATTCTTCTCAGAAAAGGCTCTTATTTAGAAAACTGCCATTCACTTATTTTTTTTTCACAACGTCCCAGTGGATTCCACAAAAATGAAGTTTATATGTTTATAAAACCAACTATAATGACTCATCTGAATACATTTCATGCACCTATTAGCATCTGTCAGAATATTTACATATACAAAAGGGTGATCCTGCCTAACATAACATTCTGGAGCCCGCAGTAGCCTGCAAGGATCATTCTGCCAAAAAGGAAAAATAAAAGTTCAAGATCAAGATGAATGATTGTGAATTATATGCCTCTTTCAGACATATACACACAAGCTAGACCGAGGATGAAAACTTTTGTCATTTTTCAGCTCATTTAATTTGAAAGGCCCACATGCTGGGTTACATAGCCAAAGTTAACATCTGCACTTTAGTTGGTACATGCTTTTGGTGTTGGCATTAGCTCTGTGACCACAGTGGCTTCCACTGCTCCGCTCTTCTAATTTTTCTGGCACTTCTTGTTTTCCCTCAGGCTATATGGTGCTGCAGAGAGGACAACCTACGCTGGATGCCAGAAGACTTGCCTTAATGAATGACACATTATGAGCTTCATGAAAGTAATCTGCAGTGCTCCGAAGTGCAAGTGGCTAAACTCCTCTTACTGGAAGCAAACTAAATCCGGCAGAAACGTGACATGCATTCTTGCCTTTTAGGCATGACATGTCCCAAAACATCTCCTCCGGTACAGATCAGTGGTAGTTTACTTTTTAATTTTTGTAAAAAAAAAAAAAAGAGTAGCAGGCATATTTATCTGTGTATCACTTGCTTTTTATGGTATCAGAGTGGAATTCGTTTTGAAATTGCAGAGTTTGGATCTCAATTTTAAAAATATCTTGGTGAAAGTGAGGGGGGCAACCTCAGAACTTATTGGGAAGAGAATGGTTGTCAGGGAACCAGAACCTCAGGAGGAATAATTTCAGCAGATAAACGGCCCTTCAAAGGCCGGGCTCAAGAAGAGCTGGTCTTCCTGGTGACAGCCAGAATGTAGCTGGGATTGCCAGAACCCTGCTGGACATGGGAATTGGCTTGCCAGTCTTCAGGGCAACACCCAGTTGGTGGTGATGGAGAAGCCAGAAGAAGTGGAAGAAATGGAGGAGGACATGAGAATGGATAAAGGGGGACAAAGCTGGAGGCTATGCCAGGAAGTGGGGCTGGAGGTATCAGGATAAGAGGGAAAGCTATGTCCCCAGGGTACAGTCTTGGCTGGGAAGGAAAAGGAAGGAGGCTCCATGGCTGAGAGAGATGTGAAAGTAAAGTGGCGACAGATCCCTGTCAAATACACACATTAGCAGAATGTAGCTGTACTTTTATTATTATATCCATTTGCCATCTCTGGAGCTTAGGTGATAGACGATCCAAAATAAGCACACATCTAGCAACTCCAGATTGTATATGATATGAACCTTCTAATGTATTTCATTTTCCTTACTAGGCAAATTCTAGAAAACAGCAGTAGCAGAGGGCAAATAATTTATCCCATAGATGCGTGGTACAAGTCATCAGGTAGATTAATTTTCTTTGCCTTTCAAAAAATACACCAGATAAACTGTGGTTGGTTTTAATATAAAGATGAACTATTTCACTCATATTACTGTTTATAGAACAGAATTTTAAAATGCAATGGTATTACAACTTCAACTGGGTTATACATGGAGTATAAAAACCAGTGCAACAAGGAGAAATAAATCTTGTAGTATTTGCCTTCTGGTGGCACTTCTGCTGTTCCACTACATATGCAAGGAAACTGAACTGAGACATATGGTCACCATCAGTTGAGATGATTAATTTTGAGATGATGCACTTATTAATCCATGTGGAAAAGGGGAAGCTCCCATAGAACTGGTTGCAATTAGCCAACCGCAAATGATCTGCTTCACTCCAAAACCAAAGCCAAAAAATGGCATTTTTGGAATGATTACATCCCACAAGGGTTTGAATTTCTTGATGAATCCCCAAGGTTATGATCCAAGCCATAGTGTAAAACTAACCCTCAATTATACCTTTTTGGAGAAGAGGAGATCAGTAGCAGGTGGTGTCTGCTATAAAGGGCTCATTAAAACACCTTCTGGTTGAATGTCACACAAGGACACCACCAGATGGAGGCCCATCTCTATGTGGTTGCCTTACCTCCAGTGTCTCACCTGTCACATGTGTGAGTGCAGCAAACTCCACTTCGCCTAACGAGTAACTGTGCGGTTCAAAAGAGGCTATATTAGGATGAATAATACTCAATCATTAATCCATTGCCAGGCCATATGCTGACCAAGTTGTTCACTGTTAAGCCTTGAGGTAGGTCCTCTGTGGGCAGTGCAACCCCTCCCCATTTCTACGGCGCTAATCTAATTTCATCTCCTCATAGGCCTCGGATTCCAGGAAAAGATATTTAGCTCTTCCTGCATTGCCTCTTGATGGATTTTTGAATGGTAGCAAATCTGATATAGAAGCTAATGATGCTGAAAGTTGCTGACAAATTGGAAAATGTCCACCCCGCCCCTCTGCTTGTACTGTCTGATAACTAGATGAGCCAAGTGCACTAAAAGAATGTTTAGTACATGTGGGGTGCTGAACACATGGATTTTGAGGAGTCAGTCTGACTTTTCACACCTTTATCCCCCCCCCCTAATTTGCCCCCCAGCTCTTCCCTAGCAATTGTGATTTACAGCAGCAGAACAATTGGCAGGCTGAGAAGTGGAAGCAATGAAGCAAAATTTATTTATTATTTTGGAGAGGAATCTTTGTCATCTTCTGTAACCCTGTTAGTGGGAGGATTTTTCGGTGGCTTGGCTTTGGGACCAATCCAAATTATTATGTGCCAAACAGCTCAACCAGAATATTTTTTGTACAGTTCTGTTGTGTGTTTTGCATTAAGCTATTTAAAAAAATACCACCCACCAAGTCTGTTTCTTAAATCAAGAAGGTCGTGCTTACTTAATGCTTAGTGTGCGAGAGATGAAAAAAGGAAAGTTAGGGTTCTTTTAAAAAACCAAACACCGTACATAGCAACACACTGGAGAAATCAACCACAAATGGAGATTGTTTGTAGATGTAACATTTATGTGGCTGTGAAAGGTTTCCTCTCCCCGGCCACCAACTTTCCTGCCCAGTTGCTTAAAATTATCACTTGCTTCCCACACTAGGTTCTCCCTCTTTAGCTGAGAACAGCTCTTTGAAGCTTCTGTAATGGACCAATTGGGCAACAGCAGCTCCTTAAGTAAATATATGCACACATTGTCTTCCCCCTCATTTGCTGAAGCATTGAAACACTGAGGCCGCCAGGGAAGGGACCTGCAATAGTGATGAATTATTTGGTCCAAATCTGGCTGCACATTTTATGAAGCACATTTGGAGGACTCTGGAAATTGTGCTGAAAATAGTCAGTGTACCAGTTGCATCTGATTAAATGACAACCAGTCAAGAGTGCGGGAGATAAAAAGCTACTAGAATATTTTTTTTTTAAATTGCAGCATATTGGTGACTTCTTCACAGGAATTATTACAGATAGTTGCTAACATCTGGTGATTTAGGGCTAAAGCAAGTGAGATGCTTAGAAATTCCTGAATGGATCTTCTCAAATGTTTGCTAAATGTGATGCACTTACACATGGTATACTTCAGATCAGGGCTATGTGGGGCCAGAATATAGTGGGCTGCTTAGGAAGGAATACCAAGATGGCCTCTCTCTCTCTTGGCTTAACAATGAACCACTTGACCAGCATATGGCAACATGGAGGGAATAGATACAGTGGGTAAAATTGTTCAGTATGGCAAGTTGAAAAGCCAGTTTGGTGTAGTGGTTAGGAGTGCGGACTTCTAATCTGGCGAGCCGGGTTCAATTCTCCGCTCCCCCACATGCATCCAGATGGGTGATCTTGGGCTCGCCCCGGCACTGATAAAGCTGCCCTGACTGCACAGTGTTATCAGGGCTCTTTCAGCCTCACCTCCCTCACAGGGTGTCTGTTGTGGGGAGAGGAAAGGGAAGGCGACTGTAAGCAGCTTTGAGACTCCTTCGGGTAGAGAAAAGCGGCATATAAGAACCAACTCTTCTTCTTCTTCTTCTTCTTCTTCTTCTTCTTCTTCTTCTTCTTCTTCTTCTTCTTCTTCTTCTTCTTCTTCTTCTTCTTCTTCTTCTTCTTCTGTTCCTCCCCCCTCCTTTAACTGTTTCAGTCTGAATTTGGATTTACAGATCCCTTGTCCTGGACTGGATGGCCCAGGCTAACCCAGTCTTATCAGATCTTGGAAGCTAAGCAGAGTTGCTCGTGGTTAATACATAGATGGGAGAACACAAAGGAAGTCCACGGTTGCTCTGCAGAGGCAGACAACATCAAGCTACCTCTGTTTGTCTTACCTTCATAAGAGAGGTGCCACTTTACAGCACTTTCCACTACCGCTGCCAGATCTCCCAGTATCTTCTTTAGCTTTAGACCTTTCATTTCACAGCTAGGATAGTTGGTGAATAGTTTGGTGAACTCCGCTGACCGCTCCTTTAGTTTGGTGAGGAGCTCACTGTCGCTTGTGGGGAAGAACTATATCCCTGTTGGATGGTAGAGACCACCTGAGAGGTACAGGAAGGAATTGTTAACTTATTGTGAGAGGGGTAATGATCAGCTTTCCGTGAGCAAGCAGTCCTTTGAACTCTCTGGAAAAAGAACTTTAACAATCCTGCTATTGGCTTGTGTTTTATCTTCCATTTTGGGAAAACGTAACTAAATGTGTGGTTGTGCCTAAGCGCCAGATGGCTCTGGGTCATGCAATTTTACAAAATCATTTCCAGTTTGGCTGCCAGCCTTCACTGAGGGCCCATTCAAACATCTACCACATGCTGTGGCAGCCACAAATTTTAGCCATCCTGCGTTGACGTTTACTCATTAATGGAGACGAGCATAAAAATTTTATACAAGTAATATTTAGTTCTCTTTTTATTTAATGGTGTGCATTTCTTTTCTTCATTGTAGTTATTATACCAGTTTAGGGTCTGTTTTCTATTTCTGATTCATTTCAACTGGATTTAATGAGAAATATCCTTTTGCAGTTGTTTTTGTTTTCTACCCAGATTGAATGAAATACTGTCCCTCACCCAAGGGATCTTCCATGCCAAATTTCAGGCACAGAAGATTGATAAGCAATTATAATTGTCAATTGCTCAGTAGGCACGGGGATGTGTAAACTAGCTTGTCAGTTTTTCTTCCTTCCTCTCGAAAAGGCATCCGCAAGAAGGGAGACTGAGGCTTGTTTTCAAACTGCCTCATCCCCATCCCCTGTACCTTAGAACATGGGGCTGAATTTGGCATTTGTATTCAGTACCAAGAATTTCAGACATGAAAGTACAGAATGTGCTTCAGGTGTGGGGATTTGACCCCATTGTAGAGATGAATTTGGACACCGCACAGCAGGACAAAGTGATCTTGTTTCCCCCACAGGTTTTTAAGTGCTGACATCCCTGCACACATACATTGTTTCAGAACATTGAAAGGTGGAGGACAAGATGACCTGGTCCTACTCATCAGGCCCTTGAAGCATTTTTAGTTGGCTGAATTGCTCTCTAACATGGTGCAGCCATTCATGGGTCAAGAAGACCTGTGGATGCTATAATAACTAGTTTGGCCTTCACTTGTGCATTTTTGTTTAAAAGTGCCTCCTCACACCTGCATTTTCAATGCCCACATTTCCCCTACTGGCTTTAACAGTTTACTGGGTGTGTGTATGTGAAATTATTTGTATTTGGAAATCAATGTGACAACTTTTACATGGGGAAAAGATATTGGGAAACTGTAGAATCTGAATCAGCAGTTCTCTCTAACATAGTGAAATTTGATCCTTATCACTGATGCGTCGTGTCTCATCTGGTTTGAGGTGTGTCCACATGTTTATCATTGAGGGGGCGAAGCTTAAGTCTTTGCCTCTGTCTCCCCACACAGGCAAGCATCTAACACTGTGCATATAGGGGTTCATGCCTGTCATCCCCCCATGTGTACAGCCCTGCCTGACAGCTAGTACAAGTACAGCATTTGCTTTTGTCCTTTCCAGCAGACAGTCTTGCGTTTGTCAACCCCTTCAGCTGGCAAAGTGCTGACTGCCTGCCAGGGCATACTAATAAAGTTTTGTCACTGTGTAGCAGGTATAATCCTGGTTAACAAAGTACTCACTAAACAGGACTTGTGCTTATATAGAATCAGGAAGCTTGACATATGGCAATAACTGGCAGAAAGTGGAAACAGTAAACAGCAACACCAGACCTGCTGATTCTGTTCTGTGGGTATATTTGCTAACTGTGCTACGTAGAGATCCCTGTCAGGTACAGATCTTTGAATCACTTTCGTCCCTTGCTGCACATGGCGCTAGAATTAATCTGTGAGATGCCACAGTAACTGTCAGTTCTGAACATTTCCTATCTTTACTGAATGTCAGAATTAGTTTAGTTAAATTAGGTAAATTACCTACATTAAAGAAAGGGCACAACTCACATGGGATTTTGGGGGCTGTCACTAGTTGGCTGGATTAGATTCTAGCACTTGTTCTGAACTTTATGAAAAATTGAGGCTGTTATAATAGGAATACTACTATCAAGTGAAAAGAATGCTGTCTCGCTAGCTGAAGTTAAATAGCCAGCGAGCATTTGTAGGTCTTTGGATGGGTCACACCTTTTTGAATGAGAGCTGAATGAAACAGCACAGCAATGTGAATGTAGTCACTGAAAGAAACAGGTATACATTTTTTTCCAGGTGGAATTCAAGGGCCACCTCTCACACATAGACCACATGCTTTGCGTGTGCAGTGGTACAGGTTCAATCTCTGTCAACTCCAGTTGTAAGGATCCTTTGACAGGGCTACAAATGACTAATATAACCTCTGCAGGAGACACTGCTCTTTGAAAACAATCTGTATGTGTTTTCCCTACTAAATACCCCCACCCTGTACATTCCAGCAGACTTCAGTCACAAAGAAATGACCTTTTAAATGGCTGTCCCAGGAATTACATATCTTGGGGAAGTGGGTGGAATGAAATAATGAAATTTATTTGCATAGATGCATGTCTTTTGGCATTCAATACATAACAGTGTAGATCTAAGTCAGAGCAGGTATTAAAATGAGCTTTGTATTCACTGACATCTAGAGATTCACAAGCAAAATAAAATGGACTTTATTGGATCTCTGACCTGGCCTTACTGGATCACTGCATGTCATACTGAGAATCCCTCCCGAGGAAGCCTGTTCCACTAAAAAAATGCTTTTTGTTCCAGCTTTTCAAGGACTGACTGATGATTTGTTCCAAATTCTACCAGCTACAGATGTCAAGCTGATGGGTTGATAGTTACCCGGATCCTCCTTTTCCCCTTTCTTGAAGATGGGGACAACATTCGCCTACCTCCAATAATCTGACACCTTGCCTGTTCTCCAAAAAGTGTCAAAAATAATGGACAGAGGTTCAGAAATTATATCTGCAAATTCTTTTAGTACCCTAGGATTCAATTCATCTGGCCCAGAAGATTTTGTTTTCTTTAAAGGAACTAGGTGTTTATGGTCTGCCCCCACAGTGATCCTAGGTCACCATTCCCATCCCCCCTGTTGTGATACATTTTTGCCACATTGAGCACTATTTCCTTCACAAGAGAAGACTGAGGAGAAATAGGATTTAAGCAGTTCAGACATCTCTTCATCATCTGTTATAATTTCACTTTCGTGCCCTTGCAGTGGTCCTACAGAGTCCCTACTCTTTTTCTTTAGATATAACTAAAGAAGCCGTTTTGCTATGTTTAGCACTTCTTGCTATTGAGCTTTAGCTTTAGCTCTTATTGAGCTTTAGCTCAATACTCTCCCTACAATCATTGGTTATTTGTTTATACTCCTTGGTAATAAGGCCTCCCTTCCATTTCCTAAATGACTCTTTTTATTCCTCAAATCATTTGACAGTTGCTTATGGAGCCACCTTGGCTTCCTTAGGCTCCTTCCATCTTTTCTTCTCAAGGGAATTGTTTGTGATTGAGTCTTCAGTATTTCACTTTTAAGAAACTCCCAGCCCTCTTGGACTCCCATCTCTTTAAGTCTTTCTGACCATGGAACTCTACCCAACATACCTTTAAGTCTTTTAAAATCTGCTTTCCTGAAATCCAGTCTATACGTCCAACTATATAAAGGTTTTCTCTTTCCCACGATTTAAAATTCCCAAAGCACATGGTCACTGCCACCAAGTGTGCCCACTACTTCCACCTCATCTACCAGTTCTTCCCTATTGATGAGAATCAAATCTAAAATAGTCTAAAATAGCACAAACTTTGCAAAACACAGTCTCCTTGATTTGTATCACACTGGTGTTATGATCAGGAGAGGGTGGCAAATAACTGTTTAGTGAGCTTTGTGCTATTTTGTGTGTAATGTTGATTGTATTCCGATATGTAGTTTCAAACCACAAATGAAAGCAAAATGGATAACAAACCTGGTGAATAAACTCCCCAAAGAATAGGAAGCCATACAAAAGAGCTTTCATTGTTCTGTCTCATAAAAAACCATATTCTGATTATTCTACATGGGCACCTTCCTTTCATTAATGTAACTTTATGTGGCTACTGATTCCTACCCCCTGCAAAAGTGGTATGGGTAGGTACAGGTATACAGACTATTTCAACATTAAGAACAGTTTAAAATTAGATGGAAGAGAAAAGTTTCAGCATGCTGGTAGACAGAGACTTTGAATAAAACTGGACTTACTTGCAAGGAGACCTGTTCAGGATATGCCATATGCATTATATTCTTACCATTTCAAATTCTTTGTGTAAGTGATGGAATAGAAATGTACTTTAGGACAGGGGTAGTCAACCTGTGGTCCTCCAGATGTTCATGGATTACAATTCCCATTAGTCCCTGCCAGCAAATGCTGGTAGGGGCTCATGGCAATTGTAATCCATGAACATCTGGAGGACCACAGGTTGACTACCCCTGCTTTAGGAAATTGAGAGCACTGTGGCTTTCCCTGCTTTCCATGTGGTGCTCATGCAGAAGTTCTGGAGCACCCTAGGCACTCAATGGTGTGGTGTCTTGTTGACTTCCCATACAGAAGAACTGGAGCAGGAGAACACAGCAGATGTGCTCTAGCAAGGCTGCCAGGCTTCAACTAACACTTGATTCACTGGAATGCTTGTTTGTCTACCAAGTTATAAAGGCTTGGTTGAAAAAAGTGTTTTGAACCCTCTTCTCATATTACCTTCAATTGTAAATTTCAACAGTGGAGAATAATAATAATATGAATAATAATTTTTTGTTTGTATCTCGCTCTTCTCTGGTAGGCTCATAGTGGGTAACAACAGGTTTTAATACAATCATACAGAACTTTATTAAAATATTTTAAATCATTTTAAAAACTGTCTTTGCTTGATAATTTAAAACTTTCTGAGAGGTTAGTCAAAGCAAAGAGGGATTTTATTGGTAGATTTCTCAGGCAAGGAGGCCAGCATCTTTTGGGTACTATTTCCTGGCCTCATTTGTAGTCCTGGTGGAGCAGCTTTATCTTTGTAGGCCCAGACGGCCTTGATCTCACCACGTAGAGCATCCCACCAGTTTTATCGCTTTGGGGCTGGGGATCCTGAGCAGATTTTGGTTGCTTGATCTTAATGCTTTTGGGGGGGAGGGTCCGGTAGTGGAAGAGGGTGTCCTATAGGTATAGGGCTCCCAGACCATTAGGGCCCTGAAAGTGAGAATCATAACTTTGCCTGATCTGGTTTTCAATTTGGAGCCTGTGCAGCTCAGATTGTACTCTCCACTGGGTCCTTGTTAGGACCTGAGCTGCTGCATTCTAGATCAGTTGGAGTTCCTGGAACAGCTTCAAAGGCAGTCTTGCATACAGTGAGTTACAGAAGTCTAGCCTGGAGGTGACCATTGCATGGATCATGGTGGCAAGGTCAGGCATCAATAGGTAAAGTGCAAGCTGTCATGCCAGGTGAAGGTGGTAGAATGCCTGGAGAGCTACATTTGTGACCTGGGCCTCCTTAGACAGGGAGGCATTTAGGATCAAACCCAAGCTCTTGACAGTGGTCAAAGATGTTAAGCAGACCTCATAGAGGGCCAGAAGCTGCACTATATTGCTCTTATGGGCATGCTGACCCAGCCAGAGGACCTTTGCCTTAGCTGGATTTAACTTCAGCCGATTGTCCTTGAGCCAGTTAACCACAGTCTCCAGTCATGTTGGAAAAGACAAAGCTAGTGGAGGATGAATGCAAGCAAATTCAGTTACACACACTGGCTGTTACAAGTAGTCTTTAAAATATTTTTAAAATAATAGACATGTTAACATCTGCAGTGGGCTATAGAATGAGTAATTATATTCTTACATTGAAAAGGAAAATTTCTTTTGAAGAGGGGATATTTATATCAATAAAAGAAAGTAATGATACAGTGGCTCCTATTAGGTTTGTTGCCAACAGATTATAAAGATGGCAGATGTCATTCTCCTGATATTCTGTATTTCCATGCATATGTAACATATTCTGTGTTCCCGAGGACCAGTTATTGATCCTAGTTATAGATGTACTGAAACTCTTTTGGCTTACTTGGAGTTTATTGGATGTTTTGTCCTGGGCAGGAACTCTCAAATTCACTTCAGGCAAAACTTTGGAGATGATTAACAAATCCTGCTGAGAAACTTCAAAAATATTTTTGTTCTCTTGAACTTTCTTGGGCATTTGCTTTAAAATTTCACTGTAGGCAAGATTCCTTAGGGGGAATTAGTTGTCTTAAGCATTATTAACTCTGTTCACTGCATAGAGGTTTAAGAATCAGACTCATAGAGCTGTAAAGGGCCATACAGGACATCTAGTCCAAGTTCAATGCAGGATCAGCCTAAAGCATCTGTGACTGTTTTCTTCAACAGGTCCATATTTCCCAGAGGATAGCCAGAGCTAGTGAAAGGCAGAAGATACACTATGGTGTGACTAGCCTAGTGCAGATGACAGCCCCACATATTCATTGAACATGTGAAGAGGGAGAGAGGATGTGGGCATTGTGTCCCCACCATGGCTCTGCATGATCACCTGTTGGTCTGCAGAGTTGACTGGGCAGAGGAAGTGGTTATGTGAGGTTATGTGATATTCCTCCTTACTGTCAATGATATCACCAGTAACAGATGACCATGCAATGTTAAGGTGACAGAGGACAAGGCCAGCGTGTTTGTACCCACTCCCCCCCCCTCAATGTTTGCATGGGATGGGCCTCTAAAACAGGCTAACGTTCTGCAGTAATACTTTCTGTGGGTTTCTAGTAAGAATATGTGAGTCATTCTTGATAAATTCCATTGGTTCTGCAGATAAATTTTCCAAGAACAAATTCCCGCTTTTAACTTGAAATTTTGCTTTCAGTAAAATAGATTTTGGGGGAACTGGAGCATTAGTCCAATGCAGCAGTTCTTTCACCACTGCTGATCTCTTCGTCATGACTGCTTGTTGGTTTTCTTCTGCAGTTCATATGCCTTGAAACAGGAGTCGTTTAACTCTTAACCCATGTCACAGTGACTGAGATTGGAGGAGGTGCTTGAGAAGGATCCTCTTGGGGAAACAACAGGTCTTTGGTGTCCTGTCATGACTTTTTTATATGTTTGTTTTAAGTGTTCCTATTAGGTTTGTTGCAGAGTATACTGGGATGTTTGCTGTTCTTGGAAATCTGTGTCTTTGTTATGTTATCAGTGGTATGATCTAGGCTTGTCTCAGAAATGTTCCAACTGTTCTCAGGTCTTCAGTTATTAATTATGCAGATGAACAGATTGTGCAAACTGTTTTTCTCCTTATGGTTATATTCTTTTTAAAAATGAATTTTACAGATACAGTTAACTGGCAAGGACTTTGGTGACTTTTACAAACGTTGGCTTCATTGATTCTATTAATGAAAAATAGAACAAGGTTTTGTTTAAAAAATACAGGCTTTGAATATTTAGGAAATTGCATGGTTATTTTAGAAAGTGAAGGTTTAAGTCGAGCAATTCTAAAGTTAGACCAGTCACCAGATGATATTAGATTCTCCCAGAGGAATTGGGGCTTTTATTGCTAATGAGCCAGAGTAGTCATTAGTGTAATTCCAATGATGTCATTAAATTTACAGTGTATGCCAGGGAGAGGTTTAGTCTGTTTTTGGTAAGAAGAAATTTGGGCCTACTTCTCACTGAGGTGATAAACCAATGTATGTGCACTGTACTACTACAAATTGCAAGTAAAGACCACATGCTATTCCATGTAAAAATCATGTACAGTTGCTATGATTGAATGTTGTACCAAAATATGTATAGGCCACATATAAGCTGGGTGTCTGGGAGAAGTCTATACTAGACCCCCCCCCCCTTTCTAACCTTTCTGCATGAAGAGATTCTTTTGTATGGAAGAACACTGTAGGTTTGCCATTTGCCTGGAGTCAGTGGACAACTTCCCAGACCTGCCCTCAGTCCTTTATCCTCACTAATTTTACTGGCAGGAAAAATGGAAAGGATATGCACTGATGGTGACCCTGTAATGATTTCCCACAATCCAGTGACCAGCCCACTTTGAAGTGATATCATATCCAAATGACTTTCTAGGAAACCCCAAATCACTGTGGTAATGACCACTGAGATTTGAAGTATTCCCAGAGGGACCTGGAGGAAATGATTTGACTTGCAAATTTTATCTTCCCCAGATACTGCTCCCCAAATCTGGTATTGGTTGGAACTGGCCTGGCAACCCTAACATTCAGTCATGTGCAATGTGAAGTGGTACAACTATTCCATAATAGTAAGAACTAGGCTGTAATTTGGGACATTAGATCTGAGAAGACTGGTGGCTGTACTTATCATACTTTTAAAAGAGGTGCTGACAAGGCCAGTACAAACAATGGAAAAGGAGAGGAAGAGAAAAGCAAAGCACATCAACACACACACACATTACATTACATAATAAGGAAACACAGAGGCTGACCAGAAGCTACTCAGATCTATATTTATACTGGTATAATATAGATCAGTGGTCCCCAATCCCCTGTCCAGGACCGGGACTGGTCCATGTATCAGACGGTACTGGGCCATGGCTCCTCCTTGTCCTCCTCCCTGGCTGCTGCCTCAGGGGCTGCCCTGCCACTCTGCCGCTGGCTCACCTTTGGTACTCTCCAGCAGCTTCCATGGCTGGGGATCCCCCTCGGCGTGGCACTGCGCAGCTGCTGCTGGCAGTGCCCCCCAGCGGGTGGTGGGAAGTCAGGGGCACCGGCGGGAAAGCAAGTGGAGCAGGGGCTCAGGCGGTGGAGGCATCCCTTGGCAAAAGACTATTCCCCCGTGCCGCAGTAAAATTATCAAGCGTTGACCGGTCTTCGGTGATAAAAAGGTTGGGGACCACTGATATAGATAATACCCAAAGCCAATAAGATTCCTCCGGCGGTGGTAGCTACCAAAGTTTATTCCAAAGTGAAAAAAACTAGAAAGAGTTAAGTTTTTAAAACTTTAAATTTTTTTTATCTCTAGCAGTTATGCTACAAAGGTGAGACTCTTATGCTTAGCAGCTGTGCACAGAGGTGGAAAGCCAAGATGGTGGGCAATGTAAGCAGCGGAGAGGGGCTAGCAATGAGAGTCCATAACATTACCCACCAAAATGTTGGGAATCCTATACAAGTCACAGGGTAAGTTGACTCTTCTGTATCAATCATATTACAATTTCATTTTACAAAATTAATCTCAGTCAAAATAGCCATCTCAGGTTAAACCAGCTGCGTTTTTTATGATCATCTGATAATATCTGATACATAGGAATAATTAATATGTGTATCTGAATTTTAGTCTGATTACAGGATAAGAATTATCAGGTTACTGTTAGTTATTTTATTTTCCAGAAAGATATTACAAGAGTTATATCTAATATAGATCATGGTATATATAACTTGGCTTCAGAATATAAATATTCTACCCTGTTATGTTATAGTAAGTGGCTGAGTGTATTCTGTTATACTTTAGACCAGTGGTCCCCAACCTTTCCGAGGCTGGGGACCGGCAGGGCATCGGGCCGCGCCCCCGCGGACCGCGCCCGTGCGGGCCACGCCCGCGGATCGGGCCGCGCCCGCGGGCCGCGCCCACGGATCGGGCCGCGCCCGCGGGCCGCGCCCACGCCGCGCCCGCGGGCCGCGCCCGCGGATCGGGCCGCGCCCGCGAGCCGCGCCCGCGGATCGGGCCGCGCCCGCGAGCCGCGCCCACGGATCGGGCCGCGCCCGGGCCGAGCGGGCGTGGCCCGCACAGGCGCGGCCCGGCCCTGATTCCCTCTCCCCGCCTCCTGCAGTAAGAAGCTTCCCGGGCCGCAAGCTTGTGGCCTGGGAAGTTTTTTACTGCGAGGGCGGGGCGGGGAGAGGGAGCCGCGGCCCGGGGCCATGGCCTTTGCGGCCCGGCACCGGGCCGCAGCCCGCAGGTTGGGGACCACTGCTTTAGACAATGCCCTTAGTTCCATTTGGTAACCCTCTTAAAATCAGCAAATGCAATAACTGCAGATTAATTCTACTGTGGATGTAATTTTCTGTCGGGAAGCAATGAGGAAGAATGACACGGAGAAGGATTTCCTGCGAAAGACCTCTCGAACAGAGGGGAATCCTTTATTTATACATACACGTAAATCATTTCAAATAATCCCGCGAGGTAGCGTGGAGCAAACTGATAGGCTTCAAGTAATCCCGCAAGGTAGCGTGGAGCAAACTGATAGGCTTCAAGTAATCCTTTTAACATATGAGGCAATTGCTGTGCTGTAGTATCCTGATTGGTCTAGGTTAGATGCAGAGGTGCAGCCTCAGAGAGCGTGGTTTGCCAACGCCCTCAGGCCGAATCTCTACATCTCCCCCTTTTTTGTTTTAAGGCAATGATAAGCCCGATACATGTTTCGGCGCTGAAAAGTTTCATGGGATTGGCAACACATTACCCATATTTTATCACTGTGATTTTTGGGTATCCAATTATGAAATGCCGAATTTTTTGCATGACAACAAAAACAGAGACCTGGCATTGTGCGCTGATATCGAAATTGTTGAAAGCGCTTAACTTGTGAAAAGTTCCCTGCAAATAACTTTGATTTGTCTACATTTTGTAATTCAGCCAGCACCATCTCAGGTGAATTAAAGGGAGTGGGGATAAATGACATAGAAGCTACCGACAGAGGAGATTCATAGATTAAAGACACATTTTTCCCATGAAATTGAAACATATAAACAGCATGGCAGACCCAGTGATTAGGCGCAGACATATAATGCGGAGTGGCAACCCCACTTGGTAAAAACCCACACATACAACATAACCAAATAACAACAGAATTAAAATGTAAGGCTGTTATAACAGCAGCAAGAAAGTTTTCCAGAGTTTCTGGAAGTCCTTGGTCCTTGAGTTGCTGCTCGGCTTGATCAGACAGGCCCTTTATTGCCCCCCAAGTCACTGGGGGGTTTGGATGTCTTCCCTCCCCGTTTTCTCTTGACCACGGGCTCCATCTCCTGCAGCTGCAGGTTGAACTGAGGAATTGGGTTGCTTAACCCCTGATGCCAACCAGTAAGTGCAGGGCGGACACAACAAGCAGGAACCCACCCAGAGGGAAGGGCAACTGCTGCGTAGCCCCAGCCCCAGGTAATCAATGGGACTGGCCCGTACCACCTCGGGTCTGGTAAACGACGGTATTGATCCTGGGGCCGAGGAAGAGGGACGTCGGTCTGGAAATGACGCTGAGTCCTAGCTAAAAATTGAGAATTAAAAGAAATAAGATTAAGATGATTTAGAGTAAACAAAGTACTTGAAAGCAGGGATTCCTTGTCTAAAAGGGAAATCCCAATTCCCCCTTTTTGTTTTAGTTTGTCGAGCATGCGTTTCAGGGTCCCATTGGCACGCTCTACAATAGCTTGACCCGTGGAATTATAGGGAATTCCAAAGACATGTTTGATGTTCCATTGCACACAAAACTGAGTGAATGCTGTGGAGCAATATGAAGGCGCATTCTCTGTTTTTAGGGTGCCTAGAACACCCATGACTGAAAATGCTCGGAGTAAATGTGCATGGAAATGTTTTTCTTTTTCTCCTTTTTGCATGGTAGCAAAGATGTACCCAGAGTAGGTATCAATGACTACATGGAGATGCTTCCAAGGGGAAAAGGGTGGAAAAAGAGTGACATCCATCTGCCAAACTTGGTTAGCTCCAAATCCACGGAGGTTCACACCAATGGAGGAGTGAGACGCCTGATTAGCGCATAGTGGACATTAGCTTGTACTTCTGTCAAAGGAAGGTGGAATTCCTTGGCTAATGCCTTTGCATTTTGATGATGCAAGGCATGACTCTCAATTGGAGACTGAACAACAAATGAAACAAGAGAATCAGCTCAAGCATTTCCTTCAGTGAGAAAACCAGGAAAAGGCTTTTCACATGAGCTACATACATTGGAGCTGTTCACTGTTACAGTGATTTTTGTACAGCTAAAAATACACTTAATAGTTGTTCATCACATACTGGAGACAAATATGAATATTCAATTACAGATAAAAGATTACAGAGATACAAACTATCAGAATTTAAATTAAATTAAATAGTTGAGACTCAGAAAGACCAGGGCCAACACTGCTGCTGCCAGTTCCAACCGGTGGCTGATTATCTGCGGACCTGTAAACTTACTGTACCATATACCATCTGGTTGTTGCCAGGTTAAGACTCCTGGTGAGGGAGATCCATCGGTAAACACCGTCTCTTGGGACATCAGTAATAACCCTTTTCAAAGAAAATGACAACTGAAAACGTTAGAAACAAGATAGAGCAAATACTCATTTGGAAGGAAACCTGGAGGCTTAGAGCTTTCAAAGCGCTCAAACATGTGACCAATCAAATTCAAAGAACAGAAAGGACTCCATGAGTCATCTCATCTCCTGTTGAGGGCTGGAATGGCTGGAGCGCCAAGAGAGAGCTAATCTCCACACATTCCAGTGACAAAACAAACAATTGACCTGTGAAAGATTAGGCCTGTCTGATATAAATCAGGTAGCCTGAGTCAAAAACAAAATTGTAGGTTCTCCTTTAAATAGACAACCCAAAAAAATTGACCAAAAGAAAATATTCTCACTGCTAATTACACATAAAAAGACTGATAATGTAATAAAAAACTGTGGACACATTCCCCAAAGAGGTTCTGTGCCTTGTTTTTACCCAAAAGGTAGCAAAACATAAAATAAAGACAAAAGGATTTTGTCTTATATAAAAAATTCTATCTCCATCACAGCCAGGCATTACCCTGACTTATAAATATTACGCAGCTAGACAGCTCTGACTGATAAAGCTCTATTGAGGCATAGCAGCGTTTCAGTGAGCATACTTCCTAACTGCTGACCAAAAATTTTAAGACAGAACTCCATCCCCCCCCCCTTCTTCCTTGAAGCGGGGGTCAGGAAACAAAAGCTAAAGTTCTTCCTGGGCTGTAAACAAAGGATTATTCCTGTGCTACGGAAAACCTTTTAGTTGTGTAGATTAGTAGGTGATAGGTAAGAAAGCAAGATAAGTTTCTAACTAAGCTCCTAGCGTAGGAACTGGAAAAAGAGAGCCTGATTCCAAATCACTAAACAGCACTCCTGCTACTGCAGCTGGAGGCTCTACCAATTACAGCCAAATTTTAAATTTTAAAATTTCTTTAGGTGGCTAATCATCAAACCCATGAAAACATCCTTTGATACATTTTATAAGCCAATTGAAAACAACTGAGAAGATCCTTTCTCAGGCTGCCACCCATCTAACCTCAGAAGGTCAGGGTGCTCGAGCAAGTACCCTAAAATACTAATGCAGATTGTGGTTTAATACATATCGCTTCTAAAAATGCTTGCTTATAAGAACAAGACCATATAAATCTGTAGAGAGATGGAAAAAACCTGTTCTACAAAATCTTTCCAAAGCATGTTGTAGAAGAGAAGAAAGCTGAAAAATTAGAGAAAATGCATACTTTGTAAGAGGAACAGAAATTTTAATAAGGTCAGTTACTAAGAATTAGTGATCCCTGATAAAGATCGTTGCAAGCATCTGGAGAATGAACAATATTCCTGAGGGCTTTACCCTGAGTCAAAAGAAGCTTGGTAGTCACCTATGCCAAAATCCCAGCAAGATTTTATCATGCTTGCAATATCTGGATCACGGCCCAAACCCTGAATAATACATCTATTTTCTAAAATACAGTTTTCTTTAGCTAATTTCTTGAGCAATTCAGCTTGGGCTTCCTGATTATTAATCTGTGCCTCTGTAAGGTGCTTGATGAAATCAAGAAAGAATTCAGAGACTTTCTGCCTAACATTAGTGATCCCCTCTATCATTCCTTGAAAATAAGAGGATTGTAAACCATTTTCCTTTATAGCCTTGTTCAATTCACGCAGAATTGAATAGGGAATGGCTTCCCACGTTAACGGGATCTGCCTGTTTTCCCCTTCCCCCCGTGGTCCCCCCCTCGTTAAAGGAAAGAACACTGGGGTTTCTCCCTCCCAGTCCTCAGAGAGATGGAGCTGACCGGCCTGATGGGCAGCTTGAATCGCGTTAACGATCTGGGAGTGGCCCCCAGTCCTTAATGGCTGCGAGGCGACAGGTTTGGGAGCGGTCGGTGTAACGGCCACTGGTAAGAGAGTGGGATAGGGAAGGGATGAAGGTGCAATATTTTTCAATAGCAGATTTCCAGCTTCTGGGTTCATGACTTCCAGCGCTTTGTGTACTTTCTGCCATGTCAATAAGATCAGCATGGGAGCATGGGGCTCTGCCTTTAACTCCCTCCCTATTTTTTCCCAGTCTCCTAGTCTTCTGGTCCCCGCTAAAGGGTACCACGGGCACTGGCAAGATACTTCTTGTATCAGTTCCCGGAGGTCCTTCACTGAAATCGCCTCTCCTGTGTACTGTCTCACTGCCTGTTTCAATTTGTCAGCATGCTTTACCTGTTCCTTAGACAATGATTCCCCCATACTCACCAGGGAGCCGTAGCTGATCGTGCACGAAGACTCTTTTTCTGGTCGCAGTGAGCACAGGTTCTGGAATCACGTCGGGGGTCACCACTTGTCGGGAAGCAATGAGGAAGAATGACACGGAGAAGGATTTCCTGCGAAAGACCTCTCGAACAGAGGGGAATCCTTTATTTATACATACACGTAAATCATTTCAAATAATCCCGCGAGGTAGCGTGGAGCAAACTGATAGGCTTCAAGTAATCCCGCAAGGTAGCGTGGAGCAAACTGATAGGCTTCAAGTAATCCTTTTAACATATGAGGCAATTGCTGTGCTGTAGTATCCTGATTGGTCTAGGTTAGATGCAGAGGTGCAGCCTCAGAGAGCGTGGTTTGCCAACGCCCTCAGGCCGAATCTCTACAATTTTCTATCAAATTTCTGGTATTTTCTGATTTCTTTTCCTCTGTTGTGCTATTATAAACACATATGTTCATTAGCTTCTAGCCTAACCATGAGTCATTCATGTAAATTCACACAGTAGAAATGATCCAGTGTCTCCTGTACTTCCATTTCTTTTCCCACCTAGTCTTTGGCTTAAATTAACTACCAAATGGCTTTCTCTCCCTTCACCCCAGAGTTCTAGTGAAAGGGTGTGTGTGGAGAAGAGAACTAGGCTGGTCACAAACCAACTCATGAACTAAAGTTTGTCTTAAATTTTGGCTGATTCATGGCTCATGAAGTGATGTTCATGGAAGGGCGACCAGCACAAATATTTATTGAACTTTGATGCTGTTTGTGGTGATTTGTGAATGGATACATTTCCAGATAGACTGTCTCTACTCAATTAAACTTTTACAAAATGTCAAAGTAATTGAGGTTTGATTTCTCCAGCCTTGCAAACACCGATAGGAGCCCTCTAACATTTAAGAGGGACTGCTGGCTGCCATTCTGCACTATGGGTTCAGAATGTTAGATATCAGCTCAGCTCCGCAGTCATTCCTTTACTGGCTACAGTTAGATAGAGAGGCAGAGAACTTATTAAAAGCAGAGCACATTCATAATTTATTCCTGATTATGAACAACTCTTCCTTTCTGGAACTTGGATGTTAAGTGGACTGAGGGCTCTGAGCTATAGCTTGGGGCTTAGCTCCCGGGTGCCTTGGCTGAAGACCCACATTTTATACTCTTCTGATAATAGACATCTTTCCCCTGCTGGGATTTGGGTGTTAGGTGGAATCAAGGTTCATGACCACACAAGAGAGGGCAGGCCAGATAACAGCCTGGTGGAAGGAGGAAGGAGGATGGGTTCATGACCATCCTTAAAGAGATCCTATTGGGCAAAGATTTAAACATTTGAATTGCCCTATTGCAATTCCTTTCCCCCTTTTCTAAAGGTGTTGGAGCAGTTACGTGAGTCAGCATGTTACGTGAGTCACAGTTACGTGAGTCGCAGTTACGTGAGTCACATAGTGTGTAGTTAGCCAACGCTGACATTAGTGGCAAGCAAGTGCATAGTATGATCTTGTAACAGGAGAATTATGTTACATTCTTATTCACTATTCCTTCTAACAGCTGGAGTACCATACATGGTTCTCCTTCCTCCATTTTGGCCTTACAACAACCCTGTGGGTTAGATTAGATTGAAAGTAACTCTCACAGAGTCACTCACTAGGATGAAAGCTGAGCTGGTGTTTTGAACCTGGGCCTCCTGCACCCTCACCAAACTTTGAGCCTCTTCACTGATACCCCAAACTCAGGGGCTTTTTGCACACCTTCAAAATCGCACAATGGTTACTAATTGAAAACGCTATTGATTTGCCATAACGCACGACGTCGCTGACAATCTGCCACACACCTGGAACCAATCTGCAAAAAGCGCTTCCTTGTAGCGCTTTCAGGGAAATCCCCAAAAGTGGATTCACCCTCTGGAAAGCGATACACTCATGCAACCAATCTGCAACAGTAGCGAAAAAGACCTGTGTGTTAACATTGTTGCGGTTTCTACAAAGTCCCTCCCCCTGGCTGTCTTCTCTGATCTTCCGGCGAAGCGATCGCCATTTTTTTTTCTCCGAGCGAGCGGGGATAAACGCACCAGCGAGCCTCTTCTGTTTAGAGGCTTCCCTGGCTTCAGTCCTTCCCCTTTAGTCACTAAGCACAAACCACAGAAAAGCCCATTTGCTGAAATAAAGTCCCTTTATTTTTTACACATTAATTCAGCCGAAAATCGGGCCCGTGAGGGGGGGGGATTTCACTCGGAGGAAGCGTGGCAACGATCAAACGATCAAACGACAGCTCAAACACACCAGGCAGCTGGATGGGTCTCTCCGTTGCAACGAATCTACCCAGATTCGTTGCTATGGGTGTGTTTTTTATTTAAAAAAAACCTTTCTTAAAGGGAAAGGGGCTGTTTGGGAGCATGCTAACGGCTGCCCATTGGCTGCTTGACGGCCAGGGGCGGGACGAGCTTGGCAATAGCGCTTCCTTTCTAGCGATTTCTGCCGAGACCGGAAGCTTGTGGGAAACGCTACAAAACGCAACTGGATTCCACTACAAAGGCAGGTATGCATAACGACGAATTCCACTACTTTAAATGGCGATTTTTCATTCAGTGACCAATTTGCAACAAAGATCCCGGTGCGTAAAGCCCCTCATTCTTCACAAGGACATGAAAGCATGGAGTGACTTGGGCCTGGGTATGACTTTTGACTACAGTCTTTGTCACTGCTTTTACCTTAAATGCATGCAGATCAACTTCTACCATATTTTAACAGCTCAATTACAATTTTTCTTTTACAGGCTCCTTCCACTCCCAGGTGCCAAGCCAAAGTAGTCACACATCAAAGCGATAAAGCACATTCTGCGGAAAAGTACAGAGAATGTAAATACCACTTCTGCAAAGGTAAATATGGATTAAGTATGGGACAAAATTTGTCTTTCAAGAGTGCAAAGAGTGAGATTTAAAATGAAAAAGATTTATGAGGTTCTACAAATGCACTTTATGAGCATTTCAGAAAAGATATATTTTTGCACTGACATAGTCTAGAGGCATGTAACTTTTGATTTTTCTCTGATGCTGGGGCTTTTAAGAATCTAAAGGGATGTGCATCATTTCCCTTGTTCAAAGGCGAATATTTGAAAATGTATTTGAAAAAAATGTTGCAAGAACTCCCTCTGAAGTGACATGACTTGGAAAGTTGCCCAAAGGCAAACCAAAATAGCACCAAACACCTTTGTTTTCATTTGCCTCTATACTACTCAACTCTGGAAGGGCTGGGCGGTGAAAGCAGCTGAGAAAACCTGTTCTTAACAGTATTTGCAGATGGATAGGAAAGGAAGTGACGGGAATCTCAAGTTCAAAAACTGATCTTTAGGAGATTTCCATTTCACGTTTGCGGACTCAAGAGGTCAGGTGGATCAGAAATCTTCTCTCTATATCTGAGACCTTTTTTTTTGGACATCTTTGGGGGAAATATAAAGACTTGGATTTTAGAGAACTCAGGAGTGGGAAGAACACTCCAACACAGGCTAAGTTTCCATTTGGAATTGGATTAACACACTCTTTTCTGAGGTCATGCTGCTATTTTGCTAAGTAGAGTTACAGTTAAAAGAGTTCAAACCACGGAAGAGTGATTAGAATTAAGGCCAAACTAAGCAAGATCCTTGGATTTATATTTCCAATTGATTAAAGTAAATTGCAGCCATAGGGCTCCCTGGTTTGAATTGGAGCTATAGCATGAGGAAAACAGAAGGATTTGTTTAACACTTCTCTTCTACATGGCTTCATTTTTTGAAATTGATCTGGAGTCTGTTATTTGCCATGAAAAGGGAGAAAATGTAACAAGTGAAGGAGCATGGCTCCCCCCCCCACCGCCTTCCAGGGCTAATAATGCCCTCAAGGAGGGGGCAATGGCAAAATTACACCAGTAGAGGGGGATAAACTTCTCACCCTGCATCATGACTCCACTAAGTCAGCCTCACATGACTGCAGTGGTGGCCAGGGATATTCACAAATCTCCCATGATTCTCCGGCTTAGTGTGCTAAGAGCTCTCTGCAAAAGAAAACAAGTATAAACCAGTGAGCAGGGAAGAAGCAGTAATATGGACGAGCATTGTACAATCATACTGCCCCTTGATCCTAAGAATATCATGTAGTATAAAAGTATTTGATTTTTTTGCCCCAGCAAGGTTTTCACATGAACAAGCTCCACAGTTCATCAAAGTCATGAACTACCTGTTTTTCAGTGCCATGAACTAGTTGTATATCACATGCCTGAGTGACCTGTATGGTAGGTAGATGCTGGTGCACTATGCTCCATTAATGTTTACATTCTGGCAGGAACAGTATCACATGGACCTGTGCCATATAGTTCCATGTTTTACTGAACAGTGTTTCATATAATTAAAGGGCAGAAAAGATGCAGGTTGCTATCTTAATTAGAACTCTAGTCCAAACATCCTTATAATATGAGTAGGCTGCACTTGTTGTCGAATTATGCGTGGATTTAGTACTTCTGAATGTTGGGATTCAGTGCTCCTGAACTCAAGAGTGATCAGTACTTTGTAAATGTGTCATACTGGTCTTTATACTAGTCTGATCTGAGCATTGAGTCCCAGAACTGAATATCCATGATTTTTTAAAAATAGGACTTATGTAGTAATTTCCACATTAGGGTCTTAGAACTTCCATCAGTTCGACATTTTCAAGGAACGCAGGGAGGTGAAATTGACATTTGAACTCTGACCTCTCTGGTACATTCTGACCACTACACTTCATTACCTCTTGGAGATCACAACTTACAAAGGATTTAGGTTGGTCTGGAAATTTGATGTCCAATATAACCATTTACTTCAAGAATAAACCCAAGCACAATCTTCTATTCCCTACCCTTTGAAATTTCTTATATACAGTATGGCATTTATCAGAATTTAGAAAACATTTTCCATAGACCATTCAGCTGAACCATTTTGATTCTAACAGGAATAAGTAATACCCTCTGTATTAAAAAAATAGACAAGAATAATTTTTCCTACATAACTGGCATAAAATACAAGACAGTTTAAAAATATTCTAAGAGTCTGAAGAGCTTTAGCTTTCTTTTCTGTTTTTGTTTTAGGAAAATTAGCAGCCTATATTTAGAAAAAGAGTAACTTATTTTTAAAAGATTTGTTTCCTCAGCATACAAATTCATACATTCCTCTTTCTCCTTGTTCTGTCATGTTTTAG
Source organism: Paroedura picta (assembly GCF_049243985.1). Classification (NCBI taxonomy): domain Eukaryota; kingdom Metazoa; phylum Chordata; class Lepidosauria; order Squamata; family Gekkonidae; genus Paroedura; species Paroedura picta. The sequence goes on along the minus strand of NC_135375.1, from coordinate 78,387,051 downwards.
TATCATGGAGTTTCCCTTAATGTTTTACATTTTCAGGTGCATTCTTGTAAAAATATGACCTCCATCCCTTAAGAGCAGTGTAATATCTGCCAATAAGAATCATTGTTAAGTACAGATGCATCCTTATTATAGGACTGTAATACCTTTGCAAGTTGCTTCATAGGCCAACAGCAAATTGGTCACTGAGTATTCTATAATTCTCTCTAATGATAATGATTGAGTCATCCAAATGGAATCAACCAGGAGCAAGAAGATTTCTTCATACCTTGTGGCCCTCCAAATCGTAGAATAGGTAAAAGCACAGTGCCGTGATGCTGCCATGAAAATCAGGTGCACAAGGATAAGGAACAGGTCATATTCATCATTCTCTAGAAAAAGGGTGTATGTTGAAGGATTGTGATTCAACATGGCAAGCTTGTATCACCACAAAATAATTCAGGGCACAATCCTACAAGGGTTGCCAATCTCCAGGTGGTGGCTCGCTGATCTCTTGGGATTTCAGCTGATCTCCAGGTGTCAGTGATCAGTTGTCATGAAGAAATGACCCTCACCCCAATCCCCATGAATTTCCTAACCCAGAGCTGGCAACACTAATCTTATTTGAGGGAACAGAGCTCCAAGAACTGAGTCAGATGATGGATCTCATTTGGTGGGTGCAAATGAACCTGCCGAGCCCAGTGAGTTAGCAGGAAGGCTGTGTTGGGCAACGGGAGGAGAGAGAATGAGATTCCTGAGAATGGAGGGCACATTTAAGCTTCTACTGCCTTTCCAATAGGAGGGAAAGAAGTGCAGATGAACAAGTTTCCCCAGCTCTTTAAAACTGGAGAGGGAAAACACCCTTCTAGATGTTATAAATTTCTTGTTGACTTCACTCTGATCCTCTTTACACTCACAGGAAAAGAGGTTAAAAAACCTGCTTCTGGACTATAACTTGGATTACAGGTGATACTGAATACTTCTTCATGGCAACAGTCTCCTGCTCATACCCATTTTGCAAAGCAGAGCAAAATAGGCTGCAACATTTTCATGATAACTTAGTTTGCTATGGACAATTGGATTTTTTTAATTAATGGAGAAAAATTCAATCATGGGATCTCCATTTATACTCTTCAGTGGTACAAGCCAGGAAAATTTTGGCTGCTCTAGAAGCCCTTTCCGTGGGAAAGAAGGTACTCTGGGAATTTTGCTCACATTCCATTTTCTTATGGAGCTGTCAAGAATGACCCAGCATCCAGGGATCCCAGTACAGAAATTGATTCTTATCCACACATTGAATAGAATAGAATTTGTTAGTTAGTTGAAAACTAATTTTGTGAGGAGGCTTCTTCTCCTGTCTTGAAAACAAGGACCCTGCCCCAGTAGTGGTTGCTAGGGATATGTGGCTTGATTTGATCTGGCCAAAGAATACTTGAATTAGCCTTAATTTGGGCCCAAATCAGTCAAATCAGTCCGAATCACACATGATTACCTCATGGTGATGCTTAGAAACAAGGCATTTATCAGGTCCAGAATTGGATATGTGTAAGGGAAAGTTAGGTTGAAATATTAGCCAATCAGTGTTTCAATCAGGCATGGCCTGGTGAATCAGAGATGTGGAAGGCCTGTTAGGGGTTATCAGTAGCTTCCCCATCCCAATATTGTGTCTGAATGTGTTTCTGTGTGAGCACCACCACACTGCACAGCTGTTGTGCATCATTCAATGGGCTGTGCTGTGTCCTGTGAGGGTTGGAAGTTTCATTTTAAGTTATCATGAACTATAAGACAGTTTGTACCTTATGTAATTCCTCTTGTCTTGTTTTCTTCTGATCCTATCAATCAATGGAATGTCACTGCAGTGAGAAAGTTTATGGACCTTCATAGCATTGTGGCCATGGCCTGTTGTTCCTTCAGTGCAGAATACCTTTAAAATACAGAAAGCTTCCTACCCTTCTCCATCTGCTAGAAGAAAGGGCATTTGAGGGTAAATGGGGGGTAATTGTGGCATTTTAGTTGAACAGGCGGAAAGAAAAAACGACAGCCTTGCCTGTACTTGCCTCTAAGTTAGAGCAAAGAATAGAGTGGGAGAGTTTGTGTACAAATGCCTGAGGCTGCTACTACACAGTCAGGAAGAAGAAGCTTTTAAAACAAATAATCGGAGCTTTAACAAGATTAAATGAATAAATATTGCTGTTAAGCATTGACAGCTTTGCAAATATAGCAAACCAAAGAAGGAACAAGATGCACTGTACATGAGGTGGCATGTGCCCTTCAGATCTCCTCTAGTTGACTCAGGGTGGGCAGCTTCATAAGAGCAGCCCAAATAAAGACAATGAAAATACAGCAGCAGGTTTCCTAAAGGCCATATTTTGAGCACCCTAGCTTCAAAATTTGGTTCCAGAGACCACATAAATTAGATCTCTGCAGAAGGATCTAATCTGCAGTAAGTGGCATCTTGTTCTTGCAAGTATGTGAACCCCCTCTTCGGGGTGATAATAGATGTTTGTCTCAATTATCAGCGCTGAAGGAGTTTCTGGACTTTTGGCTTGGTCTTCTTAATCATATTTGCTACCTGAAACTTCTCTGATTTTTCTGTTAGCCTATTTGTACTAGTGCTGAGTAGCATAGAGATCAACACAGTCCATGCATAGAGTCTATACATGACTCATGCTGAAAAGTCAATGGGCTGTTTTTGGAATCACCCCCAACCTGGCATATTGAAGAGGAAAATTATTAATATGGTACAGAACGTAGAGGGGAGGTTATTTAAAAACTGTAATGTACATTCCAAATGAACTGCAGACATTTTTTAAAAACCCATTAAGGGCAGTTCTACACCATACATGTAAACTGGTTTGATAATTATTTTTTCCCCTCCCCCCATATTTTTTTAAAGGCTGGAGGGCTGGGAAAGAACTCAAAAGGACACTTTTGCTACAATACACATTTTAATATTAAATATTTGTGGTTTAAATAAATTCCACAGATACATTTGTCTAAAAATATCCACGCTTCCAAAATAATTACAGTTACAATATCCCACTGGGCACAAATCTCTGTATCAGGTTGGCATTGTCTGCTGTTTCTGGCTGAAAAATGCAGAAGGTCATGGATCATGGTAGGGCACGCCAGCCCTATTCACTGCTGTGTTGTCATACATATTCAAGTTTTGGCCATTATAAGATTATGAAATGGCACACATCCTTCAGTTTGCACTGAATGTGGTAAAGGCATTGCATTTTTTTGCCAAATGTTTTTGTACAGTGCCAGAAGACACACAGACATGGTGTTTCCTTTATCAGTCCCCTGTGGGGGACGAAGAACTTCAGAAATCACTTTCTATTCCCTTTGATGTTTCATTTGCAAATTCACCATCATTCCCTGGGGAGAGCCTGGCAGACAACACCATTCCTGTCTTCAGAGACTGCATGAGCGCTTGTGTTGATAGCAGATCTTGGATGTCAGACAACATAGATGTCCTGTTCAGCAAGGTGCTGTTCTGTTGAAAACTGTTCTTCTGTTTGCACACTCTTCTCTAAAGTCTCCCATACATTTCAGCTGTTTGTTATAACAAACTTGTTAGGTGGCATTTCTTCCATTTTCAGTATGACTTCCAATGTTACATTTGGATTTTTCAGAAATCTCTGTAAGTCAGGAAGGATGAAAGTCCTTCTGTTGCCAGTGTTCTGTAATACCTGACAGATACCTAAAATGCCTCCCAAATGTCCTGTCAGCCAGATTTGTCTGCGATCCTTCAACTTTCTGAAAGTTTTTTCAGTGAACCATGTATGTCATATAACACAGTATCTGATAAGTTGATTTTGCAACTTTTACATCATGATCTCATAGAAATTCTACGGCAGAAAACACAGAATGTGAGCATTTATTTCCGCTCTTTAATGTATTGAAATTTGCATTCAAAACACTCAGGAGATTCTGTAAAATTATCATTCAGGGAACTTTAATACCTATAGCCTCTGGACCATGATCTAAAACTAAAAATTGATGTCATGTCCTGATTACTCAGATGTTTCCAAGAGACTAGTCTTTCTCTCTGTTTGTTGATTTCCATACATAATAAATCCGGTCAAATTCTTGGCATTTGAATCATGTATTTCAAGCTCTTGTTTGCTCCTTCTGTTAGGATCCCAAGCCTCCTTCCTGTCCAAAAAGGGAAGTTTCTACTATTTCTGGTACACCTTAGCAAAGTATGGCTGGGCCAGGGGGCTAGCACAGACATATTTGCATGCCAGAATAGAACAAGCCTGCTCTAGTGAGAGGCAGTTTCTTTCCTAAAAGATCTTGGCTATCACAGAGTACCTAATTAATTACACAGGGGACCTGATCAGCGACATTTCTTTTGCCAAGAAACAGCTCAAAGGAATCTTTGGACTCTCACCCTCTCAGGTAGCCTTCAGTACTATCTCAGCATCTGGAACCATTCCCCCCCCTAATTTCCCCCCTTCCCTGATTAAGTTATCTACCCGAGCCATTTCCCTATACATGTGCACTGGATCATCAAATGTACACATGCAAATGCTGCAGTTGCCTGAAAAAAAAAACCCTTTTTAAATTGCTAAACTCCATAGGTTTCCCTTTAACTCAGTCAAAGTTTCTTTATCACAGACTTACTAAAACTACTAGCTAGTCTCCCTTTCTATATTTTACACTGGTAATTTATTCAAACATATTGCTTTAGAGACTAACCACCAAAACATTTTGGGGCATTTACATGCCACACTGACCCACTCTTGTGCCTGCGGTTCCTGGATCCAACCCCCCCCCCCCAATATAGTGCTGGTTTTTTCTAGCCCCTGCTTTCTTCACAGATATGTGCATGTTGGAAGGTAGCTACCAATCTTTTCTGACCCAACGTAGCAGTCCTGTTTCACACCGTCTCAGCTCTTTTCTTTCTTCTTGTATGTTTGCTTAGTTTAAATAGCATGAAAGTATGTTAGAGAATTGTAGTTTTTTATAAATTTGTTTGTATGCGTGTGTGTTAATTTCAAAGTTTGCCTCTCCCTGAAATTCTGGGACTGGTTCCGTACAGAGGAGTAAAATGTGCTTTACCTCTTGCTTACAAACATGTGATTAGAAGCCGCACATTTGCAAGCTTCCTGATGGGAGACCCCTCCTTTGTTTTCCTGCTGCCTTGTTACAGTTTTTTGCTTTCCAGTGAGGGAGCAGGGAAGCCAGAAGAGAGAACAACCTGAACTTCTCTCCCCACGCCTTGGCTTGTCAATCAAGACAAGCCACCAAACCCTTTACAGCTGTTGTTCTGGGGAATCAAGCTTACTTCTTCCCCAGGCCCCCAATTTTTTTTTTTTAAACATGGCAAGATGAGGGAAATCAGGATTTCGCTATGTCCTTCATTGCGGAGCAAATCTTATGAAAACTCATGCCAGCCACTTGAGAGCTCCTGGTTGCTGCTGATGTCATGTGGAAGCAGCTCCAAAACTTGCAAGGAGATGCTGTCCAGGGGGCAAATTCCTTGTGCGGAATCAGTCTGGCTAGGATACTCTCCACATATACATAGGTGGAAGAATCTCACTTGTTAAACCTCTAAGCAGATTCCCCCATCATATATTAAAGAAACAAGCCTATTTTGGGTTAACCTTTTGGCTTCTTACTGCTCTGGAAAATGCCTTTGTAGAAAACAACTCTCAGCCATTTGACATAGCATTTCTATAGCTACCAGATTTGCATTCTTCCTCTTGTTTACTGGCACTGCCATCAATCTAAATACTGAATATACTAAATATTCATTAAGCATTTCCTCAGTTATTTTTAGCTCTTTGATATTGAGGGAATCTAACTTTACTTACTAATAAGCAGGAACTCTATAGAACCAATTGGATTAAATGCCAATAATTCAGCACAGTCATTCAAACTCCACAATGGACAACAAAAGAGGGAACAAAATAGCCCAACCTATTACGTAAGCTGGAATCTAAAAGGTTGAGGAGCAGAAGAATATATTATATATTATATATTAAAATGCAAATATTTATTATAATTCATGTGCACATATAAAATATTAAAACATCAACATTAGTCATGCACTATTGCACTAATCCAAAACATATTGACACATGGATAAAGGACAAAAAAACTCAAATGCATTTCAGCCCCTCTTGGAGTCTTCTTCAGTGGTCTAATATTTAAATATATTCATGTGATGTAATAATAGGGACTATAAGGTGGTAAAAATATAATTGGAGACACTCCCACATTTACAAAATGTTCTCTAGATATCTCTCTCTTGGAGCTTCCCAATTAAAATATTTATTCTTCATAAGTTCTTATTGACGCCCTCTCTCAGCCTGAATGTATTCTCATGTGTCTCATAAAACACGAGGCACTACTGAAAATAACGCACTTTCAATCCATTTTCGATACAATTTGCAACTAAATGCTACTGTATGAACTGGCAAAATCCACTTGCAAACAATCGCTGAAGTGTATTGAATCCACATTATTTAGCATGTGTGAAAGTATCCATAGTAAACTGTGGGCAGCAACTGTGACTGAGCATATGAATTGCTATGAATATTTAGATACTTTATCTCAAAGGCAAAAAACAACATACACCAAAGTTATGATGTATTCTACATTTTCTGTACTGCAACTGTGTTTTTTGACAAAACTTGGCATGCTGTATGCAATTCACACAAGGTGAGCCACTATTCTTTGTAAACATTGTCTCCATCAGCCTGTCACTTCATCTAATTTAAATAAACCTGATCTTTGAATACTTATTTCTTCCTCTGTATATTCTCAAGTTTACACTTAGTCATGTACTATGAACTGCCATTCTTAAGTTTCAAAGGTATCTTATCTAGCCTCATACCTTATAAAAGGGAGTCTCTTTTCATTTGTTGTTTGTTTGTACTCTGTGGAATCTTTAATCTTAAATTATTGGTAGGGAATTGGTTTATCATTTTGAGTGGGCATTATCAGATGTGCTTGCGGTGTCTTGACCCATTTATTTATTTCCAATTTGATTTGTTTCTTGAGTAGGAATGGGTACAAACCAGCTAATGAACTAACGTTTGTCATGAGATTTGGCCTGTTCAGAGCTTGTAAACTGACATTTGTGAACTCAAGGGATGAGCTACCAGTAGTTTTGGCAGAATTCATGGTTGCTCATGACAGTTCATGAAGTGCAGAAAGTAGGAGTTCTTCCTGAAAAAAGCTGAGTGGCTGGCTGGAACTTTACCTTGGCCAGTTATTGTGAGCTCAGGTCCTGTTAAAGAGGATTCTTTGGAGGAAGAGCCTTCCCAGAAGCTCCCAGCTTCACATAAACATCAGCTGAATGAGAGCTTAGCCTAGCCAGGTGTTCAACAGGCAGAGAGCTCTAATCAGCAGAAGGGAATGGTGCTGCCTACAAAACAAGGCTTAGAATCCAAAGTTTTTGCAGAAGCTTCTCATTCCTCTGCCCAGCCTCCAGCTGCAGCCCCCTGTCTTGTCAGCTCACCTGAGCCAATTAAGCTATGTACTCCTGAGAGCTCTAATGTAAAATGCACCACCCCAGGTTAGCAAGATGAATTTTCCCTGCCTTCCTGTCAGCTTGTTTGGGTTTCCTTCCAGTGGAGAGCTGAAACTTGAGACCAGCACACCAAGCAGAGAAGTGGAAGGGAAGGCCTCTTCCAGAGAAATTGTCCCCCTCTTTCTACTGACTGTGGCTTGTCATGCCCGACAGAATAGTGGAAGGGAACTCTCTTTCTGAGAGATTTCCCCCCTCCCTGCTGGCCACTGGTTTGGGGGCTGTCTTCTGCAGTACTGTTAAAGTTTAAAGGAACTGCACATGGCAGCCCAAAAGAGGTAGAGAGCACCATGCAGCTGTTTATCACAACGTTTTGTAGTCTCTTTTCAATGGGTTGCACAAAACAACTGAGAGTTAGGGAGCAAGCTTCTTCCTGCTAGTCAGCTTTTTTTTTTTTTGCAGGCTTTCTGCAAACCCTGTTTAAAAGGAATGCAATTCCTTTTCAATGAGGTTTTCAAGCCCACAAACCACATGAACTGATTTCGTTCATAAATAAGGGTCCTGGTTTGGTTTGGGGTTTAACCACAAATCAGGAACCAAACCACATTTTCCCAGTTTGTGATCCCTATTTTCTATATGTAGCTACATCCTCAGTTAAAGATTACTAGGAAAACTGATCAGACCATAATTTCTTCTTTTGGGTTAATTTTATTTATTTATTTCATTTATATACCACCTTCCCCTAAGACTCACGGACCTTTTTCATGCATTTGTTTTACTGTGTACACTACACATGACCAAGCCCCCTTTTCTTCTTTACAGAACTCACATTTGATAGGATTACCAGCCAACAGTTAGCAGATAGCAGAAATCCAGAGGGGGACACATGGAGGGAGGGGGCACATGGAAGAACACAACAGCATTATGTCACTTTTAATGAAAGCTTAGAAGTACCATCATGCTGATCTAGGAATTGTTGGAAACTTTATTGAAAGTTGAGTTTCCAAAGAATGGTCTTATATAATTTGGAAACTGCAGTTATTAGAGAGGCATAATGTTATTTCTGAAAGTGTCATAATATTGTGAGGCCAATGGAGTGGCATCAGGCAGCTGGGGTTGCCCACTAAAGTTCTCCCACCATAGTGGTTGGCCTGGCAACCCTACTTACATGGCATTGAACTGTTTGGATATGGATTGGCTTTCTTATCCCCCTCAGTTCTTTCTTATCGGCCCTTAAGTTTATGTGAGGAAGAGAGGGAAGCCAAGAGAAGCTTGAACACACATAAAAATCTCTATAATTTGCAGATGGAATAAGAAAAATCTGTATATGTGCTGCAGATTCTTTTTTTTTAATCATGTTTAAAAAAAAAACAACAGGATCCAAAGTGGTTTACATTAAAATTAAAACTACAAAGCTCTCTCAGCTTGCCATAGTATGAACTGCTAGTATTCAGCCTATCAGGAAGAACAATCTCACTTTCTACTTCCATTTTAGCTTTGTGGTTCTTCAAAAAGCCCACTAAGTTTGAGGTTTTCTCCTGATGTTCCTTGGGGCTATAAAAAATTAGCAACAGTTTGACTCTCACAAGGTATGCGGAACACATACCTGCTCTTTGCTCCTTGGTCCCTTCCTCCCTCATGCACACACTCCTTCTCCCCATTCCACCCTGCCCTTGCCTTCCTTACCTCTTGTTTCCCTGACCTCCTCTCTGGTCTCTTTTCCCTCTCCCTCTCCCTCTCCCTCACACACAAACAAACAAACAAACTCCTTTCTACCATCTCCCCTGCCCCAGCCCCTCTTATCATTCATTTCCCTGGCCTGGTCCCTGGTCCCTCCCCCAGACACATACCCAGGCTCCCTTCTCCCTTCTCCCTCCCACCTCCCAACCCCTCACTCTCTCCTTACCTCTTGTGATGGCGCTGATTGGGCCTGCTGCCACAGCTCCCAGGCCCACAGAAGCAGTGCAGCTTCTATCTCCACCCACATAGGCTTCAACGGTTGTCTCCTGGGCCCATGGATGCTGTGTGGCTGCTGCCTCCACTGACAGATGCTACGTGGCCATCTCCTGGGCTCATGGATTATTCATGGCCACTGCCTCTGCCCACAGAGGCTAGGCGGCCACCTCCTGGGCTCGTGGATGCTGTGCTGCCACAGCCTCCACCCACAGAGGCTTCATGGTTTCTGCCTGGGCCTGTGGAGGGTGCACACAGCGGTTTCACAGCAGCCCCCTTGACCCATGGAGGTTATGTGGCCACCACCTTGGCCGCAGCTTTTGTTACCTCCACCAGCTATCCCCTGCCTCTTCTAGTGTGCTCCCTGGGGGAGGGACTACAGATGACATGTCCGTATTCACATTGGTTTATGCTAGAAGATATGTTCCACATCAACAAAGTTATCAGGTGACCATATACCCTCATGGTATTAACAGTATCTGTTGTTCTCTATCTCTTTACTTTTTACTGTGGTACAGTAGTTAGTGTTAGATTAGGACTAAGGAGTACATGGGTTCGAATCCCTACTTGACATGAAACTTAGAGCTAAGCCAAGCCAAACACGATGGCACACTAGTGACGGTCATGAGTTTTCTGATGTCATTTTAAAATATGACATGAATCTCTTTTCCCTTACCCTGTGGAAGATCTGTGTGATTTTTTTTTTTGGCATTTAAATAGGCATGGGATGGGGGAAGAATCAGGACTGGGCCCTCACTTTAAAATGGTGATAGAAAGGTTCTGGCAACTCCTTAGAGGCAGAGTAAGATCAAAATACACTCGGTTGGTTCCAACCAGCTTTTGACCAGCAAAAAAGGCTATGCTTGGGATCATGGAACCTGTATGGACTAAAGCCACATGAAAAGAGAGCTCTGTTAAGAACAAGAATTGAACAAGTTTGAGACAATTTCAAAACAGATTATTTGTCCTGAGTTTGGTGATGTTGGGAAATGGGTTTTTTAACCTCCCTTCCAATGGCATTTGTGTAACTCTCGAGGGCTCACTGAATTTTCTCTGATTTTTGTTGCAGAATGCAATAAAACTTGGGTGGCTGGTGTGGGTGTGAAATTTCAGATCTTCCCACATGACAGACATTACCCCCATCTCTGCAGCAGCCATTTCCTTCCCTGCCACTAGGAGCATTTTTGTTTGTTAAAATCAGCAATTGAATATTTTTAAATACTACACTGTACTAGGTACAGTGTATAATCTGTGTACTAGGATCTCTGAATTCCCAGCTTTCATTTTTTAAAGTTTCTAGCTTCTTTTGTTGTGGAGAGGAAAGGCCTACCTCTGCAACAAATGGGGATAGACTAACTTAAAAAAAAAGAAAGCTTAAAACTCAAAGAACCTGATACCCAGATTATTGTAACCTTAGATTGGCATCATGATATTTACTCACAATTTCTTTAAAAAATCAATACACCCTGATGGCCCTTGGAAGGGAACTGAAAATGGCTGCTATCTATGGAGTAGGGCAGGAAAACCTGCCAGGGAAACCCTGCTGCTGCTCTGTATTGGCAGCTGCAGCAGCAATGGAGAAACTACCCAAGCCAGCTTTCAGTGAAAAAGCTGGCTGGATCCAACCCAATAAGCAAATAAGTAATACCTCGAGATGTATTGTATACATGGTGGAATTAAAACCAGAATAGATGCAAAACTGATCTGAGGCTTCCCTGCTGGCTTTCAAGGGGTTTAAGACTAAAGTTTCTTTGCCTATTATCCTCATACCTTTTGCCTCCCCGGTGCCTGACTGGAACATTGGTGCATTAGAACAGTTATTTCCTAGGGCAAAGATACTATTATATTTTCTGTGCATGGTACTAAGTTTGCATTTTGTAATTGGCACTAATAGCACAGTAGGTGGTCTGGTTTCATATAGTGTATTGGAGTTTGTTTTCTTGCATATTTCTATGCTTTTGATGTATTTTCCTAGAGTAATCTATAGCACTCCCCATAACATATCATATTAAAAAACTCACTTCGATGTCATGTCATATCACAAATCCACTCTGCTGTCTACTGCAGCAAAAGATTACACAAAACTCCTACGTTTACTTTTTGCTTCCATGTCTATGAGCTGGGATGAGGTAAAGTTCCACCTACGAAGTATTGTTCAACAGCTAATTTGGTCAAGAACTTCTGGTAGGCTGCAGCCCACTTTATAAAACTGCCTCATTTAATGTAATACAGTGCAGTTGACACAGTGAATGTCTCTTGTTCCCACAGAGAATACTGTGGCCATGTGGTAATGATCTACCGTCAGCTTAGAGTCAATGACAAGACCAAGTGACAAACTTACATTATGGCTGTCTGCACCATACCTGAAGCAGCAGAGACTAAACAGAGGAAGTCATTTGTAGGGCCGTGCAACTCAGAATGAAGAGCTGAAATGCATGCATGTGTGCAAACCCACACACACATTGATGCCAGAAGAGATTTCATTCCATCAGTATTGTAGCATTATAAGGATCCAACCCGACTCTTGATTTTGAAGACTAGTAGGTAACAATTTAAGTATGGAGCACACGTGAAAGCTGGTGGTTTTTAACCACATCAGGAGATTACTGCAATTAAAACAGGTATTTGAGGGAAACGCTGTATTAAAACTATTACCATGAGGAACATTACAGCAACTGCCATGGCATAGCCTTCATACACCTATTTCTATGTTTTGAAAGGAGCACTCTTACCATCTCCTTCTGGGGCTCTGTTTCTTGCTTTATAGCAACATGGCATCTGTACTTCTATTGCATGGATCAAGCACTGAAGGGGTTGAGCCAAGCTATCTATTGAGCAACCGCACAATTCACTATTAGGGCTGCTGACTGGAGAAGGGAACTGGCACCAATGTGGTACCCATGGTATAAATAGCATGTGGGTCTTGTGCCTTTCTTCAGACTGGCATCTAGTTCTGAGGGAGGCCACTAGTTTGATTACTAGTCTTTAGCCTGCCTAAATTACTGAATGCCTGACAAGTGTGCACGTGGTCCAAGACACAGTGTCCCAGACAGAGCTCAGAATATCCCACCTGCAAGCCTGGAGTATACAGGTAATGATTTGTAAGGGGAGACATTACCTCGCAGAAATCTCATGTGGAAAGAAGTCTTAAATAAGCTAGACCTTTCCAAAAAATTTCAAAAGGTGACAAATAATAATTTGTCTCATAGAATTATAGTTGAAAGGGGCCATACAGGCCAATTAGTCCAACCCCCTGCTTAATGCAGGATCAGCCTAAAGCATCCGTGATATCTGTCCAGTCGCTACTTGAAGACTGCCAGTGTTGGGGAGTGCACCACTTCGTTAGGCAGCCTACTGCGGATCCTATCCTCTGCTACAAACAGGAACCCCACCCTCTTTCAAGTGACAACCTTTCAAATAGATAAGAGAGCAATCATGTCTCCTCCCAGCCTCCTCTTCTCCAGGCTAAACATTCCCAACTCCCTTAGCCTTTTTTCATAGGGCTGGGTCTCCAGATTGTGGACTGTTCTTATCACTCTCTTCTGCACCCTCTCAATTTTATCCACATCCTTTTTGAACTGAGGCCTCCAGAACTGCACACAGTACTCCAGGTGCAGTCTGACCAATGCAGAATACAGAGGGGCTATGACATCTTGCAGTTTTGATGTGATGCCTCAGTTGATACAGCCCAAGATTGCATTTGCCTTCTTTACCAATGCATCACATTGTCTGCTCATATTTAGCTTATAGTCCATAAGTACCCCAAGATGTCGTTCACACATACTGCTACCCATAAGTGTTTCCCCCATCCATTATTCTTACTTCTCATTTCTGTGACCCAGATGTAGAACACTGCACTTCTCCTTATAAAATTGCATCTTGTTCTCATTTGTCCACTTTTCCACCATGTGCAAATCTCGTTGAACTCTATATCTTCCGGGGGGGTTCCTACTTCTCCTAATTTGGTGGCATCTGCAAATTTAATGAGTAGTCCCTTCACTCCCTCCTCCAGATTACTGATAAAATATTAAACAGTAATGAGCCCTGTGGCACCCTGCTGCTCACCTCCAATGAAGCACCATTGACAACTGGTCTTTGCATCCAGTTTTCTAACCAGTTCCCTATCCACCTAATCATCTGAAAAATCTAGTCTGCAGTCCTCCAGTTTACCCATCAGAATATAATAGTCCAATAAATAATAATGAGCATTCACACACACAGACACACATGTATAACTCAGTCCAATGAATCATGGGTAAATGTGTTCCAGTGATCTCTCCTTTATCAGTATTTTATGCCTTTCATCCTTGTTCCTCAAGTTATTGATACAATTTCTAGTGGCTTGGGTTTGGGTTCCTTGGCCCCAATGTGTGTTCTTGACAGCCGTATAGCAGCTGCTGGGAGCTGCCTTTTAAAAACCAGAAGGGGACAAATTCTGCTTGTGCTCTTGCCCCCTCCCCCCCCACCCCATGCCATTCTCCTGAGCTGGAAAAATCCTTAGTGAAGTTATTTTGGAGCTGCACATGTGACTCATATTTTAGTGGTTATAGCAGTCCCCATATAGTAACTTTCCTCACATGCTTCCTCACAGGCGTTGCATGAGACACTTGGTCACTGTTCCAATCCCTGTCCAGAAGGAAGGAAATTCCATGAATTTGACTTCTTGTGTGGTTGCTTCACAGAACAGACTGTTTTACATTTACTTGTGTGGGGGGGGGGGTATAGGTGGTGAGTGGACAGGTATTATATGCCATCCATCATGGAGCTAAGCCAAGCCCAGGTAGTGATAGTAGCACCTCAGGAATTCGAATTTGGTTTGGAGGGATGGGTCTGAGAAGCAATGACAGATGCAAGCCATTTCTGTTGCCTTCTCCCACATGATAAGCAACCTAGGGAAAGATAAGTCCCAGAGCTTGGTCCTAGTTGTGCTAATGAGGCTCTGGAAGATGATGGCAGGCTTAGGCCATCAGCAATCAGGAGAAAGATGAGCTCTGGATAGTTTTGACAGCTGCAGGTTGGGAAATTCCTGGAGATTTGGGGGTGGAGTCTGGGGATGGAGGGGTTTGGGGAGGGGCTTCAGTAGGTAATAAGGCCATAGAGTTCACTTGACAAAGCAGCCATTTTCCCCAGGGGAACTGATTTCTGTCACTTGTAGATTGGTTGAAATTCCATGGGAATTTCTGCACATCAGTAAAAATAGTGTTTTGCCAGCGGAATGGCAAAGAACTAAATGCTATCTTGTGTACCAGCCATCCCTCACCTTTTCTCCTGTCTCGCCTTGTCTGCTCCTTTTGCACTCCTTACCCTTCACATGTACTGCTGGAAATGGTGGAAGAGAGCCACATGCCTTGTACATGACTTTCTTCTGCCTATCAATCCAGGCAGCCAATTCCCTTCTTCCATATGCTATAATGGGAATTTCAGCATTCCCGCCTTTCCCGGGGCCTGGATGGGTGGGGTGGGTAGAGCCTCCAAACCTTCAGAGTAGCTTGTGCTTGTGATCCTGCCTTTCCTGACTCTCCTCCAAATTTCAGAATGATCACTCCAAGGGGTCCATGTCTAGAGGCTCCCGAAGAGGCTTCCCCCATCCCTCCATTATATCCTATGGAATGGACTATCTAGACGATATAATGGAGGGATGTTGCACCCTCTTCGGGAGCCCCTAGAAGTGGACCTCTTGGCTCTACCTCAAACCCCCAGCTCCCCAGGCCCCAGGAAAGGCAGGAATTCCAATATTCCCATTATAGTTTATGGTGCCATAGACTTTCATTGGCTCCAAAGCCCAGGCGGCTAGATCGGGCCCCTAGTGATTTGTGTCCTTTGATTTTAGGGAGGAAGAATCATTCCTGATTGGGTGGGGGGGGGGGAGAAAACACACCTGTCAGCCACACAGGGAGGGGGTGGTATCCTGAGTCAGGCCTTCAGGCCATAGTGGTCTGACTATAGGAATCAAATGAAATGTTTTGAGGAAAGAACTCAGTAAAACATTCAGAATATTTAGATCAAAAATCTGAGGGAAGAATATAGAAGACTATTCAAGAAGCATGTCATGAATTATTGGCTGGACTGTCAGAGATTAATGCAAAACTACAAGACTGAACACTAGATTATTTAAAAGAATTTAAAAGAAAATGATATTTATCTAGAAAAACAAGATTCCAAGATTCTAATAAAATGCATTTTAGAGGCATGCCATAAGCTTTTGGAAGGCTAAACTTGGAAGAGCGATTGCAGGAATTTCTCCAAGATTATTTAAGATGCAAGGAGATTTTCCCAACATTGACTAGACTTCAAGAATAAGTTACCCTGAGATACACTGGTTCACTTCAGTCATAAGAAAACACAAGATGCAATACTAAAGAAGCAAAGAGAATTTAAAGTTGCAGAAAAAGAAGTACAGATCTCCTAACAAGGAAAGGGACAGATTTTGACTTTTTGAGAGAGAAGGAAATAAAATGCCACTGGAAAATACGATGTTTTCTAAAAAGGAGGAAAAGTAATTAAATAGAAGAACGAGCCAAGCTATTGGCTGAAGAATTGCCAATAAAGGATCTACAAGGAGGAACTGAAGTAAAATGAGGCAATACAAAACAAACTTGACTGAAGAGCTCAAGAGAAGAAATGGCCATGGCATCAACGTTGGGACGAAATGGATAACTTAAAAATACTATCAGTAAATATTAAAAAGCAAAATGCTTTTTATTTTATGCCTACAAGAAACCCACATAAAGAAGAAATGTGAACATATTTTAAATAATAAAAAATGGTAAAGTATATTTTGCTTCAGCCTTAGACAGAAAGTGCAGAGTAGCTATTTATATAAACAACTTACAATTAGAAGTAATAGAAGAATTGAAAGATCCAGAGGGAAGATATTTAATTTTAAAAATGAAACTGCCTGAAGGAAAGGTGTGTATGCTAGGGACAATGTACGCACCAAACAATGCCAAAGGTAATTTGTTTGCATTAAAAAAAAATTAGGTTAGAATTGCAAGAGGAAGTTTTGGAGACATGAATGGAGTTTTAAATCTAAAGAAGGATAGATCCTAAATGGCAGAAATCCTAAATGTTGGAAATTACCCCCCCCAACAGAATTATATTAAAATTTTAAATTCCCCAAGGAAGCTAAGAGCACGCTATAAGGTAGATTGCCTAATAAATCACCAAAAGTTTTGGAAGAGCTAAATGACTATATGGTGACAGCAGCTAGAATAATCTATGCAGCAAAATGGAATATGTACGTTGAAGAATTGGAAAATAGACTTGCCGATTATGTAGTAATGGCAAAATTAACAATTTCTTTGAGATTTCAGAATTTGATAGGTGGACTGTTTATTATGTAAACAGGAGACAAACTTAGGAGAGTTTAAAACTGTATAGAAATGTATTGCAATGTATTATAATGCAGAAGCAGAATTAGAACAAGATATAAAGAAATAGATTTTGAACAAAATATTCTATAATAGACTTTCTTTTGAACTTGGGTATACTGGAAGGTGGCTAGTAATTAGAAATGATGAAATATGTAACACAATATGTAGTTATGATGAAATTAATACTATAGGTGTAAAATATATCAGTTATGAAATCTGAAATTTAAATGTTCAAAGTAAGGACTATTGTATTTTGTAGAGGACTGTAACAAAGGGGATGTTGGGGAGAAATATTTAATATTCTGTACCTGATAGTGTGTGATGATTTGATATACGTGATGTGTTATGTAGTCCCTCCTTTTCTTTTGTATTCTTTTATATTATTATCTTGTTTTAAAAGTCAAAATATGTGAACTTAGGAAAGGAAATGCAGCACGTGTACATATTCAGCTGCCAAAAAGCTTCAGGGGTGGCCTGCAGTTCTGGTACATGGTGGCCCCATTTAACATTAACTCTGCACCTGGTTTGGTTTTTTAATTTTATTTTTTAATTTTTGAAGCTGCATTAGTAAGCAGTTGCTCTGTGGAGTCTCTTTGAACATATAATTGATTGTGGTATTGCTAAATGAGGCAATGTTTTTACAGCACCTGAAATGGAGCGGCAAAGCTTCGTAAACCTGTAACTCTCGCAAATGGACTTGGAGGACCTGAATGTTTTTGGGGGTTGACAGGACGCAGGTGGTGCTCAGCCATAAATGGTATTAGACAGGAGAGGGGGAATTAAAAGAGGCAATGAAGAGACTTCATAATAGGGGAAATCTAAACAAATGCTTCTTGCTACCTAAAAGACTAAGAGAGCTCTCTTCACTTTATTCCTTCTTGTTGTGGAAATCCGGGGTAACGAACAGGGGTTGTGATGGACCGTACCCTTTTTCTTTGTTCGCCTATAATGATCCCGCCAAATGGGAAGTTTATACGATGATAGTTTTTGGAACTATAAAACTAGTTTATGATTCCTGTGCAAAGGCATGCTCATTCCACTTGGGAAATATGTACACTGTTTATTTAAACAAAAGAGAAGCAATTTCCATCTTTATTTACAAAAAAAAAAAAAAGTTCAAGGATGAGGTGAGCATTCCCCACCATTTGACAGCTAAAAGAGATGTGCCTTTCCCCTCACAGTTCTGCTCTCCAGATGCGAACAATGGACGGGAGGCAGGAAGAAAGCCACGACTTCAGTTATGCCGTGTCTTTCTAAGGTTGTCCTTAACAGAGGGCCCCTGAATTACAGGGCTAAAACAGGTCAGAACAGCATTTTAAAAATGCAGCACTGTTGCAGTTGGCTAAGTTATGTTGTGTTTAAAAAAACATACATACCCATCGAATCCAACCTCTGGGTGTTGAGAACGGCTGCAGTGCTGGGCATAACTGGGCTGCTTATGTTCCACTGAAGGGAGTGAAATTTAAATAACTCAGCTGTGTTCAGGATTGCAGCCAATATTTCTATGGCACAGCTATAAATAAATGGACACAAAATGGCAGAAGTTAATATAGAAATTAATTTAAAGTTTTACGAGGCTAATGAAGTGAGAGTTTCTGTAAAAATATTTCAGAATTACTTTGTTTTCAAAATCACTTTCCCCTCTCCCCGCCCCAGGATAATGCCCTCTGTCTCTTGTGCTTCTGACTTTCCTTTCTGCATGTATGTTTTCTTGGAACTAAGTCCCACTAAGTTCAGTGGGGTTTATGATAAAGTATTTGACCATAAGATTGCAATCTCAGCTGTGTGATTTACACATTATGCTTTAAAAATATTAGACTTCAAACCCACTGATTTATGGCTAGTGTGACCTTATTACAGCATGCTTTGCTACATAATTTTACCAGGAATTCGAGTAAACAGAGGGAGTCAGGCCTACCTGGGACCTTGAGTCTATGTATTCAGTGTCTCCTGTGTGATTGCATTCTGTTTGGCTGCCCACTGCCTATGGCAGCACTCCAAAACACACTTGCTGGGGAGTAAGCTCCATTGAGCTAAATAAGACTTACTTCTGAGTCAATATGATTAGGATTGGGTTGTACATCATCTGCCTTTGAAAACAAAAGTCCTAGTTGAATGAAGATTTGGGTGTTGTGGCCAATAGAGCACTTGCAGTGGAATCCTAAGCAGAGTTATACTCTCCTAAGTCCCTTGACTGCAATAAGCTTAGCAAACTGTAGCAGTACTTAAGATGGCATTAAGTGCATTCTTATCTGTTTCATTAAAGCTACTCTTCCGGTCATTGTCTTATGTCTAACATCTTGCAGGGCTGAAATGTTAAACACAGTTTAAGAATGCTTTGTATTTCAGATACTCAACTCCTGTTTAATTAATGAGCAGATGTGTCAGAACTTTAGAGCATGACCCTCTTCCTTGATGTCTACATAGAGCTTTCTTTCAATCAAAAGATTCTCCATTCACTTACATTTGGGGAACGCATGCAGCATATTAACATAGGCTTCGCTGAATGGTAGAAACTGTATCTACCACTGAAGTGAAGAGAGTATCCCTTTCTTGCAAGGACGCTCTGTTTGCACAGCACAGTCCCATAAAGACCCTCCCAAGCTTGCTTTGTGCTTAGGTCATGAAGCAGTGCCACATATTGTCCCATGCCTGAGGTTGCCAGCTCTGTGGTGGGAAATACCTGGAGATTTGGGGGATGAAACTTGAGGAGGGTGGGTTTTCAGGAGGGGAGGGACTTCAGTGGCGTATAATAGAGTCCACCTTCCAAAGTGGCCCTTTTCTCAAGGTGAATTGATCTCTGTGACCAGGAGATCAGTTGTAATAGTGTGACCAGGAGATCAGTTGTAATAGTGGGAGCCAGGCAGCACCTGGAGGTTGGCAACTATGTCCCATACCGCTACAGCTTCAGACCTGGCAAGCGATGGCTCAAGTGATTTGCCTCAGTTTCTCCTCTTGGTTTCTCCACGTGGCATATGCACTAAGTCTGCTGATGGATTTGTTCTCATAGGTACAATTACACGGCACGTCTCCCTCCCATTCCCCACATGGAAGGGGCTAAGAGGCTCAGCCTATATGCAAAAGGTTGATTGAGATTCTGGCCCTGAATCCAGAAGGCTTCCAGAGAGCTTGAAAAACTCTGTGCTGCCAACTGGCATATACAAGTTCTTCACACAAACAGAGTTTCCCTGTGGAGCCTACCCCATGGCAATCCTAAAAAGTTAACAGTCAGTGGGAAAAATAATGATGATCTGCATCCATCCTCAGTTTTCCTGTTTGAAAGGTTAGCAACACATCTGTTTTCTCTCTGTTCTTTGTCTCTCTGTGCTTTACTGACTCTTGATACAGAGAGTGAGTTTTGCTGGAGGAAAAATAATCCCCATTTTGGTGCCTCTCTGCCTGTGTGGATTCATTTAGCTAGCAAACTCAAACAGTGGTAGTGATGGTGCGGGAATTCTTTCTGCCTGTAGCCATAAAACTTTATTTGCACTGAGAAGGGGGGGGGGAGAAATTGGAAGCAGCGGTGATGCCAGAACCACTGTTGAATGTTAAATCTGCAGCAGATGCCTCCCTCCACGTCGAAGTGTGGGCTATCTGAATGGAGATGAGGTCAGTGCAGGGTTTTCTGCAATCTAGTATGTTTGTTTGGAAAGTCCATCGTTTGGGGAGTCTGCCCCAGCTATCTAAGCAAATCTGTTCTGTAAAAGGGTTACCACAGTAATGTAGCAGGCTTCTTGCAAGCAGAGTGGCTGCTTATGACACCCCCTGGGGAAAAAAAAAGAGTTTTGAGATGGAAGTCAGTGGGGCAGAGGGTAATTCACAGTTATGGCTGCCAGATGTCCAAGGTTACCTTGCACGGTATTTTAAAAAAAAAAGGATTTGTGTTGCAAAAGAAATCTTTGAACAGGACAGTGCTTGAGATTCTAATGTCATTCAGGCTTCTGGTTTTGTTCTTACCAAAGTAGTGGATCACGACAGGATAGTGCCTGTTTTGGAATCAGGGAAGGTTCAGCATCACTGCCTTTGAGCAACCAGCATCATGCTCAGAATGCCTGCTGAGTCTTCCTGTGTTAACTAGACCCTGAACTATTTGGAGGAGATTAATCTCAAAGACTGTTTTGTACCAACTGAGAAGAAAAGCTGGTGCATAAAAGGGATTTGGGGAAGCCGGGTTCTGAATTTCGTGGCCAGCCTCCAGAATGTTTAGGTTTTCTTTTGGTGACTCGGTTTCTTTTCAACACTTGGAAAACTTTATCGATCCAAAACCCCAAAAGCACATGAGGGATAAGACCTGGAAAACCATGAAAGTTAATTTACTTGTGATTGAAACAGTGCAGTGCAGTGGTCAAATATGGGGCTAAGCCCAGGGGAAAAGAGAGGGCAAACTTCTCTGCCATGAAGATCATGGACCAATCAAGCTTCTTCAGCCCACCCTATCTTGCACAGTCGGCGTGAGGAGAAGGGAGGCTCATGGGGCCTGGATGCTGTCCTGAGTTCTATAGAGAGAGTGGGATAAAAAGGAACTAGGGCGAGAGATAAAACCTGCAGTGGGCCAAGGAGTAGATGGCTGTGTCTATCTCGTTCTAATGCCTTCCAGTGATTCTCTATTCCACTAGGAGGCTAAGAATCAAGATATGTGCCAGATCTCCCTCCATTTGGTCCAGACACCAAAAGCAATCGTAAATTCAGGAGGAACCTGATTGACATGGTTGTCTCAGCTTCTGGAATTGATCTCACAATGGTCTTGCTACGTGTACATATAGGTATACAGAGGCCTAGGCCTTCCCCTGAAGTTGCCTCTCAGTACTGGTATTCATAGGCTTACTGAATAGTTGCCTCTTAGTTGCAATGGCTAGGAGCCACTGATAATGTTGCCAATTTCCAGGTTTTATCTGGAAATCTCCTGGGATTACAACTGATCTCCAAGTAACCAGAGATCAGTTCACTTGGGAAAGTGGCTGCTTTGAAAGGTGGTCTTTATGGCATTATCCTCCCATTGAACCCCCCCTCCTCCTCAGGATCCACCCTCAAAATCTCCAGGTATATCCCAACCCATATCTGGCAACCCTACATAGTAGACCTGTCCTCCATGCCGCTTTCTAATCTCCTTTGAAAGCTGTCAATGCTTTTGGCCATCACTATATCCTCCTAGGTGTAAACTGCACGGAGCTTTTATTCCAATCCCAGGTTGATTCAGTCCCTGCCCTCTACACAGAATGCAATTTCCGTTTGGATTTGGGGCGATTTAAATTTTCTTTCTGCAGCAAGAAGGATTGATCCGGAATGAGCCTACCTTTATTGTGCGATATCTTAGAGTGCTTTTAACCCTCAATATTTTTCAAATCCGGTTTCTGAAAGCAAGCTCCGTGGTAGAGAACCTCTGATAGGCCACAATTGGTCATGTGACAAGCTTGCCTTAAAGGAGAAGCACCTAATTTCTCTCAACTTCTTTCGGTCCTGGATTTTTCCTCCCTCCTCTGCCTTCTTCGACCTTCTCCCCCTCCCCTCCAAGAAAAGAAAGAGGCTCTCTGCTTGGCTGCTCTCCCCCCCCCCTTCAAGAAAAGAAAGAAAGAGGCTTGGCTCCCCACCCCCCTTCTGAACTATCCTAACCATGTGCAGAACACTTTCCTGTTTCAATGGGGGGGGGGAGATGAAGACCCGAGGTCAAATCGATCTGAATTCAACAGGATTGACAATGGAATAAACAAAGTAAGTGTGCAGACTCTGCCCTAGTCACCGTTGCCTGTCTGGAATCTACTGATCACCAACTTCATGGGGTGTTCCTGCATTCTAGTATCTTGGGAGAAACATAAACAATTCTCTCTGGAAGATGACATGCTTGTGCATGAGGAGAACCATCCCCCATGGCTTATTTATCATCCTCGCAAGCAGTACATCTGCTGCATCTCCAGGAATTCACTATTCCAGTTTGAGACTATCAGGTAAGGCATCAGATAATCTCCTCTTAAAATGTTCCAGACCATTTTTATTTTGCGCCATTTAATTTCATTCTCTCTACCAGCATGCCTCCTTGGCCAAATGAAGAAAACTTTAAACGGATGCATATTTAAATGTTTGTACTGCTGCAGTTGAGGAACGGAGTTTCCTTCATTTAGGAGAGGCAGAAGCTCTAGAAACCCTCTGCTTGGTTACAACAAATTAAGCCATACTGTTTGCTCTTTGTGTATTTTCCAGTCTAAATTGCCCATACTCCTATAAGGGGATCGGATTGTTGTCACTGGAATTTTCGATGGAGACCCTGGCTCCCCCCAGTGTTCAAAAGCTACGCTCTGCACTCAGCAGCCGTTTCCACATCTGGCTTAAAGAAAGGAGAGGAAAGCAGAAAATTCGTTGTAAGACTACCCTATCTCTTCATTGTTTTTTCACGACTTGTCTGCAGTGCTTTGGAATGAATGTCAGCAAATATACCTCCCTTCACCTTTCTCTTCAGCAAAGTATTACAACCTGATTTACCATCCTCTAAATCATGTACCAAGACTCCCTAAAATAAATACTTTTTTTTTTCATTTGGCACTTGACCTGTTATAGATTCATGCTTCCAAATTTTCTAATGTGGTTGTAAGCACTGGTGATTTATGAGGGCAGACCCCTCCCCCTTATGAACTGTTAAGAGAGTTTTTATGTTGTTTAAGAAAACAATCAAAAGTGATTAAGAATCACAACCATGTGCAATATGTTGAAGTATGCAGCCGAAGCAGTAAGAAATGGGGGGGGGGGGGCATTACATTAGGCTTTTTTGGTTATAATTCTGAATGGTGCTGCCTTACTGAAAATGGCGTGTAAAAGTTTGTCCTCTACAGTTCTCCATCAAGAATGCTGTCACTACCTGTCCCCTCACTACCCCCTCCCCAGCTTTGTGTGGTGGTTAGGAGTGGGGCCTCTAATCTGGAGAAGTTGGGTTTGATTCCCCACTCATCCATGTGCAGCCAGCTGGGTGACCTTGGGCCTGTGACAGTTCTCTTAGGGTTATTCTCAGGAACTCTCAAATCATTCTCAGCCCACCCACCTCACAGGGTGTCTGTTGTGGGGACAGGAGGTGATAGGTGTTTGGGACTCCTTTGGATAGTGGGCAGGACATAAAACCCAATCTTCTCTTAGAGCTGTTCTGGCAGAGCAGTTATTTTAGAACTCTCTCTGCCCCATTTACCTCATAGGGTGTTGGTTGTAGGGAGAGGAAAGTAAGGTAAGCCAAGACTCCTTTGGGTAGTGAAAAGCAGGATATTTAAAAAGCAGCTTCACGTAGAGCTGCTCTCACAGAGCAGTTCTCTCAGAGCTCCCTCATAACCACCTACCTCACAGGGTGTCTATTGTGGGGAGAGGAAGAGAAAGCCTTGCCATAAAAATAACCCTCTAAACAAAACACAAAGTAGCTAGCGCCTAACATTTTAACAGCAGCATGAATAGTGGAATAAAATTAAGAAAACCCAGTGAAAGCACCATAGAATAAAATCTTGTGGAACCTCACAGCCCAAGAATCACAGGTTAAACCCCCATCTTCTAGTACCTGCTGGTAGGTAGAAATGGAAACACTGGAGTGGGGGGCCTCCAATCTCTTCCTCTGCTGCTCAGTCCAGGATACCATGGAAGTTCATAAACAAATGAAAAAAAAAGGAAATGCTTTTTCATTTGAAGGTGGAGTTACTTCTACATAATGAAATAATTATAAATCACATATATATCCAAAGCCATGGAACTCAGGATGACTAAATGGTGTTGCATTTCACCAGCCTGTGAAATAGGGTGAGATACTGGGCTGAATCTGCATGGAGCTTTTAGTCAGATACCAGGTTGATTAAATCCCTGCTGTCTACACTATGACAAAGAGTGCTTGCACTCAACAGCTCACGCCCTGAATAATCTTTGTTGGTCTCAAAGGTGCTCCTGGACTCTGATTTTATTATGTTAGCTTCAGCTATAGTGTATCTGCTCAAAAAAGGAATGAGTTTTAGGAACATTCTCAACCCCTATGACATTTTTTGGGTTTGGAATCTTCACTTTTTGATGGAATTCTAGAGTAGAACGTACCTGTGAACTGATAGAATAAGAAGAGCCACATACAAATGACACTGTTTTAGGCCAAAGGCTGCAATCGCAAGGCACCTTATTTTCATTTGCTCTGGTGGTTTGAGCAAGGGGACTGTCTGTATTATGTCAGCACTGAAATAGCTATTTGCCAGTTTGCTTCTGTGATACTTAGAAGTCCTTTATGGCCCAGGACCCACATATCTGAAGGATGGCCAGTATCTGTATCCGCATATGCATCAGCTCCATTCAGCCAAACAGTTTATTTTGCTGGTGCTTTAACTGCAGCTGGACAACCTCCTCATAACTCACACCACAGCCTTCTCCATCAGGGTTCCCATCCTGCATAATGGACTCCTTAAGAAGTCTCCTTCCTTATCAGCCCTCATTAAGCCTTGACAATTGGTCCTTTTGGGGGATGTGTGTGTGTGTTTTCCATGGTGGTTTTTGTGGTCTTATGCTTGGGCTGTGTGTTTGTTTCTTTTCTGCTTTGGGGTAGAGATTGGGCTTTTTAAATGTATATTTTTTCCTCATTGTAAGCAGTCATGAGCTATTGGAAGATTAGGTTGTACCTTTTCCCCCAAGAAAGCAAGAGAACAAAATAATTCAGTTTTGGGCCTGGAAATGTTTGGTGAGCCTTGAACAAAGATTACTTTTACTCTGTTGCTAGAGATATTTCAGCTTCTGTTATTCCCCAAGAAATTACAGACTATGTGAACTTGTATGGCTAATGGAAAGGCATTGGCTTTTGACAAAAAAAGTCATAGTGTTTTAGAAGAATGTTCATTTTAACTAATGTTCAAATAAAACTTGTGCCAAATCAAATGGTATTGCGGTATTCATCAAACTATTTAAAATACACTTTCGCGATTAGGGAATGAATCATAGCTCCGTTCCTCGGAATACCACCCAAGGGTTACTCAGCAGCACAATGAAAGAAGTTTATTTGCAGTCATTCACAGCTAATTCACTTCTTGAGACCCTCAAAAAGAGCTGTCACTTCCCTGGCCTGGATCCCTACCTGTGAGATTTTGATTATATCACTAACCCCTTCATTGGCCTAATAGTAATGTTACTTTTTGATGTGGTTACCATTTCATGGGATAATTTTGCTATATTTTGTATGGTGAATATTTCCTTTCACCAGGCTCTCAACTTGGCGAGGTCTGGTATTAAGCACGGTAAGAAGAGATGTGGATTTTAGTTTGTGGTTTTCTCACAGGATCAAGGACAGATCATACTGCATGAGGCTCTGCTAAAATCAGATAGCCAGTATGTGAAAATGGTGGGAAAGAGACAACTTGTGAGAAAGTACCCATTTCAGTGTAAGGTAGGAACAAATCCAGTACCAGCTATACTTGAAATCAGCTTTAATTTCAAAATTTATGGGACCAAATTAGGCTGTAAGGGAATTAACAGAATGTCAACTGGATACCTGCAAAGAGAAGGGAAAATCTCTCCCTCACACACACTTGCCTGACCTTCTATTCATGTCTTGCTTGTTTCTCCTACATTTTTCTTTCTCTCCCTCTGCTGATCAACACACCTCCTTCTTACTCTTCTCACCCAGCTACTCGTTCACTCTCCCTTATTTTTAATTTATTCCTATTTTCCCCAGCCTTTGTTTCCTCTTTTGCCCACAGTGCTTCCATACCATCTCTTCCTCATCTTTGGCTTGGCACCTTTTTCTGCTTGATGTTTCACCTCCTCACCCACTTAGTTTTCCTTCCCACTGGTGGTTGCTGACTTTTGCTCTCCTCCTCCAGCGTTTCCTTTTCTCCTGACTACCTTTGCACTCCTACTTTTGGGCATATTTCTCCACACTTGTGGTTTTACACACATAGGAGAAGAAGACTACAACCACCTTCCTTTCCTCTAAACACAACAGATAACCTGTGAATTAAGCTCTGAGAGCAGCCCTAAGAGAACGATGAATAGCCCAAAGACACTCGCACATGCAGCTGGCTTCATGCGGAGGAGTGGGGAATCAAACAGGGTACTGCAGATTAGAGGCCTCCACTTTTAACCACTACACAATGCTGGCTCTCTGTATGTAGAAATATTTACCTTAGCCTGATGTACCCGGCCCCCTGATATTTTTAAATATACATGATGAGCATACTTGGCTTTTTGATAATATATTTTGCTGGATTCACCTGGACCCACAACTAAGATCTTTCTCACAGGAAGTTAGTTTTGGACAGACAGGGAGCTTAGATGAGGGGGAAATTATTCAGTCATATGAATCATATGCTGAATTTATATAGGCTTAATTATGTTTGTTCAATGGCTGTCAATAATTTATATAATGAAATGGAAAAATAGAGAAAATGGAATTTATCAATCACAGTTGTGGGAGAGAGGCTAGTAACCAGTTCAAGAAAACATATGACCTCATTAAGGGTGTTTAGTGTATATTGCAAAAAGCAAAGAAAGGGAATTAATATATATTCAATATAAATGAGGGGCAAATTGCAAAGCATTTGCTGTGCAGTGATTAATTGTGTGTGTGTGTGTGTGTGTGTAAAAGATTGGTTTAAGACATGCCAAGGGCATGTCAAGTTTAAGAGGCCCCTTAACATGAACCCTTTTCCCCAAAAGTGATTTGGTAACTTTAGTAGGGTTTTTTTTAGAGATCCTTTGTAACCAGAGGCACAAAAATGTATCTTATTTAGCAAATGCAAAAACCTAGTTTATAAACCACCGCTTCCTAATAATTGCATAGTGTCCTCAATATGAGTGGTCCTTTACAGCAGGGGTAATCTACCTGTGGTCCTCCAGATGTTCATGGACTACAATTCCGATGAATATATGGGAATTGTAGTCCATGGACATCTGGAGGACCACAGGTTGACTACCTCTGCTTTACAGAATTCCAAAGGGGGGGTCATCAGGTAAATATGTGACAAGGTGTCATCTAATCAGAAAATGATTTTTTTTTAAATGTCCAAAGATCTTATAACCTAAATTTTGAGAAAAGAAAGAGAAGAAACGCAGGAAATTATGATCAAGGAAATAATTTGCATTCATTTGTTTTATTTCAGCTAGGTTCTATTTTCTGCCTACCTTATTTCCACATGTATCTGAGATCAGTTGTAGATAAGGTTCTTTGATATTGGGCAGACTAAAACCACAGCCTCAAGAACAGGAAATATACCTGGGGCTGGCTGGCCATTTTACATACAGGGACATGTCCTGGTGGGCCACTGCCGTAGAGTGCCACGTGACTAGACCCAGCAAAGCTACCTTGCAGCAACAGTATGAGTACCTCAGGTGCCACCCAGCTCAGACCGTTTATTAGCAAGGGTAGGACTTCAGGGGGCACTCCGCTTAGCATTTCCAAGGACTCTTTATACTTCCCAGGCAACTCCTGGCATAAACACAAAGATGTGAGTGTCCTGCGTAGTGCAGGGGGTTGGACTAGATGACCCATGAGTTCCCTTTCAACTCTGTTATTCTATGATTCTATTTATGTGCCTGATCCCAAAAGCATCCAGTAGTACTAATGAAGTCACATTTATCCATTGTACCTTAATCACTGAAAAGCCCTTCAATCAAATCTCAGCTCAGCTGTGGATGGTTTAAAGCATGCATCTCAGTTTTTGCCCTCATTGTATTAGATCCCCTGATGAAGCATACAGCAAAACACATAGGGAAGATTTGATATATCTTGTTCCTATCTGCTGGTATGGCCTTAACTTCTTCCAGTCACCAATACTAGCCAGAACTGATATAATGATTACTGAGGTAAGGTGCTTTGATAGATTACTATACAAATGTTAAGAAGTACTCTGAGGTTAAGTCCTCCCAAAATTAATTGTCAGTCCTAATACCTATGTGGATGATTTCGAAGATATTTAGACCATTTCCACACAGAGGGGTAAAACACAAGTGGCTTCCTGCTTACAAGTGTGGGATGGTAAATCTTAGGCCCATTCCGCACCAGGATCAATGTGGCAAATTGATCATGAAAAGAAAAAATGCAATTTAAAATAGTGGAATTCGGCGTAACTCATACGTGCCTTTGAGTGGAATCCAGTTGCGTTTCAATTGTTTCCCACAGGTTTCCAGTCTCGGCAAAAATCGCTAGAAAGGAAGCGATATTTGCCGTGCTTTGTCCCACCCCTGGCCGTCAATCAAACGAGCAGTCAATGGGCGGTTGTTACCATGCTCCAAAAAAGCCCTTTTGCCTTTAAGAACGTGTTTAAAAAAAAAAAGAAAAATACACATTGCAACAAATATGCCTTGATTCCTTGATTCCTTGCTTCCTCCTAACGTAGAGACCCATCTAGCTGGCAGCTGGCGTGTGAGCTGCCATTTCATCGTGGCCATGCTCCCCCGAGTGAAAAAAAAATCCCCCCCCGTGTACGGACACGATTTTTGGCCGAAAATAAAGGGAACTTGCAAATGGGGCTGTGTTGTGCTTGGTGACTTAAAGCAGCTCTGTGGAGGGACTGCAGCCGGAGAAGCCTCGCTGGGTGAATGAAGGCCTGCCGGTTCGTTGCTCTCCGCTCGCTCTGAGAAAAAAAAATGGCGATCGCTTCGCCGGAAGATCAGAGGAGAGAGCCAGGGGGAGGGACTTTGCTGAAACCACAACAATGGTAATGCACAGAACTTTTTTGCTAGTGTTGCAGATTGGTTGCAAGAGTGTAGTGCTTTCCAGAGGGTGAATCCACTTTTTCAGATTTCCCTGGAAGCGCTACAATGAAGCGCTTCTAGCAGGACTGTTTCAGGAGTGTGGCAGATTGTCAATGACATTGTGCATAACTGCATTTTAGTAGCGATTACAATTTGCCACAGTCCTGCTACATTAAACCTGTGCGGAATGGGTCTTATATTTGCAGCCACCAATCATAGCTCAACAGTTCTCTCCTGGACTGAAACTTTATCCCACCCACATCCCCCAAAATTTCTAAATGCACTTTCATGTTGCTATACAGTCATACCACAACACAGATGCATTTTTATTAGAAATCAACACTGCCCCGTTGCTATGGAGAAACGCTAGAACAAAAAAGCATTCCCCCCTTTTTTTGGGAATTCATGTTCTTTTCCAGATTGTGTCTGGGTGGATTTCTGAGACCCTGAACATGATAACTGGAGCCCAATAAGGCATTTTGTGCTAATGGTTGGCTTAAAAACATAGTGCTCTGACCCCTGTATGATTGGGAGACAGATGCTTGATCACTTCACCCCCTTTCCCAGCTCATTTCCCAACTCCAGGAAACAGAACCGGGGCTGGTTTTACCTGCCCGAGTTGTGAGAAGGCTGGACATGGTCCCTGGAGCCAAAAAAGATATATTGTGTAAATGGAAGGCAGCCCGATCACCCCCCCCCCTTTCCAAGCTCATTCCCACTTCTCAAAACAGAAAAGGGGTTGTGTTTTGCCTGCCTGATTCAAAAAAGACCATGGACACTTTAAAGAAGATTTTATTTCACCTCTGACAATGTAGGTTTGCAGTCATGCTGCAACATGGACTGCGCCATTAAAAAAATTACTCAGAACAGGAAATGGAGAGGGGAGGGCAGGTGCGAGGGCAGGACAAAGCTGGCCAGAGTACTGCGCATTTTCCACTCCATACGTTCTTATCCCTGGTTGCTAACTGGTTGCTCACAAATGGTTCGTATGATTTAGAGTAGATGCTATTGCAGTGATTGCTTGCGGTTGTCACACAAGCAGATTAGAGCTGTTCCATTTATCTTATTGTGTTGCCCACATTTGGCAATCCAGTATTTAAAGTGTTATTTTACAGATTAGATAGCAGGGCTGCAGCGATGTAGTCATATCTGTTGTTGCTGAAATAGCTCCAGCATTTAGGTGACTCACTCCAGTTCTCACCTTTCTTATCCTCTATGGTCAGTTCTGTGCTGTATGGTAGGATGGTTCAGGTCACTTGCACCATGCATTTTGGAACTGACTGCTTATTGTGAATACAGTAGCACCAACATCTTAGGTTAGTTCATGATGGCAATGCCATAGGTTTTAGCTGTACTGGTGGAACAGCTGTTGAAAAGAAGACAGCTGCCCTGAGCTGGCTTGCTGTGAGGGTGGTATAAAAATCAGTTAAATTTTAAATTCTATCATTACATTTAAAGTCATCATTTACCATAAAGCCTCTACAATGTGCAATGTAATTCACAAAGGAACAAACACTTGATTATGGTGGCTTAACTTGCCCCCCCAGAATAATCCTATCCCTGTGAACCCTGTATATATAATATATACAGTAGGCACAGTAGGCACATGTGTACAGCAAGAACTAGTGGGCAAGGATAATATGAGTCTCTGAGATATGTTTCACCTTATGATAAGCATTTGCTTGCTTCTTCAATCCTCTCCCCCCCCTTCAAGAAAAGAAAGAGGCTGTGCTTGGCTCCCCCCTTCAGAACTACCCTAATCACCTGCAGAACACTTTCTGTTTCAATGGGGGGGGGGGGAGAAGACCCGAGTTCAAATTGATCTGAATTCAACAGGATTGACAATGGAATAAACAAAGGGCCATTCCACACCAGGATCTATGTTGCAAATTAGTTGCGGAATGAAAAAAACGGCATTTTAAATAGTGGAATTCGTCGTTATGCATACCTGCCTTTGTAGTGGAATCCAGTTGCGTTTCTATCGTTTCCCACAGGTTTCCGGTCTCGGCAAAAATCGCTAGCCAGGAAGTGATATTTCCAAGCTTTGTCCCGCCCCTGGCCGTCAATCAAACGAGCAGCCAATGGGCGGCCGTTATCATGCTCCTGAAAAGTCCCTTTCCCTGTAAGGCAGGTTTTAAAAAAATACACGTTGCAACGAATCTGCGTTGATTCGTTGCAACGGAGAGACCAATCTAGCTAGCAGGTGGTGTTTGAGCTGCCGTTTCATCGTTGCCATGCTCCCCCAGAGTGGAAAAAAAAACTCCCCCCACACGGGCGTGATTTTCGGCCGAAAATAAAGGGAAAAATAAAGGGAAAATAAACCAGCAAACGGGGCTGTGTGGTGCTTGGTGACTTAAAACAGCTCTGGGGAAGGATTGCAGCCAGGGAAGCCTCGCTGGGTAAATGAAGGCTCGCCGGTGAGTTGATCTCCGCTCGCTCTGAGAAAAAAAATGGCGATCGCTTCACCGGAAGATCAGAGGAGAGAGCCGGGGGGAGGGACTTTGCAGAAACCGCAACAATGGTAACGCACAGAACTTTCCCACAAGTGTTGCAGATTGGTTGCAAGAGTGTAGCGCTTTCCGGAGGGTGAATCCACTTTTTGGGATTTCCCTGAAAGCACTACAACGAAGCACTTTTTGCGGATCGGTTTCAGGAGTGTGGCAGATTGTCAATGACGTTGTGCATAACCACATTTTTGTAGCAATTTCAATTTGCCACACTCCTGCTACAAAGAATCTGTGCAGAATGGCCCAAAGTAAGTGCAGACTCTGCCCAGGCTAAGGTTGCAACACACCATTCCCATTGTAGGACGACTCTGTGACAGATGTGTGGGAACCTGCAATAGTTAATGTTGAATACATAAAGGTGGACCAGGTCTGATGTATTCTGGGAGTGAATTCTAGAAAGATACTGCAAAGGTTAAACCAAGAACAAGCCAGGGCTTTTTTTCTTTTTTCTTTTAAAAAATCAGCTCCAATTTGCCCCTAGCTGTTCTGCAAGCTTGTTATTTCTGTTACAAATGCCCTATATCCAGAGATTATGCTTTAGCCATAGGGAACTAATTTTAGGCAAAGAAATAATTACTTAAATCTCCCTTTTAAACATTTTATTGTAAAAGCAATATTTTTTAATAATATATTTAAACTTGTGTGCAAGGATTAGCATTTCCAAGAGCAAGTGTGGTCCAGGGAATAGAGTCCTTGGCTGCAGTCCACACTTAATTGGGAATACGTTCCATTGAATTCAGTGGGACTTTCTTCTGAGTAACCAGATCTAAGACCTGGATGTATGATTGCAATCTTTCCAGAACATTAGACTGCATCTGACGTTAAATGTAAAATGCCTCTCCACAGTAGGTTTGCTCGGTTTCCTTGGATAGCTTCTCCGCATGTGTCAGAGGGCCATAATGACAACGAGTCTGAATAGCAAATCAAAATGCTTATTCTTATCCATTCTTATAGGTTCTGAGGTAGGTAAACAAGGCTCTGTTATTCCAAGTGCTTTAAAGAAAACATGAATGGCTGCAGTTCTGGATCAGCATTAGATTTTGCAAACAACAAAGAACAATTCACTGTTTCTGAAAGCTCCTTGTGGGATGACCAAGAGAACCTCATTGGCCTCAATTTTACCACATTAATTCCCACCAGAAATGTATTGACTGTTTGTTTACTGAAGTTAATTGTTATTTCCCATTATATTCTTTGAGGGGAAGTCTGGCAATGTGGATTTTGCCACGGATGCTGAATGTGCTTGGCAGATGAACACACCTTGATTGAATGTTTCTCCCGTGCCCAAGTCAAGCCACTCCCCTCGATTGCTTTGGTGTTGCTAGTTGATGTTCAACTTCCACTCATTCAGGAAATCCCATGGTTTCACAAAATCCCGGTTGAGAAAGCATGCCTTAGTTAGTTAATAAGTGAGTCCAGATCTGGAACAGCCAAGAATGCACAGTGAATCTCATTGTCATAAGGGGCACAGAGACCTGGGCAGGGGCGGGGGCATCATCAGCAGCATGAATCTCATCTGCTCAGTTACATTTTCCCCACAATCAAACATATCTGAACTGTTTGGGTGCTGATGAACAGTCCTTCAAACATCCCAGTTTTATGAGCATGACATGAGCAAACCAGTGAGGGATCAAACATCCCTGGATATTGTGAACAGCAATAGCACAAGAACTAGCCCCACCTACCAGCTCTTAAAAGGAAGAGTGAAAAAAATGATGTGTGGGGAAATCAGCCATTTCTTGTCTGACTTTTCCCCCTTGTATGACTGCATGTAACAGAACACAGACTTGTTGGTAAAACTGTACAGAATGAAGGAGTTTAAAGCTTCCCGCTCCACAGCAGTCAAGACTGCATATCCCTGTTATTTTCCTTTTGAAAACACTGGCCCTTCCAGCATTACATCTTATTTGGCCTTAAAGGTTTCCCTAGATCTTACCGATATGCTTTGTAAATAATAAATAGTTCACAGTTAAGCATGGCGGGGCTTTACATTGCGTTTGCTGCTCCCCTGACATGGCAATATAAGCAGGGGCTGGCCCATGACATTCAGTATCAGCCACAACATCACGTGTGCCATGGAAGGTTCCCCGCATGGAGCTACTATCAAACGCTGGAGCTCTGCAAGAGTTTTTAATACATCAGGAGAAGTAAGTCTTTCCAAGTGCTGAGAGATCTAGCTGATTAGAGAGAGAGAGAGTGCAATGATTTGGAGGAAATTGTCCGAAGTGTTGCTAGCTTTACAACTGAATTGCTGTTGAAAAACCAGATATAATGGGACATTTATTTGCATCGGTGTGTGTGTACCTACAGAGGGCTTGAAAAGGAAGCCCACTTAGTACTTCTTGGAGGGAGGGAGGTGGGGGACATGATTAAATTGCCCTCTTCTTAAATAATGTGTAGGGCTCAGCAGGACAAAACCCAGGAAATTCACAGTCTTGGCTGGTACTTCATTCTTCGCTCACCCCATTGTGCTTTTCATTCCCCCCACAACAATGCCCATGATCTAGGGATGGAGCTTTAGACTTAACTTTGAATTTCCTGGCTTTTGTCAGGTTTAAGCCAGACTGTTGATGTTATTGAAATGTTGGATTTCTTCTTCTCACCCTCTACGCCAGCCCCTTATATCATGTTATTTTTAACTGACCTATCTTGTTAACCTTGGGAGGGACAGCACACTGGATCTGAAAACCATTCAAGTAATAATAGCTCGACAACTCACTCCTTGTGGAAGGCTTTGAAATGGGGGGGGGAGGAGGGGAACCTATTCAGCGTGGACTCCTTGGCTAGGCCTTTTCTTTGCATCTGTGAGGAATTTTCTTCGAAGGGACAGTTTTAGCTGGCTGGGGTTGTAGACAACTGAGTTAGGAAGAGGGGGCTGCTGCTTCACTAATTAAAACAAAGCTCGTTTGTGTAAACTGGACTCCCCTTTCCCCTCCTCCCAGCAAAAGTGGGCAAACAAACACTGGGCCTCTCTCCACTCTGAGCCCTTTAAGCTGCAGGGAGCTATATTTTAAAATATAATTAAAGCTAATGCCCCATTGTTTATTATGCTCAGCCTGCCAAACTTGACTCCGGCAAAACCTGCCAAGTGTTAACTTTAAATTTAGTATGCCAAGCCAGATTCCAAATGTTGTCAAGGTCTCCCCGGGAAAGCAATCTCCAAACTCCCCATATCTTCAGGCTTAATGACTTACTGATAACCTCTCAGAAGAAGATTTCTGTGTAGTATTTTGATCACGCTTCAGCAACCAAGCACGCACCGTGTGGGACAGTCCTACACCTTTGTGCTGAGAAATGAATTCAAAATAGAAATACAAGGAAGTCTGAGATTTTGGTTTTCTTATATGACTAGCAGATGCAAAAACTTGTTACTAACTTGAGGTGCTTTTTCAGAGGATTGAGAAATGCACAAACATGTCTCTCACTATGTATATCCCTTCTTTTGGTAACAGCATATTGTATTACAAAGGGCAGGTGAGATTCGTTCAGGTTATCTAGCATTCCCTCTTCCCTATGTGATTTACTGGTGTCCACGCTGACTTCTAATTAATGGAGGCTGCTGCTCTTGGTTATCTTATTAGTCACTGCACTTTTTTTGTTGTTTTGTTTCATCTGATTCCTTAATGTAGATTTATTATTTCAGCCCCAGTTCTGGTGATCAAGAGGAAGCATAACTCAGGGTAAAAAGGAGCAGAGGGAAAGCCGGGGGCAAGGCATAAAATGAAATTAGAAACTTTCAGACTGGAATGAAAGCTCCCATCCCCATTAGGGTTGAAATCATGCTTGCAAAAACTTTGCTTAAATGTGAGTTGGACTGCCACCAGAACTTTGAATTCCAGACTTCTTTGAACTTCTGAGGAGGGCTGGATTTGAATCCCAGGATCCAAACTTGCCTTTATTTCGGCTCATATACATACTTTCCCCCCTCCCCATGCTGAGCTGAATATCAAACTGCTCGAAGTTATCAGTCTTTTATATATTGGCAGTCTAGGATCATTTTCCTGCCCTAGAGCAATATATCTTCACAGGATCCTAATATTTTTTCTCTCCCTCTCCATTTTGAAGTTGCTCTTACAAATAACTTTCATCTATGTTTATGCCTCTTGGCCTATCAAAACCATAACTCGAAATCATTTGTGTCACACAGTTTATCCACGCAGCAGAGGGCATCTGTGGAATGGGTCCCTCACTTTTTACATTATGTGGCAACAAACCGACCAACGCAAGGTACAACTAATCTGACAAGGACACCTGTATGATATACTCCCCCCCCCCCAGTTTGCATACTGTATATTTCGTATACTTAAAATTCACACAATTGCATCTAAAATATCCACTAATAATATGTAATAATCACATTTATAATACGAATACAATCATTGAATAAGTGCTTGGAGTGGAATCAAACCCTGTATTAATTGGGTGGAGGATTTGGAACCTTTAGCAGCACCACAGCAAAGGATGCAACCAGCGTCAGAAAATCTGCTTAGCTCCAGCGACTTCACTTTGTTGCAGTAATGCTGAGGGTCTCCAACCACTCCTATCTACGTATTAGGCCTCAGGAGTTGCTTGATCCTAAATTCTGAAACTACCTTTGATTCCCCCTGCGTGCATGCATTGACTATGCCATATGTACAAATTGGCTTTCAGTAAAATCTAGTGAGACAGCTGTTTCAAAAGAACCAGGGTCAACTAAAAGTGCTACTTTGAAGTGAAAAGAAATGTACAAGAGGAGTTTTCACTGGATCTCTTGCGCACTCAGTTTTAGTTTTATGAAGAAGTGGCTGCTCATGGCTTATCTTCCCATGTGGACTTGTGCAAGATGTGAATCAACGCACAGATTTATCAATGATTACATATTGTATGCTTAGAAGTACAAATAACCTTCTCCCTGCTTGCTGGAAAGCAAGAGAATCTCATGGCCTCCTCTCATTTACAAGGATAAAAGTAGCCAAGAAAAAAAATATTTTCAAAAGCCCCTTCTCTCTTTGTTCATATCATAAACCCCCTTTCAGAGATTGATTACCTGCTTCTGCTTTAATTAGACTGCGGAGAATGCCATGAGATACCATGGTAGTTGCTCTTACCAGCCCAGCTGCAAAGGAATCTTAGGACCGTCACTATAATAGGGCACACGTTTCTGACAGGCTGCCTGAACATCCTATATCCATTTCTTTCTTTTGGCAGCCTTTTCTAAACATAGGAGGCTATGCTGGAGGGTTAGGATTGATCTTGCTTTAGCAGCTGATTACTTAAAACTAATGTTCAGTTCTGTCCGTTGAAGTCCATTTAGGAAATTTGTTTCATTTTGCTGAATTCTCTGAATGATTCCTTTTATGTGCAGCTCACAGTGTACTCCCGTTCATGCTGAATAAGCCATTCCAGATCAACGGCAGCAGTTTTTCTGTCATTCAGTGATTGATAGTAAGCACGACTTCCAGGCAGCGCGGACATTTCATTGACCTTTGCTAACTTTAGGTACTGGATTTGAATTCTAAGTCACGTCCTGCACCGGCAGCACTTCAGCATCTTGAATTATGTCATTGAGGTTGCTGCTGCCTGCATTGTAGGTACTGCAGAACAGACTGGATTCTGAATTCATTGGGAAGTACCAACTTGTGAAAGTATACACGTGAGGAAAAGGGGCTGCAGGACTAGCTATAAACTGACGACATGTGTGTAACTTGCTTGAATTTGCTGCTGGCAGGAGATTGTCATATGTATACTGCAGAGCTGGGATGTGGTCTAAATACTCATTGGAATAATTTATTATCATTATCATTATCATTATCATTATCATTATCGTTGTTGTTGTTGTTGTTGTTATTATCATTATCATTATCATTATCGTTGTTGTTATTATTATTATTATTATTATTATTATTATTATTATTATTATTATTATTATTATTATTATTATTATTATTATTATTGGGCTTCATATAGGCAGGGACAGCTTCTGTGGGGAAAAACATAATGGATGTCTTAATAGTGTTTGCCCACCTTTATACCTACATCAGTAAAATCTACCTCCAAGTGCTGAGAGATTTTAGGAAGATGTGCCTGGGGGAAGTGGAGTGTGGGGAGGATGTGATGACACATTTCTCCTAATCTGCTCTATACAGCAGTGGTTCTCAACCTTCCTAATGCCGGGACCCTTTAATAAAATATGACTGCAATTAGATTTTAAAAAGGTTAGTTTTACATTGGTGGGGGGCATCCTCCCCACTCAAAATACCAAAGGGGGGGGATCGCATGGGACTTTGTAGACTGCCGAACTACGTTCCCATCCTCACTAATTCCACTGGAACTATTATCCTTTTGTTCAGTATACATATTACATGGCAAGAAGGAAGTGATGTAATGTCAAGTAAAATTATCAGAGTATCAGGAAATTCTCCTGCTGTGGGAAGTGATTGCTGACAATATCCAGTGTTGTGTACTATGCAACTTTCAGTGCAGTTAGGCAAACTTACTTGGTGTGATATCCTCCATAAAACAGTGTCTGTTAATGGAGTGAAACAAGCTGTGTCCCCCCACCCTCTCTAGGTCCTCTTGTCCTTCTTTTCAGTATATTTGTTAAGACAATGCAAAGGTATTATAGAAGAGTCCCAGGGGTGCTAGAATTTAAAGGAAGAAGAATACTGGTGCATGGTTGGGGGGTGTGATTGCAACAACTGTGTGAATGTCAACACATTGTGAAATATGTCATGATTAAAGGACAATGTGGCTTTAAGGAACTAGGGAGGTACACCAAAACGGCAAAAGAAGCTTCCTAAATTAATGTGATCCCAGGTCCCACTAGAATCCTTTGGTATCAGCCTGGATGTTTTGAGGTAACCCTACCAGTATAAATGAAGCTATCTACCCTTGAGGATTTATTAGATGTGAATGTTCATTTTGGGGGGTTGTTTTTGCTGGTCTGGTGCCAGTAAATAAGTCACCAAACCCCTGGCTGAGTGTCATTTGATAGGAAAAGGCTGGGATCACAAGGAAGCCTTCTGTCTTTTAACAACAACAAAAAGTGCTGAGGTAAGCAGTGTCAACCCCAGCTGCATCAACATGATGGCTGAAAGACAAATGAGAGCTTTCACTGCTGGATATGGGGGATAGAGAGCCCACAGCTCTGAAAGCCCTCTTCATATTCCCAAAACAGCTGTCATAACTGTAACTGTCAGGGACT
The DNA here is from genome assembly GCF_049243985.1 of Paroedura picta. Classification (NCBI taxonomy): domain Eukaryota; kingdom Metazoa; phylum Chordata; class Lepidosauria; order Squamata; family Gekkonidae; genus Paroedura; species Paroedura picta. Next base: position 78,347,892 of record NC_135375.1, on the reverse strand, counting down.
GCTTTTTAAGCAACTCCCTTTGATAAGGAGAATTCTCCCACCAGCCCTTTCTTTTATCATATAAACATACTGGCAACAACATGTACCTCGTGGAGGTAGCTGGAGACAGGACTCCCTTTGAGTCACTCTTCTTGTTCATCATCATCCAGGACAATTCTTTCTTACAGTGCCTATTCTGCCATCTTCTCATTTCACCTTCTGCAGTGCTGATGTTCTAAGAGATGTCCCAGAGTTGAACATTGGCTAAGAAATCCAGTACTCTGCTCTTGAGACCAGATGTGGTGTGGGTGGCTGGTTGCAATTTGTCAGAGGTGCAGGAAAGGGACTCTGCACATGCTCCAGTGCAGGTACTGTTATAAGTGTGAGGCATTTGCAAACTATTTTGTAGATAAGTGGCGCAGAGTGGTAAGGCAGCCGTCTGAAAGCTTTGCCCATAAGGCTGGGAGTTCAATCCCAGCAGCCGGCTCAAGGTTGACTCAGCCTTCCATCCTTCCGAGGTCGGTAAAATGAGTACCCAGCTTGCTGGGGGGTAAACGGTCATGACTGGGGAAGGCACTGGCAAACCACCCCGTATTGAGTCTGCCATGAAAACGCTGGAGGGCATCACCCCAAGGGTCAGACATGACTCGGTGCTTGCACAGGGGATACCTTTACCTTTACCTTTTACCTTGTAGATAAGATCTCACAGCTTCCCCAACTGTTGATACCATAAATGAGCTAGAGGCCCTGTGGCTGCCTTCAGAGGGAAACTTTGATTGTTTCAGGCCACTTACGCAGACAGATGTGGGGGAAAAACTGCTAGCTTCAGTGAGGCTTTCCGTGAGATCCCTGCCTTTCATAGCTCCTTAAAATGAGCAATGAGAGGGTGGGAGGACCATTCCACAAGATAATTAATTGGTCCCTCATTACAGGGACCTTCCTGGATGGCATAAAGTAGATAAAGGTCTACCCTGTATTGAAGAAACCATCACTGGACCCATTTCACTGGAAAGCCATCACTGGACCCAGCCAATTATCACTCTCTGTTGCATCTTACGTTCCTGGGGAAGGTGGTTGAGTGACTGGCCACAGACCAGTTGCTAGCATACTTAAAGGAAGCATCAGTCCTTGACCCATTCCAATGCAGCTTCTATCCTGGTCATGGGTTAGAGATAGCTCTTGTTGCCCTGATGGATGATCTCCGGAGGCAGCCAGACTAAGGTGGGTCAACACTGCTTGTATTACTAGATCTTACATCAGCATTCAATGAAGGAGATTATGAGCTCCTTTTTCAGCGCCTCATCGATGTGGAAATATGGGGATGATAGCCCATCAGTTGGTTACCTTCTTTCTCCATGGTCAAGGATATGTAGTAGCAATCGGGGAGAATGAATCATAGCTCTGCCAACTCCAGTGTGGAATTCCACAGGGAGTGGTTCTCTCCCCAACATTATTTAATGTCTTTACCTGCCCTCTTGTCCAGCTGATCCAGAGTTATGGGCTTCATTGTTACCAATGCATGAATGACACCCAGCTCTATCTCCTGATGGACATCTAACTGGATGTCCCCCCAGACTCATTGGCCAGATGTTTTTAGATGGTTGGGTGGCTCAAGGGTAGTTGTCTGGAGCTGAACCCTTTGAAGATGGAGATCCATGGGACAGTCACTTCCTGACCCAAGAGCCATGATACATCAACACCTATGCTATTGATCTTGGAAAGGATTTGATTATACCAAATCTGGATTAATGGCTCACCTCTCAGTTAGCAAACTTCCTGGAGAGGCTGAAAAGTGATTTTTTAGCCAATATTTGATGGACTGTAACCAGGCTTTAGTTGCTGTTGACCCAGTTCAGCAATTATAGTAAGATTAGCTACACTTCTGGGAACCTCCAACAGAGATCTTAGAAAAGCAGAGTCCAAAGATTTCAGTTCATTATTGAAGGCCTTTATCCAGACCGGAACACTACAAAGCATCCTGGGAACAAATGTCTGGTTATAGACTTTTAGAACTGCTGATACATTTTTGTTACCTTTTTGGTGATAAAACTTAGTAGGGTCAAAAGCCCTTTGATGGATTAAATGATTTTCTTTCTGGGAAACCCAATTGTTGTTATAATAAAAGGGACCGCCTGTCTGAATGTGTCCCCTGGAAAATGTTGTAGTCATTTACGGCTAACTGACTGGTTGTCCCGCGCCCCAAAAAAGTATGACTGGTCTTACCTGGTAGAATGAGCTCCCAAAGAATATCAGGGTACTGATGGAAGTATCACAGTTCCACAGAACCTCCAAGATGAAGCTTTTCCAGCAGGCATCTAGCTGAGGTTAGTACGCCCAGATGATCAGAACATCATATGGGCCTCTCCTACTAGTTTGGAGTCTTCTACATCCTCTCTCTTATGGGAAATCAATAAGCAACGACTCGGCACAGAATATTTATTGTTAGCTTTAGTAGTTTTTACAGTATTTTACTGTATTTATGTATTTTACTGGTTTTATTTATAATGCTATATGCTTCTCTGAGATGGTGGGTTCAAGAGGGGAAGCCTATAAATCTAAATACATAAATAATAATTATTATTATTACTTTTTATAGGGATTGAATTAAACTCAGAAGCTTAGCCGTGGGTCTGAGATCCAAATACATTTTCTTCCTCCAAGCAATCTGAAAGAAAAAGCATTAGAGTGACTATGGCTTTTGTGGTCAACTAAAACCAATTGTAAAATGTTAGACTGGTACATCTCAGGGTGAGTCACTCTAATTCATCTTTCATCATGTTTACTTGCTCAGTGCCTGAAGACGAGGCGAGGAGTGTTTGAGGCAAAAGAGCCTGAGGTAAGTATGTGGAAGCAAAGCAAAACAGTGACGGAGGAAGTGTTGTTGGTGAAACAAACTGCAGACACAGAGAGCTGTCGTGGCACGGTCTGGGCCCGCCAGTTCCCTGTGCCTGTTGCCCAGGCAATGACTGGGGGATTATGAGGAATGCTCAGAGACTATCGCCTTCTTTGGGGCTCATGGATGGAGCAGAAGGGGGTGGATGGCTTTTGTCTATCTGCTGCTTCTTTTTTATATTCAACAGATTAGACAGGCGGGTTGCTGTGGCAACGACACGGAGGAGGTCTCCGGCACACCTGCACCACAAACAAGAAGTCCCGCCAACATGGACTTATAGAGTCCTGGAGGCAGTTTTTTGACTGTGGGAAACACAGATGGAGCAAGGAGAGGGAGAGGTATACTGAAGAAGAACATAATACATTACCTGCTCAGACCAAGGGGAAAGGTCTTGTTTACAAAATAAGCTCCTGCAGATGGACTGTACTCAAAACAGAAACTCATGGGGAAAAAACCAAGAATAAGTATCCACTATACTAGTGCTAGGGATTTTCCTGAATAGTTTTTGTCTTATAAAAAGAAGGAAGGAAGGAAGCCAGTACAATGACCATGCAGACAGCAAATGGAATACTGGACACAGAAACAGAAGGGCAGCGGGATAAAATGGAAAGCTATTTCCAAAGGTGGTGGATAAGCTTGCCTTGCATTTGTGCATGTATGTGCAGCACTGCACACACCTCCCCTCCTTTACAAAGATAATTAAATGTGTGTGTGTGTGTGTGAGGGGAGGGATTATAACACTTTCAGCTAAAAGAGCAGAAAGCCAGGAGAGAGCAGGGGAAATGTTAAAACCAAGAAGTACCTAAAGGCAAACGTGCTGCTCTGGAATGCCCTGGCAGCCCTCCAGACATTGCTAATGAACCAGTCAGCCTGTACAGTGTCCTTGTCTCACCTCGCCTGGACAGCCCCCTCCTTCCCAGTACTCCATTCCATCCAGCACCATCCTCTCCCTACTCTGGGATAGTTTTCATCATGATCATGTTTCACTGTGAATTGAGGGTGCCCCCCCTCCAGGAAGCTGTTGTCTGGGAACAATGTGGAGGCATTCACAAATAGTTGCTGATGTGATAACAGACCTTACATCATGTTTAATGCAAGCTTTTATTGCCCAGCCGAATGCAATTATTTATCTCTCTCAAACTTTCCCACCATTAGGATTATTTAAGAGGAGATAATCTTGGACAGTTCAATTCAAATATTGCTAAGATGGCTGCTGCTATGCTAGCGTGTGTGTCTGTGCGAGATTCCCAGTCTTGTATTTTCACTTGAGTGCAGCTCAGTCTCACGCATAACAACAGGCACAAAAGCAACATCCCTCCTGTAATGACCAAAGCCATTATGGCACAACACTCCCATCAGTCTCATTATTGCACCTAAATAGGGCTGGCATCAGAATACTTTGAGATTGGGCTTCTGCAAGTGCCCAAGGCTTCAGGCCTGTTGATGGATATACCTCCTCTGCTAACCTGCCTACGTGCAGTTCTCTTGCCTGCTCACTTGCAAGCATTCCACCTCCTGTGCTCATGGTTACCTTGGGTGCCCAGCACTTCCAAGGCAAAGGGTGTGGATGGTGCAAGCCATGCTTGCAATGTCAGTCCCAGCCACACACATACCTCAGTGTCACAGTGAAAGGGGCATGCAGGTGGCTGTGAGCATGGGAGATGTTGTGAGCAAGCAGTAGAAGGATGCAAAGGGAGTTATGTGGAGGACAAGATTAGGAAAAGAAAGGGAGGTGTGAGCAGGAAGAGGATGGGATAGCCCCCTGAGGACTGTCTGCCACCGTCCACCATGCTGTTGAGGTGGTAAGAACGCCCAGAAGTAAGGAAGGAGGAGATGCGCCTTGCCTACTCCCCCTGGTTGGGAGAAAAGGAGGAGAAGAGGAGCAGGAGTCATGGCTCGTCTCTCCATGTCTCCATGACTGCAGATGGGTGGGGCAGGAGGACAATAAGGCAGGTGTGATCGAAGCCACCACTACCACACCCTCACTGCTGCAGCTGGCAGGGGACAAGGAAGAGTAGGAGTTTCTGCTGCCCCCTGTTGTCCTTCTCCATCACCAAAGATGCAATGCTGGAGGGAGGTAGCCTAGGGGAAGGAGAGAAGGTGTGAGAGAATGTAGTCACAGCAACAGCTGGAGGGATGTCCAGTGATGGGACAGCAGCAGAATCTAGAATCCCTGCTCTTGGACATTTCTTGTAGGTTGACTCTTGTAGTTGGTTGGTGAGGCATGTATTTTACTAGGTGCCCCCTCTCCTTGAGCTCCTGGCAGCTCATAGTCCAATCTGGAGTGGGCCTATGCTTTTGCATCCTTGTAGACACCTGACCCCTGAGCCCCCTGGGTGGCAAGTCCTCCCATCTAGATGTGGTTGCCACTGCTGCCACTGTATTTCCTTTCTGAAATTGTAAACAGGGCCCCAGGTGAATCAGCCCTCCAGTAGAAAGGCTGCATTATAGCAAATAACTTCAACTGGGTTGGCCTTTAAGTCTTATGCCATGCTAAATTTCTACCATCAGTGTATAGCCTAAATCTATGATTCCTGGTTGTAGTGGAAAATGCCATCAGGTTACAGGTTACTTATTTATTTATTACTCATTTGTACCGCCCTCCCCTAAGGCTCAGGGCAGTTCACATGGAACAGAAACAAAGAACAGTACATTGAACTCTGTGCTTATATCAAATAAAGGTAATAATAGTGTTGGCAATAAACAGAGAAACAGTAAGCAATCTAACAGACTCATGATTAGTCAGCATATGGGTTCAAGGGAGGGAGATTGGGGGGGGGGGGTTGATGTTGTTTAGCTTCAGTTGACCTCAACCAAATGCCTGGCAGAGGAGCTCCCTTTTGCAGGCCCTGCAGAACTGTTTTAGTTCCATTAAGGCCCTAATCTCCTCTGGGAGCTTGTTCCATCAGGTGGGGGCCAGAATAGAGAAGGTTCTGGCCCTGGTTGAGGTCAAGTGGACTTCCTTGGGCCCACGGATCACTAGCTGGTTAGAGGTGGTGGAGTGTAGAGGTCTTTGAGGGGCGCAGGCAGAGAGACAGTCCTTCAGGTATACTGGGCCCAGACCATGTCTGATCTTGAAGGTGATTACCAAAATATTAAGCCTGATTGGGAATTTTACTGGTAACCAGTACAATTGTTGCAGAATGGGCCAGATGTGGGACCTCCATGGTGCTGCTGTGAGGACCCTAGCCGCTGCATTCTGGACCTGCTGTACTTTCTGGATCAGTGTTAAGGGTAGGCCTGCACAGAGTGAGTTGTGGAAGTCTAGCCTAGAGGTGACCATCATGTAGCTAGGTGTTCTGGTGCCAAGTAGGGAGCGAGTAGTTTGGCTTGGAGAAAGTGGTAGAATGTCAGCTGCGCTACTCTTGTAACCTGGGCTTCAATTGAGAGGGAAGCATCCAGGACTACCCCCAGGTTCCTGGCGGAGTGAGCTGCTGATAGCTGCACACCATCCAGGATGGGGAAATGTGCTTCCTCACATGGATTCTTCCTACCTAGCCATTGGGCTTCTGTCTTTAAAGGATTGAGCTTCAGATTAGTCTGCTTGAGCCAACTCATCACTGCTTCCAGGCCGCTGGCTAATACTTTGGGGGGAGAGTCAGGGCGATCATCCAGCAGGAGGAAGAGTTGGGTGTCATCTGCACATTGGTGATATCCTCGAGAGGGTGAAACTGTTGCCCTTAAAGAGGTAGCCCCTGCTTGCTTTACCAGCCCTGATCTTTTGTTATTTTGGCATATAACCAGTATGCAACGCAAAAATACCATAAAAAATGATGTAAATTTCCCAGAGTATTCAGGAACACTTGTAGTGACAACACACAATGAAGAAACACAGGAAAAGAATGAAAGGGGCATGTTTGTTCATCACTAGCTCTCTAATCCTAAAAATAAACCAACTAGCAAACATCCATCCAAAGTTAGTCATACATAATTGTCAATGAAATCACCAGTACAAATTTGACTAGATTAACTTGTCAAATTGCTTTTCACAGGGCTTAGGTGGGACAAATTGTTTTAAAGGAGCCATTGTTTTAAAGAACTTTGGCTTGCAGTTTAGTGGGTCTGATTATGCAGTTTTGATTTTCACCACATTGGATTCTAAATGTAGACTCCAAATTTGCACCCGGCATTCGGCATCTGTGGTTTTTTCCCATCACTGGTCAAGACTCCAGTCATGTGTTTTACATTTGTGTTGGGTGAGAGAACAGTGCCACCTCCTGTCACTCCTCCCCTTTTATTTTTGGCTTGAGCATGTGCAATAATGCACTTGTACCACAATGCAATCAAGTTGTAGAATTGTACCCCCCTCATTCGATTCCAATTGCACTTGAATCACCCAAGCGGGGGGGGGGGGGCATTTCTTGTGTTGATGTGTGTTCAGTCATCATGCATACATGAAGACAAAGCATGTCAGCTGCTATTACACAGCTGTTTATCTGCATAATGTTATGAAGTACCCTGTTGCATCTTAAATCAGGAAAGTGAAGTATATTTAGATGCTGGAGAGGGTGATGGGGAAGGCTAGGGGACATATGTGGAGTCCTTGGCTTTGATTCAAGTTTAACATTCTGGAGCATTCCCAGAAAGTTCTGGTAATTACCTTCAAGGCCATACGCGGTCAGGGCCCAGTGTATCTGAGGGACCGCCTCCCTGCCTATGCCCCCAAAAGAGCTTTGCACTCTGCCACCACCAACAGGCTAGTGGTACCTGGCCCTAAAGAAATCTGCCTGGCCTCAACCAGGGCCAGAGCCTTCTCTGTCCTGGCCCCCACCTGGTGGAATGAGCTCCCAGAGGAGATCAGGGCCCTGACGGAACTAAAGGAATTTCGCAGGGCCTGCAAAAGAGAGCTCTTCTGCCAGGCATTTGGCTGAGGCCAGGCACAATCAACAACATCTGCCCCCTCCCCCTCCCCCAGAAGACTCTGGACCTGTTTGTATTATTATTGTTTAATGTTATACTTTTACCCTGTTATTTATATGTATGGTTTCTTGTATAGTTCTCAGTTTTATGTAAACCACCCTGAGCTTTCGGGGAGGGCGGTATATAAATGTGAAGAATGAATGAATGAATGAATGAATGAATGAATGAAGGAAGGAAGGAAGGAAGGAAGGAAGGAAGGAAGGAAGGAAGGAAGGAAGGAAGGAAGGAAGGAAGGAAGGAAGGAAGGAAGGAAGGAAGGAAGGAAGGAAGGAAGCGGGCACTATTGTTATTGCAAGTTTGCACTGCAATGTGATCATATTGAAAATTTTGAAAAAAATATGGAGGGGGGAGGGGGCGGGTGGGAGGAGAGGCAGTAGGTAGAATTGATACATCATAACTTGAGGCAGAACTGTAGGAGGAAGCAGACAATTTCTGAGCTTCCTCGGGATAACCATGAATTGCCTTCCAAGGGGAGGGGGAGTAATCATGGTTTCTGAAGATTCTCAAACTGCACGGCAAACAGGGGATTGCATTTGGATCTGCTCCTTAAAAGCCCAATTTTTGTGAGAAAGGTTTGTTATTCTGTGGGACTTTAGGAAGGCCACTATGGCAATTTTTGTGACTGTGGAAAGAGTCTGGGTGTTGAATCAGATTTTGCACCCCATGCCATTGAACTAGTCTTCTTATAAGGGGAAAGGAAACTCTGAATACCAACCCTCCAGACCTCACAAGATCTTTGAAGAGTAAATGTATTCATTCATTCATTCATTCATTCATTCATTCATTCATTCATTCATTCATTCATTCATTCATTCATTCATTTGATTTATATACTACCCCTCGCTATGATTTCTCTTATGTTTATTAATGCTATAAAAGTATCTTAAGTCCTTCCTGTAAAGAATTCTTGGAACAGAAGTTTTGATGAGAGTTCTGAGAATTCTGTGTTAATCCTGTCTGCCCTACCATGGAAAATTATAGTTCCTGGTGAAAAAGTCATAGCTATTAATCAATTTAAATCAGTTTCGATCTGTACTGTGCATATCAGTTTAAATCTGTTCTATGTCCTTAAGTATCATCCTCCACGATTGAGAGGGCTAGGGCAATTCTGTGTGCATGAAGTGAAGAATATCTATAACTTTGCCTTTTTAATATAATTATTTTTATTTATTTATTTATTTATTAATCATACTTCTATACCGCCCTCCCCGGAGGCTCAGGGCGGTTTACATTATAACAGAAAACAATACATAAAACAGTCTGTAGAACATGTATAACTGATAACTAATAATTGTAACCAAATAACAACACAGTATAACAGTAAACAATATAGTAATACAAACAGGTCCAGGGCTTATTGATGCATTATGAATGCAATGAAAGAAGGCTTTGCTTCTGAATATAAGAATGATGCTGGAAAATGTTTTATTTGCAAGGTGGCTCATGACACTCCTGGTAGCAGGTAAGCTGGTTCTGGGTGCAGATGATGTTTGATAAAGAATGTCGTTTCAGGATGTTCTGTAGCATAAGGCTGTGTTGAAATCACAGTGTTGTTGTCTCTCTAAAAGAGCATGACTCAGTATCTGCCAAACGATTTATGAAAGAAGGTAATTGTCATCCAAACATCGGAATAAAGTCATTCAAGTACATTTTCTCTAAAATGTTAAGATACTGCCAGGGAAGCAGATTGCAGCCTCTGTGGATTTCCTGCTGGAAGGGGACTGAAAGTTCGAGACGGAGACTGCAACTATCTTGAGATTCTTGTCACCATGTACAAAGCTTTCTCAGAGGCCACTGCAGCATACTGTGTAAGTTTTAAAATGCTAGAGACAGTATCTGTATTTTTAAACAAGGTGTTCTGGCAGTTGGTCTGGAGATAATAAGGTGAAATAAGGTGTTTTGGCATTTGGTCTGACATACACTAAATAGAGTGGTGGAGTGTGAGTAGTGAGGTTGCTAAAAATGTTGCCTTCTTCCAACATCTTCCTGGACCCCTCTGGTTTTGCACCTTTAACACTGTTTTCTGGAGAAAGAGATTTGAGTCACTCCTGGATTTTGTTAGCTTCTCTCATATGTCGAAACAAGAATCTCTTTACTATGCTAAACCATAAAAATACTTGTAATGGCATTTGTGAGGAACTACTCTGAGTTAATGGAAGGCGAAAGAATTTCTTACAAAGAGAGCACACAACAAGGATGTGAAAGACAAGCTGGGACTGACGCTTACTTTGATCATGACATATTTACCATGGATGGTATTGCTTTGCAGGGGGGTATTTGTCACACCTCAGTAAGGACACCGACACAACTATTTTGGTGTAAAATTGGCCACAGCCTTTTATTACCATCCACTCAGCCCCTTATGGGGCCCCCCTGCCCCGGGGTGGACAGTGTGCAAGCTTGGCCGCCCCATTAACAGATCCATCCCATTTTCCCAAAGCAGGCTGTGACAATTACAAATTACAATTCTCAACTCAACAACATATTTATTCCCACAATGAAACGAACCAACTAAATTAAGGGAGGGTGGGAGGGATTTGCTGCTCTGGCCACCGAGAAGGGGAAAAGAAGTAGAGTGAGCACAGATGACCCATATAAGGGCAAATGCCCTGCCCCACCCCTGGCCACCTCACGCAACCATGCTGCCATGTCATCCACTGGGGCTGGTAGTCGTGAGTGGGCTCTCTTGTCCTTCATGCCGCTCCACCCCCCATGGCAGCAAGGCCCCCTCATTAAGGACTCAGGTGTGTTTATACTCCCTAGGATGCTTGTGGGCAATGCCATGGAAAATGATAATAGAGATCCACCTGGTAAGTAAATCCACTTTGTATTACTTTCCACAGAAAGCCCATTTTGGTGGAATACACTGGTGATTGCAATTGCTCTCTGGGCATGAAATACAGCTATGCTCCTTTGCATGTGAAAATAAAATATTTGCCTGTTGGATTCTTTCCTTTTCTTCTTCTTCTTCTTGGTGGGGTCACTCAGCTGCAAGCCACTTCTTATGTTCAGTAGAGTTTAAGTGTGGTTTGGTGGTGAAGAGCATTTGCACAGGAAATAGCTTGCATGTGGATCAGGATTGAGTGTATCTATCAATCAAAGCCAAAGCTTGCAATTACCAAACCATTCAAAGTGGCTTGAAACTCATACACTATACCATAAATAAATGGTACAGACTAGAGTTTTGAAAAGATATGGAGGCATATAGAAACATTGTTTCCCATAGGATGTGCAATCAGTTCCATAATCCCAGTTTCATTTCTGCTCCAATGCAGATTTTTGATGCATTAATAAAAAACATAAATGAAGGTTATAGTAAAATAAACATGCACATGAATTCATAGCAACAATGTATATATCATGCCACCACCAGTTTTCTGAAAAGATGTGTGATCTCATTGCACTGGAGAGAAACAAGTGTGTCCTTGGTGGTAAAGTACACTGTACCTGCCCGCCACAGTGGAATATTTAGCCAGCTAAACTTAAACAATTTTAAAAGGATTTTGACCTTTGGGGTTATGCAGTGTAAAATGTTTGGCGTTTGGAACAATGTTTGTGTAACATATTGATCTTGGATGCTATCAATTGCACTTTGTTCTCCATTACTGTATTTATTTATTTATTTATATATATATTTAAAAATAAAAATAAATGTGTTGAAATTTTGTGCTGCCGCTCCTGGCCAGCCAATCCGCAGTGGCTTAAAACAACAATTCCAACAATAAAAGCCAAAGAACAATATCATTAAAAATCATCCCCACCCTCCCCAACTTACTCTACCTTCTATCTGCTATATGTCCAGGGCAGATGCCTTAAACTGGAGTATCAGAGGAGGGGCTATAGATATTTCCTCAGCACAGCCTCAGCCATATGCCTGGTTTAAGAGCTCCATCTTGCAGGCCCTGCGGAATGATGTCAGTTTCATCAGGGCCCTCAGCTTCTCCAGAAGCTCCTTCTACCAGGTAGAGACCAGGACCAAAACGGCCTTGGCCCTGGACAAGGCCAGGTGAGCTTCATGTGGGCAAAGCAAGGGATCTCCATCTATTTAAACCCAAATAGCATCATGTGCTGCATGGGGCATAGGGAATCAGGCAGTCCCTCAAATACATTGGACCCAGACTACAAATGGCCTTAAAGGTCAGCACTAAAACTTTGAACTTGATCTAGTAACCAACTGGTAACCAGTGCAGCTGCCTCAGCACTGGCTGGATGTGGGCTCTCCAAGATATCCTTACGAGAAGGATACCAGCTGCAATTTCTGTGTCAGAGACAAGGGAAGGACCATACAGAGCGAGTTATAGAAATCCGCTCTGAAGATGCCTGTCTCATGGATCACCATGGCCAGGTGTTCCTGGGACAGATAGGGTACCAGTAACCTCCCTTAGCATAGATGAAAAATGCCATTTGGGCACTCTAGTGACTTGTGCCTCCAAAGACAGGGAGGCATCAAAAGTCATACCCAGATTCCTTCAATTGCACCCTATCCTTGGTGGGCAAATGTGCTTCCCTCTCCTACCAAACCGCAGGATGTCTGTCTTTGAGGGATTGGGTTTCAGCTGGAGTTGGGGCAGTTGTCCATCGATAATGCTGGGTGTCATCAGAGTGCTGACAACAACCTAACCCAAAGCTCTGGACAAGCTGGGCCAGAGGGTGCAAGAAGATGTTAAATAGTTTGGGGGAGAGTATGGTGCCCTGTGGAACCTCACAAGGTTAGGGGTTTTAGTTTTTATACTGGCCATCCCTGGAAGCAGACTTGGGCTGGTTTACAGCAATAAAACATCTACGGTGTTAAAAGTACATACGCAAGATCTTTATTGGCATATACAGAAAGACAGTCTAGTTGATAATACTTATAGCAGTAGTACATATAGCAAATAGAAATTTAGTTAATAAAACATAATGTGAGATAAGGTTTCTGTCAGCAGCACTGCACAGACATAACCTGTCTTCAAAAGGTATTCCCCAAAATCTATTTTCCAAAACTGTCAAAAGCATTATAGTGTTAAAAGTACAAGAAGCACATTAAAAATGATCAAATCTAATATAAAACCCTCCTTCCCACCATCTGCACCAATCCTGCCCACCGATAAGGTCATTAGCATAATAAATATGCCCCCACAAGAAGAAAAAGGTGTGTGTGTGTGGGGGAATGAGAGGAGAGGAGAGAAGAGAGGTTCACTTGATATTTAGACCAGCATGAAACCTCCATGTTCTTTAATATCCTTACTCAATGACTTCTCTACATAAAGGCTATTTAGCCATGCAGCTAGCTTTGAGTACACATTAATATACTGAGAGTGCTTATGCTCATTTTTATATCTCTAAATGCCATCTCTTTGTGCAGGGCCTTGAAGATGTAAAACACTATGTGCGGTAAGTGCTAAGTTATTATAGATTCCCTCTTTCTCCAAAGCACTTTGGGAAATCAATATGTTACTCTGGAAGACTGCATTGTCTCAGACTGATCTGCTCTCTTTTATGGCTAAACAGAGAGATGAAGAATTAAAGGTTCACTATGCTTTCCAGAATTTCCAGCTAATGCAAATTACAAATAAATGAATCTAATTTATATATATATCCTTTCCATCTTAAGAGCCTAATCAAAGACTGTCTCTCAGTTACCTTTTAAAAATCAGCACAGACTCATCTGAAGATATGCAAAAAAGTAACAGGAAAATCCTTTGGAAAGGCCAGCAAAATGGATAAGTGTTTTCAAAATCCTCTTGTTTATGGAGATGTCAATTGGTGACACATGAATTATAGTTCTTACATTCCTTTTCTATATATCAAAGAGGGATCCAGCAAGCAGATATGCTGGGAGCCTAAATAGTAAGGAAAGCAGGGGAGAAGAGATTCCTTGCAAATTAGAGAGACTGCCTGCCACTACAGGGCAATATTGTGTGGTCAAAAGGTCTTTTCTAGCCTTTGAAAACTGGATTTGGAGGTGTGTTTCCATTGGAAACTATCCCCAGCAGTGGAAGGTAATGCAAAGATGCTTCTCTAGAACAATGAAAAGGGGGATTAAACTGGCCCCTCCCCTAACACTTGCAGAGGCAAGATGAGCCTTCCCTTCCAAAAGGACTTGAGAGACAAGGAAGAGTTGGGCTCTGTTACACAGTACCATTAAGTAAGCCATCTTTCTTTGAAGACTTTGGGGTTGAAGAATCCCCAAATCACTATTTTAAAAAGTCTGATAATCAACTAACAAGCTTGACCTATGTATGGATTTCAAAACATGGAACAGCTTTCAGAACACCATAGCTGTTAACACTTCTGTCTGTCAAATATGTTCAAAGGAAGCAGATGAAAAAGGTGATAATCCCAAAGAAAGCAAATGCTAAGAGAGAGAACGAGAGGCAAGTGTCTTTTCCTTTGGTGAGAGTGTGTCAGTTGCTCAAGGATGAAGCTTTCTATCATGGCTGCTGATGGAAAATATGCTATGGGGATTTTCTGTGCACCAGCAAAAATAGTGTTACGCCAGCTGAATGGCGTAGCACTAAACATTATTGCGCCTCCAAGCACCTCCTCACCTTTTTGCTGTCTTGCTTTCTTCTGCTGCCTTTTTGTGCTTCTCACCCTCCACGTCAGCTGCTGGAAATGGCGGAAGAGAACAACACGCTTTAAACGTGACTCTCTTCCGCCTGTCAATCAATCCAGGCAGCCAATACCCTTTCTATATGTTTTAAAGGGCCTGCAAAGCCCACTAATTTTTTAAAAATGCATAGTTCTCCGTTTAAACGCCTATGCATCTGATCATAGATGCATAGTGCTTTTTATAATGCTACCCCTTATGGAATTCTGAGTCTTGGATCGTTTAAAAATTAATCTCATTCCTGATTTTTTTTGTGGGGGAGGGGGACTTTAGAGGCATGCTTTGTATTACAACTTTTGGAAAAAAAATTATTTCTAGCATTGTATGCATGCTTGTCTGCCTATTTATTGCTCCAAAAAGTCAGACATTAAAAAAAGACATTCCCGTTCCTGGGAACAAGGGAAAGGGAGGTGGGGTGAGGGCAGGATCAGGCAGGATCGTGCATTTGAGCCTCCATACCTTCCATCTGCAGGTTGTCTGCTGGTTGCTCTCCTATTGTTGTTGTTGTTAGGTGCGAAGTCATGTCTGACCCATCGTGACCCCATGGACAATGATCCTCCAGGCCTCCCTGTCCTCTACCATTCCCCGGAGTCCATTTAAGTTTGCACCGACTGCTTCAGTTACTCCATCCAGCTACCTCATTCTCTGTCGTCCCCTTCTTCTTTTGCCCTCGATCACTCCCAGCATTAGGCTCTTCTCCAGGGAGTCCTTCCTTCTCATGAGGTGGCCAAAGTATTTGAGTTTCATCTTCTTTGCTCTCCTATAGCTCACGCTAAATAGGTTGGGGAATCCATTTTATGCAATTCTGAAATTAGCACTTTAGAATAGAGGATGTAGCAAGCCAGTTACTGCCTAGACTCTGGATGTTGGTGATGTAATATGGAGGGGCTGGAATATAAAGACCACGTACGGTAAACATTTCACTACATTGAAAGGGTGCAGAAATGTCCTCTGTTTCTCCTCCCCAACTTGACTGGAAAGTTTGGCTGGACCTTAGTGGGACTGAGGGACTAGGCATGTTCCATATAGGGATGAGAATGAAAGGTTTATGGGCTTGGGGAAATTGGAGTCCCATTCTACTGTACCTCTGTACTTTGAAAGTAGGTACCTGACATCAATAATAATGATGATGAAGAAGAAGAAGATAGGCATGCTTTTTGACACATCCAGAAGTATTTTGCTTCTCTATTCAGGCTGTCTTATACCGTTTATGCACTGGAGGTTTCATGCCGGGCTGCAGGCTGGAGTTTTAGTCGTGGCAGATTGCCCCACCTCTTCCTGAACCCACACAGGGGAGCCTTTGGCCCAGTGCACCTCATCCAACCCCAATTTGTGCTCCTGCATGGGAGCTGGGGCAGTGAAGTTCACAGTGCATAAACGGTCTTAATGAAGCCCTGCTTAGAATACTGCATCTTTCATTCTGACTTCATTGTAGGATCAACATTTTGAAATTTACTACTTAGCTGCTTTACTAGCTGAAGTCTGTGAAAATCGTAGTCTTTATCAGTTCATTTTAAGGCAGATCATTAATGATGTAGTGGAACAAAGTCCACGTTAGTGGAAGAAAATCAAATGCCAAAGAGGAAGATTCCAGTGCTATGTTGTTGTAAACCTTGACCATCTCTTACACATGCAAGACTGATATCTACCAGAAGCAGAAGTCTATTTAATTGTGCGCTTTGGGCACTATGGACATGTGTAAATGCTGTGGACAACATGATGGTGCTCATCATCGTCATGTCTTGCTGATTAGCTTCCTGGAACATATGGCTGGCCATTGTCTTCTTTCAGAGACAGAATAGTGCACTTGATCCCACATGCCAGTCCTCTATTCTTGTTCGAATCTTGCTTTTTTGGATTGGATGCTTCTTGCCAAAGGGAGCCTTTTGTTCTTCAGATGCCTAAGCATTTCATTTCAACACCTGCTTTTTAAGGTAGTTTAGCTTCCATTGTGACATGCAAATGTGGATTTAAAGAGATCACTAGTGTAAGTGATTGAAAAGCTCATTGGAATGTCTCTGAACAGAGTGTGTGTATGTGTGTGTGTGTGTGTGGGGGGGAGCCATGTTTCCTTTTAGCATTGTGAGTGCCCAGCTTCCAGAGGCTCTAAATGGAAAATGGAAGCACTGTTAATACTGAAAGCTTCACTTATCCTACCATCTGCTGAGGGGGAGAGAGAGAGAGAGAGAGAGAGAGAGAGAGAGAGAGAGAGACTTACCATCCAATAGCTATCAAGAAGTGGCATAATAGTTTTATGTACCCTGGTAATGCCATTTGGCTCAGGAAAAAAACCTGCCCGTTACAATCCCAGTAAACAGAAATGACCACATCTTAAACTAAGCCACTTCTGGAATCCTGTATTGTCATTTTTGAAGGGAAACCAGAGATATACTAAGAGATAGGGAGAGAGTCCTTGCATTAAGCTGGCATGTGCCAGGGGATAAATGGCTGGCACTAGCAACGATGCATGGCGGGGGAGTCTTTAACTGTTTGCTACCGCCAGCTGATGTCTCTCTAAACACCACTGCCAAGAAGCCAAAACTGGAAGCAGGTGCAGGGCTAGAGGAATGGAATGGGGGAAGGGGAAGGGGGGGGGGGAATGAACAGAACTTCTGTTGTTGAAATTCTGTTGCCTTCATTAAGATCTAAACAATGCTTTACTTTAAACTCATAGAATATTTTTAGCTTGATAGACTACTGCAAACCCAGTCTGACAATCCTCTCCCATTGATGCACTGAACTAAAAGATACCCTGTTCCCCGCCCCTTCTGCAGGGTTGTGGATTGTGTAGCAGAATGTTGTATGCTGATTATAGCAGCTTTGCTTGCGAGACGGAGAGCATCTGCTTCTTAATGTGCCTCCATCATCCCACCCCCAATCAAATAGCTCTTTGGAAACTTCCACCTCCCTCTATCCAGGGCCTGGGAAAAGAGCCTGTTTCCCCAACTTGGAGTCTCCGTCTTTACCGTGCCATGTCACCAGTTCAGGCATTGTAGTATGCTGCCTCCTGATAAGAAAGAAGGCAGGAATCAGCAATGCCAAAAATTTACATTCCTTTCAGAGGCACAGACAAGATGTGCCACTCATGTTTGCAGCCAAAGCGATTCTGTGGTCTTCCTTATGCTCTGATTAATGGCATGTGCTCAGTGGGTGAAATCAAGGGCAGGTTTGGGGTGTGTGATTATAGGAACAGTCAGAAGTATTGTGCAGGATTTCCTAATAGGGAGATCTCGCTCTCTTGACTATGCACATAGAAAACAAACAACCAGCAAGGCACATAAAAGGAAGTATATGTTTCTAGCATGTGTGTTTTATTGACGGAAGTGAAACCTTTGGTTACACTTGTCTTTTTGGCATTTTGCTTGTTGGTTGCACTGCAATAACTCTCTTGAGTACTGAGGTATCAGAATTAATTTTGGAACACATATTCCGGATGCAATTCTCTGGGTAAGGCTAGATGTGATGGATTTCACAGTCAAATAACAGATGCCTGGTGCTATGAGTTGGATCAGGCCCAGATATGGAAGGGTGAGGAGGTTTAAATGTGTCACTTCTGCATGGTTTTATTAATAGCTAAAATTATTCTTGCCCTCCCCTGTATATATTAACCTTTTAAAAGGAAAAAAAATAAGTAATTTGTCTTTTCCCTGCCTTCTTTTTTTTAAAAGTGAAGGTGGTGGTGGTTTCCCTTTGCAAAACATGCCCTTGTGAAATAGTTATATCGTCTGCCCACATGGCTCACATCTGAACTGGAGTTTTGTACAGCTATAAAACACTTAAAAATATCTGATCACGTTTTAGGTTTGAACACCAAGCAACACCCCCATACCCATTTTTAAGGCAGGAAGTAGAGATGTTGGCCAATCAGAACACAGAGCAGCCTATTGCTCTTTCTCTGCCTATTGAAAACTTTTAACCCTTCACTCTTACTTTTATTTCAACACTTAGAACCCTATTTTTATAATGCTGTCCATCACAGCAACTTACATCATTCTCTTCTCCAATTTATTTTCATAAATACCCTGTGACAAATTAGGCAGAAAGATAGACTGGTTTGGAGTCATCCAGTGAACTGCCATGCCTGAGTGGGGATTTGAACCTGGGTCTCATAGATCCTTGACTCACTGTACCGCACTGGCTTTTATGAGGTGGCTGCTTTTGAATAATGACTAGCAACCCTGGATGAGTCATGCAAGTTATATGGTAGCAAGTCTCCCAGTGGTAGTTCCCAGACCTGGTGCCAATGAGTTCTCTCAGCCAAAACAGCCTCCTTCTCCTTCCTTTTACTAACAAACAAAAACTTAAAGATTGGTAATACTGTTGTAGCTATCTAGCATCCCCAACAACAGGGGTAGTCAACCTGTAGTCCTCCAGATGTTCATGGACTACAATTTACTGGCAGGGGCTCATGGGAATTGTAGTCCATGAATGTCTGGAGGACCACAGGTTGACTACCCCTGCCCAACAACATTGTTGAGAAAGCATTTGTTTCTTAATGCTATAGGCAGTTCTATTATGGGATGTATTTCAGAGTTTTCTACAAAGCTGGGTTTTTTCTCAGAGTTATAGAAAGATCTGTCTTATATGTTCATGACTCAGTCTCCAGATTTAAGTGTCCACAGATGGTGTCCTACTGGGAATTAAATATCTTGACAATATAATATACCTTGAGGCTTGAAATATCACCATGAGAATTGATAGATTTCTCAATAATGTAAATAAATTATTAAAGAAGAGATGATAAAGATATATATTTTGTTGCTCTTTCTTAGTCAAAAAGTAGGAAAAGTAGGAAAAAATCCTATTTGTCACCCTTAGTGCAAACAAAGAACAGGGTAACTTCTATAGTTAGCCATGAGTTAAACTCAACTTTCATATTCATAAGCAATTAATAAAGAAGTGCTGTTAGAACTTGTTCAATTAGGAAGCAGCCTGAACCACACTTGTTCGTAGATACTGTCAATGATGAACTATCCCATCTTCTTTCTGTATGGTTCTGCATTCATAGGTCATTGGGCATTGCTCTTTAAATCTGATCCAGTATGGCTCTTCTTTATCTGACTTCTTTTTTTTTGTTTCTGTTTTTTAATGAGCCAACAAACATGACACATGCTTTTTACTACAGTGGTGCCTGCTACAGAAACCATGGAGTTACTTGGCATAAGGAGGTTAGAAAAAAGCCATCCCCTGAGTGTTTCTATGATTTTCCTCACTTCCTTTTCCTTACTGATACTGTATGGTATTGTGAAAATCTTCTGTGGGCAATGTTGGTGTTTTCACTTGAAACATTTGATTTGTTATGAAAAAAGTAAAAAACTTGCTAAGGGTGACACAATACAACTTAAGGGAAAACATTTGCCTTGCTTACAGCATTCCACACTTCAAGGTCATGTCTTCCACTTTCTGGAGGCCACTTCTCATTTCTGAAAGCAGTACATGAGAGATATGTAAATGTCTCCATGCCCCCTTTCACACACACACATATATATTATTTATTTGTTTATTACATTTTTATACTGCCAGCTCCCGGGCCAGCCAGCTCATGCACAACAGAGCAAAATCATAAAAACATAGGATGGCAAGATTACCACCTTGCTGATAATACAATATAATAAAATAAACACCGTTAAAAAAGACAAAGATGGCAGACATAACAATTACTGTTAATTGTTATTATATTATAATTGTGGTTTTGTAATCTTTTGATGTTTTTTAAAGTTGTTTTGATGTTATGTAATGTTCCATGTAAGTTATAATGTTCTGTGTAAACCGCCCAGAGCTGCAAAGAAATGGGCGGTATAGAAATCTAAATAAATAAACAAACAAACAAACAAACAAACAAACAAACAAACAAATAAATAAATAAATAAATAAATAAATAAATAAATAAATAAATAAATAAATAAATAAATAAATTCCTAACAGACCCATATTCCTCATTCACCTATTCTTGGCAATGTCCAACAGATGTAAAGCTGGGGCGGTGGATGGCCCCAGGGGGATCCAGGTGCCTCAAGGGTAGGGGAGGACCTGATCTTATAGCCCAATATTCAGCTCCGCCTCAACCAAGAACTGGGAGGCTGGGAGGACAATAGAGCAACACCGTACGTTTCAAGGACTTTCCCCGCTGAGTCTCCTTCCTCAGATCTGCCAGACCCAACAACTTCATGGGTCTCTTTCCTATCTTTGGACAATGTAGTTGTATGCTATCCTGGGACAATGGATCTTCTCGCCTCTTCTTTCTCTGCTACTCTTGTGCTGTTTGTATCCCTGGGTAAAACCTCTGACAAATAACACACTGGTTCATGAAAGCTTATGCCAAATAAACATGTTAGGGGAGTTTTCAAAATCCTAATATAACACATGCACCCCTTTCGCCATATTCTATCTGGGAAAGGAAAAGATTCACTTAAGGCTTTAGGGTACCAGAGTATGCAGTTTTAATAAGATAGTCATCTGGAGGCTAGCAAGAGAGCAAGCTGGCATTATGAGCAAGATTCAAAGTTCTTCTTTTATAGGATAAAGCAGAAAAAGGTCAGGGTCTAGAATTCCAAAAGAATGTTCACTAATTCCATCCTTAAACATAATTCACTTTTACCTTCCTTTCAAAGTACATCTTGAATTCCTTTGAGGGAGCAAAAGAAAACATACCCTCTACACATATTTCATGTGAAATAGGAATGGAACAGACCCTTGATTGAGAGATGGTTGCCTAGCATAACAGTTTTAGGGAGGATCAAGCCACCAGAGGCCATTATAAAAATAACCAAACCTGCTTGAGAGTGTAACTTTCATGATACATGGAAAAATCCTTATTAAACTGTGTTAGTTTTCAAGATGCCACAAGAGTCTGCTATTTTTCTGTCTTTGTTGATTTCCCCCTACCTATATTATGCAATAAATGCCAGTAATACACACGTGCTTGGCTAAGACTCCTCTTTAGCTCAGATATCAACTGGCATTCTAATTGCTTCCAAAGGATAGTTTATAGGTGCACTGTGACCAAGTTGTAGGTCCCCCCATATTTGATGTCTTGCTTTGTGTTCAATATTATTATAATTCATTGGAGATAAGTGGGATTTTTCTCTGATGTGACTATGACTCATGGGATGGTGTGAAAAAGGTGGAAGAGAAGCCCTTAGCTTTACTGTTCATTCTTAATCTTTTAGTCCTAGTTATAAGGAAGAATAGTCTTTGAATCTATTCTCTTGTGATAGAAAAAATGGCCCTCTTCTAATCCCCTTCCTAATGTTCTTTGTGGACCTCTTCTAATATAGGAAAAAAATCTATAAACTTCTTTCATGTATAAGGTTTTGGATTTAAAATCCATGAACCAATTCTTTTACAGGGTTAATGCACACTGTCAACAAATGGGATAGAATGCTTTTAGATACAGATTTCTTGATCACTTCAGCTATCAGTCATCTGATTTTATTTCATGGCATTTAAGAAAGCATCTCAAACTGAGCACTTTGCACGGTGTTCTTTTCCCGTTTGGATAAGAATGTGGCTGATTACAAGCTGCAAACAACGAGTGCTCTAGTACGCATATACATATAGATAAAACATCAGTTAGCACAAGCACTCCATCATAAAGTCATGAAACTGCTAATGGGATAGATTTCTATAAATGAACTAATTACCAAGCAGAGTAATAAGAAGGAAAATAACATAGTTAAAAAATAAGGTAATGCAGCCAAGACCTATTAAATGAAACCATAGATGGAGAGGACTTATGTCATCAGTCTTTGGAGTTTTTTACATGTTGAACATCATCCAAAAATTATAATCCACTGTTTGAAATATTATAGTAGTGGTGAGGGAGAAGTGGTCTCCCCATTATATCCCCATCGCCTCAGACTTTCACATCCTATTGCAAATATATCATGTACTATATCAAGTTCCCCATGGAATATGCCTTTTAAAATGCACCAAATTGAAGACTTAGTGTGTCTTGAATATAGCAAATTCCCTCAGGATATGCTATACTGTGATTTTATAATGTTGTATGTTTTTTTTACGGTTTTAGGTTCTCATTGGATAATGCTTATAATTGACACAGTTCTGTGCTTAAACTACTATATTGGTAAACAAATTATGTTTTTTTTTTATGGTCCAGGAGCCAAAGAGACTAATTTTCGGGGATATGAATTTAGTAATGTGCTCTGGAAATTTTCATTTCCTTTATTTAAATTATTTTTAAAAGAGCCATATTCTACCAGCCCCAAAGTCTATTGTCTCTTTGAGTGTAAAACATACTAGCCAAATGCAATGTCCAGATTCCAACCCCACCACCTCCCCAAAACCTGTGAGGGAGTAATGCACATTCCTCAACTCCAGCAGGAATAGGCAGGAAATGGCTGAGGGGAGCTAAACTCAAATAGTCATCAGGACCTAGACAGAAGAGCACTGGGTTCTGAAGCTCCTGCTAGAGTTAACAGTCTTGAGATGGAGGGTGCAGTTCTCTTGGAATCACAACTGATGTCCAAATTACAGTGGTCAGTTCCCCTGGAGGAAATGGCAGCTTTGAATGATGGACTTCATGGCATTACATCCCTACTAACCTCCCTTCCCTCCTCAAACCTTCCTGTTCCTGGGCACATACCCAAATCTTCAGCACTTTCCCAAGCCAGAGTTGGCTATTCTAGTCCCTATTATGTGGGCATAAACTTCTCCTGCCCTAACAAAAATCCTGGCCCCAAGTTTTACCTCTTTGTTTTATGATGACCAGGACTGCAGCATGAAAGCAGTGAACCAATTCCAGGAAATCTTTTACCGGAATGAATGGTTTGGCAGGAGAATACACGAATGAAGCCCCCTGTGAAAGGCCCCCCCCCCTTTGGAGAAGAGAGACTGTTGTAGGAACTCCATTGGCCCAGGGCAGTTTGCTTAGTGAAATTAATAGTCCACTGTGCAACACTGCCATCCTGTGCCTTCCATTCTACATCTTAGTTCATGCCCCTTTCCTGGCAGAAGCTTCGTTAGTGAGACCAGCATTAATGGGCCTGTTTCCCTTTCCAGGCCTCACTTCTCACAAGCACAGTGAAGATCAATAGGGAAAGGATTACTGCTAAAAGTCTGGTTGTTATATTTTGGGAACAGGAGAACCTAGACTTCTGTCTCTTCTGCGAGGTTAACTGAGACTAGAAGGTTATCCGTTTCAGTGCAGTACACAGCTTGAACTGAAAAGGGTGTAAGATTCCCAAACTCTTTGCTCACTGTTGTTAACAGAAATCAACATTACAAGAACCTCATTCCCTTTTTTTTTTTGGCAAAGGTTTTGACAGTCAGTACTACAAAAACACGATATCCCTGAAGCACAGGGTGACTGGACTCCTGAGACCTTGTTTCCTGCAAACATAGTATATCCAGACAATGTAGTCAAGTGTGTGGGGGAATCAGAATCATGGAATTTGTACCTCTTTATTTCCTATAGGTAGTTCTAGTGGTAGAATGGGTACAGACAGGGGGAAAACACTGTCTGCAAGAAATACCTCTGTGGGTTTGAGTAAATCAGAGGAAGGTTGGGCTGGGATTGCCTTCATCCCTACCACCTCAGCATTAACTTCTGGAAAAAGAAGTCTGAGCTATTTCCTTGAGGAGTTTGAGTCAGAACAACAGAGACTTTGGGCTGAAATTTAGTTGACGATTCCCCCAAACTAGGTTGAGGGTTTCCCTTTAAAAACGGGTGTCTTTTTGTGGACAAAATAGAGAGAGCTAGTAAAAAAAAAAATCTTAGCACTTGGAATACAGCCATACATGGTGATTTTCTCTGCTTTGTATATACCCAAGGAAACCAAAAGGAGGCAGCTCAAGTTGGGGAAGATGCTTCAACTCATAGTGACTCCAGCTGTGTTTCCCTGCACCAGATGTGTCCCTTGAGTTCCCACCATAAAAATCATAATTTTGGGTTTCAGCAATTGCAGTGGGTTGAAATTGATATTAAATATCCTCTTGAGATGTGATAATATAGTCTAGCTTCTTTCATAACACTCAGATTCTGCATTGTAGAGTGGTATTCCATCTTCCTTATTTCAAATGTCCCTGAAAGCTGGTATAGTGGATAATAAAGAGATGCAGGCAGGCTACGGATGCTCGCAGATGGCAAAACTGCAGAGTTTCTGGCACTGTTTTCACCCTCCTGCACTCTGAATGCTTCCATCTTTCCTGGAGCCTGAGAAGGGATAGAAGAAGAAAACTATAACAAAGGTCCCATTCTGTAAACAATATATATGTCTTTTTTCTAAAATGTAAGGGTTTGAACAGTTAGAAGGGCCAAATTGAATCCTGAAAGATTTGCTAGAAGCATCGCATGAATGGAAGCTGTAGTGAATTTGGATGCTCTATATGCATACATTATGAGCCTCTTGTGGCGCAGAGTGGAAAGGCAGCAGACATGCAGTCTGAAAGCTCTGCCCATGAGGCTGGAAGTCTAATCCCAGCATCCGGTTCAAGGTTGACTCAGTCTTCCATCCTTCCGAGGTCGTTAAAATGAGTACCCAGCTTGCTGGGGGGTAAACGGTAATGGGGAGAACTGGCAAACCACCCTGTATTGAGTCTGCCATGAAAATGCTAGAGGGCGTCACCCCAAGGGTCAGACATGACCCAGTGCTTGCACAGGGGTACCTTTACCTTTATATGCATACATTATTAGCCAGGGTGTGAGTAAACCCTGTAAATGTTAGGTTATTGTATTCAATAGATACCTATTGAAAACTGGGTAAACATAGGTATAGATAGACAAAAAAGAAGTTTTTTTAAAGCTAGCTGTGGAGGGATTGGAACCAAGACAGAAATTCTGATTGCACCTGCTCTTATGCAATAGGAAATGCAAGAAAAATGTGGTGTAGTGGTTAAGAGCAGCAGACTCTAAGCTAGTCACAGTCCTCTCAAAACTATCTCAGCCTCACAGGGTGTCTGTTGTGGGGAGAGGAAGGGATTGTGATTGTAAGCTATTTTGAGATTCCTTGAGGTAAAGTGGCTTATAAAAACCTGTTCTTCTACTTTCATGAAATCAGGCTTGTTGGGTCAGATCCAGTACATGGGCAGAGCAATCCTGGGTTACACTTGCACTGCAGTGGCAAGCACAGCTACAGTACTGTTAATTGCTTCGCTAAGGGGATAGTTACATGGTGGTGAGATGGGGGAAAGGTCCCTCAATAGGGTTGCTGGGCACTTCTGCAGTGGCACTTGTGACAATCGCAGCACAGTAAGCTGTTCTGGCATTATTGCAAGGTGGGGGCGGTGTGATAGACATGGCAGGCAGGACCAATGGGAGTCATCAATAAGGAGGCCAAGGGGGGGTCACAGAAGCAATGTAACAGCTCCTGATACAAGCCCCTGACAGTGGGGAGGGGAACAGCCCTCATCAGTCTCATGGGGACCCCACAGTGGTGCTCATTACGTAGAATGCACAGAGGGTGACACAAGAATGTGGGTGTGAGGTCCATGCCATTGAGGGCATCCCTGTGCACACCCACAAGCCACCCCCACTGCAGGCACAGCAGGATGGGAGTGCTGGGAAGGCTCAGAAAGATTCAGACAGGTCCCCTGGTATTCTCTTGATATGCCCCTTTCTCTCACCTACATCCCTCACTATGTCAAGAAACCCCTACAGACGCCTGGCAGTTGCTGTTACAGTTACTGCAAACACATCCATTGCTGTCCCCTGGAAAACAAGACCTGCCACTTTAAATGGCTTTCCAGCCATACCCACTCAATTGCTACCCACATGGAGGAAAGGGTGGGTGTGAGCTGGGCTATGCTGGATGAGGGTACCATGCCTAGAGACCTGATGATCCTCCTACTGGGCCACCAGCAGCTTCAACACCTGGCCCAGCTGCCACTTCCCCCACCTCCCTTTCTGCCAGGGCAAGGCCTCTGCCATCTGAAGTTGTAAACTTTGCTTTCAGCATCGCCTCCTCCTCAGGTGACAGTGCTGGGGATCTGTAATGCCAAGTAGATGCAGGACCACATAGGCCGACATTGCTGTGTGCCTCCGCAGAGTCAGGGTTCATAATTGGTTCACAACATCAGCAGTGAACTTCAGGGAATAGGAACCTGGGCACAGGGGGGAAACAGCAGTCTCGATGTGCTTCTGATTTCTTGGTTGCAGTATCCTTTTGGTTGATGTTGGAGCCAAGGAACAGAAAATCTTGGATAATTTCAGTTTCTTCATTGTCCATTTTAAAGTTGTATAATTCTACAGTAGTCATTACTTTTGTCTTCTTAATATTCAGCTGTAATTCGGCTTTGACACTTTCTGCTTTAACCTTCAGCAATAGACGTTTCAAGTTTTCATTATTTTCTGTCAGTTGGCCAGCAGTTAAACTACTAAACTCTTTCTTATTCTTTTCTTTTCACCATTCCAGCTCACCATCTGTAACATAAATAAAGCCCAACTGGGGTAGTGGAAGGAGTTGGGACTCATCGCCTACCTGACTGGCCATCTGTCCAATGAACGGCCAATCAGGTAGGCTCTCCCGCCCCTGTCCACATTCCCCTCCAACTTCTTCCATGTGGAAGAATTACCATTCGGCTCTACTGGACTGACAGTGAAAGGTAAGCCAGCCAGCGAACAGGAGCTGGAAGGGAGGGGGGAGGAAGCCTGGGACTACAGGCCTGGTGGGAAGGGAGGGAGCCCCTGCCAGCTCTCGTCCCCACCCCAGCATGTCTGCGTCAGGGTGGGGGGAAGGCTAATGCCTGTTGTATTTTTTCTACAATGTGCTTTTCTGCTAGTTTGAAAACGATTGCCTAAGAGTCCTAGAGTGTGAGTATTAACTCTTCTTTAGCCACTTTAGTCTGAAGAAGGAACATTGAACAAATCAAAGGGAAATGGTGAAGTGACATCTCTTAAACATCAAATCAGGCTTCAACAGGACAGACAGCCATGTCAGTTGTGGGGGGAACCCAAACCATTTGGAAACCATAAAGACTGGAGGTTGGCCATCCTAGTAGGCCCCTCACCCTTCTAGAGCATATAGGCAGCTGTGGTCTAAATCTAGCTAAATTAAACTGGAGTTTCAATCCAAATGGGCATGTAAGCTGTCAGGTACAGCTAGATATGGATTTAAGACTTCCTGTTTACATTTTAAAATTGCTGCTTGAAAGAGACCCATCTTGTTCTTTTTAAAAATTAAAATATAAGAAGAGCCATTGTAGGTTCATCATATTGAGTCTGAATTCTTCACTCCCCTTTTTACCAAAATAAATCCTCAGCTGTGAGTTATTCATAGGAAAGAGAAGAACTATGCTTTTCTAACATGGCCTGACTTCATATTTATTGAGATAATGCAAGGCAATATTAAAGGTTTTACAGTACTGTACATTTCTTCCTGGCTCATTTCCACAAGAAAATGTGGCTTTAATTCTGTACATTTTGTACAATGGGCTTTGCTAGCATTGCACGTCATATATCCTGCAGAACTGCTTTGTTACTTTTATATTATTAAGAGTGGTCTTTTCTCCCCCACAGAGCATGGAATTTCATCAACACCTGGTGTTTGTTGGTCACATTTCATAGAAAGGGAAGGTATATTCTATAAGCAAACAGAAGAGCTATGGACAGAGTGAAAAAATGCAAACAGGATGTATAAATTCTAACGCTAGAATTTTCTGTTAAGCAGGATATATAGCACTGGAGTCAGAGTGTCAGCTGGGTAGAAGCCAAAAGGAAATAAATAATGGTGTTCTAGATTATTGCATTAATGAAAGTGGCAGCTGAAATCAGAAAGGGTTCTATAACTCTTTACTTGAACATAAATAAGAGCTTTAAGGCAATGTGCATTCATAATGCATGCTCTCCTTTAGAGGTGCAGCAGGACTCCAGCACTTAGAACTTTGGGCTGTACATTCCAAAAAACTGGTATATCCAGAGGTTACAGCCTCTTTTTACACTTCAAGTATGCTACTCTCCTATTCTAGCCACAAAACCAAGCCAAAAGAAAAGCAAATGAAAGATGAAGCCACATGAAATGAGTTTTATTTCCCCTCAAGACAAGATGGCAGCTGCAAGACTTCAGTGCCAGGGTGTCCACTCAGGGCCACAAATGCATTATTATTGTTGTTGTTTTTATTATTGTTATTGTCATTTATTAGACTTTTTACTCACCTCTCCCCACAGGCTCGAGGAGAATTACAGCATAACCCCCCCCCCAATAAAACCATACAGTAAAATCCATAAAACCCGAATGCACAGTAATACACAAAAAAATAAAAATAAAACAGATGCGGCAAAAACTCTATCAAAAACAGCGGGTGCTGATTACATTTTGCTACTGCTGCAATGCTGCTATGGGGGGGGGCAGATTTTCCTTGCAGCCCAGCCTCATTCAGCAACCTGGCGGAAGAGGTCTGTTTTACAGGCCCTGCAGAACGCTGTAAGCTCCACATATACAGGTCCACTTCTTTCCTGCCTCTGAAAACTGTTTTGGGGCATGACGCAGGAGACTGTGTTTCCGAGACACCAAATTGTGTAGAAGGCCTGAGGGAAGGAACGGGACTGACCATTAGCGGCACTCAGTGTTGGATGGCTGACTGCTGATTGGCCAGCTTCTCTGTCTCTAATTAGATGAACATTCTGCTCCAGCTCTGGGAGGCCACCACCTGCCTCTTGTATTCATCCTAGAGGCCTCATTAATGCAGTGAGAGACTGCATTGTTATCTGCCTGTTTTTTGGATATGAGTAAGGAAAACAGGATATTCATTTCATGCTTCAAGGGGAAATCAGTTGAGGGAAATCTAAGTGTGAAATCAAGGGAGGGCATGAATCATTTGAAAAGGAATTGATTAAGAGGTTTCTAATTGACTCTGAGTAAAAGTATTTGGGATCACTAAACCCTGAATTTCCCACTTGGTACCTCCCTGTGCTCCCAACACTTTCCCACATTTTGCCTGACTCTCTGGGTGAAAATATTCTTCAAACAGTAGGGTAGGGCACAGAAGAGTGTGTAAAATTAGTCCCTCTTGCTCATATCTTGCTTAAAACAGTTTCCCCAGCTTTACACATGATCCCTCTCGTGCATGTTGGGTTCCCCCCTGGTGCTTTTAAATACAATAACGAAAACTGAAAAATCTCAGCAGAACAAAGTTTGAGTCCAGGGGCAACTTTCAGACAAAGTTCTATTCAAGGTATAAGCTTTTGTGGGCAAGCACACTTCATCAGATTAGTGCTACTGGAGTCAAATGTCACTCTGCTGATTCAGACCAACACAGCTGCCTGCCTGAAAAATCTCACACACACACAGATCCTTCATTAGCACAAATCTCTCTTGCCTCTCCCAACTGTGTATGTGTTTAGGCTTTACTGTGGTTAGAGAGTCTGAGTCCTCTGCCTTGATCCCTCTCCATTGTACAGGGCAGATGGGAAGGGCAAAGTCAGGACCTCTTCCTGCATCTTCTCCTGCCCCTACAGTCCTGCCTGCGTGCTGGCATGAACAAGAAAAAACTTTGCCTCTGTCCTCTGCAATGTGAGTGGGCACATACTTCAGCTTTAGCTCCAGCTTCTATTTCCATCTCCTTTTGCAGAAATGTAATAGTCTTTGCCCTTTCTCCAGTCTGTTGGTTGCCTTCTTGGTTTGCTCTGCCCCATTGGTGCAAGCAAAACCTTTGTGTCTACCTAGCAGCTCAAAATCATCCAAACAAGCATAAACTATATCCTCCATGGGATCGAAAAGCCTGCTGTTGCTTCATCATGTGTTCAAGTTTAATTTCCCCATGTAGGCAACCAGTGTTAACATTGACCTCGTATTCTCTTATGCTTGCTTCCATGGCCACTAACTCAAAGTTCTCATTTGTCTATAACATACCAAGTTACAACAAGGCTCTTGCTTTACAACAGTTCCCCGCCTTGCAGTCTTACTAGTATCCTTTTTGGTTCTCTTGGCAGGCATTTAACTTTCTTTTGTTTTCCCTGTGGGCAGGCTGATGAGACAAGCAGTGCAGCAGAAATTTGTTTTATTTACAAGCACCACCAAGTGAGCCGTGCTTCTCTGTTTTGCCTGATGGAACCTGGTAAGCAAATGAGAGTAAAAGGAGGAGACTTTGTTGGCGGTAGGATGTTTGTTATTAATTCTAAATTGGTGTAATTCATGGGAAGTTAATTTACGTCATCCGAATAGCCTTGCCAAAAGAGAGAGGGGGGTGTAGCAATTTCTGCCTCGAAACATGTATTAACAAAGGAACGGGGGGAAAGTTAATTCAGAAGATGTTGAAAGGTTGTTTTCTTTTTTGGATGAGAATGTTTTAATATCATGAGTGTAGCATTAATTGCTGTTCTCGTGGGAAGCAATCAATAAGCTTTTTTAAATAGATAAGGTTGAATGTGCAGAAAGATTCCATACAGGACAGAAACATGGTCTACAAATTACAATACACAGATATGTACTTCACAGATTAGTGTGCTTTGACTTCCTAGTTCTGCACTGTGTACCAAGTAGAAATCAGAACACTTAAAACATGGGTATTTTGTGGATGGAAAACTATCACATTTTTAAATCCCACCTTTTATCTCAGGATTCTTCTCTTCATTTTATTCACAGTAATATTGTGGAATAGGTTAGGCTGAGTGACTGGCTCAAAGTCTTCAAGGGGTTTCATGGCTCTGTGGGGGCTTGGACCTAGATCTCTCCTTTGTCCAAGGGTGCTCTCAAGAAGGCTTTCCCCCAGTTTCACTACCAAAGTGCACAGGTGGGGTGTTTGGGTACTTTCCCTCGCACAAGTTGCCTAATCCATTTCATTCTTTTGTGTGCCTCCCCCCCCCCGTGGTTTCCCAAACCGCCTTTGATGTAATGTTTCTATGTTATTCAATATATTTGTTGGCTGACTGCCCAGACTTTTCTCTTACAGTGCATTGGCTCTGCAAACTTGAGCTATTGTTGCAGATCTTGTCTCCTAATCAATTAGTTGTATGAAGGGACTGCTTTGCCTGCGCAGGTCAACCTGGGACTTTTTCAGTGCATTCCTTCTAAGGGCTGTTCGGAATCTTCAGAAAAAGCCAAGGAAGCAACAGAGTAAAATTGGGAGACGAGGTAGCAGTGTGAAAATACCCTTAGTCTGACACTATAACCACTACAGTACCATAAAGGTCACTGCAGAGGGTTTAGATTGGTGCTGGCTACCCGGTGAACATATTTCTGTTGCAAACCTGTCATTTCACAAAGAGTTGTGAGCTGCTAAAATGTTACTGTTTCAGGGATACCTTAGTGTGGTGCATGCCCCCATCAACATTATCATTTATCAAGACATGCAGGGAAATTAGCTATAACATAAAGCTTATGTTGGACTGTAAGGCTAGTGCCAGATCCAGCAATATTTAAATGATGCACTCATACGGAACAGGCAGTTTGCATGGGAAGTTCCTGTGTCATATCAGCCTCTGCTGTACACTGCCAGTTTTGATGTCAGATTTTCCATATATTCTGTTTTTCCATGTGATCTGCACATTGTGATCCATGGGCAGATTACATTAAGATTACTGTAATGGGCTTTACTGTTAAAACCTGCCCAGAAAGTTTAATTGGTCCAAAATGTAGTATTCAGGCTGTGGTGGAGAGCTGAATATGTGGTTCACATCAACCATGGTGCTGGAAGAGCCCATTTGTTTCCAGGCATATTTAAAGACTGGGGCATTGGAAGTATTGTCTCCTACAAAACTGTTGAGACTGCCAGTTAAGATACTGTTCCCAAGCCCTGTTTGTTCTCTGCGACCCCACTTATAGAGGTGTGATGGGTGGTAGCCAGAGAATGGGTTTTTTCAGTGGAAGCATCTCACAGAGGAAGGGGATATTAAAAATAAAAATAAAATGTTAAAAAACTTACTGGACTTGCCTGTGAGATGATATCACTCCTAACAAATACTGTGAAGTGACGTGGTGGATTCAGGAGTTGCCAAAAACTCTACAGTGCTTCCTAGAGATACCATCATTGCTTCTGAGTATAACCTGCAGTGGCGTATCTAGAATGCCATGACTAGGGCTCATGCCCTGGGTGCCTCTTTATTAGGAGCATCATGCAGCCCTCCAGTAAGCCTCACCCCACCCCATCCACCTGCATAGGGCTCTCCAGTTGCTTCCTGATACAGCTGCAGAAGGAGCCTTGCTGTCTTCACTTTCTATGGCATTCTGGGCCAGTTTGGGCCACTCCTGCCATATGTAACTGCTTTCCCACCAGCCTGGCCATCCGCAGCAGCAGCAGCTGCCCCAACCAGCTGGTGACGTCTGTGGCAGAGGAGCCCACCTGCCTGCCTTGCATATCGCTGCCTCCATTTCCTGCCTGCCCTGCTGACAAATGTGAGGTTCCATGGCACTGACATTACCTGCAAGAGCTTTGGCCAGATGGACCACATGCCTTGGTGCCCACTGTTCCTTTGTACCCCAAGCTTCAATTTATCTGTTTTACATGAAGTTAAATAAAAAAAAATTCTAAAACATTTTCAGTGTGCTAGCAAAGATACATTTAAGGAGGCCTCCATGGCCCTTAAGAATACCTCGAAATAGATCTATGATGGTGGAAGAAGAAGAAGAGTTGGTTCTTATATGCCGCTTTTCTCTATTCAAAGGAGTCTCAAAGTGGCTTACAGTTGTGTTCCCTTTCCTCTCCCCACAACAGACACCCTGTGAGAGAGGTGAGGCTGAGAGAGCCCTGATATTACTGCTCGGTCAGAACAGCTTTATCAGTGCCCAAGGTCATCCAGCTGGCTGCATGTGGGGGAATGCAGAATTGAACCTGGTTCGGCAGATTAGAAGTCCACACTCTTAACCACTACACCAAACTTATCTTGTTTAAAATTCTTCCAAAGCATTTCAGGAATTATAGATTTGTAAGGGTGCTGAGGTCTCTCTTAGAGCTCTTTTGCCTCTTCATATCACTCTCTCTACTATGATTACTTATTAGGACGTAGTTAATAGATTTATATCATAGACATGGTCAGGCCATTTCAAAATGGTTGCTTCTTGAATGTCAAGCTTAACTGTGAAGACTTCATTGAGAAACAACCTTAATGGTGCACTTGATCTTTTATGGTGTCTGAATTAATTAACCATGCAAATGGAAGAAATTAACTGCAGATCTGGCTGGAGAAATAATCAGAGATGTTTGCCTTTTGAACTGATCTAATACATGATGGATTCTATTATCAACTTGACCCCAGCAAACTTCAAAAGTAGGACACTGCATATGCAATGTACGGGAAACTGTGGCTGCACATTCACTGTGTTTGCAAATCCACAGTCGAATTTCATTTTCTTATTTCAGATGTTAATTTATACTTAAATGACACATTCAATGGCCAATTGTTACAGAAGAATGGAATATGACAAGGGGAAGAGAGGCCTAAAAGGTAAATAAAGAAGCAACTGTAAAATTTGTTTTATTGATTAATAAAATGTAAGGTAAAGGTAAAGGTATCCCCTGTGCAAGCACCGATTCATGTCTGACCCTTGGGGTGATGCCCTCCAGCGTTTTCATGGCAGATTTAATACAGGGTGGTTTGCCAGTGCCTTCCCCAGTCATTACCGTTTTACCCCCCCCCCCCCAGCAGCAAGCTGGGTAATCATTTTACTGACCTCGGAAGGATGGAAGGCTGAGTCAACCTTGAGCCAGCTGCTGGGATCAAACTCCCAGCCTCATGGACAGACAGCTTCAGACAGCATTTCTGCCGCTTACCACTTTGCGCCACATGAGGCTAGTTCTAATATTTTTATTTGTGTGGAAATTAGAATTGATAACTTTTGCTTAATATCTGCATTCTATCTGATGTATTTGAAGCCAATGAGAGACAGGTTGGACTATGCAAACATTCCTATACACAAAGTTAATTGTGTAAAGTATGTCCAAGAATGCATAATTCTAATTTCTGATTTGTTTTGTTCCATTCTGAGGCTCAAATTCTAATAAGCATATGTTGTACCCTCATAAATTCAGAATTTTGAAATATGAATGACTTGGGAAGGAGTCTTTGGTCCTCTTGATACTCATGTCCCCTTCCCCTTTTTACTTCATTGTGGAGGAAAAACTTGTAGATTCAAGACACAAAGCAGTTTGATTCTGGACAGACCAGCAGGCTTTCTGTGCACTTTATATGTACCTTGTTTCAAATCCTAGTAATCAACCTGATCTCACCTTTATGAATCTGCAAACTTTTATATCATCTCTGTTCAATTTACCCCTAGCTCCACAATATAGTCCATGAGGTACACTATGGGGCTTTCCGCACCGGGATCTTTGTAGCAAATTGGTTGCTGAATGAAAAATCGCCATTTAAAATAGTGGAATTCGTCGTTATGCATACCTGCCTTTGTAGTGGAATCCAGTTGCGTTTTGTAGCGTTTCCCACAGGCTTCCGGTCTCGGCAAAAATCGCTAGAAAGGAAGCGCTCTTGCCAAGCTCGTCCCGCCCCTGGCCGTCAAGCAGCCAATGGGCAGCCATTAGCATGCTCCCAAACAGCCCCTTTCCCTTTAAGAAAGTTAAAAAAAAAAAACACCCATTGCAACGAATCTGTGTTGATTCGTTGCAACGGAGAGATCCATCCAGCTGCCCGGTGTGTTTGAGCTGTCGTTTGATCGTTGCCACGCTCCCTCCGAGTGAAAAAAAAAAATCCCCCCCCCTCTCACGGGCCCGATTTTCGTGTAAAAAATAAAGGGAAAATACATCAGCAAACGGGCTTCTCTGTTGTTTGTGTCCAAAGTGTTGTTTGTGCTTAGTGACTTTGGGGAGGGACTGAAGCTGGGGAAGCCTCTAAACAGAAAGAGGCTCGCTGGTGCGTTTATCCCCGCTCACTCGGAGAAAAAAAAAATGGCGATCGCTTCGCCGGAAGATCAGAGGAGAGAGCCAGGGGGAGGGACTTTGTAGAAACCACAACAATGTTAATGCACAGGTCTTTTTCGCTAGTGTTGCAGATTGGTTGCAGGAGTGTATCGCTTTCCGGAGGGTGAATCCACTTTTGGGGATTTCCCTGAAAGCGCTACAAGGAAGCGCTTTTTGCGGATCGGTTTCAGGTGTGTGGCAGATTGTCAACGACGTTGTGCATAACGGCAAATCAATAGCGTTTTCAATTGGCAACCATTGTGCGATTTTGAAGGCGTGCGAAAAGCCCCTATGTATTTCAGGGAGATTCAGAGAGCTTTGTAGACATCTCCTAGTAAAATCCACATGAAATCTGGTCTTGAATCTTGGTAACTAGTTCAACCTACACTGGGACTTTCATTCTTCCAGCAACCTCTGCATGCTATGTCTTATGTGAACTTCTGGTTGTAAATTGGACTTTACACTCTGGCAGAATAGGTTTCCTTCTTTTAGTATTTTACTGTGTTCAGTATCACAAAGAAAACTTCAAGGATTTCAGAAAATCATCCCTAACTTGCAGGATTTAATCTTTAAATGCTTTCCTTCTTTGGTTCCCATAGACCAAGGGTAGTCAAACTGTGGCCCTCCAGATGTCCATGGCAGGGGTTCATGGGCCAGGCGTTTGCTGGCAGGGGCTCATGGGAATTGTTTGACTACCCCTGCCATAGATTATTGAGACAGGAAGGAAGTGGTGAGACATGATATACATTGTGTCTTAAACCAATCCACAAGACAAGAGATTTAGTACATATGGGAGCCTGCACCACAGTCAAGATCACACTTCGAAAGTTTCAAAGTAAGCTACATAAAATTTGAATCAATTCTCCTGTTCCATAGACCATGAATATATAATTATTTAAATTTACTTCCCGCCACTCCTGAAACCGGCTTGTGGCGGGTTACAAATTGTCCATGCTAAAAACTCCAATAAAACCCCATTAAAACAATCCAAAGAAACAACAAATAATACAACAGACCAGAACAAACATGGCAGTAGAACTCAATCTCCCATCCCCCCAATAAACATCTAATAAAGAGAGTGGGAAGAGGGTGCCAGAGATGACAAATGGTCTTAACGTTGCCTAGTGCTGGGGAAGCCCCAATCGGATCTTCCTTACTGCCCTGATCTCAACCATAAACCTGGCAGAGGAGCTCCATTTTGCAGGCCCTGCGGAACACCGGAAGCTCC
Source organism: Paroedura picta (assembly GCF_049243985.1). Classification (NCBI taxonomy): domain Eukaryota; kingdom Metazoa; phylum Chordata; class Lepidosauria; order Squamata; family Gekkonidae; genus Paroedura; species Paroedura picta. Next base: position 78,311,478 of record NC_135375.1, on the reverse strand, counting down.
CACAGGGCCTGCAGTTCTACTGGGAGATCATTCCACCAGGTAGGGGCCAGGACCGAAAAAGACCTGGCCCTGCTCACAGAGCGTAAGGTTTTACGGGGGGCATAGGACTACAGGCAGTCCCTCACATATATGGTTCCCAGACCACAAAGGGCCTTAAAGGTCAAGACCAAAACCTTGAACTGGATCCAGGTGCCAACCGTTAACCAATGCAGCTGCCTCAGCACAGGCTGGATATGGGCCCTCCAACATGTTCCTGTGAGGACCCTAGCAGCTGCATTTTTTACCAACTGCTATTTCCAGATCAAGAACAAGAGCAGGCCCAGACAAGAACAGTTACAGACATCTATTCTGGAGCTGACCATCACATGGATCACTGTGGCCAGCTGTTCAGAGGACAGATAAAGCGCTAGTAGCTGTGCCTGACCAAGATGGAAAAATGCCTGGCAAGCTATCCTCTTGACCTGTGCCTCCATGGTTATGGAGGCATCAATGCTCACTCCCAAATATCTGGCGTGGGGCACGGTCATAAGTTGCATCCTTGTCAGAGTGTGTAAAAGTGCTTCCTGAACTGCCCCCCCCCTACTTCCCAACCACAGGACCTCCATCTTGGAGGGGTTGAGTTTTAGATGACTCTGCTCAAGCCATTCAGCCACTACTTCCAGACATCTGGCAAATGGTTCCGGGGGGGGGGCAGTATGGGCAGCCATCCATGAGGAGATAGAACTGAGGGTCATCAGAGTACTAATGACAGCTGAGTCCAAAACTGCTCCAGCTGGGCCAGGGAGCGCATATAGATGTTGAAAAGCATGGGGAGAAAACTGCAACCTGAGAGACCCTTCAAGGGAGTCGATTGGAGCATGTCAACTTCTACCGCACAGCAGCCCTCTGGGTCCGGTTATGGAGAAAGGAGCATAACCAGCTGTGCCCCATATCCCCATCCCAGCAAGGCAGTGGGCCAGCAGTTCATGGTCAACCATATCAAAAGTGGCTGACAGAACAAGCATGGCCAATCCAGCTGGCGATCAGAGGTCCCCAATGTGGTGTCCATAGCGCCCACTGACACATGTATTTCAGGTAGATTCACACTGCTTGTTCCTGCCAAGTGTTTTCAGAATGTAGGTGGGGCCAGCTGGGGCACTTTTCTAGCATGACCTCTGATTAGTCATTGGAGAACTCTGCAGATTAAAATAATATTGTTTAATGGTAGTTGGCACCACAATGTTGGTTTTATTTTCTTTCTGACTTCTCTTTCCCAGTATATTTTTGAAACTATCCTTCTTCTATCCTGCCCTTGGACTTCCCTTGGGAGGTTGGCTTTATCTCCTGCAGCAACTATTTTATGGTTGGCTCCACCTCCCACAGCACCATTTTAGTTTTATGTCAGAATTGTTTTGTTTTGTGTCAGAATTTTTTGTGTAATGGCGAAGAGCGGCAGCTTCTAATCTGGGAAGCTGGGTTTGATTCCCCGTTCCTTCACATGCAGCCACCTGGATGACCTTGGGTTAGTCACAGTACTGATAGAGCTGTTCTCACAAAGCAGTCCTGTCAGAGCTCTCTCAGCCCCACCTACCCCACAGGCTGTCTGTTGTGGTGAGAGGAAGAGAAGGCGAATATAAGCTGCTTTGAGGCTCCTTCAGGCAGTGATAAGCAGGGTATAAAAACCAACTCTTCTTTTTCTACAGGTGTCCATAGGTCAGGGTTCCCTGTATTACATACATGTATCAGTCTGTGTCATCATAATAAAAATGAAAGAAACTTTAAAACAAAAATTTGTCAGAAGGTTTGTTAGAAGTATTGCCATCAATTGCAGTGTGATATATTATCTGAAATCTAAGCAAAATTTATAGTAGTTCCTCTTTAATGTGTCAGCAAGAACTGGGGCTTGTATCATATTTATACTAACACAAGAGAGTGACAGTAAAATGCAAATTACTATGGCCTGTAGCACTGGTGATTTCACTCAAATATTCTTGCATTTCTCATTTTAGAAGAAGACTAGATTATCTCCTTCTCTTCACACAGGGACTGTTAAAAAACAAAACAAAAACAGTTCTTAGAGCTGTCCAGTACAAAATTGTTTTTGGCTCTTCCTGAGCCACAAAAAGGCCAGCCAAACCTATTTCATTCACATTTTATTTTAATAAGACCCAAACAACAACAAGAAATCCCTTCGAGGCTCACAGCTTGTGGGCAAACATCTGACCTGAAGATGATTGAAAATGCCTGGTTTATTTACTATTCCCAATAGAGAATTTTAGAATGGGAAATTCTACTTAGAGGGGAAAAGAATAAAAGTTGACTTTATTATGGACTCCTATTGGTGTATATCTCTAATCACTGTGTTTCCATATTCCTGCATTCTTGACTAGATTTCATACAGGCTAGGGAGGACACGGCTTACCCTGTGGTAAATGAGTCAAGGGTAGAAATTAGGGTTGCCACGTGTCCATTGGGGAGTGAAAGATCTCTACTGTCATCCTCCACTTGGCACCCTGCGAGGAAATTTTTCCTGGATGTGCTATCATGCCCATGCTGACCACTGCCCCTCCCATCCCCTGGTCTTCCAGTAGAAATGGCTGTTTTTGCTATGGTTGTAGAGATAAAATCCTATCATTTTTAACCTAAATTTTGAGCCTACCCTAACATTTTAAATTCTTCTTGCCTACAATTGTGGTATTCCCTTGCCAGATTTGATTGATTGATTGATTGCATTTCTAGATTGCCCCTCACTGTTTTGGAGGGAAAGTATTTTTCTCTTTGTATTTTTTCTCTTTGTAATTTTTAAATTTATATGAAAAACCTGGAGAAAAACCATGATGGTATTGAACAGTTTGAATTTTTTATGAATTAAGCGGAAGGTAGCTTTCTTTATTTTATTGGGAGAGTTTCTCTTTTTCTTTGTGTTTTTCCCAATGTGTTACCAAAACATTTGTAATAATTTACTATGAATTCTGTGAATTCTGAGTAGGAGGTATGCTGATTTCCTCATTTTTGATGTTTTAATTTAGACAAATTAAAGAAAGAAACCTTGGCTGTTATAAAATACTAGATATTAAGCCTACTGTAAAAAAAAATACAGCGGGTGCTAGCGGAGTGGGTGGATGGATGGGTAGAAGGAAGAAAGGGATAAAGAAAGAAAGGGAGGAAGACAGAAGGAGCAAGTGAGAGGAAGAGAAAGAGGCAGAGAGAGAGATAGGCAGATAGGAGAGAGAAAATTGAGGAAGGAAGGAAGGAAGGAAGGAAGGAAGGAAGGAAGGAAGGAAGGAAGGAAGGAAGGAAGGACTCTGTCAGTCCAGGGGCAAGGGGCCAATTGTTGCCCCCCCCATCCCATTGGACCAAGCCCTTCCCCACACCCCTTACTGTTTTATTTATAGCGGTCTCGCAGAGCGGTATAAAGATGTGTGCGGGTGAAACCACAAATGTCTGTTCTCCTGACTTATCTTTTTCATTTACAAATCCACATTGCTTTTTATGCAAGCATCATGTACATAGCACCTATGTTAAACATATGAAATTTCTATTTGAATGACAAACGAATATGAAAATAGGAACAGCAAGGTCATTGATTGTATCTCCCATTGGGTTGGATGCAGGCTAAATTTTCCTTTAGCACAACAGAGTTTCCTGTCCCCCCCCCATTGCAGTTCACTGATCTCTACAAAATGATGTTCCTTGGGGATAGGGGACCCTGAGAAACAACATAAAGGGAGAGGGGAAATTTGCAGTATGAAATGGGAATTGGCAGAAATTGCCAAATTTAGTCTGGATCTAAGCCACATGTTGCAACATCTGAAGCCTCTTGGAGATGCATTCCTTCTTTCTTCTTTCCTAATATTCCTTGGTCTTCTTGAACTATACTTCAGAAGCAGGATGTACTGAAAATGCTGTAGATGGGGGGTTTGAGCTCTGGTGAGCATCGAGATCATCCATGATCAAAAATAGAGTAGAATAAAGTAGAATGGAGCATATATATATCCTTCAAGGTCACTACCCCCCAGTATATTTCCCAGTTCTGCATGACACTACTGAGTTGCATTGATGGATTTAAGCTTCTTTGGAGAATTGCCTCTATGAGGCAATCAATAATACTAATTATCCATAGACCAAAGACAATAAGGACCCAACTGGGATAAATGTATATATTAATAGAGGTCATGTAATTAAATCTCCCCAACATAGGCTGGGAAATGTTGCCAATTAAATGGAGAGATTTAATCATGAGTGGCATTAATAGTTGGAAGAGAAGATGAAGGCCAATTCTGGATGGAAGGTGAGTACTATTGTGTATATTTTATCATAAAGGAAAATTTAAGATGACTCCGTAATGTTCTTTTTTCTTATTCATCACTGGGTAAAATTATAACTGCTTTTAATACAATATCTTTTGATTGCTCTAGAATTTGTTTTGCTCTGTTCAAATGAATGACACTAAATGTTGACAGTTCAGAAAATGGAAAAATGGTCTACACAAGTTTAATACGTATTATGCACAACTGCACTGGTATTGCACGGTAGCACAAGACTAAAAGTGTCTCTATTTGGAGGCAGAGCAGTACATGATGGGAAGTAGCCAGGATGCCTGGTTCATCATCTCAGGATTAAGACCACAGAACCTGGGAACGATACATTTAAAAGGACAAAGATGCCACAATTCTCCGTGCATACAACACCAGAAACTTGTGTTGCCATCTCTCATGGCAGAAAATATTAGTTGCAAAGATTATACTAGCACTAGTATTCTTTCTTAATTCTTTCTTAGACCTACCTCTTGATTATTCCTTTTGCCTCCTTTGTTTTCATGCAGTTGTCTCTGAAACTTGCCTGCCCATCTTAAAGCAGATTTTTTGCACAGGTATATTTATGCAAATATGATTAGAAAAGGATTTTAAAAATTCTTTGTACTTCTAATGTGGGTCTGTTGCCTTTCTGGAGCCTTCCTGTTCTATGGGCATTATATTAAAAGCTTGTCATTGTCTGGGGCTTAAAATACTGTACATGTTCTGTGATTTCTTAAATTTCAACACATACAAACTTGGCAGTCTTAATTCTGAAACTGTAAATCCATAGAGATAACCCAATAATTTAACACCTAGAAATAAAAGCTAAACCCCCCGATGTTTATCAAGTCTTGAACCAAACAGTGACTACGAGAGGGTGAGAACTTTTGGACTATGTAGAAAGTTCTTCCTCATTGCAATGGCCTAGTGCAATAAAGTTGGATTTTGACTTTCTCATGGACTAGTGACATACTGTCAGCCATGAGCAAATAAGCTGCAAATCTAAAACGTATAGTGGGGAAGACAAAAGAGGATAGAGAGCAGAGCTGGCCAGAGCCATCATGGCCCCCAAGACAAAGATTCTTCCTGGGCTGCCTGCCCACCTTTCACACTGCTACTTTCTCTTCCCTACATGTAGCCCAGAGCCAGCCACTGGATGAGAGAAAATAGGGAAAGGACAGAGATTTTGCTGGCTGCTTCTCACAGGGCTGCTCCAAAGCTTTGCAGATTGGGCTGATGAGGGGAGGATGGAAGGCAGCAGTAGAAGATACATTGTACTTGTGGCCCTGCCCAAAGGCACAATGAGGTGTCCTTGTGGAAATCAGTCATTGTGCTTTCTATTAGTTCCTCTCTCACCTCCTCCTCCTCCCTGTGTGCAGCCCAGACCAAGGAGGAAAAGGGCTGGATGAGACCATTGAATTTTCCTCTGCTGAAGGCTATTCCCCACCACTGCTACCACCTCCGCCTTGGGAGAAACAGTCAGAGTGCATCCATCCTGGCCTTTCTCACCACTAGGGTTGCCAAATTTGGGTTGAGAAATTTCTGGGAATTAAGGGATTAAAGCCTGAGGAGAGAGGGGTTTGGGTAGGGGTGGAACCTCAGTGGGATACAGTGCCATAGAGTGCATCTCCCGAAGCAGTTCTCCAGGAGAACTGATTCCAGGTGTCTGGATCGTGTTTTCAATTCCAAGGGCTCTCTAGGTCCCACCTGTATGTTGGTGGCTATACTGCCCACTACTCTTCCTGCTCAACAGTGAGATCTATGGTGCATGCAGGGAAGATGAGGTGAGATCTTAATCATACAATTAAAGAAGGGAGATGATAATGGAAGGGTTCTCTGAAATCTCTGGCTGATCTGGTTCAAATTTTGTTCCCCTGCAGCCCACCCCACCCCACCCCACCCCCAGTCACTCTGGTAAGGAGAGAGACACAATAGGAGGGGATAAATGTGAACAAATGCAAACCATTTTTCCATTATTTCTAGCTGAAGATGCATTTTGTGCAAGTGGTCCTTGCCAGCCTGCAAAGGTAGGATGAATATGAAATGAGGGTAGTACTTTTAAATTATGCCCCAGTAACCAGAAGAATGAGCTGAAGTATTCCTGGTTCAAAACATTACTCAGTCATGTCATCCCATTCCTTACAACAATCCCATGGGTAAAAGTCACCAGGTGAGCTTTGTTGCCCAAGCAGGTATTTTAAGCCTAGCCTTCTCGGTCCAGTGCTAACTACTGCACCATAGTACTGCATTATTATAGCAGTATAGTATCAGCTTCTGCTCACACTAATGGTACATAATATAAATTGGCAGTATTATTGCAAGAATGATTAAAGTCATGAATGTGAAAATACATTAGCCTTTCATTCTGTTGTGAAAAAGAGGTTCCAACCAGCTTGCAGGAATTCAGCACTGCTGCCAGTGTAATGCCACACACCGGCTTCTCCCAGCATGGCGTAGGGCAGGGCTGGGCAAACTGTGGCCCTCCAGATGTCTACAATTCTCATGAGCCCCTTCCTCATGGGGATTGTAGTCCATGGACATCTGGAGGGCCACAGTTTGCCCAGCCCTAGCGTAGGGGTTTTAGAGCCAGCATTCTGTAGAGGTTAAAGAGCAGTGGCCTCTGATCTGGAGAACTGGGTTTGATTCCCTACTCCTCCACATGCAGTCAGCTGCGTGACCTTTGGCTAGTCACAGTCCTGTTAGAGCTGTTCTCGCAGAGCAATTCTGTCAGAGTTCTCTTAGCTCCACCCAGCTCACAGAGTGTCTGTAGTAGGTAGAGGAAGGGATAGGTTTGAGACTCCTTGAGGTAGTGAAAAGCGGGGTATAAAAACCAACTCTTTTTCTTCTCTTAGGGCTGTTCTGACAGAGCAGTTCTGTTAGAGCTCTCTCAGCTCCACCTACCTCACTGGGTGTAATTTTGTGGGGAGGGGAAGGTGTAGGTTTTGTAAGCCATTTTAGGTCTCCTTCAGGTAGTGAAAAGTATTTTAAAAAGCAGCTCTTCTTTTTCTTCTCCTTCCCCCACTAGGAAGCATTCAAGCACAGCCCGCATGTAGCATGATGATCTCATGGTGATTTTGTCTGTCTGATGTTCTCTACCCCTCACCCAGGATCACTCTAGAAAACAGGTAGAGTTTATGGATATTGATCTTTTTTGTTTCAATATTATCGATATTTTTGAGACCAGTATTGAGGGCCATTCCACACATCAAAAAACATAGCATTAAGCCAGCGTAATTGCTTAACGCTAAAAAAAATCATCCCCCCCCCACCATTTCTCACCTCCTTCTCTCTCGCTTTCTTCTCCCGCTTTCTCCTGCTTTCTGGCACTCTGCATGGCTGATTAAAATGGTGGAGGACAGAGACTCACTATACCCAGGACTCTCCCCCCTGCCTGTCAATCATGGAAGACAGCCAATCACCTTTCTCCCAGTTTTAAAGGGAAAGCGATGCAAGCAATCTTTTTTTTTAAGTAAAAATTCTTCGTTGCTATGCCTATGCATTTAGTCTATGCATCTATGCGTATTTTAATGCCACCCCGTTTTGAAATTATGAGAATTGAAGATCAACAAAAGTAATTTTTCCAGATGTTTTTTTGGGGGGGGGATTTTTTTCTCTCTGCCTGGATGAAGCAAGGTGTATTCATTGCTCCAGGCAGTTTGCTCCACACAGTTTGTTACAAGAAAAAAAATAGCCCCATTCCAGGGAGAAGGGAAAGGGAGGCGGGCATGAGGGCAGGCGCTGGAGACAGAGATCACACTACTTCTGGCCACTTTGGTTATGCACATTCATTTCACTAGTGGTTGTTGGGTGCTCTCCTCCTGCTCGTGCTACATAGTTTTGGGGATTCCCCAATCCAGTTTTATGGATTCCTCAACTAGCGCTTTAAAATGGAGGATGTAGCTGCTGGTTTGCTGCTGCAGAAGGTAAGTATCTCACTATATTTTCCAGGTGTGGAATGGCTCTTAATATTCTGCAGTGTTTTAAAATACAGGCTGATTGCTTTGTAACAATATCTAACTTTGTGAGTCTTGAAGGCACTGCAATTTTGGTTTTTGAACAGAGCCCAAATTCATTTATGGGAAAGAAAATGAACTTCAGCTGAACTGAAATATTTCCTAGCTACAAAACTGACATCATGGGATTAGATTTAGAAGAGTGAACTGTACTTTAGAGGGACAGGCAGTACAAAACCATGGCTCCACTCTGACTTCCCAGCAAGAGCTGAACTTGTGAATGGGGAATTTCATGTCTGAATGACAACTTCCTACTGTCTCAGCATATTTATTATTTATTTATCTATCCTACCTGTCTAAAATTTTGCCCAAGTGAACCAAAAACAAGAAGAAAGCAATGCATTATAGTTGACTCAAAACTACTAAACCAGGTCAGAATCTCCCAGACAATAAAATTCTTAGCATTAAAAACAATAATCAGTAAAATTGTTACCATAAAATTTCTTCATAAACATTGAGCAGGCCAGCCATAATGAGTGGGGGTAAAATACCATGAGGGCAGAAAATGAGCTGAAACCAGCATGAAGATGCATGTTGCTCTCTCTCTGATTTTTGGCTATTTCCTGAAACATGCTGACTTACACAAGGGCTGTTCAGAGCACAGCTGTGTGAGTGCTATACTACCCTGGACTCTGTGTACTGTAACTCGTCTTGCTGTGACAGGATTTTAATGAGCTGAACTTCATGAAAGGAAACACAATTTTTCCAATAGCTTCTCAGCCCAGGTAGCACCTGTGCAATTGCCATCTAGATAGCTGCCCCATATCACACACCTGTGTGTTGCATCTCAGATAATTCTATTGATGTCTTGTGAAAGGAAACCTTTACCCTCCCTCAGCAGTGAAGGCCATCTTCTTCACTGTCCAGAAGCCTGTGATAAAGCAGAGAAGAAAAACAATGGAACAATGGTTATTATATTTCACTGAAAGATCCCTACATGTTTCACATGCTGCTTGATCAGAGGATCTAAAATAAAAGAATTAAAAGCTTTATTTTTTCCATAAATGTATGAATACAGAGAATTAGAAACTGAAGACAGACAATTCAGTGCAAATTGAGCATGGCAGAACTGTTTTACAGGAGCTATTCGATGATCTGACCCATACAGCGATGAAATGCTTGACGTTTTTCCACATAAAAGACCTACATATATACAGATGAAACTATTTGCGTATAATGCATAACTTTTGGATTAAAATAAAGCATTATTAGTTGGGGGGGGTGCAGTCTCATCCAGCCAAAGTATATGGCATGTATAAGATTCGGGGGGGGGGGGAGAGGTTAGAGGAAGTGGCCATCCTTGTTGTAAGACACATTTTGATGATCTAAGACACTGTAAGCATAGAGGTTCATGAATCTAAGAGATTCCAGTAATAATTTAGCCTGTGTGCATTATACACCAGTAGCAGATTATTCTGGAATTCTATTATAGAGATGCAATCCTCACAAGGATATATCAGGGATCCCAGCCTTCTTGAGCTTCCACAAAAAAAGAATGATGGAGGCCTCTGTGAGTGCTTCCTTCAGACATAAAAGTAATGGGGTTGTTTTAGAGCTCCTCTGAAGCACCTACCGCTCGAATGAGGTAGCAAAAAAACTATGACTGGATCTCTGTTTTGGAGGAGGAGGAGGAGAAGGAGAAGGAGAAGGAGAAGGAGAAGGAGGAGAAGAAGAAGAAGAAGAAGAAGAAGAAGAGAGTTGGGTTTTATACCCTACTACCAAGAAGAAGAAGAAGAAGAAGAAGAAGAAGAAGAAGAAGAAGAAGAAGAAGAAGAAGAAGAGAGTTGGGTTTTATACCCTACTACCAAAAAAGTCCATTGTGTATAGAAATACAATGGGCAATAGGGAGTGGCTATAGTAGGGCTCTCGAGGCCAAGAGTCATCTGTGGGGCCTTCCTCCCTACCCCCCACAAACCAGGCAGACTGACAAGGCAGTGGCGGGGCCATTGGGGCCAGAAGAATTCATTTGCAGAGCCTTCTTTCCCTGCCTTCAGATGGCCACCGCCACCCCAGATGGGCACCAAAGGCAGTGGCCTCCCATTCTCTCTCCCAGTCACCCCAAGAGGCCAGCTCACCTGACAGTTGGCTCTTCCTGTGGGTGGATGGAGGAAGCGAAAGCAGTCAGGAGGTGGGGCATCCTTTACATGATTGGTCCTCTGGGGGGTGAGTGACATCACCGATGACCAATCAAATAGTGAGTGCACTGGGTATATACATACCGGACTTTATAACATGGAATATTTTTTTACTACCCAAAGGAGACTCAAAGCATCTTACAATTATCTTCCCTTCTTCTCCCTAGAACAGACACCCTGTGAGGTAGGTGGGGCTGAGAAAGTTTTGACAGAACTGCTTTGTGAGAACCATTCTAACAGGACTGTGACTATCCCAAGCTGGCTGCATGTGGAGGAGTGGGGTTTCAAACCTGGCTCTCCAGATTACAGGCTGTCACTCTCGACCACTGCATCAAGCTGGCTGTTGGGGAAGATGGCTCTTTGAGGAAAAAGGAGAGGGTAGCTGGGAAACAATGGTGGGGGCACATTTGGGATCACTGGCAAAGGGTAATAATCTTCTCTTTAGGGGTGATGGTGGGATTGTTTAATAGAATAGATTTGCATAGTATGCTCCCATGAAACCTTTAGTGGTTTGGAAATTTATCTGGGGATATCTCAGTGGCCAGATCCTTAACAGCAGCTGTCCCCAACCCCCGGTCCGGGGACTGGTACCGGTCCATAGATCAGCCGCAGCTTCTCCTTGTCCTCCTCTTCAGCTGCTGCCTTGGGGGCTGTCCTGCCACTCTGCCGCCGGCTCACCTTTGATGCTCTCCGACGGCTGCCATGGCTGGGACTCCCCCTCAGCGTAGCACTGTGCAGCTTCTGCTGGCAGCGCCCCCCAGTGGGCAAAGGGAAGTCAGGGGCACCAGTGGGAAAGCAAGCGCAGCAGGGGCTCAGGCGGTGGCGAAGTCCCTCGGCAAAAGACTACCCTCCCCGGGTCTCAGTAAATTTGTCAAGCGTTGACCGGTCCCTGATGATAAAAAGGTTGGGGACCACTGCTTAACAGCATACCGGCCAGAGATGGTGATAGGATGGATATGTCAGTGTACTTGGTGTAATGTAGAAACATAATACGACTTAGATTAGGAGGTTTCTTGTGATATTCTGGGATTCAATAGTAGGCAAAAGAAGATTCCTCAACAGAGAAGTTGGCTGAGCGAAGGAAGCTTGTAAGCCACAAGGATACCTTGCAAGTCCCCTTCACATGCTTGGTTTCTGTTGCACAGAATGATGATAGTCTGCAGGTATGCATGGATATAGGAAGGGGGAATTAAAGAAAAAAGAAAGAAAAACAGATGCTAATTATGTTAGCTTGAAAGGTACGTTTGTCTTACTTCCTCTTGCACACTTAACTTGAAAATGCTGTAATTTTTAGCAAGCCAGGCATTTTGTGCACTAAAGTAGTTCTGGCTGGAGTGGTCTTGATGAATCCATTATAAACATAATAGGTCTGTGACAGGTCTTGTTTAAGGGTAACAATTCATAAAATTACTGGAGTCACTGTTTTGGTACAGGTTATGTCATAGTTAAGAAGCTGACCTTTAAGAAAGGGGATATGCTTTAGATTTCCATGAGTTGATGTTAATTGAATGAATATTCATAGGATGTACAAAAGAGAACATTTAATTACTTGATATGCTGATGACAAGCCCCTGAACCATGCAAAGATTTTCTTAGCCATCAGCTTTATTTGGGCTATTATTATATCAGTTCTCCATGTCCTGACTTGTCAGAGCACTGGAAACCAATGTTTTTCCTTTTGTGGTAGTACCATGGAATGTTATGATTTGGTTGCATGTGTGTTCAGTTTCAACTGGCAACATGCAAAACTGTGATAAGGTAATGATGGACCTAAAAACTACCATAATGATGGCACTTGTGTACTTGTAAGTTCAACAAGATCCTAGCCTTCAGAAGTCAAATTTTATTGCACCAGCTCATAGACATAGGGAATGACATTAAGAAAAACAGTGCAACATAGTATAAAACAATCACAATACAATCACCCATAAAATATCCTTCAACAATCTAAAAACATGATATATAAAATCAATTAAGAATCTAGAAATGTAAGCCAACTTGGGAAGGATGGGGTATAACCATTACATTATATTACTCATGTAATAGTTAACAAACATGAATCTTAGGGTGAATACCATAATACCACAGAAAGACCTAGAGTGAGCAAGATAACCGTACATTGATGAATTATTCATGCACAGCTTACTTTTGATTTTCACTACAATCAAGTAGGTAGAACTTTACTTCAAACGCTGTCTGTGCAATCTGCACCTCCCCCCCCCCAGATTCTTCTTTTAGGAATTATGAAGTACATATTCTTCATACTTATGATAAAACAGGTTCTGTTTGTGGGCATACTCACATACAAACCATCACTTCTGAACTTTGTTTTTTTAATATTTAGAAAAGATTCCCACCTGTACCTCAGCTGTTCCCTGTCAATGTTTTTCCTCAGCAATCCAAGTACAGCAATAAAATCATGTCACTAGACTCATCCTGCTTGTAAATTCCCCCCACCCCTCCACCTCCAATTTACATGATGGAAAAAGTGAGCAATAGTGGAGCTTATACTGCTGAAGAAGGTAGAAGATACAGGGTGAAGGTACCTCAATGTGGGTAGTGGATTAATGGAGTGAGCTCCAGGTAGGTGGGAAAAGGTTATATGTGGGGGGAATCCAAGAGAATATGCATGCTTTTAAATTACCTTAAGTTTGGAATTGAAGCAAGGGGAAAAACTGGCACAAAACTACTCTTAGATCTTTTCTGCATGGGTGGTACTCGTATGGCAGCAGGGCTAATCCCTGCTTGATACGATGTCAGAGCCGGCCCAGCCACTTCCAGGGTCTGGTGCACTTTAGGCCCTCCGTTACCCTGTGACAAGGAAACACAGATACTTACATGTTCCCTTTTCTGTCATGGGCACGATTGGGCCCATCCATATGCAGGCTCTTGTTAAAGGGGAAGAGTCAGGCTTTTCAGGCCCACCTCCTTCCCCTCCTACAGTGTCCCAGAAGGGACCAAAAATCCCACTGTCAGCTCTGTGGTGCTTTGTGGCAGTGCAGAGCCAATTGGGGGCATTTAATTTTTTTTCACAAAGGTGGGATTGTGTTATGTGATCCCACCTTTGTGCAAATAACCCCCCCCCCCTCCACACACACACATGGACAGCGGAACATTTCCACCTCAGCTGTCTGCCTCATGTTGAGGAAGAAATCCAGGGCAGACGGGATCCTTGCGGAAAAGTATCAAATAATTTTGGGAAAGTGACTGGAAAGCAAATTGAGTGCTGAAGGGAGGGAAATCAATGCAGAACAGAAAAGAATATCTGGCAGACATGCACAGTGGAAGCAAGGGAATATACCCATGCATAATAGGACATCAAACACACTGGTATCAGAGAGTTTTGGTTGGATCTTTATAGCTAAGCGAATAAATTTTGCCCTTTGAAATCTGACCCATTTATTTTGGTCTCCGAGTAATAACAAAAGTGTGGACTAATCCAATCATCCTGGATATCTTGTTCAAATACTCCTGAGTTTTCATTCACCCCCCCAAAAAAACCCATGTGGACAGGTCCTTGACAGATCTCTGGTCACAAGAGCAAACTTACTCATTATATCTTTGTAACGACCTCTTAACATTGCTAGTGATAAGATATCCAATCGTGCCTTAGTTAAGTCCTTCCAGTCCTCAAAGTTTAATAGATCAGTAAAATATGCTAAAAGATTTAATGGAGGGGGAGAAAGCTACCTATAAAGTGAGGCTACTTTTGAGGTGCCTGATACAGCATTAATTTAAGCACTTATACCCATCAGCCTTTGTTTTACTAACAGTTTGGATGCAAAACACCCCAGCCTTCTTAGATATTCTTCTGAGAAAACAAATTTGACTTCTCCATGAATTGAATTTCATCCCATCACAATTCTAGGTTAAAATACTCAAAAGTAGGCAGAAAAGGATTTTCATCCAAAATATTAATAACAGCTTTGAGGACTACAGTTGATATTGGAGGCAAGAACAACTCAGATCTAACTATACTTGATGCAGATCTAACTATACTTGATGCAGTTGAATTTGGGACTGTTAATAATATGTGGGTGCATTTGTTCTGAATAACTTCATGTGGGTTTAAAGTTTCCAAATCCCCACATTGGAGCTGGGAAAGTACCTTTGTTCTGTACATTTCCAAAAGTGGGGGCACCAACCAGCCTCTTCTTGTTCTATAAAATACCAAACACAATCTTTTCAAAATTCTGTTTTGCATGTTCAGCATGTACTGACCAAGAGCCAAAATTGTGGCAGATTACCTCTAGGTATGTGAAAGAGGTCACCTACTTTAATGGAATCATATCCAATGTCCAGTTGTGGAGATGGGTTCTTCTACTAAAGACTGTTTTGTCATAACTTACATGTAACAATTTTTACAGTAAAATCAAAATTGTTTCACCAGTTTTTTGAGGACTTCATACATGGGACTTAAGTCAAGTACCATCAGCCTTCAGAAGTACCTTCACATAGGTGGACAATGGCACATAATATGATGCCACAGTTTTCACATCCATGTATGACTAAGACTCACAGATTCAAGCTGGGGAGACAGAGGCCACCATGTTTCCTCATGGAAATCCCAAACATGAATGGAAAGATCAGAAATTTTCTCATAACCACCAGAAACATCTATAACTCTGTCACAAACTTTAAGTATATATGCATATTTTAATATGTGTATATTGTTAGTATCAGAAAAGTTACTTTGAAGTCTGGAATCTATAGTCAACTTATAAAGAAAATCTTCAATTAAATAAAAATGTCTTACACTATCTTAGTCCTCTTTAAGTACCTTACCATGCTTGTAGCCATAACAGCTAGTGAGATTACTTTTTTACATTATCTTGAAAAAAATCTCTTCAGAGGTTCAGCCATACTGGACTTAATACTGACCAACAGGCAAGAGTTGGTGGATGAGGTGAAGGAGGTAGGGACCCTAGGGAGAAGTGACCATGTCCTCATAGAATTCCTTTTGAGATGGGGAGCCAAGGAAGCTTGTAGCCAGACGCGGATGTTGGATTTTCGTAGGGCAAACTTTAATAAACTCAGAGACATGATGAGTGTCATACCATGGACGACAATGCTGGAAGGAAAGGGAGCATGTGAAGGGTGGGCGCTACTCAAACAGGAGCTATTGCATGCTCAATCAATGACTATCCCAGAAAGACGAAAACACTGCAGGAGCTCTAAGAAGCCTATTTGGATGAACAGAGAACTTCAAGAGGAACTAAGAAAGAAAAGGAAAATGTTCAGGAAATGGAGGGAAGGACAGAGCTCTAAAGAAGAGTACCTACAGGTTACTAGTCACTGTAGATCAATCATAAGAAAGGCCAAAGCTGAAGGTGAGCTAAGATTGGCCAGGGAAGCCCATTGTAACAAGAAAAGATTTTTCAGCTATGTGAGGAGCAAACGTAAAGTGAAGGAGGCAATAGGCCCACTGTTGGGTGCGGATGGACAAACTCTAACGGAAGATGCAGAGAAAGCAGAAAGGCTTAGTGCCTATTTTACATCTGTTTTTTCCCACAGGTCAAAGTGTTTAGGCACATCTAGAGATGGCCATAGCCAAAGGACAGTGTCTGGGTGGCAGGTTAACATGGATAGAGAGGTTGTCGAGAGGCATTTAGCTGCACTGGATGAGTTCAAATCCCCTGGTCCAGATGAAATGCACCCGAGAGTACTCAAAGAACTTTCCAGAGGAAAAAAAAGGCGGAGCCATGGCACTTGGATAGCTCGAATACTTCGAGCTCCTGTTCCACTGAGGGTCAATCGCTGCTGTGATTGACAGAATCGGGTTTTGGGTACGATAACCCACCCTTAAATCTTCTCAGGAATTCCTTGTGAATCTCTGGGGCCTCTCTGTTCCGCAGGGAAATTAATCTCCCACTGGAACGTAAGCTCAGTGTGCACAGGGTCCAGCAAGCGCCGTCCGCCATCTTAAAATCTTTTTTCCTTTTCTTCCTTTTTCAACTCTGCAATCTACAAAGCTTATTTTAATCTACAAAGCTAATTGGATACCTCCCAGCAAGACCTTCGACTCACCACAACTCCGGAGTGAAAACATCTGGCAGACATCAGATCGAGCCTGCAAACAGTGAGTGGGGTTTCCCTCGGCACCTTCTTCCCTGGAATGAACTCTCGGCGTGGAGAGTTGCTCTCGCTAATCCAAACAAGCCAGACTGACAGGACTGTCTGATAATACTGAGGGGGTGAAGCTGCCAGATTCCAAGATACTGAATCATTAATCAACGCAGAGATGCAAGTGCTTTTCCGCTTCTCCGTCTTTACTTTTCCCCCGTTTCTGGCTCTGCTTGATGCCACCTCATTTTGAGGCAGGCTAATTTCCTTTTTTAATCAGAAGAAGAACTTAAATCAACTCAATCTAATGAGTAACAGCTCTTATTATCTGTTTTATTATATCTGTTTTTCGTCTTCGAAGATAAGAGAGATTAGAGCCATGGAATCTCGCGAGAACTAAGCCTTAGAGACATTCCTTTAATTAAAAACAGACTGTTGCTTTCGTTAGGACTCTGTAGGACCTCTACTGGCTATTTGCAAAATTGCAAATATTAAGTCTAACAAAATTCCAAACCTGGAACATGTTTTCGTTTAAAAAATTTGCATATCTTCTAGACAAACAAACACAAGACTTGAAAGAATCTTTAAATGGTTCACTTAAAAATATGCTCATGGAGTTTAAAGGCATTAAGGAAGAAGTCTTTAACAGGAATGATGAACCAATAGTAGTGGCTGATGATAGCTCTAAACAAGATGGAAAATTACCAGCAGAAGAGGAATCTGAAATTATGGAGATAGAAAAGGGGATGTCAGAGTCTTGCAGCTCAGATAAGGACACCCTGCCTGAGAAGATATACAGCCACTCCAAAGCAACAATACTCAAGAAAGACATATGGATCTGCGGTGAAAGCAATCGATTGAAAGGAGCATCATGGAAAAACATCTGTACTGATATTGGAGTCCAGGAGGTACAACTGCTTCAAGATTTATCGATGTATACTCCGAGGGAAAGACTACAACTATACTTTCCCAGCCAAAGACCAATGGGACAGAACATCAGTCAACGGGAGTCACAAGACGTAATAAGCCTCGAAATGAGACCTCCCTAAGAAGCTTGGGGAATGGAAATGCAACACAGTGGTCGAAATTCCTTTCCTCCTTTACCTCCTTTATGTAGCCATATAGGCAATATAACTAGTTAAGAAGTTAATCTGGGGTCTAAGATCTTTTAAGTAAGCTGAATTTGTATTATTAAACCTAATTTCGCAGCGGCTACCAGCCCAAAATCAAAGCATAACTAAAAGGAGACACCTAATGGAATGGGCTTACATTATAGTGTGGGGTTTTAGATTTCCTATGATAGCTGAATTTGAATTATCTAGCATATCTATGTAGTGACTTTCAGCCTAAATTTAAAGCATAACTAAAAGAAGGTTTCTAGCTGAGGAGGTGTATATATAACTAACGAAAAATATTTTCTATTAATTAATGAAGACTCCATTTTATTATTTCTGGTATCAACAATGTATACTTATATATATTTGTTTCCCTTCTTTCCGTACAACTAAGTATTTTTTTTCTCTTTTTTCCCTTTTTCTAGTGAAAATGTGGAGGGCTCTAGGACTATGTTAAGTATAAACTGTTTATGATTGTTAAAACTATCAGAAACTATGCAAACAAATGTTGAAATGATGGTAACAAAGTAGACTTCTCTTTTTAAATGTGGTGCAAACGTGAAAAAGTCTATAAAAAGTCTATAAGCTTTGGGTAAAAGTCCATAATATTGTAGCCAGTCTATAATCTTAAATGGAGAGAAGAGGGTTTGTAAGATTGAAACAGGGAACCAAAATGTTTTTCCACAGCGCTTCCTAACCCACATACAGAGCTTCTTCTACTATGCGACGACGGCAACAAAACTAGAATTGGCCAAGAAATGGAAAACGTAAGAACTACCCTCGACAGAAGACTGGGTGAATAAACTAGCTGATCTTACCAAGATAGTCAAACTGACACTAAGAGGCCTTTCAAGAATAACGGGGCCCTTACCTGAACTATTTACAAAAGGGATTAAAAATGGGGAACCAAGTGTATCAAATGAAGAGTATAGCTCTCCTTTTCTGTATTAACAATGTAGATTGCATGTATCTCACTGTTTTCAACTCTGGAAAATAAAATAAAAACTTTCTATAAAAAAAAAAAAAAAAAGAACTTTCCAGAGAACTTGCACAGCCCTTGTCCATCATCTTCGGAACCTCTTTAAGGACTGGAGATGTCCCGGAAGACTGGAAGAGAGCAAATGTTATTCCGATCTTCAAAAAAGGGAGGAAGGATGACCCGGGAAACTACAGACCAGTGAGTCTGACCTCTGTTGTGGGGAAGATAATGGAGCAGATATTAAAGGGAGCAATCTGCAAACATCTGGAGGACAATTTGGTGATCCAAGGAAGTCAGCATGGATTTGTCTCCAACAGGTCCTGCCAGACCAACCTGGTTTCCTTTTTTGACCAAGTAACAGGTTTGCTGGATCGGGGAAATTCGGTTGATGTCATTTACTTGGATTTTAGTAAAGCTTTTGACAAGGTTCCCCATGATGTTCTGATGGATAAGTTGAAGGACTGCAATCTGGATTTTCAGATAGTTAGGTGGATAGGGAATTGGTTAGAGAACCGCACTCAAAGAGTTGTTGTCAATGGTGTTTCATCAGACTGGAGAGAGGTGAGTAGCGGGGTACCTCAGGGCTCGGTGCTCGGCCCGGTACTTTTTAACATATTTATTAATGATCTAGATGAGGGGGTGGAGGGACTACTCATCAAGTTTGCAGATGACACCAAATTGGGAGGACTGGCAAATACTCCGGAAGACAGAGTTCAACGAGATCTGAACACAATGGAAAAATGGGCAAATGAGAACAAGATGCAATTTAATAAAGATAAGTGTAAAGTTCTGCATCTGGGTCAGAAAAATGAAAAGCATGCCTACTGGATGGGGGATACACTTCTAGGTAGCACTGTGTGTGAACGAGACCTTGGGGTACTTGTGGACTGTAAACTAAACATGAGCAGGCAGTGTGATGCAGCGGTAAAAAAGGCAAATGCCATTTTGGGCTGTATCAACAGGGGCATCACATCAAAATCACAAGATGTCATAGTCCCATTGTATACGGCACTGGTCAGACCACACCTGGAGTACTGTGTGCAGTTCTGGAGGCCTCACTTCAAGAAGGACGTCGATAAAATTGAAAGGGTACAGAGGAGAGCGACGAGCGACGAAGATGATCTGGGGCCAAAGGACCAAGCCCTATGAAGATAGGTTGAGGGACTTGGGAATGTTCAGCCTGGAGAAAAGGAGGTTGAGAGGGGACATGATAGCCCTCTTTATTTGAAAGGTTGTCACTTGGAGAAGGGCAGGATGCTGTTTCTGCTGGCTGCAGAGGAGAGGACACGCAGTAATGGGTTTAAACTTCAAGTACAACGATATAGGCTAGATATCAGGAAAAAGTTTTTCACAGTCAGAGTAGTTCAGCAGTGGAATAGGCTGCCTAAGGAGGTGGTGAGCTCCCCCTCACTGGAAGTCTTCAAGCAAAGGTTGGATACACACTTTTCTTGGATGCTTTAGGATGCTTAGGGCTAGTCCTGCGTTGAGCAGGGGGTTGGACTAGATGGCCTGTATGGCCCCTTCCAACTCTATGATTCTATGATTCTCTGATTCTATGATTCTTCTAAACCATAGGGCAGGCAGACCTGGGTAGACTTTGGGGCATTACCATGTTTGAGATGTAGCTCCCACCATGAAAATACCTGGAGTCTGAGAATAAAGGAAATTGTTGAGCCGACTATGATAAAGTGTCATAGAGTTCTATGGTGTTGAACAAATACATTTACCATAGTCTGCGAAGAGAGTTCTCTTTTCTCAGGGCCATTTCAGGCATCATTTTTATGTAGCAAAACATGTCAGGCTTCAGATTACAAATCTGCTAGGAACAAATACCATGCTATATGAAACCTCATTCTGTGCATCCAGCATAGCTACCATGCTCTGATCTAAAAGCCAAGTAAGGCCTTGCAAAATTCCTCATGACAAATTGCATTCACATGAACCTGTGTGATCCCATTATATACCCTCTCATTTTCTCCTTATGTCTCAAATTATGATGCTTTGCACACTCTGCTAAATAGTTTAATGCATCAAATATAATCCCCTGTTTTCTTTATTATAGGACTAGCAACTGGTCATTACAATGTAAACACCAAATTTAAGTGAATAACAATTCAGCAATGTAAGCACTACTCTCAATCACTTCTGAACTATCTATTCCCTGCTTGGTATTTGGATTCTGCTTCTAGAACTGGCACATAGTACACTGGCCAGGAAGCTCTGTATAGAATGTATTGAGCGGCTGTCATTTAGGGAGAAAACTTTGTTTAAATCAACCGATAAAACAGACTACAGGGAGAATACTGAGCCTTTCTTCATGATTTGTTAGCTTTCTATTTACAGGGAGTATTTTATGTGGTGAGTACCTAAATGTGTTGGTATATTCAAATATACAGCTCCCCTAAAAGCATTCTGCAAAATGTTTTTCAGCACCTGCAAAATATTATTCTAATGACTGGTCAACTGAACTTTAAAGCTCCTTTTGGAACATAACATCTGTACAGTTCCTGAGAGGATACAAAAGATATATACAGTGAAAAATAACCTCTGTGTTGGAAGAGATGAGAACTTGAAAGGTGAAAAAGACAAACCAGACAGAGCTGTTGCCTAAGTAATCAGCAATAGGGAAGGGTGTGAACTACATTTTTGCAGTTCATTTCAGTTCATGGTCAAACCACGAACTCAACCACAAACTGATACAAACTGGGATGCTGGGTTGCAATCTGATCTGTAGTGATTCGCAACCTCTGTGTTTTGCTCTCTACTGCTCTTTCCAGGAGCAGAAAGCAGGGGTTTTCCCAGCAAAAAGCAGTAGGGAGCAGAAAGCAGGGACTTTAAATGGCCTGGCTTTCTGGTCTTCACGAACCACCATGAAGCTCCACAGCCTTTAAATTTGTGGTATCTCATGATGGCTCTTCAGTTTGTGAACCATGAACCAGCCAACATTTGTTACAAAGTTAAGTACAGGAATTGGTTCATGCCCATGGCGCCAGAAAAAGTGGCAAAAAGTCCCTGCCTTTTCATCTGGGGTTTGAAAGAAACCAACATATCTCCTCCTCCCTCGCAACACTGGACAAACAAGCTCTTTTTAAGGTCAGTTCTCCCAGTGTATGTCTAACTGTCATTGCACACCTGACACATGTCAGATGTATTTTGTCACTTAGCCCTAAGACTTTGTGCTCCTGGAAACTAGTAAATATAGGGAGGTAGCCGAAAATCGGAAATGGAATACATGAGAGAGTAAAGTACCATGGTAAATTCTTGGTTGAATAACCACAGCTAGAAATAGAAAACAGAAGATTAGAAACTTGTCATGCAGGTTGTCAAAAAAGCATATAGCTCAATTTTAAAATGTTTGTTCCAAGTCCCAGTCTTCAATCAGACTTATTTCCTTGTTAGCATACTTAAGTCTGCAGTCTTGATTTGTGACCCAGTGCTGCACTAGTTTACAGGCCTTACTGTTCATTTCAAACATATACTCCAGGAGCTGCTGCTATTGACAACTGGCCTATTCTTGGAAGATTACAAAGAACTCTTTCTTTAGCCATTCTAACAGGTGAAATACTTCTGCATTCCTTTCCCATTATGTCTTAAGTGCTATTGGGAACAGGAAAGGTGCTGAGTTGCTTACATACCTGGCCAATGCCATGCAATTTTGAACCTTGACAAGCTAGTTAGGCTTCAGCTAAGCTGCCAAGAATAATGCCTCTCTTGTCAAACTACAAGGGGGAGGGGGAGCCTGCAGCTGCTGTATGTGCCGGTAAGTGCAAGGGAGATGATATGCACCGTGCAAATTGCTCGTTGGTGTGCTCTGCTATTCCGACTACAGTCACGTCAAATGGCTCCTGACGTGGGGTTGTGGTGGTGCAGATTTCAATCTGGGTAATGTAAATGCAGTTGGAATGGAGCAAAGGAGCATGACCGTGACAATCTATCTCCTGTAGATTAATGTCGGGAGCAGGCAGGTATGTCATAAAGCATGACTTAATAATGTGAGGGAGAGTAACCCTCCCCCTGCTTCCTTTTATTTTTCATTAGTGCTTTTGTGCCTGCTTGTGAGAGATTCTCAGAAGACGTAGGGCCTCTTGCTTTCAAATGTTGCCTCTGACCCAGATAGTGTCAAAACGTCTGAATGCATGCGATGCACTTTTTCAAAAGAGCATCCCTAATGCAATGCAAATGCACATTGTTGGGAAATTCCAGCTGAGAAAACGAGGCCTCGTATTTCTAAAACCATATACATGTCAATAGGCTATTATTCTCTAGTTTTAAATAAATGTAACTGCAGCAGAGCTTGGAATGGGTTCCTGAAATAATAAAATACATTGAGTAGCAGTTACTGAATCTTCCAGAATATTTTATATCCCTCCTCCCACCCCCACCAAAAAAAGAATGGAATATAGACAAAGGAAAGACAGGAAGGAAGAAGGCCAAAATAAAAGTGTTTTTAAAAGTCATACCCTTTAGTTCAGCATACAATTGGAAAACATATTGGCCTCCTAACAAGCATTTCAACATGAGTGGCTCTGAAGCCTCCCCTCGATCTAAATAAGTCTGTCTCGATCCAGTTCTTTATGACAAAATTATTTCCAGGCAATTAAGAATATTTATAATTGTTTTCTTTGGTGGATGCCTTCTTGTATTTCCACATTTCAGTTCAAGATAATGTTTCTTATAAAGCCCCAACTGCAGTCATTTTGAAAGAATCTTTTCTTAGTCATGTGAACCGCAATCTGCAGTCACCTTTTTCACTTTTAATATAAATTTAACATGTGTGCAGTGCAGCCTTTATCACCAAGACTGGTATGTTTTAAGGTATCATTATTTCATTGTGGTTGTCTCCCTCTCTTGCTCAGTCTTTCTTGGGAGAACTCCAAGAAACAGCTCCTATGATTAAAAACAATGTCGATTAATATTGTGGTAGTGCCGAGCTGTGGTATCCTTTCACTTCTTTTTGTCTCCCCTCCTCCAAATCTGTTCCTTTCTCTGAAAATAAATCGGCATGGTTCGGTTTCTTAGCTGTGCCTCTGATATGGAGAACACAGGAACAGAACATTTGTGATTAGAAGTGGATAATTATTTAGCAAAGGCCACACTATAAATCCTTTCAATGTTATACATTTGTTTTTTGTTTTGTTTTTTTTAAAGCTAGCTGGTGCGATTGGTTCACTGTTTATGAAAACTGGCTCTGTAACGCAAACAATAATCATTTTGGTTTTTACCGGAGAAGGTTGTTCTGTAGCACTAGCCTCTTGTCACATTGCACTGCAGGCCACTTGCATTGGTGGGTGCCGATTGTCACCTCTCTTCCATTGGCTGAGGAGAACATGGGGGTCATTCTACCCTTCTTCTAGAAGGGCTGTTTATTACCTCAAGCTGTCATCTTCATTTAATTTATATCATAGCATAAACATAAATCCCAGCCTTATCTGTTTCTCATCAAGTAAAATTTCTGTCACTGTAACCCTGAGGACAGACAAAACTGTAAAATTAACTTTACTATATTCTTTGAAATTTTTTTTAAAGCATCAGATAAAAACAATCTCCTCAGGACTTAAAGCCTATGGTAGTTGATTAGTCCCTGCAGTAGGGAAAATTAAATTCTGTGGTTGAGACCCAGCATGCTTGGCTGGTTTAATAATGCTATGGCCACCATCCAATGGCTGACAACCAAGAACTGAGGTACTTTCTGTTCTTTACTCCCTCGTGCAACACCTGAAAATCCTGGGGCAAATCAAACAGCAAATTAATTTTTTTTTAAACCAACAACACCTCACCTGCAACGCATGTATAAGGAACTAATTTTAATGCTTTCAAGCTGAAATCATTGGGATGGGAGCCCAAAAAGCAATGACAAAGGTAAGATCTTAAAGCACTTTTCCGGGGATTTCCCTCCCCCCCAAATCTCCCAACAGTGCTTTGCAGTTTAGCTTATTTATTTCTGTTTCCTATTTGGCAGAAGTCAAGGATCTCACTAAAAATAATCAGATCTCACCAAAAAAGCTGGGCTCCATTTATGAAAGTGTGCCTCTCGTTCCTTTGATCCAATTATATCTCTAAAATAATATAATAATTTTATTCTTAAATCCCACCCTTCCTGATAGCTCAGGGAGGGTGACAATATAAATTAAAACCATCAAATCTTTAAAAACCAGTGTCTTTATCAGACAAACCTACTCTTGCCACACATACACACACCCCCTTTAAGTATTTAGTTCCCCCTCTACACTGAGTATTGACAGCATGAGGCTCACTGGCTAAACACAACCTGTCATGATTTTCCACCAAGGGAAAAAATGGCCCTTTCCCCTTCAAATGGGGATTTCAAGTTTTTGGCCCAACAGGAAAAATTTGTACTCCTGCATACAATTCTGCCTTCCTCTGCTCTATACTACCGAGCCAATTACAACTATTTTATTAATTGCTGAAGCATACTATCTGGATGTCTTAGTTTAGCTAGAACGGACTTTTGCATTTGTTTTACCTTAAATGCTAGGTAGAAAGCTGGTTCTTCTTTCTGATCCTTCTAACATCTGAGATTGGAGAAAATTCTGACCAAGCTGCAACAGAAGTTTGGGGAGTTGGAAATAAATAGGAGCAATGTTATCTTCAGCTCTCTAAGTCTTATTTTATTGATGACTTGTATAAAGATAAACAATCAAAGAAGTGCCTTCATTTATTTTGCTGTTGAAGTTTGTAGTCTGTCTGTTTAGAAAGAAACAAAAACAGATTTAAATTGTGGTGCTGGAATTACCAGAAGAGAAAAGAAAACCAGAAGTGGATTTGTTTCGAACATAAACAGTAATTTGAGAAATGATCTAAATGTGGTCTTTGTTATGTGGCCCAACTTATGCCTTTCTGATTCCTGGTCCTCGTCTCCCATCTCCCCCATGCTTGGACCTTTGAATGTATAGAGCTATTTTTATTATTTTTCTGTTTAAGAATTCTATGCCATCAATTTATTGATTGCTCTTAGCCTTAGTGCAGGGGTAGTCAACCTGTGGTCCTCCAGATGTTCATGGACTACAATAACCATGAGAATTGTAGTCATGGGAACTGTGGTCCATGGACATCTCAAGGGAATCGTAGTCCATGGACATCTGGAGGACCACGGGTTGACTACCCCTGCCTTAGTGTACATTGCATCCAAAGTATTCTGAATGGTATACATGCAATGTAGCACATATATGTATATATATGCACCTGCATTTCACTTCTTATGAATGTGGTGGCTACTGTTGCATAGCTAATTGGCTATTGCTTGGCTACTGGCTATTATTGTTGGAGTCCTCTGCTTGCTTGCAATTTTAGTTTCTGTTTATTGCATCATCTTTGTCTGGATGACTTTGGCCATGTCTCTGTCCACCAGGTCATGTCAGAGGACTTCCAGACTGCTTACAAGAATTGCTATATTTTTTGTTTATGAAATATTGTAGGTTATGATGTGGTCAATATTTGAGCTACTTTTTGTTTATATTCATCACCACGAATAACCATTTTCAGTAACCATGGTTTATCAGCAGAAACATACCTTTACAAATTAGTACAGTAAATGGTTGAAAATCAAATTTTCAAACATTACAAACGCAGATTACACGAGGGGCTTTGGTAAAGGGGTGATGTTAAGGTGAAGATTAGGTCTAAGTGTTGGTTTGAGCTGTGTGGAAAAAAATTCAGTCAATGTTTTTGTGGCTTCAATAATCCCCCCCCCCAAAAAAAAAACACTTTTCTTCAAATCAAAGGCAAATTTCATAGAAAACTGCCACATTGACTCAGGAGCTGTTCTTGAGAAAATAGTGAATTACTTCCTATGAAAAACATAGATGATGTTTCATCTACGGGATTGTAATTTGCCTTTTTTTTAAAGGGAAGTCATGTTCTTAAATGGAAATGGGAACATTTTGTTCTGCATATTGTATACTTTCTCAGAGACCTTGAAATGTGTAGCAAAGTGATTAACCACACAATTAATTGTTGAGCTGCGTGTGCAGTTTTACTGCTCTGCTAGTAAGAATGCTCTGAGTATTTTGCAGTTGTTAAATTCCAGAAGGAGGAGCATTGACCAGCACAATGCAAAACACTGTTCTTTGGAATCTGTAATGAGAATCACAAACATTTCTATTTAACCATACATATGGGATGCATCTTTTAAAACACTCACAGCCATTCTAGAGTCTTTTAAAAACCCACCTCTCTTCAAGCATCCTTCTTTTTCTCCAGCCCATTGACTCAATAACTTACCTCAGCACTGTGCAAAACTGTTTTGACCAAAGCAAACTGTTCAGGTAGTGCACTGCCCCCAAACTGATCAAGTTGAAGTCCAGGTTTAGTTTGGGATGTCGCATTCATGACCTGACAATTAATACAGCCCACCAAAGATTATCATTGCGGGGAAGTGAAACACTTGTGTTCCTTTCCTATAAAAAGGGAAATGAGATCCCAGAAACCCCAAGTGACAATACTTTGAATCATGCAAGTAGTTTGTGGGGCAGCCACGACTTGATGAGCACTCATGTGCCTTATGAAAATGGCCATTTTAAAAATATTTCTGTGTCTTTGGAATCACCAAAACAAGCAGTACTTTTCTTTCAATGTTCTTCTCAAACACGATTTGTCCAGTTTAGGTGGTGCCCTTTTAGTTTGCCCAGTTACCTTTTTCTTTCCTTCAGATTAGACTGAATGGCAGTCTTGGTTTTCCTGCCAGTTTAAATAGCTGGAGCTAGTCATACTCTCAAAGGTGTTTGTTAGTGTAGTCATTCCTCGAACTCTTAGACCTGCCGGTAATATTGTTTTCACAAGGGTGATTTGCATTCATTCTGGAATGACGTCCAGTACGTGCCTGCAACTTAAAATATGCTTCTTCTGAATGGAGTAGATGCCAAGCCTCTTAAGAATTCACCAAACATAACGGGATACACCCTAGCTTCTCTCAGTGTTACCCAAAGGCTAACTATCCGATGCTTAAATTGAAAAAGCTCATTAACTTTAAACACTGCAAAAGCAGGTGTGTGTGTGGGGAAACCCAGTGGAAATAATAGATTGGCTATGAAATGTTTGTAGAGCCTAAGCCTTATGATTGGCACACTGGGACAGCTTTTGGATTACAAAGGGGAGGATCTATTAGCTTGTACTTTGCTTGTCTGTTGCAATTTCAACACACATTCAGTATTTAAAAATGAAGAGGGTGTGATTAAACTAGGTTACCCAGTAGAGGAGCATAGTACCAAAGAATGGCAAGAAATGAGTGGAACTGCTGATCACTGCTGTTTTGTGATGTTAGATACTGTCTGACATAACGCTTCTTCATTGTACACTGAGGCCATATATTCACCCATAAGTCTGTCTCTGTTGGGACCTTCTCTCTAAGATCTCTATTATCAGACAGTAAACTTTGGAGGGTGGAGTTCTTCACTGATCTGTCCTTTACAAAAGCATGCAGAGATGCTCTGTCACTTTTAGTGGCTGGAGTTTCTGCAGGCAGCATAGCCTCTCTCATTCTCTCACCCTTTCCTCAACCTACAGCCAATAAATTAGAATGGGGATATGGGTGAAATGAGTTGGACCTTGCCTTTCTGGTGAGAGAAGATGAAGAAATGGTAGGCGATCCATTGACAGCTATGCACTTTCAGCTAGGTTTAGTTCTAGCTTTATCATTCTTTTGACTGGACCTTGATGTTATGCACCCTCAGTTCTAGA
This sequence comes from Paroedura picta, assembly GCF_049243985.1. Classification (NCBI taxonomy): domain Eukaryota; kingdom Metazoa; phylum Chordata; class Lepidosauria; order Squamata; family Gekkonidae; genus Paroedura; species Paroedura picta. The sequence continues at coordinate 78,283,200 of NC_135375.1, read as the reverse complement.
AACACCCCCATAGAAGAGGACACAACTGCTTGCTGAGCATATCCAGTACCTACACCTAGGAAACAAGGGAAACGGAATTGCCTCACCGGATGAGCAGGGGAAATTAGGTTGACCTAGGAAAGCACCTTCTAAATAGTCAGTTGTACACATTCATGTACAAGCAATGTGTGAGGAATCTTCTGAATGTCTTAGATTCTGTGGTCATTTCCATCTCATCTCTTTTAAAAGTTTGAGCAGCAGAACAGTGTTTGACATAAAGCAATGAAAAGTTACTATGGATGCACAAATTGCCTGAAGGAAGTACTTACAGATAGGTACCTCACTTTCCTCTGCTTTGAAGCATAGATTATGATGGTTTTTTCCACCAATCAAGGCCTGAATTAAGAAAATATGGGGTATGATCACTTAAAATAAATGTCTCTCTCTCTCTCTCTCTCTCTCTCACACACACACACACACACACACACACCCCTAACAGTTTTGCCTGAAGGAAGAAACCGTCACTAATTGGGCCAAGCATCACGCCCCCAGTCACACTTGTTGAAGCCTTAGAAATTCCAGAGACATCCTTTGAAAACGCTGACTTTAGTGAACCCTTCCGACAGAGGAGCAATTTCTTTTGACTAGTTACTAATTAGCACTCAAAAGTGCACGGCCTTTTAAAAGACAGATCTTTCAATCCAAATTGCTCAAAGCATTGCGTGAGATTTACTTGTATAAATAGTGAAACCCTTTTAATGTACATTTATTAATATATGGTTTTCTGCTTTCTAAAATAGCTGGGGGAGATTGCTGTCTCTTGATCCAGCAATGGATTCTAAAATGTAGACAGAAACCTTCATGTTATAATTTGGCAGCCTTACTATGACTTTGTATCTTCTATCTAAACTATAAACATACAGAATTATACAGGGTGAAGGAGCAAACGTGGCATGGTATAGCCCAACCTCATCAGATCTTGAAAGCTAAGTTGGGTTGATACTTGGAAGGGTGATCACCAAGAAAACTCTGTAGAACCACCTCTGTTTTCTTCCTAAGGCAATGGAGACAGAAATAAATATCTATATATTGCAGTGGAAGTGGCTTGCTTATCTCTCAAGGCAGAAAATAGTTTCAATAGGCTAATAGAAAATTCCAAGTATGGTGGCAAGAAGTATTTCCCGTCTCAGTCTGCAATGTTTACTTAATGGGATGATTCCTTGCAACTCATATTCAGATGGCATTGTGAACTGGAAGGGAAGACTAGGTTGTTAAACTTGAAGAAGCCAGCTTGATAATGTTGGATATGCCATACCAATACATTCTGAAGAAGGAAGGGACTTATGAGGGTAGAATGCACTGTGCGCCTTCTCTTGTTTTGCAGGGGAAAGTAGCTCCCCATGTATGTAGTGTGAAAGTACTGCATTGATCAAAACCAGCTGTCAGCTCCACATATTTAAAGGAGGCGGAGGACTGTTGTTTCAAAAGAAAAGCATGTGAAAGGCAGATGCAAACATTCCAAGGGCTTTTTTGGTATAGAATCCTTTGCTGAGACCCAATTGCTTAGGTCTGGGATATGATCTCAAAGAGAAAATCCCTGAAATCTGCTAGGTTCCCCCCTCCCCCAATAGTTGTTAATTGGGATTCTAATTTGAACATACTAGCATGTGAATAGAGGACAGAAAGAAAGAGAGAGAATATGCATTTAGGTACAATACAAAGAGGGAGGATTGCCAAATTACAGTTTTCTAATTATTTATTTATTTATTTATTTATTATATTTCTATCCCACCCTTCTTATCCAAGTAGGTCTCACAGTTATGCAAAAATATTTCAGCTCTTATGTTGCTCTAAGACTGTGCAATCCCCATAAATAACGCTACAATTTACCCACACATCTGAGTATATGACATCTTGTTTACACTTCATGTTTTATTTGGACCTTGGCTTGGCAGTTATACACCAAGTCCCAGCAGTGAAATAATCTCTGCTTATATCATTTTTGTCTCCTGTTGTTTTCCTGGTTTTTAAATCACGACACTGTGCCTCTCCTACTTTCTGCATCAACTTCAAGCTCACAACTGCATTTCTGGCTAGGCTAAATCAGATATTATTTTTCCAGAAGCAGGAAAATTCCTGCTAGTGATTCCTATACTAGGATCCTTGCCCTGGGTTATATATACCGATAATTTTTACATCAGTATGTGAATTCTCTGGATGGAGTCACTCCTTCTATCTTCAGGTCTGTAGGGAAGAACTGCACAGGTATAATATATTTATGGGATACTTTCATGATTATGTTCACAAAGAAATATATTCCAGATGTCTATTTGCATCTAAGACTGAGAGTACTACATAGCTTCTTTTTTTAAAGCAGGAATGATTGCAAAAATCAATCCCATAATGGAAATAGGTTCCCACTCCTTTAGACTGCTCATCAGGTTGTACGCCATTCCAAGGTGATCAGTGCAACCAAGTTAATGTCCAAGCATTTAGGTAGCTGTAGGTATTGCAAAGCAAATTTCTACTTAGACTGTTAAAAACAGTAGAAATTTGCTTTGCAATGCCTACATCCTCGCAGGCTGTAAAAAACAGGGATGGATTGGGAAAACAGGTGGTCTCTTCTCTCACCACTCCCAGTATGATCTTGTTCATTGGGAACACATGGCTGGTATTTGGGTTAGATGACAAGAATTATTCTCTAACTGCCAATCTGACCACATAGAGAACAGACATGAGACAATGATCAGATATGAACATTTCTGATGGTTGCTGAATGCTGTTAATTATGGCAGGTGGGTTAATTAATATAATTATATGAAAGGGACAGTATCTCTCAGAGAAATGGTAAGAGTGGGGATGTTAGCGACTTGTTAATGGCTTGTTTTTTTTCCCTACTGTGTTTTTTTTTAATTGTATGTCGCCTCAAGCAGGACTCTGAAGCAGCAGCACAGAAATACTCTAAAGAAATTTATACCTCCCCCAGCATTCTGTCCAAATCCAAACTAAGCAGCCATCAGGAATACTTTTTAACATTAGGCGCTCCAGTCATGGATCTACCACACAGCATATATCTTGGTCCTCATGAAGTTTTGGAGAGCTACTGCTAGTTGAAGTTGACAATAGTGGGCTAGATGAACCGACTTCTGAATCAGTATAGAAGAAGAGATGGTTTTCTATACCCTGCTTTTTATACCCGAAGGAGTCTCAAAATAAAGCAGCTTCCTTCATTTCAGTGTCTGTGAAACAGGAATACAGCTTTCTGCAAAATTAGGCCCATGCATACAGCTTTAGTCTTTTCTAGTAAAAATGGCACTTGAGATATACACACAAGCTCACAGGTGCACTCCCACATGTGCCCAGTTTCATGCCAGATTGCAGCATTCATAACGCAGCAGTAAACAGCCTCGCTCGTATCTTTTAAATGTCATTGGCTGTGCTGTATGGCAGCTCTTGCTTCACTGCTGATGGCTCCAGGATTAGAACCAGCCAGTCACTGTGAGCTTGGCAGCTGCAGATTCCAGATGTACAGTCCCTGGAAGGAATGACTCTTTCCAGCAGTGTCAGCTGGCTATCACTTTCCCTTCCTCTGTTTTTTCCCCTTCCTTTCTTTCAACAAATCTAATGTGGTGGCTCAGTGCATCATGCCAGCATTATCCACTTTCACATCACTTCCCTTTGACTGTGGGGAACTGACTCACTATGACATGGTTTTGATGTGGGAAATGAACAAATTGCAGACAACGGTTGCATTCTCGTATGGCATTCACTGATTTAGCTCCTCAAATCTGATGACAGCCCTGGACATCCCCATTGTGAAATCCTATGTGTATCACAGGTCTCTAGGGCTTGATCCTGGAGAGACTTTGAAGGCTTTGATCTGATTGTATGAACCATTTAAACTTGTGCTTAGTGTGTGTCTGTGTGTCTGTATATCTATTGTTTCTTTCTTTACAACTTAGTTTACTTGTGCTCTTACATGCAAGACTAAATGCCTTTGTATTTTAAGTGCAGTAAATGCTACTTAACATTAAGGAAAATTATTATGTTAAGGTAGGTGAGTACTTGCCTTTATTTATGATAGATAGAAGATAGATGAAGACTGAAAATAATACGTTGCCTAAAGCAATCTTGTCATTCCTTTTTGCGGTTGATCTTACTTTTTTACTCATATCAGTGTTCAGTCTTATGATTGGTCAAAGATAAGTTATTAGGGCTGATATGTAAGAATATAAACTCTTATGAACCCGTCTGAGACCGTTTATGCACTGGAGGTTTCATGCTGGGCTGCAGCCTGGAGTTTTAGTCATGGCAGGTAGCCCAATCTCTTCCTGAACCCACATGGGGGAGCATTTGGCCCGGTGCTCCTCATCTGCCCCCGATTATTGCTCCTGCATGGGAGCTGGGACAGTGAAGTTCCCAGTGCATAAAAAATCTGATTGCTCCAGTAATCTTCAGATGTCCTGCTTTAGGTGGCCACATCATCTGAGGCTAGATGGGTGGCAATCCAAGAAAGGTCACGGCCTTTTTGGTCATAAGGTAAAGCTAAAGGTATCCCCTGTGCAAGCACCGGGTCATGTCTGACTCTTGGGGTGACGCCCTCTAGCATTTTCATGGCAGACTCAATACGGGTGGTTTGCCAGTGCCTTCCCCAGTCATTACCGTTTACCCCCCAGCAAGCTGGGTACTCATTTTACCAACTTCGGAAGGATGGAAGGCTGAGTCAACCTTGAGCGGGCTGCTGGGATTGAACTCCCAACCTCATGGGCAGACAGCTTCAGACAGCATTCTGTGCCACAAGAGGCACTTTTGGTCATAGTGGCGGCAATTTAGAACTTCATCCATCTCCCTCTGTTGTTGTCTTCTGCCATCAGGTAAAGAGTTTTAGTTTGGTTTGATGTTCCCTTAGCCCCTCTCCGTCTTTATGTGTGCTTTATGTGTTTCCGTGTTTATATATTTTATTTCATTCTTTTAAATCTATTTGTATTTTACTTGTAAATGTCTGAAATTTCTTCATTGTAATCTTTGTTTTAGGAGCCCTGAATTAAGTGGAAATACATATATGTGTGTGTGTGTATCCTTATCCATTGTTCCTCTTAATATTTTTGAAACAGCTCTGGGGGTGGAGAGTGTCCTGGCTGTCCGAGATGGAATAGGGCTAATCAGGGTGTGGCCTCCAGCTCCCGCCCTCCTTCCCTGGACGCTAGCCACTTTGCTCTCAGGTGCCTGAGACAGACACACAGAGACACAGAGTGCCCTGCCAAACAGCAAACGACTCCTGATTACCTGCTGTGGGTCCTGATGCCAGGGAGAGAGAGAGACAGAAAGAGGCAAACTGCAAACAAGCCCCAAACTGCAAATGATCCTTGCTTCCCTGATATGAAGGAGCCCTGATTACCTCCTATGGCTCCTGCTGCCAGAGAGAGAGAGAGAGAGAGAGAGAGAGATCTGCACCTGCCCTGGGTCCTAGCACCCATTGCATTCCTGGTTGCAATGGGCTTCCCCAGCATTTACCTGGTTTAGGCACGAGGCTAACTGGCCTGTAATTTTCTGTCTCCTTGATGTAATTTTTCTAGTTCTTTAATATGGAGGCTTAATTTGGTTAGAAGGTCCATATACTGGTTAGCAGATCAAAATTCACATTTGAGTTAAGAACTCTTGAGTATATGCTATTTGATAGCCAGCTTGCTGTAGTGGTTAGGAGCACCGATTCCCCGCTTCTCCACATGCAGCCAGCTGTGTGACCTTGGGCTCTACACAGCACTGATAAAGCTGTTCTGACTGAGCAGCAATATCAGGGCTTTCTCAGCTTCACCTACCTCACAGGGTTGTTGTGGAAAGAGGAAAGGGAAGGCGATTGTAAGCTGCTTTGAGACTCCTTCTGTTAGAGAAAAGGAGCACATATAAACCAACTCTTCTTCTTCTTCGGACCTAGAGACCTATTAGTTTAATTTTTAAAAATTCAGTTTGCCTAGTAGTCCCAGAATCTTATATCCCATCTGTTTGACTCTTCAAAACAGTGGCTCTGGGTGTAGATACATGTCCCACATTATCCACAGTGAACACAATTTTAAACTATAAAACCTTAAATTCTTATCTTTTCCACATGTCACATTCTAAATGTGGAAAAGATCAGAGCTGTAGTGTTTTGGATGAAATCCTTTAACGCAAGGGCGTATGTCTAACAGTATCATTCAGACAACTATCACAATTTTTTCTATTACCTGTTTTGTTTTAGTGAAACAAGTTGCTCCCTACGATAATAGCGATCAGAACAGAGAAATGGCCTTGAAGCGGGCTCCATTAAATATATGCAAATAGTATCTATTTTCTGCATCTTGTAGGCCCAGTGCTTGGCGCTTGTTCTTTTCAGTCTGGAGATGGATCTGATCTGATGAGGGCCCGTTCTCTGTGCCCCTGCTTTTGATGCCCACAGCCACAGCCTGTTGAGGTCCTTCTTTCACCACTCTTCATGGTGCCCTTTAGCCATGTGGGATCTCTAGGACTGGATCATGGGTAATGGAAATCAATGGGCTTCAACTAGATTAACTTTGCATAAGATTGCACTATAAGTGATTCAAAACTGTTTTCAGGCTGATTGATGAGTCTTTCCCATAGAAAAAGCCTCGATTTCCTGACATGCTTTTGTCATTTACACTCAGCCCCAGCTGGGTGGGAGTGACTAACAGAAGAGCAGCTTCTGTGTGGCTGGAGGTACATGTACAGTGCACTCATTTCCTGATGGCTTTAGGCCTAAAAGGTGACTGATATTTTCCAGTTAGTCACACTGCTGTGTAGATAGGGTGCTTTTTTTTTTTTTGCATGCTGGTTACAGGTTCCAGTTAAGCCAATAGTGTTAAATAAACAAATAAACAAAGGTATCTGTCACCTAGAGCAAGGGTAAGCAACCTGTGGTCCTCCAGATGTTCATGGACTACAATTCCCATGACCCCCTGCCAGCAAACGCTGGCAGGGATTCATGGGAATTGTAGTCCACGAACATCTGGAGGACCACAGGTTGACTACCCCTGACCTAGAGAACTATCCTGTATAATCTGCATTGTGATCTACTAAAGATTTTCGGCAAATGTGGAGTATGAAGGGCTGATAGCTACAGATTTGGATGAATGGAAAAAGTATCATAAGAGGCTTAGTGACATTTTGCTGTCTTAATTGAAAGGAAGAAGTAAATGTTGCACAGTTTGGCCACAGTCCAATGCAGAATAAAGGCCGATTGGGAATTAAACTCAATGGTTTTATGTATGTATACTATTGTATTGAGAGCCTCTTGTGGTGCAGAGTGGTAAGGCAGCCGTCTGAAAGCTTTGCCCATGAGGCTGGGAGTTCAATCCCAGCAGCCAGCTCAAGGTTGACTCGGCCTTCCATCCTTCCGAGGTCGGTAAAATGAGTACCCAGCTTGCTGGGGGGTAAACGGTAATGACTGGGGAAGGCACTGGCAAACCACCCCGTATTGAGTCTGCCATGAAAACGCTAGAGGGCGTCACCCCAAGGGTCAGACATGACTCGGTGCTTGCACAGGGGATACCTTTACCTTTACCTTTACTATTGTATTGCATTGTGGCCTTAGTGTTTTCAAATGCCATTGACTTTTGATTTTTCTGGTGCCTTTTAAAAACTGCCTTTTGTTCTTTTTGCTAGATAAATCTGTAAAGTTGGCTTCTAGTTTGCAGATCTACCTATCTAGATCCACTGCAGATCAGAATGCATGCTTCAGAGATGTAGATGCCTTCAGCAGTTTGCTGAAGGAACTTCTTGCAGCACAATGGATGGCACAGCCAGTACTAGGAACCATTATGGCAGCTAAGTGAATTCGTAGTATTCAGATTTCTCTTAATTGTGTGCAATTAAAACTTGGTTTGCAGCCTAGAAGAATAAGACTGAAGCAGTTCATTTCAAGTAGATTATTTTCTTAATTTTCTTTTATAATAATGAATTTGCATCAGCCCCAATTCCTAGTCTGCCATATACAACTCAAAGCCAAAAGTACAGATGTATTAGTGTTCATCATTCACCGTTCTCAGCAGAATGCAGTTACGTTGGCCACTCAGACATTTCAGAAGGGAGGCTTATGGAACTTCCTAACTGGCCATGCCCATTAACTGGCAAGTGTGTTCTGGAGGCACTTTATTTTTGAAAGGCAATATTTTAACAAAGAGAAAAGAGAATAACATTTGATGTTATTTCTATATTTTTCCCTTTTAACCAGATCATTGAAATAACTGATTTCCTCCAGTAACCATTTTGATATTGCATCCATCAATTTCATCATATCCTGAGTATTTCATCTTTTTAAAGGCTTATAAGGAAGTGAGCAAGGGCCAACAATTCTGATGGACTCTTTTACTAATCTCTTTTGATGACAGGCTTGACACATGGATGAAGAACCCCATGGGAACACTGTTTTTATATATCCGAACTGTATATACCCTCCTACAGCAAATACAAACATGCAGCACAAACATGCAGACTATATAGCATCAGTACTCTCTGTCTCTGTCTCTGTCTCTCTCTGAGTGTCTGTGTGTCTGTCTGTCCGTCTCTCTCTGTGGGGGCAGCTCCAAAAGGGGCCTTTCAAGGCAAGTGATAGTATTCCTTGGTGGTCTCCCTTGGTGATCATCCCAAACCATCATAACGTGCAGCCCAGGACACAGTTTAGGCAGAGATTGATGCATGTTCCAAGTTAAATTGAAAATCAAGGGATGTATTTTACTCTAATATTTCCATCTCTATGCTCATTCCCACTTTGTACATACAAAGCCTGCCCTGAATGTCTAGGTTTCTCTCACTGGTGGAAGTCAAGTCAGTAGGTATATACAGCACCTCCTCCTCCTAAAAAACTAAGTGTCCCAAATGCAGCAGAAACTGTTCTAGGACAGGACCAACTTATGTGATCACTCTGTGCCAGTGGATTAGTCCAACATGATTTGAACTGTGTTGTGTGAGCAAAATAACCTTATCCTCAGTAGAAAAACCCACCAGCCCTAACTGCTGCTAATGCTCATCCTAGGGAGTGTGATAGTATGTGATTTGAATGTTCATGACACATTCCACTTGTGGATCTAGTCAGGAATGTAACTGTGGGGAAATAACAGTAGGGAGTGACTATGGGAGACATCATGCCTGGATACTTTGTGAATCTTTTTCCATTAGCCAGAATCACTTATTCATTTCAACTGAACTTTTTGCCTCTTCAGAGATTTAGGCTGAAACTGAGGAAGGAAGAGTTCTCTGTAGTTTAGATGTAGACATTTTGCAGACAGAAAATTTTGGAGGAGGGGCTTCTAGGCAACAATCCAAAGGTGTAGAATGTGAGCACAAAAGAGAACCACATGTGCGCATTTGCAGCTTTTGGCCACAGCAGTTCCTTGAACTGAAAAGCCAAACCACGATGCTCTTCTGGGAGATGCAAAAACAGGCCCAGCTATAGCCATAGTCCTCTTTCATCCAAGCTCTTTGTGAATTATGCTTTAGTGTCCCTACCTAAGGAAATGTTCCAGTGTGATGACTGGTGTTTGTGTATCGAGGCTCCTCTGCTTAGAACAATGTCTTCATTCATTTCAACACATTTCTTTTCACACTTCGGGTGTGACCCAGACAGCATTTCCACTCAATCTCACCTAATTCCTCTCCTCAGTACAACACTAAGCTTTTAGATGGCTTTTGTACATGCAGGTCCCATGCCTATTTTTGATGGTCAATGGATTCACCAGAAGAAAAACTGGCTGGCTCCAAATGATGGACTGATCTCTTTTATTGAAATGAATTCTCTCCCTCTTAAATGAAAATGCATAGCTTACCTGAATCAGGTTGTAAATCTTTCATTTCTATAGGTATTTTCTTTCTTTCTTTCTTTCTTTCTTTCTTTCTTTCTTTCTTTCTTTCTTTCTTTCTTTCTTTCTTTCTTTCTTTCTTTCTTTCTTTCTTTCTTTCTTTCTTTCTTTCCATGTGTTCATTTAGGCAAAGAGCTGTTAGTAATAAGGGAAAGAGCTGAAGGGGTCAACTAGGGCTGTCAAAACTACTCCAAATGAAAATCAGACACAGAATTGTGGTGATGATTTTTGAAGAAAGAGAGTTTCAGAACAACAGTCTGTAATCTGGGCTTGGCTAAAAACATACCAAAACACTTAAGTCAGTGCTGCAAGGTTCACGTCTAAAAATATCACAAGGAATAATTGCAAATGCCTCCTCTCTCTGTTTTGCTGCTCGGACTGCATTGACTGGAGACACGTGACCGCTGGGGAAGTAGGGGAGATGGAGAGATTACCGGTATATAATGTATATGGTAGCGATCATAGAGCAAAATGGTTTAGAGCTACAAATAACTGGCAGACAAAGGAAAAAAAGCTGGGACTGGTCCAGTCTCCAAGAGGGTTCCCAAAGGACGGCATTTGCTACAAGGGAAAGAAAAACATACGAGAATGAAAAGCATAAACCAGAATGGCATGCTGTAGCATATATTGGCTGATCTAGGATCCAAATTGTTTTTGAGCTGGATTTTATTTATAAGAACAAAAATGACAGGCCTCTTTAAATGAGAGGGTAGGTGTGTGTCAGATTCTTGGCAAACAGTTCACACTGCAGCATTTGGGTGGTGTCAGAGAGAAAGGAGACAGAGAGAAAATACAGCCTTGAAAGGACCTCAGTACCATGAAAATCCCAATTACAGCTCTCTATCTGAATTCTAGTTATGTCTGTGCATTGCAATAATGGGGAAAGAACACTGCATATATATGTGTGAACATTTTGAACTGCATTGGTTCTTTCTCCCCTGCTTTCTTGATTCCCCCTTCTTCTTTCTTAAGCAATAAATACATTTTTAAAAGATCATGCTTGGTTAATTTGGATTTTAACACAAAGCAAAGTTCAATCCACACTGTTATCAAAATTATTGCAATATTGGATGCCAAATGTAGCTACATATAAAAGGAGAGTGTTCATGTAGGCACAATGCCAGTGGAAAATAGGTCAGCATGGACTTTCCAAGTAAAAAAGTAGATAAAGAATTACACTGATTTATCAATGATCCCCTCTCCCCAGGGAACTCTGGGGACTGTAGTTTGGTGAAGTGGTCTATGAATCTCTAACAAAGAGTTCTCAGCTCCCTCATCAAACTACAATCCTCAGGATTTGGAGGGAGAAGCCAGAGCTCCTAACTTAGAATAAATCAAGGGTTTTTGCAAATGTACATTGACGTGCTTTTTTCTTCTTGATGCAAAGATTAAAGTAGCTTTTGTGGCATTCAAAATGCTTCTCGAAAGACCACCCAAACTTATTACTTCCACACTGGGTCACTGCCACTTGCAGTCCCAATTTGGCTGCTGCTTCAGTACTGTGGGCTTTTTAAATTTTCAAAATCAGCCTCCTTCTACCTAGCAACATGCAGACAATGAGATTTGGCTACAAAACAACAGCTCTGTGGAGGAACAAAGCTAATTCAGAGTAGGTAAGGCGTCGGGGCTCAGAAAAGCATGTGCTCTGCATACAGAATACCCTAGGATCAATCATAATAAGCAGCCTTGGTATAAAGCAACATCATATGGTCAGGAAGATGGCTGACCATTGCCCTCAATCTGAATTAGCTTCATTTGCCTTGGGTAATTTTATCACAAAACCAAATCTGAATGGTTGCATCATTACAACACTGTTTGTTGGAGGAAGAAGACCATTCAAAAAATGGTTTCGGGCATCTTCCAACTGGCATCAAGTCCATCTTGGAGCAGCACAGCCACCACCTGAATGCCAGGTATCAACAGAGCACCACCTGAATGTATCCTGGACAGACCCATAGATGGCATGTGGTGCATTGAGTAGGTGAGGACAGGCTGTGAATGTGAGGGGGGAGGGAAGGGGGGAATGGATGGCACCAGGGCAATGGGTATGTAGAAACTGTTTTATAGTGTGAACAATTGGCCAGAAATGATAGAATTAGATTATTTGTAAGCAATTTATTTTGTCCCCCCCTCAAAGCATTTTTAATTGAAAGCTGATATAGAAAGTTCTAAATAAAATTTTTAAAAACAAAAGCGAAAAAGAATGTAGTTGCATCCTTTGGTTACTAAGCCTTGTTTCTCCACAAAAGCACAATGTATCTTTAAAATGGACAGCAGCAGCACAACATTGTGTTGTTGCTCAACAATGATGGGGCCACAAGGGTGCTATGTATACTTTATACCTCTGCAGCAAAAAGTGTCAGAAATGTACCTTTATGAAAATGAAAGTTGGACCATCACAGGAACGAGTTGATCATATAATTTACCAGTTTTTTTCAAAAAGCCCCCTCCCAAATATCACACAATAAGGGAAACTGTCAGTTTGCAGAGGAAATTGTGCCCAAAACTCCTTTGTTGTCACTTCATTGCCAGTGTGACTGCCTCTGCATTTGTGGTGGCAATGCCAGAGAATCAGAATCCTTGGATGCAGCCTCTATGGACTTTGCTGAGATAAAGTTAGATAGAGCACAGCCTTCCTGGAAGATCATGGTTGTCAAGAGCTTGCTTTTCCTCGTTTACAGGTTTTCTTTCTATCCAATGTTCACACCATCTTCCTCTTTTGTGGGGTCTCTCCCTCCTTTTCCCATATGTTCTCATGTTATCTTTTCTTTGCCTTATATGAAGACGGTCTCCAATATCCCCATTTTATATCCAGGCTACTATATTGTGACTGCATTATGGTTGTGCAAAAAACCCGACCAGGACAATTTTATTAAAATGTTTTGAGAGAGAGAGAGAACACGACATTGAGCAGGCGTCAGATCCAGCCTCATTGTGAAGTGGGAACTAAACAATGAAATAATGCTCGTTGGCACAGGACAGCGGCAGCTCCAGCTCTGCAACAATGGCTGTACTGTAGCCTCTGTGGTTTCTACATTTGTCTCATGCCTTGCCTCAGACAAAGAATTTTAAAACGGAAAACAGCAAGGGGGAAAAAATGGCCGCGTACAAGTTTACGGTAATATAAATACACATACACGTTTCTGCAGATGTTATTCATTGGCAGAGATTGCTAAATATAATTGTGTCGCATGCTTCATAATATTTTAATGACTTTTCTCCCCCTCTAAATAGCAACCCAAGTGGAAAAGCCTGAAGATTCTTAAGAGGAGAAAAGTGAAAGCAGGAGTTTGGGAGTGGGGAGCTTTGACTTTAAAACAGCAACAAGCAAGCACTCTCCGTCTACATGTCAGGCACTTAGTTAAGAGGAAACTGCCCAACTTCGAGGAAGTATATTGCCTTCTGCTTTGGAAAAATAGTTGAAGAACAAAACACCCTGTTTTTAACAACCCATGTGGGTTAAAGAGTTATAACAATGGGGACAGAGGGTAGGGTGAGTCTTACAAGCTGCGGAAAGAAGCCACTGAGTTGAACTGTTGCAACAATTCTGCTAATGTATTGTGCCAATTAAAGTCTTGAAATAAATAACAAACCACTTAATATGTGGTGTAAATGTCATGCTGATTTAAGCATTGTTATGCATAGATTATATCTCTTCAAGAACTGAGGTCGAGGTACACTTTTAAATAAAAAAGAAATTCAATTTTTAGAAGGGTGAAGCCCAAGAGTAAGCCGTGCAAGATCGATAATTGAGTTAGAGCTGAATATTTTAAAAGAACGATCTGCAATTTCAGTATTGAATATTTACCTGGCTATGGCTTAACATGTCCCAAGAAAGTGTAACAAACCCTTTTGCATTGTAACAATCCCCTTGCACTTTATTTCAGCATTCATTTACAACAAAACAAAACGATGTGGTTTCAATTTAAGTAGATTAAAAGGCAGAGGGTTTAGTCCTCAGTCTTTTATAAATGAGCATTTTCCCCTTGTGTTACTATCTACTGAAAACAGCACCAGCCCCTTAGTGTAAATAAAGGGAGATCAGTATCTCCTCTGCAAATTGCAGAACTCAAGAAGGCAAGTTCCTCAGATCTTTATGAGCATGGCACCCTCTCCCTTTCCTAATTCAAGGCAAATGGCAAGTTTTCCTTTGATTTTCCAAAGGGGAAAGAGCAGACTATCAAACAAACACAAAACAGTTTAGTGAAATAGAAACTGCAGGTGGTTTGATGCAAATGGTCCAGAGCTAGAATTAAGCAGCAACACAGTCCTATAAGATTGTGCTGCTTTGCTTATGGAGGGTCAAGTTCCAATTTTGGAGACTCTTTGTAACCAGTGTATTCCATCCCTGAGAGCCACAGAATTTTAACTAAAACCATTACTGTTTTCAAAATGTGTATGTGCCACAAAATCCAATAATAGCTGATCTTCCACTCTTCTTTTACCCAAGTTTTCTACTTTAAAAAACTATGTTCTATCGTGTTCTGACAGATGACCTCCCACCCAAGGAAGTTATCAGGTCTACACCTACTAAGAATCAACAGTGTTGCAAATGCTTTCAGACTATTCCCTGGACCCTTGACTTACTTCTTTAACTGTGCTCAGGTGTAGTGGCCCAAATAGCAAAATGATTATTACATGCTACCTGGAAAGAGGCTTCTGTTATTGTGTATTGATTGGGAATTCAGGCATTTATGTTACTAGGCTTATTTTCCACTGTTAGAACTGTGTTATGGAAGGAAAACAAATGGCTAAAAGGCAGAGAAAGAGGATCAAGCAGATCTGATTATAGCTCCCTTTCTGCATGAGTCCCATGTGAAAGATCTGAATTCAACACAGAAACCCTACAATATCTTCACAGTCAACATATGCTTAATCCAAAATCCAAGACTTGGAGATTTGGGTGGAGCCTGAAGAAAGCAGGATATAGGGAGGGGAAATATTTCATTGGGTTATAATGCCATAGAGTCCACCTTTCAAAGCGGTCATTTTTTTTTTCATGTGACCCAATCTCTGTTGCCTGGAGATTAGTTTGCTGTCCTAACTTTTCCAACAGTGAATTTCAAAACCAATTTGGAGATTAAGAGAATTTCAAGAAGACTCATGAAATATCTTGGAAGGATACCTCTTTCCATTGGATTTCACCCAAAATGTTTAAAGGAAATTTGAGTTTTATTCTTTTCAACTAAAATATCTGAAATTTGGGAAGAGGGAGGGAGTTTAAAGGTATTTCTTAGAGGGGATTCTGCTGTTCTTTATTACCAAGGTTGAATTCTGAATTAGAAAAGAGGGGAAAGGAAGGAAGATGAGGAATGACCGGTATGCTAAAGGAAGAAGGAAATCCAAAAGTCTGTATCAGGCATGATATGCTGTAAAAACAGATTAAGGTCTTTTGTATATTCAAAACCACCCATAAGACAAACTAATGTAAACATGACAGTACAGGCTTATATATCAATTATCAAATATTCTTCTTACAATATACAATAGCCAAATTCAACAGAAATGTTTATTGCAGAAGCTGCAGCAGACATAAAAAGTCACGTATGCCAACAAATGTAGGATACACAGCTTTTCCAGGAGAGCAACATTTTATCACGTTACATTAATTTAAAATTAAAATAAGTAACCCTTTAAAACTAGAGATTCAGAGTTTTGGATCCAACTTCTCTCCTTGTCACTTTTTTGTGCTAGATGTAAAACATTATTTGGAGTTACAAAGCAAAGTCACAGCAAGCCTCTCTCCCTTGGGAATGCATGGTTCTCTGGATCATGGCCAATGCATTTACAATTCATGTTTACCTTTCGGGCTAATATGAGCCACCAGCACAGATAATCCAATACACCTATTCATAACCTGCCAGAAACGGATACAATAATCAAATGAAATATTTCCTATGGGTGACAGCAGCTGTTTCAGGGCCTGATACAAAGCTTCAGGCTCAGAAGTTTGCCAAAAAAGAGACTTCAAATAATAATGAACTTTTTGGATGGCTGCATTCACTCTGGGAAATAGAGAAAACCAAGGGCCCAAATAGGTGAAATGTGAAGGATCTCGGATTAGTTTTGTTAATACTAATGAACTTCCTCAGGCTGGCTATTTTGATGACTGGGGAAGAGTCAGAAAGAGTGAGTTTTCTATCCTTCTATGCTTCTCCCACCCATTCAAGAACCCCTCAGTTAGATGGAGTACAACTGACAATACAATTGACATCCTGTTGTTCTCAGCAATAATGTTTTGAGTTACTGGTAGGAACACTCCTCCACCTTGCATGCTACCACCTGGGAGAATTTTGAGATGGGAACAGTCATCACAATGTCAGGAGATGTTCTAGAACTTGTTAAACCATAGAGTTTTTGGCAAACCCTATAACACTGTTTCCAACACCATATAATTTCCTATATTTGCTGGAAGTAATCTTGTATGCCAATGCAACATCAGCCCAAGAGTGGTACACCCACTTAGTTCCCCCAGTTTTTCTCCTGTTGGCCTTTGAGGTGGTGGCAAGCAGTAGGTGAGATATCTGCGAGGATTCCTGCTATGGCAAATGTATGGCTACTGCATTTTCTCCACGGCAGAATGGGCCTGCTCTGGCTTGCAGGCCCAATTCCACTCAACCCTCTAAGTTTTTCCCAACACCTGAAGAGGCATTTATTTTTCTTTTGGGTAACCCACTTCCACCACATGACCTTTGTAAGAAATTGGCTACTGGGAGGGTCAGGACTCCCAGCTTCCTGAATCTGAGGCCTTGCCTCTGTGTGTCCCATTGCCCAGCAGCTGGTCACCACAGCCAATTCAGCCAAATCTGAATCACCCAAATCTATGATTTGGTATAGTGATTCAGATGATTTTGGTTTGGCCAATCATTATGATTTGGATTTGGTGTCATTATAACCTATGATGCTATTAAAGTCAATGGATTTTTTAAAAATCTTTTTGTCTCTTCTGTTGTAAGGAAGGGAGCCTTTTCTAAAACAACAACAGCAAAAACAAGTTTCAAAAAGATTGGGCAATGAGGTCCAATTCTATGGGCACCCAAAGGTGCCCCCATTTAACCAACATTGTTTCCTATGGACAAGGCTAGAGAATCACAATGGAGATTGTATAAGAGCACTTCTTGGGTGCCCATAGAATTGGACCCCCTTTTTTAAACTTCAGGGTTCTTTTGAGAAGAACCAACTTCTCAGGTTCCCCCAAGCCTTCCACTATTTTCTCCTCTGAGTCAACACTAGCCTTGCTGCCCTCAAGAATTCCTGTGAAATCTTCATTCTCTCGGTCTACTTAACCTGCACTTCAATGAAGCAAGGCAGAACAGGAAGCCACCTGCTACATCTGGGTGGAATTGTACCCTTTCCCCTATTGACGTTTTTACTGGGGTTTCTTGACAGCCCTGGAAGGGTTTCCCAAATGGGTAGGAACTCTTTCACCTTTTGGGTGGCTGATGCTTTTGGAGCAGGTTTGGAGAGTTCTGCTTGTAACTGGGAACAGACAACTCATGGCACGTTCCTATTAGCCAAATTGGGGGCTTTATTAACCTCTGATTGAGCCTAAGCCCCTTTTTTGGGGCGAGAATCCACATTCCTACCCCACTGGAACCATTTCTCTTCTTCCTGTTTAATCTGCAAGCTGATCTGCAATTTCTGATGCCTCAGTGGTATCTTTTGGTTCTTTGTCCTTCCAGACATTTTAGCTCCTTTTGGAATTTGGAATAAAACTGATCTAGCACCACTAACTGAAATAAAACCTCAAAGTCCCCTGCTTTTGTGGCTTCCACCCATCTCTTCCCCATCACATTTTTACCACAATCTCTGAATAGGTTTTGCCCTGAAATTGCTTTCAAAAGTGACTATACCCAAGTATGAACTGTTTAAAAACTGTTGCTTTGAAATCTTTAAAAGTTATTCTCCTCCCTCTTCCCCTAGGCATGCTATTGGAGATAGCAACTAGCCCCCTAATTAGGATGCTACAGAGGTAAGATATATACAATTATGGTGCTATCGATAAGTAAATCTTGCATAATATGACATCAGACTGAACGGAATGACGTTGGACCGCATGGGACATCTGTGGTCTGGAGAAGCAGGTTGGTTCCTCCACCCCTCTACATGCCACTCACAATGTGACCAAAGCCACTAAGAATTCACAGACCTACCTACTATTTGTTTATTAACTTGTTTATTTAGAGATCACACAGCAGAGTTGCGCATAAGAAGCAAACCTCCATCTAAACCATGCAGCCTAGTAGGCACAAGGGTCATGCTGACAGTTCATGCAAATCCCCCCCTCAATACAAATATATGAATTTTCAATCCACTCAAACAGACATAGGAAAAGTGCATAGAGATCCATTGCATCTCTCCAGAGGCCAGGGCAGTTGACCTTAAGCCACTTGGAAAGAAGAGGTGAGGCACCACAAACCAACTCTTCTTCACAGGCCCATCCAGGGAACAGGACTGATTCACCCTTGTCAGTGGTGGTAGGGGGAGAAAAAGGAAGACCTGGCCTCTCAGAAACAGGTCTACCTGTCAGAGGCCCCTAGGCCTGGAGCCCTGGCATCCATAGGGTTGGGCGCTTCAGCCTCCGAAGCAGCCATTCACACCCAAAGCAGCCAGCGGCATGCCAAGGGGGGGGGGGAGGCACTGGTGCAGCAGCCAGAGCTCTGCACCTGCATGTGTGTGCCCACTGGCACGCTGGCGCCGGTGCTTCTCCCCCCTCTGCGGTGCGGCGCTGGCTGCTTCGGGTGCAAATGGCAGCTTTGGACGCTGAAGTGCCCAACCCTAATTCAGAGTACAGGGCTACCTGCTATAAGTGTGTGTGTGTTGTTTTTTTTTTTTTTAATGTGTGGGGATTCTGATTTTAATCAATAGACCTAGAACGGGGGGGGGGGGGGACCTAACTGGAAGAGTTAGGACCTCAAAAGGTGAATGTCTGTGTGAACTGGACAACAAGTTGCGAAAATGTGAACATTTATTTTGCACAACTTAAAAAAACTTTGAAGTTAAAAAAACACACAAAGCCCATAGGCTATTGTTGAAAACTTATCCTGTACACTGTACAAACGTTGATCTTAGACCTTCTTAGACATGATGCATTTTGATCCTTACCGGGTCTTCCTCAGAGGTCTAATTATGATACACGTAAAATACATAGAGCAGCCAGTAAAATAAACAAATAAATTATGAGAATCTGTAAAAAAAATAAGTGAATGGGATAATTGTTATTAGTTCAAACATCTCAAATCAATAATGAAAAAGACTACATCATTATCAGACTTACTTATTTTTTAGGATGACAAAAATCCATCAATATGATAGAAAATGTCCATTTATCAGTTTATAGTATCCTGTAAGAAATTTAAATAATTATGAAAAAACTGAAATAATTTGTTGAGGAATTAAGGAGGAGAGGGAAAAGAAGTAGAGTGAAAATTACCTTCTTTCAGGCAGCCAAGAAATTCTGCTGTGTGCCCCTGAAATCAGTGCATGTACAAAGGCAGGTGAGGTGGTTAATGTTATAGGAGGAGGATGCATCAGTGCTGGCAGAAAGCTAGAACTGACTTGTTAGGACCGGTTGAAACCAAAGAGGAGGGAGGGAAGTAAAGGAGTGAATAGATTTCTATTTGTACACCTGTAAATGGACCTCTTTCCCTCTCCTCCTTAATTCCTCAACAAATTATTTCAGTTTTTTCATAATTATTTAAATTTCTTACAGGATACTATAAACTGATAAATGGACATTTTCTATCATATTGATGGATTTTTGTCATCCTAAAAAATAAGTAAGTCTGATAATGATGTAGTCTTTTTCATTATTGATTTGAGATGTTTGAACTAATAACAATTATCCCATTCACTTATCAAGGTAAAGAGGAAAGGAAAAAAATCATATTTAAATACGCATCCAGTCAATCTCCTGATTGAAACCTGCTGGTTTCAGAGAGTAAAATCCAGAAAATCTCTCTTCTTTTCTGGGCAGATATGTCTAACAGATGTTGAAAACTTCTCAATTTGGTGGTTTGCTGAGTCATCCTAAAGTGCTGAACCATAGGCACTGAGACTCTGTGATTTCTGATGCAACTCAAATGCTCAATAATTCATATCCTTAGAGGCCTAGACATGAAACTTGTATATTGTCTGTATTCACTTATATGTGTGTGTGTGTATACATATGTATGCATGTATGTATATGTATGTATATATAGATATAAGATGGAGAAAGTCTTATCATTATTGCAACTCTCAAAGTTATACATTTTTCTAGCATACTGACAGGCCTTGCAATGCTGGCAAGGAAAAAAAACACACTTGTTAATCCTTTCTCCATCTAAAGTATTCACTGCTGCTTCTGTGTGGTAGAATCTACCATGAACAAGCATGTCCTTGAGGTTTTCCACTCATTTATAGGCAAACCAAAGGATTGAATTACATCTCATAATGTTAGAAGGAAGGTACCAGTATTTATTAATGATATTATTAATGTTATTGTAGTGTTTATTGTATGTTAACACAACAACCATTTTATCTGTTATATTGGTTTTATTTTTGGGAATTAAAAGAGTGGACCTGGGAGTTTGTTTAGCCTTATAAAGAGCACGTTTCAAAATCTTGGCTGAATAACCTCTTTCAGCCACTTGCTGAACAGTTATTCAAGACTGTTTGATGAAATCGGATTCACAGCTCCAGCTCCTTTTCAGTCTTAATAACTGAGAGAAGGAAAGATTCTTTTTTAGATGGTAGGGGTGAAAACCGTCAGCTGCCAAACTTAAGCTGACATCTGTGGGTTTCCTGAAAGTGTCTATTTGAATGCTGTTTCCTTGTTTTTGAACAACCACATCTAGAAAATTGGTGCCAACATTCAAAGGCTGTCCAGGAATATATTCCTCATGCAGAAATTGTCTCAGAGAACAAAAAACGTAGGAGGAATGATAAGAAAGGTGGGTGGAAGATCAAGGAAACAAGCCTGATGAAGAGAAGAGCGGGTATAAAATATGGTTAAAAGAAGTTGCAAGATTGTATAACCAAGATAAGAAAAAGACAGTTGAATATGTGTTGGATGGAACTACTGGGCACAAGTGTCAGATAGTGATGGAGGAAATTTTTGAAGCATATTGGAAGAAATGGGAGTGTGTTAACCAGTTTGAAAAATTAGGACAGTTTCAACCATTTGGAAAAGCTGATATCATTTTAGTGATTTGATTTTTTCCGGAGAGGTATGGAAAAACTTAGAAGGCATGCACACACACACACACACACACACACACACAAAAGCAGCACGGCAGGACAAGATGGGATTATAATAGCTGGTCTGGAAAGAATGAACCCTGGGGCTAGGAGGTTAGGTGAATTACTTAATGTATGGTTGATTATAGATTTTATTTCCCCAGTGATTAAATTATGTAAATTGATATTAATTCCTAAGGATTAATGATGAGAAGGATTTGTTAGAAATTGGAAATTGGTATTTGCATGCTATTTCAAAGGCATTTGAAACAGTGTTGCATGTCTTATAGGATTGATAGGAAGTACAATGGAAGGAGCTAACAGAAGGTTCCAAATAAAAGATAAAAGGACAGAGGTTATTAGGTTGCGGTCTAAAGTTAAACAAGGAGATCCACTGTCCCTTACACTGTTCAATATCGCTATGGTTTCATTGATTGACAAACTTGAAAAATTAGAAACTGGATACAAATTAGGATCCAGGAGTCCATTGGCATTAACTTCTGCTAATAACCTAGTATTATTGAGCAAGGTTTGTGAATCTATGGAACAAGGTAAGAAGGTACTAAATGCTTTTTGTATGATCTATTACGCCAAATGAGTGTCTGTAAGGACACATGTCTAAATTTAGTTGTGGGGAATCAGCTAGTAGAGCCAGCAAGAGGCAGCGTGGTGTAACGTGGGACCTTGTATTGCACAGTTTACTGGGTAATTATGTCACTGAGATAGAACCAAGGCAGACAATGATCTAAACATGGAAGGACTTTATAAATACACACTAATTAGACAAAAGACAACACATGCGCACTCTAGCATAGAAATGTACATTCCTAGCCACTAGCACACAAGGAAAAGGCTTCTAGGGGAGGAACCTATACTAAGGGTTGATTGGAAGTGATATCTACCTGTCATGTGGGTGGAGCAGAGTTCCGGAAGTCAGGGGAAGTAATTTGGGGCGATGGACGAGGGATCAATATGAATGTCGGACAGTGTTTCTGTAGCCGAAACTGACTGCCCTTTGTGGCTGTGGGAGCCCAATATTTAAAGGAAATTTGTGACCTGAGGTGATAGGGGGCTGATTCTACCTTGTCCAGGACTTGGACAAAGAGTTTGATGGCCAGTAACGATCGTAGCTGGGTCCCACCAAAGAAATGGGTTGCTGAGACAAAGAAACTAGCTGCTAGGAATATGAAGAAATATTTCCTATCTAGAAGGGCTGATGGCCCATTTCTGGCAAATCCTGGGTGATTGCTTGTGCCTGGCGATGGTGGTAAGGGAAAAGGTAAAGGTAAAGGTATCCCCTGTACAAGCACTGAGTCATGTCTGACCCTTGGGGTGACGCCCTCTAGCGTTTTCATGGCAGACTCAATACGGGGTGGTTTGCCAGTCCCTTCCCCAGTCATTTTCAGTCTCAATGACTGGGGAAGGGAAAAGACAAAGACCAAATCTTGGAGTAGATTTGGTGTTGAAAGAGTGGCCATTTTCCTTTACAAGACAATGTGCTTGGCTGGCTGGAGGGGAGTTTGGGGTGGGGTGTCTATGTCTCTCTGTACTTGCCAGATGTGCTGACAAACTCCGCTTTTGTTTGCAAGCAAGTAGGTTGGGGAAGCCTAGCTCCAAGTCCTGCTTGAGAGCAAGAAGTGGGTTTTAGTTGCTCTCCCATTATGCTTTGCAAGGCTTGACCTGGTTTTTCTCTCTCTGGTGCCAGGGTCTGCGCAGGAGTGTCAGGAAGGGTTGACACAGGTGTGCCAGCCTGCGATGGAGGGGTGACAGCCCACATAACATGATCACTGTATTAAGTATGCAAGCTAAAAAATGTCATGAATTTTAGATCAGTTTGAGTAGTAAGATTTTTTTGTGGTTAATTACTGTACAATTTGGAGAATTTTAGAGGAGAAGCTTCACATGATTGATCCAGGAGAGACTGAAAAGTATCTTGGGATTGATCCATGGAAAGAATTAGAGGAAGCATTATTGAACAGGTGGACAACTGGTTGAAGAACATTTAGAGGGCTTCTTTAAAGAGTTGGCAGAAGGTAGGATGTGTGAAAGATTTTGTTATTCCTAGAATACTATATGTCTCAGATCTTGTTGAGATTAGCAAGTCAGTCATGATGATAGAATTCGAGTCTGTTTAATGGGATGATTTGCCAGAGTCGACAACCAATAATTTTTTTAATTGTCACTTGTGAGATGAAGGTCTTGGTGTACCTTTTTTGGAACAGTCGTGCCTGGAATGAGATTGACAAGACTGCATAGAACAGCTCAAGTGGATGATGATGTGAGGCAGGAAGTGTGTAGAATTAAGAAAGAGCAGGATACATATAAAGAGTTATGGATAAAATTAGGAGGAATTCCAGGAGAGTTACCAGATTTATGGAAGACGATGGACAATGAAGGTAAAGAGATTGATGAAGATAGTACATGACATAAAGAACAATTTAAAGAGAAATTACCAAGGCCCTGACATTATAGGGATTTGGAATTTGAAAGATGGATGTCATTAATCTGTCAAAGTAGCAGAATGGAGATGTTTAAAGATGATATTAATAACTGGATTATGGGTAGGAATAGATTCTTTGAAAGACAGTTTATAATAGCTTTGAAGTTAAGATCTAATGTGATCCCTACAAGGGAGTTTCTTGGTAGAGGAATCCAGAAAGGGAATAGAAGTTGTAGAAGATGCCCATGTTCCCACATTTTACATCAATGCCCAATTCTTCAAGAGATGAGGATCAATAGGCATAATCAAATATGTGACATTTTGGCAAAAGAGGCCAAGAAGTGGGGCTGGATAATCCATCATGAACTCCATTTTATGAATATAGATGGAGAATTGCGAAAGCCAGATTTGGGGTTTGTGCAGCATAGTAAGGTAATAGTGGTAGATACCATTGTTTGGTTTAAGTATAGGAAAGAAAGATTAAGTGAGGCAGCTAGAGAGAAGATAAGATATTACTGAGAGTTGGATGATCAGGTAAATATATTGACCAACACTGAAGAAGTGGACTTCTATGACTTTCCTATGGGAGCTCATGGGAAATGGCTGGAGGACAATTATACAGGGCCATTCCGCACAACTTAAATGTAGCAGAAGTCTTACCTTTGGTAAACACTACTAATTCAAGGTTCCGCATGACATCGCACGCAATCTGCAACACTCCTGCAACACTCCCGCAAAAAGCGCTTCATTGTAGCGCTTTACGGGAAATCCAGAAAAATGGATTCCCCCTGAGAAAACCGCTACACTTCTGTGCACAAGCTGCAACACATCAGCGAAAGGCATCTGCGTTCTCAATGTAGCGGTACAAAGAAAGTCCCTCCCCCGCTCTCGCTGCCAAACTTCTAGCAAAGCGATCACCATTTTTTTTTTCCTTAGACAGGGAAAGCAACGAATGAGCGAGGCTTCTCAGAGGCTTCTCCGGCTAAAGTCCCTCCACAGAAGTGATTAAAAGTTAAACAAAGCTCCCTACTGCACGTGTCTTTAAAGTTCCCAAGCACAATACAGCCCCTTGTTCGACACTGCCCATAATTTCAGCCAGAAATCTCGCCCATGGGGGGGGGGGATTTTTTTTTTAACTTGAGGAGCCTGTAAACGATTAAGCGCCAGCAACTACGCCTGCAGAAAAGGTCTTTCTGATACATTGAAGGAACGAATATGCATTGCTACAGGTGTTTTGGGGTTTTTAAAAAAGAGTTCTTAAAGGGAAACACGAACACAACAGTTAATTGTCTGTTAAGGGGCGGGAGGATGCGTGGGAAAATATCGCCTTCCCTATTACGATTTCGACAAGACCGGAAACTTGTGTGTTATGAGAACAGCACTAGTGGGAGAGCCTTTTTTCGCTAGAAACGGCTGTGTGCGTTACCGTGATCTGTCGCTTTTGCCTGCAGCTCTTTTATTTTTACCGCTCCACAGGAGTGGCTTACAGATGGGACAGTAATGAACAAAGAAAAAAAAGTGGGAGAAAAAATCTCAGTAGGATTTCACAATCCTCAGAGACCACTAGAGCCAACAAACCCAAATTTAAAAGTTAAGGATGGTCTCCTAATTTCACACACACACACCCTGCACATACCTACCCACAGGAGTTCCACAAAACCAAGACACTATACCACTCAAATAAAACAGTAACAAACCCAAGCAAACTAAATTGCAAAACTTTTTAAAGCAAATAATTCCAGGGGGGAAAAGATACCTGAATAGAGAATCAATAAATTAAAACACACGCACACACAGCCTCTCCCCCAAAGACAGCAGTACCCAAAGAGGAAATCAAAACAGAATTTTACATTTTTTAAATTAAAAAGTCAGAAACCCCAGCAGAAAAAGAATTAAAAAATCACAACCACCCCCCACAGCCATAGAAACCCAAAGAGTGAAACAAAAAGAAAAATACAATTTAAAAAACAAGAAGAGAAAAAAGAAAAGGTAAAGTTTCCCAGAGATTTTCTCCAGCCAAATCAGTGCAGTCTTCTCCAACAATGGAAATACAGTCAGATACAAAGGTGTTTTTCCAAAAGTCTTGGCAATAGTTCTTTTTTGGATCTGGAGACAATAAGCACACCAGTAGATAGGAGAAATGCTAACTTTTATGTAATACTTGAGCCCAGCCTGCACTGAAGCTCCCCTTGCTGAGCCAACACCCCATTTTTTAAATCTCTAATCTTAGGTGGTAAAGAGGATTGATTGATTATACCTGGCTCCCAATTCCTCATTCCAAGGATGCCTAACACCTGGGCCATGTGCCATTAGCAAAGATAAGAGCAGGTAAATCCAATTCCATTTGGGACCCTCCTTAATGTTCTACACCTGTACATCCTCCCCAATTACAAGAAATTTGGAAAAAAACAAACATTTTTAACAAGATACTGCAATCAATAATGAATCAGCAAAATAACTAAAACCCAGATATATTTAGAATGTGAGGAAAGACAAGACATGTCACTAAGCTCCTTAATATAATATCTTCCACATCACTGCCACTACAGAAGGAACTTCCAGCAGCAGTAGCAGCCAGCCTCAGCCAGTCAACCAGCAAAATCTCTGGGAGTCAGCTGTAATCCTTTTAAAACATCTGGTCTAATCAATTCCAAAAATTATAACATTCCCTAAACCTTGTACTGTAGAGAAGGCAAGCAGTTTATTACTCCACTAGAAATAAAGCCCGCTGTGAAGGAAAATACAGCGGGCGCTAGTGCGTGGGAAGGAAGAATATCGCGAAGGAAGGTAGAAGAGGGGAGGAGGAGTGGGAGGAAGAAAGGAGGGGAAGAGGATTTTGCAGGGATGGAAAGAAGGGAGAAGAACAGGAAGGGATCAAGGAAGTAAGAGAGGAAGTAAGTGAGAGGGAGAGACAGAGAGAGAAGGAGATGGAGAAAGAGAGGAAGGGAAGAAGGCAGGCAGGGAGGTAGATAGAATGGGATGGGAGAGGGGTATATGTGAAGGGAGGGGTGGGCGGGGGGGAAGTGGGAGGGAGATGGCAGTGTGTGTGTGCGTGCATTTGTTTGGGTCCGGAGGGGAGGGTTAAGGGAGAGACGAGGTGGGGTGGGCAGGGGGAAGAGCAGGGTGTGTGTGTGTGAGTTGGGTGGACTTCTGCCAGGCCCAGGGGCATCCGGGGCCCGGCAGAAGCCTAAGAAGGACGGCGGCGGGCAGCAGAGGCTTGTTCCGGGGCCAGGCGCTCCCTGAGCTTCGCGGCTCCTGATTGGGCCCCCTGAGTTTTTATCCTGGACAGAGCCCGCCCTATCTCCTCTCACATTGCCCTTAGTCTTTTATTTCTTCCGCTCTGCAGGAGCGGGCAAAGATAAAAAGATAAGCCAATGTAGGCCCACAGGAGAAAATTTTATGTAGCCTATTTATCTTGCACTGTAAGACAGAAGATACGGTGAGTATAGAGCTGCTTTACCAAAGTATTGAAGTATTTAAGCTCACCAGCTCACCAGCCCCCACTTCCCATTGGCTAGCACATCTGTCTGGTGCAGCTAGCAGCTGGGAATTGTGGTTTATTTGGCTGAGAAAACCCTGTCTTACATCCTCATGGATATTACCTCTGCCCATGTGAACATTCTGAACAAGATTTCAAATCTTGAGCATGTTCATAGATAGCAGATTTTGTTCTTCCGCTACCCTGCTCCCATGCCATTTGGGGCTTTGAAAAACAACATCAGCACATTGAATTGAGCCTGGAATTCAGTGAACCACTGGAGCTATGGGTTCCTTACAGCAGAGCCATATCAAGCCCTTTACCTCTGTGTATGCATTGAACAACATCAGCTCTATCATGTTCTCATACTAAAACTTTAACTCTGCTCTGACTGTCTCCAGTAAGTGCGGCCAGTCAGAGTCCTGAGGCTTTGTGAATGCCTGAATCTGTCCTATACTCAGGGCTGAATTTACCAATAGGCTAAGCAGGCTGAAGCCTAGGGCCTCAAAATCTAGGGTATATAAGGCCATGGTATATAATGTTTTTGATACTGTCAAAAGGCCTTTCCTACACATACTGCCATAATGCAGTGCTCTAAACAACCCTTTAGTAATTTATTCCATACGTTGGTTACTGTTTAAATTTGGTAGGCTGTTTGGCTATTGAATGTTCCCTAATGTGGAAGCAATCTTGTAGCTATTTCTTAGCTTAATGGTCACTAACTGGGAGAGAGGTCTTTTTCAAGATGCAAAAGAATTAAAAATTAACCAAGGGCTACAATGTCTCAAGGGAGACATTGTTCATACAGTACACTGCAAATGACAAATACATTTTGATGAACTTTTAGAGGATATTGCTGTGATGAAGGCTAATTTTTTTTTAGTTGTAGTGTATTTATTTTTATTTTTCTATGTATATTTTAAAACCAACTGTTTAATGACAACATAAAGTCACACTGTCACTGTCAGGTAGTCATGATCATCTTCCCAGGCTATACAATTTGTAAGCTCAAGGTATTTTTTAAATAAAGAAAATAGCAACAAGCATTCATTTTCATTGTCCTAAAAATTCCTGCTTATTCCACAAAATGTTCACAAAGTTCAGTTATTACAAAAGTTTAATTTTAACATTAATGCTTTTAAAAAAATGACTAGTATTTAACTATAAAATCTTATGTGTTTTAGAGGGTGAATTGTGAGTTGAAGAATTTTACACACCTGTCATCATCCTCATGTTTACTCAGGTTTGTTTCAAACACTCTTGACTCTTCCATCTTCCTTTAGTTGTGAGGGCAGGGAGGGGATTGGAGGGGCTCACAAGAGCCGAGGGCCTTCCTTCACCGAAATCAAGCACTGCCCTACACATGTTTAGTTGATTATTTTTGCCTAAACGCAGAACTTTGCATTTGTCTCTGTTGAATTTTATACAGATAGCAAAACAGAAAGCAATGTGAAATTTGAAATTCATGCTGTCAGTTCAACAGAGACAAAAAACAGTGCATGTTTTCTGCAGTGCCATTGCTTCTGAAAGCTTCACTTCCTCCCTCTCTAGTGGGTTCTCCAAACCAGCATTCATTATGCCATGAAGTGGAGGAATAGAAATTTACACAGCAGTTCACTGACATGCCAGGCAGAGAATCATAGAGTTAGAAGCTACTTCCAGGGTCATCTAGTCCAAACCCCTTACCTACAGGGACCCCAATCTCATGCCCAAATGATCCCACACACACAGACCTAAAATCTCTAGAATCCAGCCTGCCCTGGAGGAAATTCACCTATTATCCCACAGCAACAATTAGCAATCCCCTCGGTATGCAAGGAAGGGCACAAGAAGGGCCCACCCACTCACAATCTGTATTGAGACTCTCAATACAGTTTGTGTCTTCCTACTTGCACGAGGTATCCTTACTTACACGGGGACAATGACTGCTGCCACAGCAGTTGCAAACTGGAAGGTAATCTCCTGACACCAGTTTTACAGGATAGCTAAGTTACAGCTGACCTTGTACAGGTAGAATTTTCTTTTTAAGGCAGGAATGACAGTGGACACACAGATTCAAATGGGTAGCCGTGTTGGTCTGAAGTAGCACAATAGAATCAGAGTCCAGTAGCACCTTTAAGACCAACAAAGAGTTATTCAGGGTGCGAGCTTTTGAGTGCAATCCAAATGGGTAGCCGTGTTGGTCTGAAGTAGCACAATAGAATCAGAGTCCAGGAGCACCTTTAAGACCAACAAAGATTTATTCAGGGTGCGAGCTTTTGAGTGCAATCCAAATGGGTAGCCATGTTGGTCTGAAGTAGCACAATAGAATCAGAGTCCAGTAGCACCTTTAAGACCAACAAAGAGTTATTCAGGGTGCGAGCTTTTGAGTGCAATCCAAATGGGTAGCCATGTTGGTCTGAAGTAGCACAATAGAATCAGAGTCCAGTAGCACCTTTAAGACCAACAAAGAGTTATTCAGGGTGCGAGCTTTTGAGTGCAATCCAAATGGGTAGCCGTGTTGGTCTGAAGTAGCACAATAGAATCAGAGTCCAGGAGCACCTTTAAGACCAACAAAGATTTATTCAGGGCGTGAGCTTTTGAGTGCAAGCACTCTTCGTCAGACTAAGAACTCCTTACATGACCGTGGGAATATATAGCAAAAATTAATTCTGTTACATTAGTAAACTGTGTCACACATCCAAATACAGCCAATGATAATGCTTTGCCAGAACAGCCAATCAATTCCCTTGAAATGCAGTTGTTATTCACACAAACATGGGAGAAATAAAACTGTCTGTGAAAGTGATCAAAGGCTATCACATCACCATATGTTGCTTGCCCCATCTGTTCCCATGCCAGTGTGAAACATTCTTACAAGGTAATTGCCGGTAACTATCTTATCCCAAGGCCAGGGAGTGAACTCAACATACCATAACATTACAATTACTTTACAGTCACATTATCACAGTATCACAAATAAAATAAGTTGTGAGGAATATGGATACACAAGTTGAAGGTTAGCATGAATAGTGAGATAAAAAACCTTTGTCCCTATTGAGTCCTGGGTATGTTGTAGTATTGAGTGTTGTGATAACTTGCATTTCTGCAATCTCCCTTTCTAGCCTGTTCTTGAAGTTCCTTTGCAATATAACAGCTACTTTCAGGTCCATACATGCAAGTAATGCAGCAAAATAAATTAAACATTCCAGCAGTGACAGGATCAGACAGTTCTGAGACCCAACTTGTCCAGTTGTGTGAGATGTCTTTCAGCTTGGGCAGTCTGAGGATGTGGACAGGATGCTTGGGCACATACTACCTGCTTGTACAACCCTTGCCCTACTTGCTGCTTAAATCTGCTGGGAAGGGGCTGGCAAACTCTGTCTTGTAAATACAGTTTCCCTGAGAAGCCCCTTGTATGTATACCATTTGGTGACACTGACTGGTTCAAAATAGGGAAAGGGGTGTGCCAAAGTTGTATTCTTTCCCCCTTCCTCTTTAACTTTTATGCTGAGATCATTATGAGAGAGATTGAACTCAAAGAATCAAACACTGGAATTAAGATCACAGGAAGGAATATAAATAATCTTCAGTGTGCTGATGACACTTCCCTCTTCTCAGAAACCAAGGAAGGCCTAGAACAGCTGATTACAAAGGTCAATGAAGTAAGGAAGAAATTTGGCCTTTTCTTAAACACTAAAAAGACAAAAATAATGACCACTGCTAAAAAGAGGCATGTCACAATAATAATTGATGGTGAAGAGATTGAATGTGTTCAAGAATTCATTTTTCTTCGATCACAAACTGATTTGAGTGGTGATTGCACTATGGAAATAAAATGTCTAATTGCTCTGGGTTGCTCAGCAATAATGCACTTCAACTCAACATGGAAAAGCAGACATAAGCCTGACTACCAAGTGTAGTATATTTCTAATAGCCATGTATCGTTGTGAATATTAGTATATTTCTAATAGCCATGTATCGTTGTGAAGGTTGGAAATTGGACAAGAGAAGAATCTATTCATTTGAACTCTGGTGTTGGAGAAGGCTTCTGCGGTTTCCATGGACAGCAAAAGTTGCAAACAAGGAAATACTATAGCACTTTAAGTATGATACATCATTGGTAGGCAAAATCATGAAACTCTGACTCATGTGATCCAATTCAATGGAGAAAGCAATTATGCTAAGACTGGAAAAAGGAAACCAGGCCAACATAGAACATAGTGGTTAGACACAATCAGAATGGACACCGAGCAGAACATTGCATGGCTGAAGGAGGCAGTACAGGATCAGGAACCGAGGTGGAAGCTGTGCCATGGGATCACCAAGAGTAGGACACAACTGAGTGGCTGACAACAACAACAACTACTACTACAACAAGTTGTGTGAGTTTTGGAGCCATATTTTAATAAATGTGATTTGAACTTAAGAGTTACTGATATTATTTTCAAGAGAAAGATAGCAACCCTGATCCCTGTTCCTCAACCAAACTACAGATAGAAATAAATTTTAAAATAGTATAAAATACTATCAGAACATGTAGATCAGAACATTTTGAGAAGCAAAAAATGAGACTTAAAAGAGATAAAATTATTTTTCCTTTTAGTATTTTTATGCTCTACCTTTTCGCTACATGCATAAGCCAGCCAAAGACAGATTGCACCACAATTAAAACATCTCAAAATAGCTCAGATTGTTCACAAACAGCAGCTAAAGCTATGAGATAGAAACTGCAAGCCAAGAAAAACAAAAGCAGCACCAGAAAGACAAAAAGGTTTCCTCACCCCAAATGCCTTCTGAATAAGAAACACTTTACGGGACAAGCAAGAAAGATGACAGCTGAATAATCCTCTTGGAGCAATGAGTTCCATATTGTGGGAAGCAATAGTGAAAAAGTTCCTGTCTGCTGCCTGCCATCTCATTCTGTCACGGTAGACATACAGAACATGGGTGGAGGGCAGGCCTTCAGCTACTTAGGTACTCCTAAGCATTTAGGGATCTAAGAATCAACATAAGCACTTTGCATGGGCTCAGAAATTAATTTGAAACCATTGTTGCTAATTTGTTATTGCTACCCATTAGAACCCTTGCTGGCATGTTCTGTGCCATTTTGTGGTTTCTTCAAAGGTATGCCTGTGAAGAAAATATTAAACTAATTCAGTCTGTATATTACGATGGTCTGTGTAACCTCCCAAATCTGCTGTCTCTGCCTTCTGCAGCTGGCAAAGTGGTCACAGCTGGTCAAAATCACTCCTGCACATCTCTGCAGTGGGGATACCCACAACCACAGAAGAATTCACGTGAATTCCCCAGATGACAAACGTAATATTACATACCTTACCATATATGAGTGATGTCTTGGCCCCCATGCAAATAATGAAATCAGTATAAGGGAGTCAAACATGAAAGGAAGTGAGATAAATGCATACATATGGACAGCCCCTAAATGTACAGGTTTATGTACGCACACCTCCATCTTGCTGCCATAAAAACCAGGTAGTCTGAAAGGAAAGTATAGGAACCTGCTTTTCTGGAGATGGAATTTGATACATCAGGAAGGGTCAGTACTTGCAGGACCAAGGAGTACAGGAGTGATGTGATGAGGAATAAGCACAAACACAACAAACTTTCAGTTAAAATTTTATTTATTCAGAAAAAGAATACAGAATATAGGAAATGATACTATATCATTTATAGAACAATCATCTTTGATGATAATATGGTCACAGCTTATTTATTACATACAACAAATAAGGACTGATGGTGCAGCATGGGGATGGATCCTGACACCAGGGACCCTGTCTATTGCCTGATGAATACTTCCCCAGCTTGCTTGCTGGGTCATAACCATGGAGTGGCAGGTTACTAGCACCCATGTGGGCACTGGCCTCTACCTGGAGGTGTAAGCCAGCCAGCAATCCCCACCTGAGCATGCCAGCTGTTTGGCTCCATACCCTCAAGGCTCCTTATGGGGGGGGGGGGCAAATGGAGGGGGAGGCATACAGGCATCGACTCCCCCCCAAAGGGGTCCATTCCAATGCCCAAACCACCTAGATGTAACAGAAGAAAAACACAACCTACCCTCTAGTTCCAAGCCATAACTGTCAAGAAAAAGGTAGAGGGTCGGCAGGCTATCTGAAGATCCCAGCAAAAGGAAGGGGGCTGGCTTTGAAGCTCCTTTACATAGCCTTGGGGAGCTGTAGTCCACACCCCTCTGTGATGGTCTGCTTGGGCAGTGCAGACTGCAAAGACCCCAGCCGGGCCCACCATGCTCTACCCACAGGGTGGCTTCCTGCTTACTTCTCGCTGCACCCAGCCTGCAAATCCTGACTTGTCGGTGAGTCTCAGCCTTGCTTATACCAGGGCCCTCCCCTTCTGTTTTTCCTGGATCTTGGGATAAGGTTACACTTCATAGGGGAATGATGAAGCACAGCTCAGTTCCACTTTCTGCAGCCAACAAAGGTTGGGATTTTTGCAGTGGATAAAGAATAGGCACATCAGCTTGGTATCCCTTTATAGCTCAGCTTTCAGCCACAAACTGGCTTTCTTATGGTTTTTAGATGACCCACTATTATCTCAGCAACAATTATCTTGACCCAGTTCTACGTTACTGTTGTAAAGATCATAGAAACAAATACTGAAGCAGGGCATGGCAAGTTATTGGATCTCCTATTCTCCCCTCCATACATGAATGTATACAAAGGCCAATGCAGTACCCCCCTAACATCTATGGAACTGCCTACATTAGTCTGGCACGTTTGCAAAATCGGCAATAACCATAAGGAAACTCCAGATCCAATTGCCTACATGCAATTTCAGTCACTATTCCCATCATCAACATTAGTATTGCACAAATGAGACATTTCTCAGTTTCTTGACTACTCACAGCTCCATTCTGTGTAGACCTTAGAGGCATCTGAACTTTTAGGGGCTTGCTTGCTTGCTTTTAAGTGCCAGGCAAAAGGCAGGCAAAAGCACACTTTTTTGCCCAAGCTTTTAAATAAGGTTTTTATATTTTCAGCTTTCTAATGGTCTGCTTCTGTTTTGTGGATAGTTTTTTATGCTGTGTATGTCCAATGGCTTATGCTTTAGTGGCCTTTTCATATGGGGGGGAGGGGGGCTTTTAAAATTGCAAACCACCTCTGGAAGAGGAAGAGACACAAAAATATTCTAAACCAACAAAGAGATGAGCGGAGATCTCTTCCCATGGCCACAGTTCCTTGCTGGCCTCCTAATTCCTAGGTACTTGGATAGCTAGGCAGGGGAACAACCCAGTCATTATTTGCTCATTCTGTTTTATCAGAACAGCTGATGCTGGGTAGTTTTGGGGATGGTCTTATTTTGCTCAGCAATATTGTTCTCCGGTGCATTTACCTTCTGTAATCTCTTATGGAAATGGGATGTGAATATTAATATTTCAGCATCACAACAGTAGAACTCAACTTGTCCATGAATTCTGAACATTGCAGAGCTGCCTGATTTCTTAAATTATCTATATTAGCACAGTAACTGAGTGTTTTTTTCCAAAAATAAATTAATGAAGCAAAACTTGGGAAGAGTCTGAATGGTTGTGTAGAAATGGACTGCAGATATCTTATTTCTGTAAAATTAACATTAGGGTTGTAATTACTAAATAATGGGAATTAGGTACCTTGTAACCCTATGGAATTTCCCACTAAATTTGTTTAGAAGCAGGCTTTATGCTAGTGTTAAATGGCTGGATGATTTCTTCTTTGACACGTCAAAATGGTCAGGGGCTGCTCACTAGTTTACTTTTAGGTCTTCTGGGTGAGTTCAGGGAATGGAGGAGCAGAGTTTCTGGGTTCCGTTTGAAAGGTTTAAGGCCTGTTTTAAAACCATGATATGTGATGCATACAGAAATGATTCAAGGCATTGCAAAGGGGTTGTGTGCTCGCCTCCAACAGGTGTTAGCAGTTTAGCATGACCGCTGGATTGGAAGAGGAGACATGACAGAAGGTCAATTAGAACTGATTTCAGGAATGAGAGGCGTGGGCTGACTCAGCTGGAACTTCATGCGCCTTGTTTTCCCTATAGTGTTGAACAGGTGACCAACTGAATTACAACAGTCATTATAAAGCTGTCTATTATGAAAAATGTTCTTTTGTGCAGTATAAATGTGTGTGGTCTAGAGTTGCCAGCTGCAGGCTGGAAATACATAGAAATTTTGGGGGGGTGAAGCCTGGGAAAGCAGGGCTTTGGGGAGGGGAGGGACTATGCCAGGGGGCAGTGCCACCCTCTAAAGCAGTTGTTTCCCCTGAGGGAACTGATCTTTGTCATCTGTAGATCAGTTGTAAAACCAGGAGATTCCCAGACCCTACCTGGAGCCTGGCAACGCTAGCAAGATCTATAAAGATTGAAGATGAATCCATGAGATTCATAAAGATACATCTGTTTGAAGCTCTGAATTAAATAAGGCACAAGAATGGTGATAGCAACAAATGAGCAGATGCCATTCATTCCTTCGTTGCCACTGATCTGGCAGTGATTGCACAGGGAACACATGTACCAAGAGCCCAGTGCTTCTTCCCTCTTCTCGTGTCAGGGGGGAGCAGCAGGAGCTCTGAGATGCTATCACAGCAGTATGGGGTTGGTAAACGTGCCCATCCTCATGTGCTCAGTACTGCCAGTTATTCAGAAGCCAACATTGGTTTCTCCTGAAAAGAAGAAATGGCAGAGGCGGGAGGGGCGCAGAAGAGAGAGACAGCAGCAGAAGCACCAGTGACCTATTTGGTGCCTGGGGCAGGTGAATGAGTGGGGCTTAGTGCCACGGGGGTAGGCAAGTTGGTAGGCGAGAGCAAGTAAGAGGTGGGGCTTAATGGTGTGTGCAAACCATAGGCTAGCTATGCCTATTCCTGGGAGCCACCATTCAGCTTCCTTCTTCCCTTCCCCATCAGCTGCCATCTATTACTCCCTTATCATTTTGTTTCCCCTTTCATTGCCCAAGGTTCCTTCTCCATAGGGACCCCTATGGAGAACACCCACCCCTCTCAGAAATGCCTCACCTATTGCAGACTTTATACTTGTCAAAGACTGTCAACTGCTTAGCAATCACATACTCACAGCCAGGATGCAGGGAAAGGGGCAGTGCAAAGTTAGTGGTCGCTCCATCCTCCCGCCTCACTTTCCTCACTATACCAGTGTGGTGTAGTGGCTAGGAGTGACATCTTCTAATCTGGCGAGCTGGGTTTGATTTTCCACTCCTCCCCCACATGCAACCAGCTGGATGGTCTCACCACAGCCCTGATAAAGCTGTTCTTATCAAGCAGTAATATCAGGCCTCTCTCATCATCACCTACCTCACAGGGTGTCTCTTGTGGGGAGAGGAACAGGAAAGTGACTGTAAGCTGCTTTGAGATTCCTTCAGGGAGAGAAAAGCAGCATATAAGAACCAACTCTACTTCTTCATACAGAAACAGCAGCAGCTCCACATGTGCAGAACAGCCACCCAGTTTTGGGAGTGATTCGAGAGCACAATACCCACCTTGGCTTTGGTACTTCACTCCTCCACCTCCCCAGTTAATCATTGCCTGCCCCTCTCTTCCTGCTTGCCACCCAAGATCAGCCTTTGCATGGCCTAGCTCCTTCTATGGCTGTACCCATGAGCATCTGGAGAGACCTGGGCAGGTGAGGGGCAGGCTTGAGTCTGCTCAGGACCGCACAGCTCCCACAGCCTGCAGTGATTTGAAGAGCCCCGTGGCAGCATCTCCCCATGGACTGGAAGGCTGTGAGTAGTGGTGGCACTTTTTAGGTTAGGGAATCCAAGCGCTTTAAAATGAAGGATGTAGCTAGCGGTTTGCTTCTTGGACACTAGTTAGCGAGGTTGTGCAAAATGCCAAAAATGTAGCGTCTTCACCAGGTAAGCATTTCACTATTTTTAAGGCATGAGGAAAAGGCCTCATTGAATCAATGGTGCTGTAAAACACTTGCTTATGTTACAAAAATGTAGAATTCAAAATTTGTAAATAGAATTAGGGCCACATTCGGAGATATAGTATTAATGAATACATTTGAGTTTTTCATCTTTGGGAGATGCAGCATTCCATCACAGCACACTGTTAGCTCAGGAAGTTTGGCTTCACCATAGTTTGGGGATCACAAGGCTCGTGGTGCAAGCAGAGTTATGCCCTTCTAAGCCCATTGACTTTATAGACTTAGAAGTGGGCTACTCTGTTTAGGTCAGCTCTGTCAGTTAATTTCTGGTGTAATTCTACTGGAGGAGATATAAATTGATATTTGTCTACCAAAACACATACATTGTCTTCATGGTCTCCATTAATTGTATCATGTAATTGCAGTAGATTGACCATGAAAGACATTGGTGTGTCCCCTAGCTAGAATCTGGGACAAGATGGCATTTGTTGAGGAGAAGTTATGGGCCAGCTGTTTTGCATTCACCATTTTCCTCCTGCAAGCCCTCTCCTTAGACACCTCCTCCAGTGGGCTTCTTTATACTTTTGGAAATGTATTAGGAGAAAGCAGCCAGGGAAGAAGGATTGTAATATCATATTGGTGGATGGAGAGCAAATTGCCAAGAGTGTGGAGAGAGAAAAATGTCATGTGCCTTTAATAGAGGCTTAATAGGGTGTTATTTACCTCCATGCCAATTTCCCCTATTAAAAAGGACATTTTTCTCCAGGCCTGCTGGCCTCTTTACTTTTATATGCCATTTCTCCCCTTAAAATGCCATTCTACCCCTGCATTCCTGTTACGTGGCAATATCCAAAGCAGCCCAACTTTTGCCTAATGCTTATAATGTGAAGTCACTTCAGTTTTGGAGGGAGGGGGAAGGTCTCTTGGATTCATTTACATCCAGACAACAAGGAATCGGTTGATGTGTCCATTGGGTCCCCTCTCCCTCCTGATGCAACAAAATGGTGGGCTTTGCACTTGTTGACAGTCAATGCTTGGATTCCTCCAAAGAGGGATGTGCTTCAAAGGCCAGAGGCTCTCACTTGAAAACCCATTTTCCCCAGCCTGAGTTCTGGTGATACTGCTACTGAGTTATACACCAGGCACAAACACTCAGGATAAATGTGTTACAGAGGATTGGTCCAAATCCTTTAGCGAAATGCATGGGGAAGCCAAAATGAAAAAAAACAAACCCTTTCTTTCTAAAGGCTTCACCAGAGGACATGAGAGTAGCAGACAGAAACCAGGATCTTACCTTCAATTCTCCGTCTCCCTTATAGCTGTTTTGCTTCTTCTCCTTTTTTTAAAGTCAGAGAACATCAGATAATATTGCCGAAACTTCTTGGGGGAAAAAACAACTGGAGGAGGTCTGCTAATTAAAATTTGGCAAAGGACAGGGCAGAACTGGAAGGTGTAAATGAAATCAAAGTCAGAGGAAGCAAAGGGAGCCGCTTTCTTCTCCAATGTTTCTTTTCAATTACCATGTTTATTTGAGATAAAAAATAATGATTACAGCTTGATGGCTGGAGCCCATAATGAATTCAGAAAATAAGTGAGGCACATGCTCTGTTGGTTTGATCCTTGTATCATGACTGAACAGAGCTAAAACTAAGCCTCGAACCTCTTTTGCATACAGAGGATGACAGCTCACACCAGTTGGGGGGGGTTCAGATTGCCAGTTTCAATTGTGTTTGAATTAGTGGGTATTTTTGATGGGCTCGAACCTGGTCAGTGTACTCAAACTTTTAGGGCCCAATTCACCAAAGCATAATCTGTCCCCCTTTCTTTCTTTCTTTCTTTCTTTCTTTCTTTCTTTCTTTCTTTCTTTCTTTCTTTCTTTCTTTCTTTCTTTCTTTCTTTCTTTCTTTCTTTCTTTCTTTCTTTCTTTCTTTCTTTCTGGGGCCTCCGTTTGTCCCACCAATTTGCCAAGTTTCACATATAAGGAAAACAGTTTTCAGATTGTTAATGAGAGATAAGCTGAGAGGGTTGTAATTACCCATCTCTGTTTTGCATACTGCTTATAGGATGTGTGTTACAAGTACATATTTGTATACTATGTTCAAGCATGTGTGCTCCATCAGTATAATATCTTAACTGAATGGCGACACCTGCAGTATAGATCCTGGCCATTTAGAAGAGCATCAGTTTGACTGGTGAAATAGACTTCCTGTTTGGAAAAGACCATGCTCCCCAGCCAGGACACAGAAATGGGCTGGTTCTGCTTTAGATGGATGGTGTTTGTTCTATTAGACAGTAGGCCTTAGCAGCTCTTGAGTGCAAGTTATTGGCTGTCTGCTGATGAGCACCATCAGGAATGTAATCAGATCAATGCTGACTTCAACTTGTGCTGTAGCTAAATACCTCAGTGCTGGTGTGATCAGCCAACAATCATATTTTCCCCTTTTTGTTTTGTGCTCCCCTGGAGATGAATTATTCATGAGACCCAATTTTATATGCCTATTATGTCTGGTGGTAATGTCACCATGGCTGGCGGCACTAGGAACCTTGGCGCTCTGCTTGAGGCATGATGTTGTGTGCCACCCAGGGGCTTATTGTGTGCTTTTTTGGGTTAGTGAAGCAAACCTCGAGAGTTAACAGTGGCATCAGCTGTGGAGGCAGCTGTTTTGCCCACCCTCTGTGCTAGAGGAAATGTGCGGCAGGGTTCCTCCCCCCACGCAATGGACTGCAAATGAGGAGGAGTGGGGGGGGGGAATGGGGATCAAAGAAAGATGAATGTTCCGCAGTTAGCACTGCTGTTTTGTTCTCCCCCCACCCAGCTCTGAGCACATACTGCATATTCCGAAATTGCTTATGAGTCAGTCAGTTGTCGCAATTTATGTATCAGAAGTATTTACTTGTGAAATTCAAAAATGATTTATTCTTCGGTTATTGCTTTATTTACTCACTTAACGGATTGATTGATGTGCCAACCTCCCTCAGGCAACAGAGTCACTTTTTCTTTCTCTCTTTTCTTTAAGCATGCATATTGCTTGCAGACAGGAGTTTCATAGACTCACTAAATCAGACCTTCTCAACTATTCTGTGTTTATAGAGAGTTCCTGTTGGTTGGATTATAGGATCAGTTGTCTTTTAAAACAACCCTAAACCAGGTATAGGACCAGCAGGGCAGTTATAAATGAATAATAATGTTAATAACTATAACCATTAATAAGAATAATACCAATAATATCGAAACGTGGGCAGCCGGGAGACCTAGAGTTAGTGGTTCTCTCAAATAACCCTTTTCTGAATATAACAGAGCCATTCTAGAACAATGGGAGTTATTAAGATTCCATCTGGCATCATTTATCTGCAGATGAGAGACATGCAGGCGGAGAGGACCACAATCTAATTTACTAAAATGGCGGCTTCAGATTATCTCCTGCTCCTATATGGCTGTCCAGCCCATTTTAATTTTGAATTGGCTATCTGCCATCACTAGAACAGAGGTAAACAGTAGCTATGACAGGGTTGGAGACTTCTGAGTAAAGGAGTTTTATAAAATCTATTCTAATGATTTTTCTGCATTGGATAGAACTTTCCTCCCTCCCTCCCTCATTAATAAAGAAGGACAAATCTGTAGAAAGGATCTTCAATTTTCAACAAGGAAGATCTCTATGGTATACTTCTTGGGGTGGGTTGGTGCTGCTGTTTTGATAATGATATCCAAGCTTAGC
The DNA here is from genome assembly GCF_049243985.1 of Paroedura picta. NCBI lineage: Eukaryota > Metazoa > Chordata > Lepidosauria > Squamata > Gekkonidae > Paroedura > Paroedura picta. The sequence continues at coordinate 78,242,646 of NC_135375.1, read as the reverse complement.
AGTACCAGCAAATGATATGAAAGTGCTGCAGAAAGCCAATTATGGCCCTGCTTTTCTGCCAAAACCAGTCAAGGGACCTGTGACATGGCCTTCTGCTTCCTCATTGGTGGGGGGCTATTGCACCATGATTCCTCAATTAACAAAACCATATTAGGCAACATAATGGGGGCCAATCACACAATAACCAGCTGAAATGAATGGAACAGTCTGGTTTTATTTTGCTATTGCTACCTATCTTGGGTCCACATGTTACCTGGACCAATATCTGCTAATCAGAGAACAGGTTATGCCTGCAGCAATCTGAAATGCCCAATTCCAACATCATGGAATCAATTATGGCACTGAAAATAGATATAGCCTGGGAGTTAGCAGGCAACTCAATTGGGACGGCTGAACGCTATATCAGCTTTCAAGGCAAATTGGGCCTTCCGTGTGTGTATTGGAAGTTTACAGAAATGAAACGGAGTGGACATTTACGTTTCCTTTCAATTAATAAAGTGCTTCATAAAACAAAACTTGCTACAACTGTTAGTTTGTATCCCTCCTTCCTGGAACTCAAAGAGGCAAGGTTGGCAATAATCTCATTTTATCCTCACAACAACCCCACAACAACTACTGGAAGGAGAAGAGTTGATTTTGGCACCCTGCTTTTCACTACCAAAAGGAGGCTCAAATTGACTTGCAGTCCCCTACTTTCCCTCTCCCCACAACAAAAACCCTGTGAGATAGGTGAGTCCAAGGTGAGAGAGGGATCGTGAGGGATCGAACCCAGTTCTCCAGATTAGAGGCCACTATTCCTAATCACTACACAAAGCTGGCTCTCAATCAAACTGCCCCTGATCAATCAACCATGTGTTTATCCCTCTGTACCTGTGTGCTGCCAGCCTGGCATCATAACTGGAGTGTCATTCTAGGACAGGGGTATGTGAATGCTGGCAGGGGCTCATGGGAATTGTAGTCCATGGACATCTGGAGGGCCGCAGTTTGACTACCCCTGTTCTAGGATTTGGTGAACCCTGGTTTGGGTTCCATTCTGCCATAGAAGCTTGTGATCTTGGGCCAGTCACTCACATTCTCTCTTTCCTAGCCTACTCTCCCTCACCGTGTGGTTGTTGTGAGGATAAAATGAAGGAGGATAAAATGTCATAAGCTGCTTTGGGTTACCGTTGAGGAAAAAAGTAAGGTACAAATATATAAATAAATAGTCTATCAGCTCCATCTGCTGCTGAGGCGAAGGAGGCATATAGAGGCCAAGTGACTTGCGAGAGGCAAGAGAGAGGTCAGGGGCAGTGCAAATTACAACTCTCAGGCCTTACTGGCTGTCAGCTTTCTACTTGATGAAATTAAGCATTCTCCTCTTTCTGCGAGTCTGACTTAATGAGATGAAGAACAGCAGTAGGCCATCGACATCCACCGCAAATGCATTGCATTTGGAATGAGCTCAGTTCCTATAAAAACAAGAGAGTGAACTGCAAGCAATCAGAGCAGGCACTGGGAAAAAGCACCAGTCAGCAAATGCTGGCTGGATATGGGCACCTAGCTGCACTATCAGATATCCGAGGTGTAATGGGGGACTTGCAGCAGTAATGACAAGATACGGATACCGCCGCCTACTAGGAAAGGAGCTATGGAACAGAAATCCCTCTTGATTGCTGTCAAAGAGGCTGATCAAATAACCAGGCACATTATTCCCAGCCCTCTTATCAGGACTTGAGCATGTCCCCTGTATAACCCCAGGGAAGCCTAACCCTATGTCAACAGTTCTTCCATTTATTCAAACATCTCGAATTTGGGTTTTTTGAATACCCTCAAGCCATTTGGCCGACTGTTACTGTACTGTAATTTAATGGGGGAGGGGGGGATGCTATTTTTAAAAGCTGCTGAATGTTTCTGCTGCATAGTTTCAACCATCATCAAATGTTTTTGCCTCTTAGTTGTACAGGGGATTTGCAATATGTAAACTGTTGCAATTTTCAAGAGTGTTTCTGTGCTACTGAAGACAGCTTAAAAGGGTTGGGTAACAACTACTGCTACTGCCGCCGCCACCACCACCACCGCTGCTACTGGATTTCAAACGTAATTCTTTTCAGTGAACTTCTCATTGTTCCTCCAGGGTCTCTACACACCGGTGAGTTTCAAACTGGCCAGATTCTCATGGTTTGGTTGTTCCTTTTTGGAAGTCAAATGCAGGCAGCATTACAGCTGGAGTTTCAGCAATTAATATCAGTGTGTCTAATTGTCAACATGGGCCTATCTGTGGATGCTTCCAGAGATCAGTCATGAGGAAGCCAGGTCTTTCTACAAACATGAGTGTGAGGCCCCCTTGTTCCTGATGGTCACCCCTGTGCCATTTTGATGATCCAGGCCTCAGAATGGGAAGGAATTGCACCACCTTGTTTCTATCTCTTCCTGGAGTGTCTGGCTACCTGCCTCTAAAGGAACATCCCCTTCTTTCTCCCTGGCATACTCTTGCAGCCCACTTTTGAAAGATGGACAAGGCCCCACCTCTCTTCCCAAGCCACTCAACCCTTTCCCATTTTCCTGAGAAGCCTGGCCTGTTGTGCCAGAGGAAGGGGAATTAGTTCCTTCCCCACTCCATCATGCCATATGACAGGCAACCCCCCATCCCCTGCTAGTTTTCCACTGGCTATTGACAGGCCCATAGGAAACAAGGCTGCCTGTAGGCTGTGTCCCACCCTCCCCAGGCTGACCCTCCCGGAAAGCTCAACATGAGACTATGGCTGTATCAGATGGGGATGAGGACATGGGGCCTAGATGAGAGGCTGATGCTGCTTCCTCTTTTGTCCAACTACATCCCTGCCTCATTTGGAGGCGCCGAAGTGTGTCTGTGGCTGTTGCTGCTGGCTGGCCTGTAGCTAGAGATCTCACTTATGGGTTGGGTGCCAAGGACATTAGTGGGGACCACTTTCTGCAGCAGGGATGGCCTTGGTGCTGCATCTGGCCTCTTCTCACCTCAACCCTGTTCCACCTGCTGGGTCTGGGTCAAGGGTGAGTCTGGGTTTTCCATACTTATTACAAATAGAAAAGTAGCATGGCGTAGAACAGGATGAACAACAATATTTCTTCCTGCTGTACTAATTTATAAAGTAGAACACCTTTCTGGTGTGCTGTGTCAAACAGTATTGTACATGGACATGAAGTCTGTTGTCCCGCCCACAAAGTGTGCCAGAAGGTGGAGGGTCCAGCCAGCAGCTGTGCCCGCCCCTGGGGTCAGAGCAGCCATTGTGTGACCCACTGGAGCTGAGATAGCCCCCACACGGGCCTCAGGGGCTGAGGCAGCCTATGGGCGAACTGCAAGGGGCCAAGGCAGTGGCTACCCCACCCCCAAGGCATTTGAAGCAGCTGCCATGGCCCCTGGGGCCTGGGCAGCTGATGTGCAACCCATGGGGGCCGAGGCAGCAGCAGCCCTGCCCCTGCACCAGCTACTGGGGCCTAGGCAGCTGATGTGCATCCTGTGTTGGCCGAGGCATTGGTGGATGAGCAGTGGGAGGGGTGAGGGGGGAAGGGAGTGAGTATACGTGCACACATGCATACTCGCATGAGTGTGCATGTGTGCCTGAGGCAGCAGCGGAGGAGCAGGTAAGCTGACAGGGAGAAGGGAAGGGAGTGAGTTTGTGTGCGCTCATGTGTGTATGTGTTTGCTTGCTTGGAGAGAGGGAGGTTGGGAAACGAATAGATAAAGGGGGAAACAGGCGGGGGGAAAGAGAGAGTGTGTCTCTGTGTGTGTGTTTGTGAGGGAGGGAGGGGAGAGGAAGCATGGAGGAGGTTGGGAAACCAACAGAAACAGGTGGGGGAAAAGAAGAGAAGGATGGTAGGTGGTAGAATGTAACCCTTTTAAACTCAGGTGTACCGTCCTGCTATACGGAAGGTCTCTGCTTCTAGATGATGATGCAGTCTGGGAGGAATATGCTTCTCCAAGGGACAGTCAAGAGAACAGAAGGAGGGATGTAAAAGGAGTCCACCCTAATTTAAAATAACCAAAGACTAGAATGTTGAAGGACTAGGAGAAGACCCAGTTCCAAGCTGACAATGGTATCCTGCTTTGTGTACAGACTAAGCCTGCATCTGTGCTGTTTTGCCAAATGGCAGCTCTAGAAGAAGAAACATAATCCCTAACAAGTGACAGGAAGGCTGGGGAGCCAAACAACACAAACAGCAAAAACAGCAACGTATTGAACCTATGTGGTGTAGGGGTTAAGAGCAGCAGCTTCTAATCTGGCGAGCCAGGTTTGATTCTCCACTCTTCTACATACAGCCAGCTGGGTGACCTTGGGCTCCTCGCAGCCCAGATAGTGCTATCTTGACTAAGCAGTCCTATCAGAAATCTTTCAGCCCCACCTACCTCGCAGGGTTTCTGATGTAGGGAAAGGAAGGAAAGGTAATTGTAAGCTGCTTTGAGATTCCTTTGGGCAGTGAAAGGTGGGGTATTAAACCCAACTCTTCTTCTACTACTGAAATATTGGTCTTCCTGGTTTCCTGTGTGATGGAATTCAGCCTCTTAGCAACAGTTGTTTCACATTCCAGGATTCTCCCATTTTCTCACCATATTGATCCCATTTCAGTGGTTTGGCATTAGAATGTAAGTTATAGCAAAATCTTCACCCCAGCCCCACAAGTAGAGATTTTGCCCTTCTCAGAAGCCTCTAAAAGCTGTAGAATCACTTTCTTTGTTCCACAATAGTGCTCCCAGCTGAGACTCTGACACGGAGCCTTCTGTAAATGCCAGAATCCCTGCTGGGAATGCAATTGTGCACTCCGGGAATGGTTTCTAAGTGATAGAGGACTGCATTGATGCAATCTCACAGTTTAATATAGTCTCAAGCAAATGTGCTTCTATTGCTCCTAAGGGTCCCTGGAACCCAGGAACATCACAGGAGTGCATTTGTCAAGGGTTCACAGTTGCAAGAGTGCTCAAGTGTAACCCAATGGCACCTTTTCCAATATTTGTGGTCCCTGTAGACACAGCAGAGAGGCCTGTTCAAAAATCCCAAAACAGAACAACTGTATTGCTCGTTGGATGTTCCAAGGAAAAGCATTTGATCTGCTGCATATTCCAAGGGTATATTTGATTTGATTGTGCAATCTGATCTAATTGGATTTTGTCATCAGCCCTAATGATTGCCATCACCATATTTCATTTGTAAAGCACACAAATGATTAGGCACTGTACAATGAGTTTTATAGACCAAACCTTACATTATTGAGGAGCAGGGCTGAGCTATTGCTAGCAGTGCCTTTATTCCCATTTTCCATCCGTGTGTTGGCTGTCATCCCTTCTCCATTTTTCTGACCTTACAGTGCTGATCCATGCTTCTGCAGCTTCCAGGTTTCACTATTGTAATGCGCTGTACGTGGGGCTGCGTTTCAAATGAACCCAGATGCTTACATGGGTGATTAATGTTGTCACTGACCTTCTCTCTAATGCTGGACATGGCCCCATATACACACTATCTCTGCAAGTATTAGTGATTCCCCCTTTGCTTCCAGGTTCCATTCAAAGTATTGGATTTAATGCTGAAAGCCCTTTGCGGTCCATACTGAAGGACCCTTTCCCTGAATAAACAAAAGCTCCAATTAAAATCTGGATAGCAAGCCCTTGCAATGATGGCACTGTTTGCCAGTTGTCTATGTTGGCAACAGGAACTCATACTTTTCCAGTAGCTGTTGCCCCCCCCTCTTCCATAATAGTCTTCCTGAAGGCTTCCCCCCTCTTTTATTCTTTCACAAAGGATGTAAAACATTCCTTCGCTGGTAGGTGACTGGTTAAGTGTGGGGCAGTTTCATGCTGGAAATTGTTGGATTAAAAAAAAACATGCATCACATTTCTGTATTAGATGGTATTGTTATGGAGTGCTTTATAGATTTTTGTTAACTGCTTTGAAAGATTTTGAAAGTGGCATATAAATTTTTAATGAAACAAAGATAGAAGCAGTAAAAGGAGTATTATTAACAGTAAGTGGAAGTGAAAAGCCATGACAATTTTCTTTGCAGGAAATGTGATTAATGGAGACTTGTCTGTGTTCAACTTCAGAACATGCTGTGACATCCAGGTTGAGATTGCAGCTGGGCAGTTAGTAATATTAGCAAGAACAGAAGAAGATAACATTGGAACAGAAAAATAAATGTGCATGTCATTGTTATCAATATGATAATTCAAACCAGAGTAGTGTATCAGCCGGCCAAGTAGTTGAATGTTACAAAGGTTAAAGGGTCTGAAGAATGAGTTTTGTAGACCATTAACCAGTTCTGCAAACTAAAAATAAAGGGGAACATCAAAGGGGTGATTGGGAAAATGGTAGAAAAAAGAAAAAAGAAAAAAAGACAAGAACTCTAGCCTCATAATTCAGGGGTGTATGAAAAATTGTTATGTTGATTGGTAGAGGGAACAGATAAATGAAAGATGAAGAAAAATCAAGCCACAAAAATAAGGCAAATATTATTAGTATCCATGTTGCTCTGCAGACAGATTCCATATATTTTATCAGGACCAATAAACTATCACAAAATTACATGACACCTAAAACAGAAATAAAATATGGAAGTCAATATGTTGCCTACCACTGTGGCTCCTACTTGCTTTCCCCCTAAAGTATCTCCTAAGCAAAGCAGAGCCAGTCCTTCCTTTCCTCTATGTTACTGGAGTAGAAACGCCCAGGAAGTATCATCTTTATGTTTGTAGGGAGAAACCATTAAGAAACAGCAGTCTTCATCATAGGAAATTGCTTGGCTAAGCCTTAGAACCATCTAGCATTTAGTGAAATGTCCTTGTTTTGTGATTGGACAAAGTCTCCATGGCAGTCTTGAGATTGGTTCACTTCCTATCTGTGGCAGCCATTTTGTAGTGGCACCCACTTCCTTCTCTCAGATTCCAAAAGTCCTATCAAGTTCAGCAAGGTTGGGGATCCTTGCCCTAGTTCAACAACTTAAATTCATCCTTGATTAAAGAACTACCATGCTTCTGTTTTGCTTTCTGTCCTTCTTCCAGCAACATGAAAACCTGTTTTTCACCCAGCACCAACTAAGCAGCACAATTTGTATTCCATTTTAAAACTGCAACACAGACATGAATCTTTGCCATCTACCCATAGAGAACTTATTTTTCCTTTACTTATTTTTTTTTGTTTTTATATTCAATATCCAACCTGATGAAGAGGTCTGCAGAATAGTTCATGAAGAAGGACAAAAGAGGCTCTTTGAGGTCAACAGGGATGCTATAAAGGCAGCAAGAATAAGCTAATTATTTCTACATTTCATCCAGTGTTATCTTTAAGACCAATAAAGTTTAATTCTGAATACATGCTTTAGTGTGCATCTACACTTCTTCAGATATACTGAAGTAATTGGGCAATAAGTACAGCTGAGGTTGGATTAAAGCAGTTGGTAAGACCTGTGAATGGAAGCAAATTAACATAAAAATTCAAGAATTAACAAACAGATGTGTGAGAACTAAGTCTGAGGCCAATGCTAATTTGTGTGCTAATCTGTTGCCATTCAGAGGTCTTAATAACGGCTTTCATCCAATCTCAGCTATACTTGTTATCATCCAGTTATTTATGTATTTTGACTCTAACAAACCCTTCCTGACAATGAACCCACCTTCACACACTTTTTACCTGTATGTAAGTCTTGAGAGAAACTGTTTCAATGTATCTGAAGAAGAGTACATGCACATGAAAGAACTAAATTTTCTTGGTCTTAAAGATGCCCCAGGACTCAAACTTTGCTCTGTTGCTTCAGACTTCCCACCTGAATCTAGTTGTTTACAAAGTTTCCTGAAGCCTTCCTAAGGTATCCCCTGTGCAAGCACCGAGTCATGTCTGACCCTTGGGGTGACGCCCTCTAGCGTTTTCATGGCAGACTCAATACGGGGTGGTTTGCCAGTGCCTTCCCCAGTCATGACCGTTTACCCCCCAGCAAGCTGGGTACTCATTTTACCGACCTCGGAAGGATGGAAGGCTGAGTCAACCTTGAGCCGGCTGCTGGGATTGAACTCCCAGCCTTATGGGCAAAGCTTTCAGACGGCTGCCTTACCACTCTGCGCCACAAGAGGCTCAAGAAGCCTTCCTACACCCATATTAATATACATATGCATTTCCTCTATACGGAATCAGACAATTGGCCCATCAGATCAGTACCTACTCAGACTGGCAGTGGCTCTCCAGGGTCTTTGGCAAAAGTCTTTCCATCACCTCCTACCTGATCCTTTTAACTGGAAATGCTGGTGAGTAAACCAGAGACCTTTGGCATGCCAAGCAGATGCTTTATCACCAAGCCACAGCCCCTCCCCCAAGCCCAGTCTGAATTTGTATTAGAATGTATTTTAATATTGACCAAGAAGAATAAAAAGTGACAGATTTCTTTTGCAGAACCAGATACAAGGCATCAAAGATATCTTGGATGTATATTAGGTAAAGATAATTAGTGATTCATATGAAATATAAACTGAAATCAAATACCAACACCAAAATATTAAGTAGATCTTCAAAAACTTATGAAATATGGGTTAGATATATTGAAAATTTTTCATTATATCTATATTCAAGGAGCATGGGGGACAGGAATGTAGTGATGTAATTATTTTCCTGGGCATTGGGAGGAGAGAAATATTGGTTTGAGGTTAACCCACTTTGACTGCAAGGTGTTAAAAGAATAACAGTTTCAGGTCCATCCCCCAAAAGAAGAAATAATTTGCTCTTTTGAGTCTGACCATGTCTGATGAAAGCTAGAAGTCTACAGCATCCTGAGGAAGTAATATGTCTTCATACACATTGTTCTGCTCTTTCCTGATACCTAGTCCTTCACATATTTAGGTTTCAGGAAGCCTATTTACATTTCAGACATTAAATGATCCATGCAACAGTCAACTCTAGACTAGACTTCTGCAACTTGCTCTGTGCAGGCCTACCCTTATCCTAGATCTGGAAACTACAAGTGGTGCAGAACGCCGTGGCCAGGATTCTCTCTAATACATCATGGATATTCCACATCCAGCCTGTACTCCAACAACTCAGCTGGCTCCCAAATGAATTCTGGATCAGGCTTAAGGTTTTGGTACTTACCTTCAAAGCCATACGCGGTCTGGGCCCAGTATACCTGAGAGACCATCAGAGAGAGAGAGAGACCATCAGAGAGAGACCAGCAGAGAGCCTACACCCCCAAAAGAGCATTACACTCTACCACCACCAACCGGCTGGTGAACCCTGGCCCCAAAGAAGCATGTCTGTCCTCAACAAGGCTAAACCAAAAAAGGAACAAAACCCAACCTTAACAGGTAGGAACTCAAAAGTTGAGCTGAACAATAAAAATAATGTAAAACTTGTTAATTATTTATTATAGTGCACAATTAAAAACAGAATAAAAACTTCTTAAAAACTATACCGAACTAACTAGCTTTTTCTGACACACATGAGATTACACTCTGAGTACAGAACTTAATGGTAGCGAAGAGTGGTGACTTTAGGGACATAACAAAGGAATCGGTCTCCAAAAAGGATACAATTTATATATTACAGATCCCACTCAACCATTCAGCTACACATTATAGAGAGCTCTGTATAGGTATATATAGAGTGTATTATTATAATCTTGACCACTGAGGAAGACCCGGAAGGGTCGAAACGCGTTTGGTCCTTGGTTCTATGTGCTGTTAGTTTGGTATAGTTTTTAAGAAGTTTTTATTCTGTTTTTAATTGTGCACTATTATAAATAATTAACAAGTTTTACATTATTTTTATTGTTCAGCTCAACTTTTGAGTTCCTGTCCTCAACAAGGGCCAGGGCCTTTCCTGTCCTAGGCCCCACCTAGTGGAACAAGCTACCTGAAGAGATCAGGGCCCTGACCGAACTCCCACAATTTTGCAGGGCCTGCAAAAGAGAGTTCCTCCAACCAGGCATTTGCTTGAGGTCGACTGACCCAACAGCATCCGCTGGTCCTCCCTGAAGCCCTCCTTACTTGACTAAATATGACCTACCTAAGGGTTCTGTTAAAGTTGTTATCTTTCTTGAACAATGTCCTGTTGAAATATCCTAGTTGATATGTTATATGTTATGATTGTTATATTTGTTGTGATGTTCCATGTAATTACCTAATTCTCGTTTATATGAGTTTCAAGCCTTGTACTCATCCAGTTATTTATGTAATTAGAGAATACTCGCACAGAAACAAGGACACAGAAGTAGCCATGAGGTGTGCTGGTGAATGACAAGGAGGGACGCTGGCAGTACCCATCCAGCTTGCCAAAGCCGCTGTGCGTCTTCCTTCTACGAAGTTCAATTTAAAATGCCAGCTTATAGCCATAAACAGTATGACACCATGCCCAGTGTAGTCTCTTAATGCAGAAATACAAAATTGATTTTCCTCAAGAGATTATCTCTCCTTTTGCAATGCAAATATTTTCAAGTGTACTAAACATGTTCTAGCACCTCAGCAGAGACACTAAACTATTTGCATGCAAAATTACCCAGAGTAGGCAGACTGGCACAAGCTTATACTAGCACCATATGTGCTAAAGAATTTGAGCCAGGAAACATCTAGTGTCTGGACACGATTTACAATTAAAATTTAATTAGATATTGTAATTCAAAAGAGATCCTAAATCGAAAGTTCCCATGAAAATTAATGTTGCACGTCAAATAAATCTCAGGCTCAGGCCTCAAATCACATATTTCTTGCACAAACTAATCCTGCTCAATAAAGTCATGTGACTTGTCCTGATACTTCTTGTTACTGTAAGAAATGGGAGTCCCAACCAGCACCTTGCTTTTCTTGATCCATGTCCTGTGCTGGTCACTGCTGTATGCATCAACTGGTCATGAGGCCTTGTGAACGGAATAACAAAAGAGCCTTAGATAGATATTACAATTGCCCACCATGCACAGTATCCTGACTCCGGTAGTCATCCATTCCAGCTGTTTTAAAGGTCAAACAGACCCTAGCAGTAATGTACAATCAGATGGTACTAAATGATTTCCCTGTCAGATATCTCCCTTGAAAGTACTGGAGCCCAAGCGGAGGGTAGGGATTCCTCATGGAAGCAGTTGAGTTCTCATGAGAAAAGTAGAAGTTTGAGATGTACATGAATACTGTTAAACGAGTAGTAGGCGTTCAACTTCAGACATTGAATATCGGATCAGGTTTAAGGTGCTGGTACTCATCTTCAAGGACTTGTGCCATCAGGGTCCTAAGTATCTCAAGGATCATCTGCTTGCCTATACTCCCCAAAGAGTGACTCACTCCATGTACTCTAACAACCTGGTAATCTCTGGCCCCAAAGAAATATGTCTGGCATAACCAGAGCCAGAGCCTTCTCATCTGCAGCCCCAAGCTGGTGGAATGAGCTCCCCAAGGCCCTATTGGATCTTAACCAGTTCTGTAAGGCCTGCAAAACAGAGCTCTTCCACCAAACGTTTGGATAAGACCAGCGACCTCTATTATTTACTCTATCACCAGGAAATGTAGCACTAATGCCTAATATGTCCCTTTTCATGTTATGCCGTTCCTTGTTATTTTGCTATAATTACCTATAATTATCTTATTTCTTTGTTTGAAATGGTTGTGAAGGTTCAGTGTATTTTCTTGTTCCTGTTTTGTGTATACTGTCTGAAGAATTCACAGTGAGGAGCCGTATATAAGCCGAATGAATAAATAAAATGAATAAAATATCTTGAAATAATAATAATCTTAGACACCTAACTATCTGACTTACAGTCTTGACTTATCTTGTCCTGTCCTGGAGTCTATAACTGTGGCTTTAGTCAACATCACCTATAAATTTACAGAATGCCTTTATTCTTGTTATGCCTTTGATACAGTTGACCACTGATGAAATAAGCAACATGGCTACATGGCTGGGGTGAAGATATGGTTTTGCAAAATTGAGTTATTCTGTTGGTCCATCTGTTATTATGAACTGGTCATGGCTCTCCAAGGTCTTGAGCAAAATAAGTCTTTTCCTAACAACTATAACTTGAGATGGAGATGCAAGGGCCTGTACCTGGAACCATCTTCATGCCATGCAAGCATGTTTCCTCTGAGTTGTGGCTGCTTTATTATGTCACTTTCCATGTGCAGTCCTTCAGATATGCAAGGATTCATCCTGTTCTCCTCATCCACTATAAAAATCTATGGGGCGTAACTGTAAGAGAATGTGGTCGCAGATGCCACCAATATAATAATCAGGTATATCTTTGCTATTGTCCCATCCGAAAGAGCCCTCATGAGGCTTCACCTACTTCTTAGGCATGTTGGAGGCCTAGATGCAGCAGAGCAAATGAAGCTTCACCTAGTACAGAATGTGACAGCATGTATCCTGATAAGGACACTAGGAATACATTCAGAGAATCAGAGAATCATGGAGTTGGAAGGGACCATACAGGTCATCTAGTCCAACCTCCTGCTCAATGCAGGATCAGCATAAAGCATCCAGGATAGCCTGTTAAGTTCCCCATTCAATACTCATTAGTGCACAGTGGGCAGATTCATGTGGTAGGAGGTGGAAACAAGGGTGGAGTGATATAGGATCTGCCCAGCCACTGCTTGAAGACTGCCAGTGCACCCCAGTCTTCATTGATGCCCTCCTCTTATTTTTCTGTCCAGAGCTCAAAGGTAGAATTAATCTTCTCATTTGCTCCAGTATAAACTTTGTGACCCATTGGAGACAACTTCTAAACTATACCTCTTTCCCTCAAATTCAAACAACAAAGGTGTGAAGAGGAACATTCCCAGTGATTTCCACTCCCCCATTTTAGAGCTTGTTCTCACCCCAGCCTCACCAAAATCCAGCACTAATCCAGGAGAGAGTTAAGAAAGTGTTCTGAATCTGATGGTAATTGACTTTGTTCTGCTAGAGACGACCACTTTGTTCATGGAATGGAAAAGAAGACATGTGCAATGTTCAATGCAGTCTGACGATGGGTTGCCTGCCCAGCCTGCCTTTTGCTTCTACAATTTCCAAGTCTTGCTTGACAACCTAGAGAGCTAGAAACTTTTCTATTTTAAAAAAGAAAACTAAGATTAATAGCCTGTTAAGCTCCCCATGCAATACTCATTAGTGCACAGTGGGCAGATTCATGTGGTAGGAGGCGGAAACAAGGGTGGAGTGATATAGTCCCCATGACCCACTCTAGTCAACATTCCAGCTCCAGAATTCTGTACCAATTGACAATCTTGACAGTCTTCAAGGTCTGCTCCATGTGTAACACACTGCAGTGATCTATTCTAGATGTTGCCAGGGCATGCACCCTAATGACAAGATCTTTCCTGTCCAGGAAGGGCTGCAGTTGGTTAAAGGCACCCCTGGCTACTGGTGCTACCAGCATATCCAAACAGGATGCTGAGTCCAGCACCACCATCAAGCTACAAACATGATCCTTCAGCTCCATCAAGAAGAAAAGCTATCCCAGTTCATGGGTCCTCCCAATTAGGAGTACCTCTATTTTGTCAGGATTGGTTTCAGCTTGTTAGCTCTCATTCTTTCCAGAACTGCCTCCAGGCACATGTTCATGATGTATTAGAACTATGAATCAGAGCACAGAATTATCCACGTATTGATGGCAACTTAGCTCAGATCTCCAGATGACCTTCCCCAGCAGTTATATGTAGATCTTAAAAAGCATGAGGGGCAAGATGGAACCTTGTGGGACCCCATCTGTATCATGTGTTAGGGTGCAGAACTATGTATCAGGCAGTGCAACAGTCAGTGGCATAGAAAGGTATACTGAGGCCCTCTTCTCCTCACCACTGGCACAAGTAGTGGCCTAAAGGTAAAGGTAAAGGTATCCCCTGTGCAAGCACCGAGTCATGTCTGACCCTTGGGGTGACGCCCTCCAGCGTTTTCATGGCAGACTCAATACGGGGTGGTTTGCCAGTGCCTTCCCCAGTCATTACCGTTTACCCCCCAGCAAGCTGGGTACTCATTTTACCGACCTCGGAAGGATGGAAGGCTGAGTCAACCTTGAGCCGGCTGCTGGGATTGAACTCCCAGCCTCATGGGCAAAGCTTTCAGACAGCTACCTTTCCACTCTGCACCACAAGAGGCTCTTAAGTAGTGGCCTAGACCCCATTTATTAGCAGTGGGCATTTGGATACACACAACCCAAATTTGACCCCAGATTTAAGCATTTCAAGCAGCCTTAGGGGATACCCAAAAAACTATACAAATTCTCTCTTGGAATTTTGGAGAGTGGTTTTGTTTCAGGGAGACAGGAAGAGAGCATACAACAAGCTAGAGGTGTTGTAACTGCTGGCCCCAACAGCCCAGAAAATAGCTGGGTGGGCTTTGGGCTGCATTCTGGTGAGGCTTGTGTGTACAGTTACAACAGTGGCTCAGTGGAACAGGCTTCCTCGTGAGGTGATGGGTTCTGCTTCTTTGGAAGTTTTTAAGCAAAGGATAGATAGCCGCCTGACAGAAATGCTGATTTTAGGAACTTAGGCAGATTGTGAGTGGGTGGGCTCTTGTGGCCCTTTCTTGCATGCCCAGGGAAAGGCCAATCGCCACTTTAGGATCGAGAAGCTAATTTCTTCCATGCCAGACTGGCCAGGGATTCTGGTTTTTTGGGGAGAGCATCATCTGGCCATGGAATCGGGGTCATTGTGGGTGAACAGGTAGTTGTGGATTTCCTGCATTCTGCCGGGGGCCCCCGGCGTTCCCTTCAGATTCCATGATTCTAATAGCGGATGGCACATCAGCCAACCCTGGTAGGAATGCAGCCAGGAGCCCATTGGCCAGGCCAGTAGCTTGGTAGTCATTATCAGGCTGTCAGGGCCTAGGTGGGACTGTGGCTGTGCTGTGGCCACAAATGCTGCCTAGCAGGCCACTACCAATAGGCCCAGTAAGTCTTGCCTTCTTTCTTTTCATTTTTTAAGGGCCATGGGGAGAATGGAGAAGACCAGGCTTCCAAAGGCCATGGAAGATTTGGCAGATAATGAGGTCTCATTCCTTTTAATACTGAAGGTGACTCTATGCTCCCTCCCCCCCCCCCACCCAGGGAAATACATTTTTAAAATTTCCTTTTTAATTTGAGGTTAGGTTTCCTGCTAAGCATGCATTTGGGGTGCTGGAATTCCAGAGCCCCCAAATAGTACAAGGAAAGAAAAAAAAAACTAACCCTGCTCCATTGCAGCATAATGAAAAACATGACCTGTATAAAAACCCAAACCAAAATTAAGACAGAAATGTTTGAAGTCTAGCTTGCTGACTGTGAGCCAGGAAAAGGGTTAGAATCACACGCAGTGCCATTGGCGGCCTCCAGAAGAGAAAGGGCAGCACTGAAGTGAGGTACCTGAGAAGCCACTTTCATTTACCCACCACTCTTTCATCTATCACTCCCTGTGGGAGCCTAGCAGGCTCCCTTCTCCCTGTCCCCCTGGCACCCCAGCAGATGGTTCTTCCACACATGGAAAGCAGACGGTCTTCTAAGGACCAGTGGGCCCATCTAAAGGCCTTGACAGTTTCGTTCCCAAAGTCCTCTGGTGGCGTTTCAGAAAATGAAGGAACAGTTTGGCCTGCTTTAAGCACTTCAGCCAGAAAAGAACTTCCTGATGATAGCATTCAGCAACTCCTAGGGAAGGGGCTATATCCAGTGGGCTCACTGACCAATGGCTGAAGCAGAACATATAAAGCACCTATATAATGCTGCCTTATGCTGAATTAGACCCTTGGTCTAGCAGGAGTCAGGAGTACTGCCTGCCCTGGCTGGCAATGCCTCTACGAGGTCTTGGGTCGTTCACATCACCTGCTTCCTCATCCTTGCAACTCGAGATGCCAGGGAATGAATCTGGGATCTTTTGCATGCAAAGCACATGGTCTACCATTGAGCCATAGCTCCATCCCAAACCAAGGTGAAGATCTTAGCCCAAGCTGATCTTAATCTTTGTGGCATTGCTGAAGGGACAAAGCTGGCTAATCACCCCCCCCCCCCCCCAGTCTGTAGCATTGCAAAAAGGCACTTTGGGTGCCAATATTGGCAGAGTGGGATTAAACAAATGCAATAAAATACATCAGTATATAAAAGCAGGATTTAACTTTAAGAAAAGAGAAGGCATCAGTAATGCATGGCTGCTTTTTGGAGTATTCCACTTCAAAATAATATTTCAAATGGCATTTGCAAGTAAGATTTATTTTTATTGTCTTGGTACAGATAGAACTCCTCAGTTTTTTGCTGGTAGAAATTGGTTGCACACCATCGACAATGACAAATTGATCAAAAGACAAATGCGTTTTCAAATCTGCTGTAAATTTTAGCTTCTTAATGTCCCCCAAAAGACAAAAAAAGTCCACCCCCCTGCTCCAGTCTGCCCATATATTAGAGTAAGCACATTCCTGGCCTGCCCAAAACTGCTGCAGTTCGTGTCCTTCCACTTTAAAAGGCATATGTTATTTTATTTCGTTCAGTCTTAAGAAATGAAGAATCCGCTAACATGGATCTCTTGCTGAGAAGATTCAGTTAGCCCACGTTATCTATGCCTGGACTTGGACTTGCAAGTGGGGTGGGGAATGCCGCAAAACTTCTGGAAATGTGCAGAAGTTCGAAGGTTTAATGAAAATCATGCATGTTTACATGTCTCCCCTTGCATATTAATACCATTACGTTTTAAGCAGTGGTTTGATTTCAAACGTTGAATCAATTGACAAAGAAAAACAGAACAGTCAACCAATGTGCCAAAACTAATACCAACAGCTCCCTCTACTGGCTGTAGCAGCTAAAAACAGCAGCGGTAAGGCGGGGCGGGCGGTGGGGGGGGGGGAGAGCGTCAACGAGTATGCTTTTAATCAAACAGCAGACTAAAGTTTTAATAAAAACAAAACGACTTGCTTGAGAAGTGTCTGTATCCCCCTCTTCCCCCTTCAAGAGTCAGTTGATGCAGTTTCGAGGTGAAAAGGAATAAGATGAGTGAATGGAATCAAAGCGTCTTGCAATTTGCTGTTCCAGTCTCTTTGATTCTGAGAATCTTTATCAGGCCTGTATAACTTGTGACCCTTTGAGCAGAACAGAGCCCGACAGCTGTGTGGTGTAGCCTGCCAGCTGCTTGACAATCTCCTCCCTGGTGGGTTTTTGGTAGGGTGTTTTTTTTTTTTTTTTTGCTCAGAAAGGCAGAAAAAGCAGGAAGTTGCTCAATCTGTCACATGTCTGGTTGCCCATCTTCAGCTTGGTGGGTCACAAACTGCACAAGGCCTTCACTTTACTATTCTGTTATTTATTTAAATCATTTCTATATATATTTTAAATAGGCAGTGGTAAAAATAGCTTCTCATTGGCGGGAGGCTCTCAAGGAGTAAACACAGGCTTCACCCCAAAATAATAAAGACAAATAATTGAAATCTAGGAAAACCTACATTAGTAAGAACACTAAAATTTTAGAAAAATAACCAACAGTATTTTTATATTAAAATATATAACACAGCAAATAAGACTTTGAGGAGATAAACTAAGTATGCTTTGGTCACCGATGCAAAACCAGAGGATTATACAGTCTGTCAGTGTAAGCAAGAACTAGATCCAGCCTATTTCTTAAAATAACTGTCTAGAGCAAGGATTCCCAGCAAAACCTCTGGGAGTCCACAAAAGCTCCAGAGGGGGTCCATGGGTTTTTCCCTCCTCTGCTTTAATGGATTTCACCACAAACTATGGAACTGATCACCTTTCCCCGGAGGGCTCAATGGGTAGACCATGGGTGTAAGAATCAAGCGGGGGGTGGGGAGTGGGTTATGGTGTGGTATGGGGAGTTTGGGCTATCTTCTCAGCTCTTGCCCTTTCTGCTCTATATGTAGCAGTAGTAAAACTGGAGGGAAGGAACAAAAGTAGGATGAGGGTTACATGAAGTTATGTTACTTTGGGGGCATGGCAGGGAAGTGTGGCCAGGTGATATCACTTCTGGGGGTCCTTGAGCCTGAAAATTCATTTCAGGGGTTCCTCCACAGTCAAAAGGTTGCAAAAATGCTGATCTAGAGGAATACCTATTTTTACCTGGTGCCTAAAACTTAATAGAGAAGACCTAAGTGAACAGCAGAGCAGAGATATAGTAAACAAAACAAAAAATGTGATTGATGCTGAGTTGTTGCCTAAGATGAGAGCTTCAGGTGGGGAGATGTGTTAGTCAGCAGCAGAAGAACATAACTCAAATCCAGTAGCACCCAGAAATCACCAGTATTTTTCAGGGTAATAATTTTTGTGCGTCATTGCTCGCTTCATCAGATATAAATAGAATGAAGAGCCGGATTCCTTATATCCAAGTCAGAAGAAGGAACTGTAATATACAGTTGTTGTAAACCGCCCCAAGCGGAGTGGGGAAGGGTGGTCTTTAAATCGAGCTATAAACAAAATCAATGAATGAAGGGATCAGAATGCACATGCAGCTAGGTAACAAACATGCAGCTAGGCACAAACACATACTGCTTCAAGAGGGAGGCAGGGAAGCAGAATGTGTATGGCTAGCACCCCAGAGAGAGAAGTAGGGTTGCCAGCTCTGGGTTGGGAAATACCTAGGCATTTGGGGGTGGGGCCTGAGGAGAGCAGGCTATGAGAAGGAACCTCAATAGGGCATAATGCCATAAAGTCAACCTTCCAACATGGACATTTTTTTCTGAACTGATCTCTGTCTCATGGAGGTCAGTTTTAACCTCAGAAGATCTCCATTTTACATCAGGTCAACTGTAGGGACAAGTGTCTCTTACCACTCAGCCATATAGGAACAAGGCAACTAAAGAAATCACCTCTGTTATAATTTGAGGATCTCTGTCCCTCCATGTGGTAAACAAATGGATGGGGGAGGCAGCAGCCTTAGTAAAGTATTTATAATACTGAACTGGGAACTACTTAGCCAGCCTCTGGCTTAATGAGCAAGGCTGGACGAATACAGGAGCAAGTCATCAGCAGTCTTCTCCTACAAATTAGGAAACATGTCTTTTAAAACATAAGGGATGAAGAATGGACAAAGCATGTGTAGAATATCTGTCAATCTGATTTTGAATACTAAAAAACACATTTTTAAAAGGTTTGGGAGTCTTCTCACAAGTTGTGAACAAACTGCTATCCAAAACAGAGGGTGACCAAGCATCTTTGGTTTGTGTGAAGAATTCCACAACCAGGAATTATCCATTACAGCCACTGGCTTTACGTCAGTAATGGAGAGGGAGCACAGATCTTTGAAGTAGACTGGCCTTTCTCAACTTTTTTACTGCTAGAAACCCCAGAAACATTCTTCAGACTTCGAGAAACCCCAGAAGTGGTGCAATCGTGCAGAATATGGTTTGAGAAGCACAGCTGTGTATACTCTCTCTCTCTCTCTCTCTCTCTCTCTCTCTCTCTCTCTCATATCTATCTATCATTCCCACCCATTCAGGAAACTTTCCCAAGGCCATCAAGAAACCCCAGAGTTTCACAAAACCCTGAGAAAGCTTGATGTAGACCCTTTCCCAGGCAGATTTTATGTATTATGACTCCTGTAATCTCAGCATCTGAATGTTTGTGAAGGAACTTTATCAGGGCCTGCAAGACAGAGCTGTTCCAGCAGGCCTATGGGTAAGACCCAAATAGACCATTAAGAAGTGCTGGTCTCTCTGTTGAATCAGAAGATCTGCCCTCCAAGGACCTTGATCCCTCTCCCACTCAAATTAGGAGGCCTATTGTAAATTATACAAATATTTTAATGTTAATACTTGGTTTTGCTATATGTTTGACCGTTTAAACCGTGTTGTTACCAGCCCTGAGCTATCTAGGAGGGGCAGGATACAAATATTTTCATTCATTCATTCATTCATTCATTCATTCATTCATTCATTCATTCATTCATAATTTGCTTTATATCCCAACACTCCTGTAACTACTCTTGGTGGGTAACAAAATATAAACTCCACGATAAAATACCTCCCCATAAAAACAGTCCATTAAATCTCACACACCTAACAGTGGAATAAGATGCCTTCCCCACCCCCATTTGACAGAAGGTGTATTAGCGCCCTGGGGGGGGGGGTTAATAGGGAGCAATGCATTGACCCCATTCCATTATTAAAGAATCAACACCAAATACAGACAGTTTGCTTGAGAACCAAGCATACAGGTATGTTCCTGCAGAAGCATTAAAATGACTAACAGCTGTCTTGAAATTAATACTAGATTTCCAGGTGTTTGGAATATACAAGGAGGGTAACAGTACAATGGTTCATGTGTTAGTAGACAAATGTGCAGTGTCTTTCAAATAATGTACAGTACGAAATGACCCACAGTGAAGGTTATTTTTGAACTTTTAAAATCATTTGTGTAACCTAAGCAAAATAATTCTGTTCTGTTTTCCCACTCAAAATCCCTTTGCCTAGGTAGATCAAAAAACACCCAGTACTTTTTCCTCTAGACATTTTGACTTCTTTTAAAATATGGCTGAAGCTGTGAAGACAAATTTATGAACTGGCAAAAAACCAAAACCAAAACAAAAATTCAAAAGAGGAACTTAAAGCAACAGAACCATTTTCATGGGCATATGTAAATTAACTTTTTAAAAACTTACTGAATCTACATTTCAGTCTGACAATTCAGTCTTACAGGGATATTTGGATTGTGAACAACAATCTGAAAATTATTTTTGATGGTCCTAATTTAGTCCACTAATGAAGGGGGGATTATCTAGTTAATGAAATTGTCATACTTTTAATGTATGTTTTAAAGTTCAGGTCAGAATTATTCCATTCTGAATAATTCTACTGTGTGATATGTATTTTAAACATTTGTACCACTGAAGAAGGCCTTGTGGCTGAAATGTATCTGGTCTTAATGCATTTTTTTGTATTAGAGTTGGGTTAGTTTGTCATATGTAACCATTATGATTTATTCTGTTATAGTCTTTTTTCAACCTTCTTGGTTACCTGTTTTTTCTGGAGGGTGGAGGTTCCCTCCTTTCTGTTTGATCAAGAAGAGGTGGTTCATTCAGTTTCCACTAGATATGAAATGCATGTTATTAGGTATATTTGCAGAGAATTTGCCAATGCTTGCTAGGGAATTTTTTTCATGCGACAACTGCAGCTAAGCTCTCAATTGCTTCAAGTTGGAAGCAGCAAGAGTTAACAGATCTGGACATGTGGCTGGAGAAATTAAGAGAATATGCCACAATGGTGAAACTCACTAACTTGATGGACAGAAAAACAAATTTTCAGTCCAGTGGCATCTTTAAGACCAACAAAGTATTATTCAAGATATGAGCTTTCATGTGCATGCACACTTCCTCAGATACAATGTCATGGAATGGAAGTTCTTAAAGGTGCCTTTGGACTTGAAATTTGTTCTGTTGCTTCAGACCAGTACGGCTACCCACTTGAACCTATCTTAAGGAACAGAAGGCCTCCTGAAGAATTTTCTGAACACTGGTACTTAAAATAGGTTAGTACATAGTTTATAGAACTATCAGATTACTGTTCTAGTCTTTTCTTTATTTTCCTTTACTGGTTTATTAATTTAAAATAAATAAAAAAAGAGGTGGTTCAAATCTATATTCTGTTGTGAATTTTGGCAAACATGCTGGGTTCATTTATCACTTTTCTCTCTCCCTCTTTTTTCAAGAAAGTGTCTCTTTGGTATGTTTCTTATCCCACCTTTCTTCTAGGGAGTAAGGGTGGTATATAGAGTCCTTTATTCCCATTTTGTCTTCCCAACAACCCCTTGAGCCCATGGCTGAGCCCATGCATATCCAGCAAGCTTCATGGCAATATGGGGATTGAAATCAGCCACATATTTTAACCACAGGCTGCACTAGGTCTCTATGGGCTTCTATAGGATTCTCTTCACAACAATGGTTTCAGGTAGTTTAGGCTCAGGGACAGTGGTGTCCCCTAAACAGTCCAGTGCACTTCATGAATGAAGAGGCATCTGACCTCAAGTCTCTGCATTGTAAGTCCAGTGGTAAGTAAACCACATTGTTTAACTTATTTTAGGGTTTTCAGACAGCAAATTTTTATTGTATATATTTGTGTTGATAGTTATAAGGAACACAGTGGGAAGGATTTCCCTAGGCATACTGACTGGAAGAGGTCTCACTTCTGATATTCTCTAAGCAATGTTCTATGTTCTGCCATGACACTTCTCTGCTTAGAACCTCCGTCCTGTCTGTGAGCACCTGAAATAATATAAAACAGGTCAGTCCGGAATTACTGGTTGGAAGTAATTGACTTTTTTTTTTACTTTTAGGATCCTTTTCATACAGCAGTACAAGATTCACAGCATGTATCAATGGAAAATGTAACAAAACTCTCAAGAGGTTTTCCAAAACACTCACTCATTTAAAGGAGTGTAACTTGACAAGACTGATGTGATAAAACAATGTAAAGGGTAAACATTTGACTTGAACAGCAAAAAAAATTGAAACCTTAACTTTAAAAAAGCTTTTAAAATTATACAGAACAAGGATACAAATGCTTATTGTTGTACTCCAGCTGTAGCAGGAGAGACTTGAATGTTTCTAGTCTGCCATTCCTACTGCCATTTTCTCTTCTACCCTGAACTCCCAACTTCTCAAAATGCACAATCTGTTAAGACCATCTCTTGTGCAAGTGCCTAGGATTAGTGACTCTGCGCTGGGAAATTCTTGGAAATGTGGCTGGGAAGCTGGAAAGTGCAGTGTTTGTGAAAGGGGTGTGGGTATCCCAGCAGCAACGTGATATCATAGAGTCCATCCTCCGAAGCTGCCATTCTCTCCAGGAGAACTGATTTCTGAATTCTGAAATTCTTGGAGTAGCTGTAAGTCTGGGAGAATGCCAAGCCCCAATTGGAGACTGGCAACCCTACAGCCATTGAAGGAAGCCAATGTGGCTGAAGGCTGGTTAAGCCTCATGCAAGTGAGAAAGAGCTTTTAAATGTGTGATTTCTGTAATTTAACCCTGTAATTTAAATGAGAAAGAATCCATGTTTAAAATTTAAAGAAAGGATATGCTTTCATCTTGCAGTTTGGATTTTGTGTACACATTCTAGAGACTTTTAAGGGTATTGTATATGCTCTAGTCTTTTAATGTCATTGGTCTCTCATCTGCTTAAGATCAAATGCTTCAACAACTGGAGTTTGTTTAGATAGTACATATTTTTGAGTCCAGCATTTTAGAGTCTAGTAGGATTGGTGGGTTTTTTAAATAATGTTGTTGATTATTTTTAAAAAACAGAGAAAGAGACAAAATATGCCTAAATTATTTTCACTGAACGGAACAATTCTACCTTCCTTTCCTGCAACAGCTGCTATTTCCTCCCTCCCTCCTGGCAAGCCTCCTATGTTTTTATTCTGCTTGTAGGTAGAAATTAGGCAGGTGAAGCTTTCTCCATATGGCTTGTTTGTTAATTGTGTAAGCCCTCTTAAGCAGAACTCTGAACAGGTAGCACATTCTAAACAAATAAATAAAATACTTCATGTTTCAGAAACAACAGGTTTAATACTTGAGCATACAGAATGCTCTACTACAGGGGTCCACAACGTTCTAGCACATGGGAGTCATATTAGAGTGCCCAGTGCCTGAAGAGGCCCACATCTTGAATCAAATGTAACAAATTATTGACCAACCTATTTAGATCAAAAGTTAATTTTCAGAAGTCAGTGAAGGAAAGTTAACTTGAACATCATCCATGTTGGAACAATATTTTACTATGGAATCCTTTGTGTAGCTCAACCAGCGTTTCGTGACAGTCTTGGAAGGGTTTCCTGAATGGGTGAGAGTTAATTAATGTTTATTGTTTTATTAAAAAAATGATAAACATTTATTGGATGATATGACCATATATGATCATGATCAGGGGTAGTCAGCCTGTGGTCCTCCAGATGTTCATGGATTACAATTCCCATGAACCCCTGCCAGCAAACTCAGACTCAATACGGGGTGGTTTGCCAGTGCCTTCCCCAGTCGTTACTGTTTACCCCCCAGCAAGCTGGGTACTCATTTTACTGACCACGGAAGGATGGAAGGCTGAGTCAACCTTGAGCCGGCTGCTGGGATTGAACTCCCAGCCTCATAGGCAGAGCTTTCAGACTGCATTTCTGCTGCCTTACCACTCTGCGCCACAAGAGGCTCATGGGCTCTGCTGTATGTAACACTATTTATAATACTGTGACTTTATCACAGAACAGAATACAAGCCTCCATCATTTCCTTCAAATAAATATTATATTTCCATCCTAAGCAGTGGTATATTTTCATACATTCATTAGAATCAATGGGCCATTGTGTTTAGAATTCCACTGTAACTTGTCCCATTCTGGGAACATTAAAATTAAAATTAGCATTCTTCCTGAGACCTACTGCAACCCTTTCAGGAGGCACAGGAGCTACATAAGAATTACAAACCAATGACATTATTTCTTCTTCTAGAATTCCCCCCCCCCCCCCGCCGCCGCCGCCCCTCAAACGGCAGCAATCCCAGTCAATTCTTTCTGGAAGTCCTTGTAAATGGATAAAAGCTGGATTTACTATGATGAGATCCTGTGGAAATTAGAAAGCAGGGCTAATGGAAGTCATTAATGTCTTTACAACAATCAGATGAATTGTAGATCAATATGATATATTAATAGATTGGAAGCCATTAAATATAATATAAATACACAGTAGATGGGTAGCAAAGAAAGGGAAAAGACAAGAAAAGCTTTTACTGCATATTTGAAAAACTGCTTTCTTTCAGCAAAGACAATTTTGGTCCAATATTCTATTATCATGGAAAGAATAACATTAAAATTGTTTTGAAGCTAACATCGTTTGACTTACTTGTCTACTTAAATAATGAATAATTCCATTTTCGTATATTGCTCAGGTACAGCAATTTTAAAAATGAGTATAAGGAAAAGGTCTACGCCCTTTACTGTCAATGACCTCTTTGTCTGTAGCATTCCTACACTATTATAAAAGAAACAGGAATTGTATCATATGATTGATAAAGCAATTGGACTCCCCACATACATGCTACCTAAACCTCAAAAGAAAACCTTAATAAAGAAGATGGGAGGGGGGGGGGGTAAAAGAAATAGTTGCAAAAATACTTGCTGTCCAACTAGCATTAGTCATAAAGAAATGTGGTCAATCTTATTCCCATTATTGATTTCCATGGATCAGGACAGCATTCAGTGCCTGTTATTGAACGAATATGCGAGCTTAAGAAACTAATTAAGACTTTAATGTGGTCACATTCCTTGGAATCAGCAGAAGTCTCATGATTCAAGGAACTTCATTTATAAAAATGTTGGAAGACAGTTCATTTCAAAATTGGGTTTTAGTCTAAAAATACCTTCAATTATTTGTTCTTCTTGGATGCATTTGTATCTATACTTGGGAGAATACTTATGAAAACATAGGATGGGTTATACCAAGGATGGGCTAACTTCATTCTTGCTTGACTTATAAATCAACAACACTCGACTCTCAATGGTCCACTAATGTATTTTCAATTTACCAAGTAAGAGTGCATTCTCAGGATCAGTTAGAAATTAAGGCAAAGCTGATCTCATTTAAGTGATCTTGCAGAGCATATTAAGTGTCTTGCAGGAACAGAGTAAGGGTTGCTTGGTCAAACTATGGGTGGTCCACTGGAAACTGGCCAATGGTGGAGAACAACATGTATTTAAAAAGAACAAAAAAAACTACTACCCACCAATAATAAATAATCCGTCCGTGCCTGCACTGAGCAGCAAGTGTTGCATATAGAGGATCCCAAGTTTTCTCCCTGGCATCTTCAGTCAATAGTATTTCAGGTAGCAGGTGCTGGAAAGACTTTTATTTCCCGGAGATCCTGGAGAGCACTTGCCAATCAAATACTGACCTAGATAGCCCAGTCACCCGATTCGCTATAAAGCTGCTATTTTAATTATGTTAGCAAATCAGTATATTGGATGTCAATTATCATTGTGAGGTTACCCCAAATACTGTGCCAATGTCACAATGCCAAGAGCAGCCATCACCTTCAAATGCATCATTATGCCATCATGCAGACTTCCTGAGGAATATAGAAAAATTGGGCAAATTCAAAGCACAGCATGCATAGCCTATAGTAGTGAGTGCCATCTGGCAGGCAATGAGGCCCTTATGGAATCATCCATGTCATCCAATTCTCTCTATTTTGATAATTTATTTAGAATATTTCTATGCCATCTCTTCAGAGTCCTGCTCGCTGCAGCTTAAAATTAAGAACCATGGTATAAAACACAAGCCATCAACAAGCTGCATAAAAACTGTCCATACACAATCATCTCCAGGTCAACATCTACCATGGCTTGAAATAAAAGCCCTTCACAACCTGGAAAAGCTCTGCCAGATGGCATTGTGCAGATGCAATGGTGGTAGAAAAGTGAACTCACTTGTTTGGTTGAATTTACTTTGTTTGGTTGAATTTGCTTTGGAGTTTTCTTTACCTGCACTCTGTCTGCCCAACAATCCTATCATTTGAAGCTTATCAGTAAGTCAAGTGGCATTCTAGACTCCACGAAAAAGGAGAGAGAGTCCAGGGGTAATCATGACCACAGCCCAGGTTCTCTTCATATTCCATAGGTTAATAAGCATTGCAACAGAGGCCTCAGGAGCCTTACATCACCACACTGGCCTAAATAAAATACAAAGAAGAGGGAATTGTAAGGAATGTGGATATAAGAGTTAAATAAGATTAGCATATGCAGTAAGATAAGAAACCTATGTCCTTGTTGAGTCCAGAGTATTCCATTATTTTGTAATGTGATGTAAGTAGTATGTAATGTAATCCAGAATCTAACTCTCAGGTCTCAGGACAAAATAACAAACTGAGCACCTTGTGGGAATACTTCCATGCTTGGGTGGAGATGAACAGAGTCTAGTCTCTTTTAATTACCGTATTTGCCGGCGTATAAGACGGCTTTTTCCCTCTCAAAAACATGCCTCCAATTGGGGGGGTCGTCTTATACGCCGGGTGCATTTCAGTCTGGATGCGGCGGCGGACGGCGGGCGGCGGGCGGCGGGCGGCTCCCCCCCGACACTGAGCTCACGGCGGTGGCGGGCGGCGGCAGCTCTCCCCCACTGGGCTCACAGCGGCGGCGAGCGGCTCCCCCCCACTGGGCTCACAGTGGCGGCGAGCGGCGGCGGCGAGCGGCGAGTGGCGGCGGGCGGCGAGCGGCGAGCGGCGGCGAGCAGCTCCCCCCCACTGGGCTCATGGCAGGCTGCGGGCGGCGGGCGGCGGGCAGCGCCAGCTCCAGCTCCCCCTCACTGGGCTCACGGCGGCGGCAAACTCCACATTTTGAGTGAAAATGTTGGGGGGTCGTCTTATACGCCCAGTCGCCTTATACGCCGGCAAATACGGTATTTCTTTTTACAACTGGGAAAATGTCTGCCATTAATTACTAACCTTGACATTTTTATTTCTCCAATAGTTTTGTGAACCACAACTGAACTCAAAAGGACTGATTAGCTGTTTAGGAAAGAATTACCAGACTGCATAATTTGAATATTATGACTCAGTTTGCTAATTTGCCACTCATTTACTTTTGCCTTATATCTGTGCTCTGATGAGCCTTGTTCCATTATGTCTGATAAAGAATGCATGCACTTGAACGCTCATGCCTTGAATAAATTTTTGTTGCTCTTAAAGGTGTTATTGGAATCAGTTTTTGTTTTGCTACGTCAGACCAACATGGCTACCCATTTGAATTTTTCCTTTTGTAAACGAAGCCATGTTTTGGCTGTGGAATCACCTGTGATTGGTTGAATGGTTGCGTAGGTCTGTGCTTATGTTTTCTTGTGATTGATACAGTGTGAATTTACAACAACAAGCCTTTAATAGCATATAAAAGTACAATATAAGGAGGGAAAGTGCAAAAGGATCCACTGCTACACAGAAAAAAAACAAAGGCAAAGATCATGCTTTAGAGTAAGACATAATACATTCACGATTTCTCATGGCAAGATATAAAAACTTTGCAACTGGTTCAATTATATCAGGGTTCTGGGATGTCAAAAGAAACTGAATCTTACGTTCATCCAAATGAGTGTGAATTTATAAAAGCCATCTTTTAATATTTTTTTATTCTTTGTGAATCATTTGGGAGATCTGGCATGAGGAGCAGCAGTCTCCAGTTGCCTGCCAGCCAAACAGTTAATTCCCTACAGCTTGCTTACTACCTGCTTGCTGTCTCTGATCAGGAGCTGGTGGAGAGAGTTTTCCGTATCTCTTAGCTCCCCTGGCCCTCTTTTAAACAGCATCACCAGCTCCACAAACCAATTAATGTAATTTCACAATATTCTTTCTTGTTGAGTGTGGCCCCATTTCTAATTTCCTATTGCCAGGACTACCAAAATAGTGGCGGAACTCTCAATATAGGAACTAATCTCATGTGAGTTTGGGAAGTCCTACCTTATTTTTTTTAAAGATAAAGATAAGGAAAATATCTCATCCAGAGGCCAGGAGTGGCAGCATCAATAGTGAGGTGAGCCGTCAGGAGCACCTATTACTGTAGCAGAGATGATGCAGGCGTGTTTCTAAAGGAAACACTGCCTCAGGGTGTGAAGGTTTTGAGCCACCATTGTAGATGCCATTGTAGCAGTGGATATGGGTAAATAAACAAAGAGGTATGGGGGTCAAAATGTACTGAGGCAAATCCATGGGTGTTTTATTGAATGTTTATGGCTCGTTTCATTTTGAGGTGTTTGTTCTGGTATTTAGTATGAGGTGAAGAGAGACCTGCTTATATTTGTCCTCGTTAGTCCCCCCTCCCCACCCAAAAAAAAAAAAGAAAACTATGAAGTAATTAAAAATAGAGTTTCAGTATATTTAAAGAACAAAATAACAGGATGAGGAATTCAGAGATATCCAGTGTCCTATCAGTAATCATTATGAATACGGTTTTATAGCAATGTGGATACTAAGTGCTTCCATTGATATTTTGATTATGCTTCAATATTAGTTATGTGCACCATTAACGCTTTGCATTACTGACAAAAGCAATATTTATTTTATTTAATAATTTAATGGCACATTTCAAACAGTAACATGTAAAATACAGCCTGATCTTTGAGACAGAGGAAAGGTTTATTGCTAATGTCAAGAAAACCTGGGATCAAGTAACCAGTCACATCAATTTAATGACCATGGACATTTTGAGATGGGACAAATTAACAAGAGATGGTGATGCTGAAGAATATCCTCTTGCCCTTTTCTTTAGCCCTAATCCAGGGGTGACCACTGGAAAAGTGAGATGAGTCTTTCCTGGGAAGCCAAAGTATATAGCAGGAACCCTTTCATCGTCTTTGTGATACAGTCTAGCACAGGATGATTAATCAAGAATGATGAATGAATTAAGGAAATGTCTGTAAAATAAGTTCTCTTTTTCGAGACTCTCAAGAAGGCCTCACCGTTCTTCATCACAGCTCTTTCGTGATAATCATCTGGGTCCTGTCCCCCCTTAATGGATGCCTGTTTTAGCAAGCTTGCAGCCTTGGCATCAGAAAGTGGCTCTTTAACCACAGAGCACATGAAGTAGTTGCCCTGCCAGGGTGGCTACAGCATAAGCTGTTGGGACCACCTGCATTGTTTTCCATTTACCCAGATGATTTTCTGACACTACCATCTCCAAGGCAAGGATCAACTGGTGCGAGATTTTGTGGAGAAACTTCTGGACTGATTAGGGCTATATTTATCTATTCCACTATATATTTCTGGTAAGGCCTTGGAGGAGGAGCTGGTCTTATGGCTTAAATGCCACTCAATGCTTAACACCCACTCAGGGTGACTGTCCTGCCTCTGAATGCCTCCTCCTCCAACTGGCTTGCCTGTTTGTCCAGCGGCCAGCCAATAGTCTTCTGTCTCCCACCCCTGACTGCTCCCTCCTCATTCCACTTCCCTATGAGACTTGGAGGCTGCAGATCCCTGCTGCGTGGCAGCTGCCCCTGCCAGTTAGTTCCCTGCAGCCTGCAGCCTTTCCAGGTCCTGGGGCGGGGGGAGAGAAAGAGGCCATCCTCAGAGTTCTTATTCCCGCCCCCAATCTAGTGCCTGTTGCATTCCTGAATGCAATGGGCTTTTCCCCTAGTCTATTATATATTTTCCAGCAGCTGAAGTTTTTGACATTACCTGCTGTGCTATGTACGATCAGATTTAACCTTCTAACTAGAGAACAGAGCTGAGAAAATCAACTGCCTGCCTCTTCCTCCCATCCCCTTTATGTCAACTTAACCCCTATTTCATTCTTTTCTCCCATTCCCCTTATCTGTCAATCTACCCCATCTCTTCCCCCCTCATACATTTTCTCCATTGATCTACCCAGCCCTTCCTGCTCTCCCTACCTATTCTCCACCCTTAGCATTCACTCACCCCGTTGCTCTCTTCCCACCTACCCCACCCTTGTCACTCTACTACCCCCACCCCTCCCACTCAACCCCACCCTTGCTGCTCTTCCCACCTTCCAGGAGGCTGGTTGCTGGTTTGGTGGTGGGGTGGCAGAAGTCACAGGAGGAGGAAGCACATCCCCACATCTGTTGCATCTCCTGAGCTGCTACACTGCCATTGACAAGTGCAGTGTACCCCCCAGGCTGCTGCACCGCTGCCCTGAATGCAGCTCCTAGGCTGCCTCTGATGCTAGGCCCATTGGGACTCCTGGGGTAATATTCCACCCCCCCCCCACACACACACACACTGTATTTTTTTAACTTAGATTTTTCTGTAAAGCTGGGATAGAATCTCTTTAGCTTCCATATGGCTCTGATCCACAGATTTCGCTATCCACAGATGGGGGCCATGGGTGGCTACTGGAATAGAAGAGGTGCAAATGCACAGGCAGTATTCTGGCCAAACATTTACTTAGGAATCTCTCTCCCCTCCATGCCCCCCCCACCTCATCACAGTTTCTAATCAATAAAAAAGTGTTATAGATATGGTTGACATGCTTGTCTCAGCAATCTTTGCTCTTACTTAGAAGAAAGCAAGTGTATATTTTGGCGTCAGTTAAAAAGATATTTCCACTGATTCTTCCCCAACTTTTTGTAATATATGCTGATTTTGTAATAAGTATAGCAAGGTCACAGCGGGTCACAAGTTACAGAAATAAATGAGATCCTGAAGGAGAAAGAATAATTGGTTGATGATATGTGGGGGTAAGAATCAAATAAAATCTCAAATGAGTAGCCTAGACGCTTAGCATTTGCTTATTTTTCCTTTGGGACCAGTTATTCATTTTGAGAAAAGTATTTTTAAAAATTTCCAGAACACTTACCTATTTCCACCTTGTCCTTTTTAGCTCTACATCCTCTTATGGATCCTTTATATGAAAACAGCTGATGGCCCCAAACTGAAAGTTCTCTCTCTCTCTCTCTCTCTCTCTCTCTCTCTCTCTCTCTCTCTCTGGGGCTCACAGTGCTATAAAATTGCTCAAAAGCTGCCACAAAGCATAATGCTAGAAAAGCCAGTAGGATACAAAGCTAGCGATCTCACATTTTGCAGAGCCTCACAAGTGCTGCATGTAAAGGGTAGACTAGCATTCATTAATGAGCATGGCAGGCAAAGTCCTATTTGAAATAATATTTGATTAGGAAGAGTATATGGCTTCAAAGGCACTGTTGTATTTGTGTGCTTGATCTACCTGGTTCCTTGCTCTAGCCAGCCACTGGGATTCAAAGGTTTATGGACACCTCAGAGTAAAAATTCCATGAGATTAAGAGGAACCTATGCGCAGAAAGGAGGAGGTGTATCAGCTCTCTTTGATGTGTTCTGTCCCTATTTCCAAGCTCCCCTGAAAAGGGGCCAGTCAGACAAAATTACCCATTTTGAAGTCCTGTTGATTTCAAAGCACATGCTTAGGCTCTCACTTAAATCAAAGTGCTTAAGAAACACTTACTCTCAGTTAAATACAGGAATGAAGAGGTAACACTTTTTGATTAAAAAAGAGTTTTCATATAGCAGGCTGTGAATCAGATCAAACACTGCTGCTTTAAATATCTAATCTGTGAATGTCTATATGACAGGGGCCAAGCATGAGAAGTATGCATGTGATTAATCAGAAAATTATGTTGCCTCTGAAAGATGTGCTCAGCTGGCTAATTTCCTAGCTGCCAGCTATTATGACTTCAATTGTGCACCCGTTTACTTACGAGCACTATAGAAATCAGGACCATTTTATAACTGACAGTAAGATGGCAACAAAATCTATCCCCATTTGTGCAGTAAGACAATCTGATTCTTGAGTATTATATAGCTTCATAGCAGTTTTGAAAAGCATATTTCCTGTACATGCTCATAAAGCTGCTCCCCTCCCCCGCTCACTTTTCCTGGTGATATATCAGCTTAATGGTTATAGCCACTTGTCCTATGAGTTCCAAGATGGGAGAGTCATTGGAGTATGTTGGGAAAGGACAGTTGAAAGACTACAGATAGAATAAAGGAGCATCTACTGAAAATCCAATTTCAAAATTACATTGTTGAGTAAACAAAAATTTGCTAGCCAGTGTCTGACATTCATTTGTTTGTTTGTTTGTTTGTTCATTCATATACAGCCCTCCCTTTCAGGTTCAGGCCGCTGGGCACTTCAGAGTTATATATATGGAAAAGCAAAATGCATAGTTTATGGCTGCTATTTTGCTCTTCTGATACAACTTCTCTTTCCATTATTAGATTCTCCTTTCTGGAAAAGTGACAACAGAAAGCCCTGTGTAATGCATGCTAAGGGCTACTTGAGACAAACTAGCCTTGTGAATAGGTCAAATAAGCCAAATATAGGTCAAATAAGCCAAATAAATGGTGTCCCATTTCTTGGTTTGGATGTACACATAGTAGCTAAGGATTAGGACCATCCAAGAAGTAGCCAAGGTATTATTAACAATACAAAGGGTAAATTATTAATGCTTGAACCCAATACCAGCTAAATAACTGACCTCTGTTATCAGACTGGAGGGAGGTGAGTAGTGGGGTACCTCAGGGCTTGGTGCTCGGCCTGGTACTTTTTAACATATTTATTAATGATCTAGATGAGGGGGTGGAGGGACTACTCATCAAGTTTGCAGATGACACCAAATTGGGAGGACTGGCAAATACTCCAGAAGATAGAGACAGAGTTCAACAAGATCTGAACACAATGGAAAAATGGGCAAATGAGAACAAGGTGCAATTTAATAAAGATAAGTGTAAAGTTCTGCATCTGGGTCAGAAAAATGAAAAGCATGCCTACTGGATGGGGGATACACTTCTAGGTAACACTGTGTGTGAATGAGACCTTGGGGTACTTGTGGATTGTAAACTAAACATGAGCAAGCTGTGTGATGCAGCGGTAAAAAAGGCAAATGCCATTTTGGGCTGTATCAACAGGGGCATTACATCAAAATCACAAGATGTCATAGTCCCATTGTATACGGCACTGGTCAGACCACACCTGGAGTACTGTGTGCAGTTCTGGAGGCATCACTTCAAGAAGGACGTAGATAAAATTGAAAGGGTACAGAAGAGAGCGATGAAGATTATCTGGGGCCAAGGGACCAAGCCCTATGAAGATAGGTTGAGGAACTTGGGAATGTTCAGCCTGGAGAAAAGGAGGTTGAGAGGGGACATGATAGCCCTCTTTAAGTATTTGAAAGGTTGTCACTTGGAGGAGGGCAGGATGCTGTTTCCGTTGGCTGCAGAGGAGAGGACACGCAGTAATGGGTTTAAACTACAAGTACAACGATATAGGCTTGATATCAGGAAAACAAATTCACAGTCAGAGTAGTTCAGCAGTGGAATAGGCTGCCTAAGGAGGTGGTGAGCTCCCCCTCACTGGCAGTCTTCAAGCAAAGGTTGGAAACACACTCTTTTTGGATGCTTTAGGATGCTTAGGGCTGATCCTACGTAGAGCAGGGGGTTGGACTAGATGGCCTGTATGGCCCCTTCCAACTCTATGATTCTATGATTCTATAAACTCACAGTAGACTATACATCATAAAATGACCATCTTGTAAAACATATACTACTGAAGGATTGTATATATCATTTAAGTGTACTCTTCTGGCACTACTAATTTATTCTTTATTTTTTATTATGCCAATAAAGGTATTTTTTCCTCTCTCTCTCCTTCCCTCCCGCTCTCCCTCCCTCACTCTCTTATATTTTTATAATTGTTGGCCAAATCTCCCTTGAGGTGCAGTTTTTTAAGTGCCAGAACAAAACAGCAACATTTATTTTGGAAGTGAAAACAAAGAAAACTAAATCTTTCACTTCTACATATAAGTTCACAGGTAAAGTTTGCAATATTATGTACTTTAACCTGGGAATTTGCAACACTGGACTTAAGCATGGGTTGAATTGTAATCAGACTTTAAAAGGAGAAAAAATAAACAAGATTCATAAAGGAACAACATATTTCAGAATAACTTTCCATGGGCTAGAGCTCACATCTTCAGAAGTGAAGGAATAAGGGCCCAACTGTTTCCACACTAGAGGCTTCGTGCCGGGCTGCAGGCTGAAGCTTGAGCCGGGGCAAGATTCCCCACCTCTTCCTGTTTCTGCACGGGGGAGCACTTGGCCCCGTGTGCCTTGTCTGCCCTGGATTTGTTTTCCTGCATGGGTGCTGGGGCAGCGAAGTTCCCAGTGTGGAAATGGTTCAGTGGCACTTACTGCCAAATAAGTCCTGACCGGGAAGGACCAGTGCACCAAGAACTATGCTCCTGTTACAAAAGCACTTTTAATAAAATGAGTTGTTCACCGAAGTCTGATTACAGATGGCATTATCAATTCATCTGAAAGTCTGTGATGATTGCAACAGCCACCTAATAGTTACATTGTTACATTGTTTAAAGAAGGTTGTTGATTACTTTGGTAAGTAAGTGTGTGTGTGTGAATACAGATTTACCTATCTAATTTGTACCCTTCCTCCAAGATGCCTGGTCCCTCCAATGTTTCCTCACAACAATCCTGTGAATTAGGTGAGTGTGAACAACAGAGAGAGTGGGCTGGATCTTAGTCCTCTCTGCTCACTTCTATGAGCAAAGTTTGAAGTCTTCCCATAGCCTAAGGAAAAGTCCTCCAGTTTGAATGACTTTTCTGCTGACCGTACAAAGTCTCTGTACAGAATGCATGGCTCAAGATCATCCAATGAGCTTCATGGCAGAATGGGAGTTTGAACCATAGTCCAATATTCTAACCACTATACAAACTGGCCACTGATCCTTGTACAAAGAAAGCAAAAGGAAATATTACATATCCATGTGCAGAGCAAAACAGTGTTGCTGTATAGTTTGCTGTGACAAAATATGAGGAATGTCCCTTCTGGGCAGCACAGGAAAACCAGTAAGTTTGCCTTAGATATTGTCAAGCCACAGAGCAGGCTATAAAATTCATCCCTGTGTAAATTAACAATGAGGCAAATAGCTATTTCTATTTCTTACTTGCTTCCTTTTCATTCTTGGCATGACTAATTTGTTTCACCATTCTTTTCCTTTTAGCCTTTTTTCCTTTTATCTGCATTCAAAGGACAATCCCCACTTATCTTTGTTTTTTTATTCCTTCAGTTCAATCATAGAGATTCCTGTCTTCTGCCACAGCTTTCAGAAATCTCAGCTTCATCTTTTTTGCTGGTTTTGTTCCATCCATTTGTTTGACATTGATGATCAAACCTCATGGAGCATTTGTTTTCAAACCTGGCTAGATTTAAACTATCTATTGTTTCTGTACTTTCTTACTTGTCACATTTATCATGGCAATGATAGCATCATTCAATATCCTGCATTTGATGCTAATGTTGTATTTCATCCTCTTTCAAAGGCCTATCTTGATGTTAAAGTCTTTACCATTCCAGGCTTGAACAGCTATTTTAAAAAGAACATACAAGTATTTTCCAGGTCTATTAAAATTATATATCTAATAGCCACTTGTACCCTGATTTGCAGATGCTTAAACCTACGGCTTGGGGCTAGATGGAGAACAGGAAGTGACTGATTTGGCATGGTATTTTCCTCCCATTACCTCTTCCTTCTTTCTTCTTGTTAGGCAGACTTCTCTTCCGTCCATCATCTTCTCTTCACTCTTTTGATTTCCCAATTTTCTCTCTTCCTTCCCTCCTCATGCTTTCTTGCTAATGGGCTAAGGGGCAGGTTCTTTCCTCTCTTTTTTCTATTTTCTTACAGTCTTTCTTCTCTCTCTTCCTGGTTATTGGGCAGATTTTTCCCTCTCTCCTATTTTCATTCTTGTCTTCCCTCCCCCTCCTTTCTCTTTCCCACATTATTGTTGCTCTTCAGTGATTTCCACCCCTCCCCCTTTCCCCGTTTGTTATATTCCCACTTCAGTATTTAACCATTAGAGGTTCCCACCTAATTTTTTCCGCTCTGGAGTGTCTCCCTTCTCCGCAGTTTGCTTGATTTTGGTTGATGAATTCCCCCTCTCCAACTCCCCCCCCCCTCAATGAATCAATTCAGTTGTATAAGGCTGGTGTCCATTTTTATTCTGTCTAACTATCATGTTCTATCTTAGCCCAGTTTCCTTTTACCACTAACCACTAACCAATCCAAGAATCTCAGGAATGAATGGAATAAGAAGCTAGATGGCCCTATTTTGCCAAAACAATGGGATAGGGCCTCAAAATTTATACCTGCTCTCCCTGTTGATTTTGAGATATTTAAGCAAAAAAAAATGTTTAGGATACACTGGACACCACAGAGTCATCTACCATATGGAGGACATTATGCCATTCTGCCTCCTTATTTTTGGCCTGGGAATAGTTGCCCCAGTTCTTCCCACTACCACACAGGAAGCCCTTGCCCTGCTCTCCCCCTTTCTCACCCCCCCCCAGAATTGTGTACACATGGGAGAACCGTGTACACATGGGAGAACCGAGGGATAAAAAGTCAAAACTTCCCGCCATTTGTTTTATGTGTCAATCATTGTCACATGGTGAAAACTACCAATCTTCTACCAGCTGCACTTTGTCACATTTGAACACCCCCACTTCTCACTCATGCCTTTCATGGCTGAAGCCATTTTTTTAAAGGCTGGGATTGTGTAACAATAATTACAGTATACATGCTGTGCAGGTGAGCCCTGAGACCACACACCTCCTCTGCTGACCCGAATGCACAAATGAAGGTGAACTGTGCAGGTAATTCATGTGCCTTTTCTGCTGACCCAAAGGCACACTATGCAGGCCCAGCACCATGCACTCCTTGGCAAGCTGAGGCTGCATGGCGCATCTTCATTTGCTGACCCGAGGCTGTGCAGCCTCAGAGCACAAACAAAGGTGCACTATGCATGTAAGCCCCGGTGCCACATGCCTCCTAGACTGACCTGAAGGTGCAAATGAAGGTGCGCTGTGTAGGCGAGCCCCAGTGGCATGTGCTTCCTCACTGACCTGAGGCTGCACACTGTGGTTTCATTCAGCAACCCAAAGCTGCACTGGCACACTGTTGATGAATTATGGTGCTCTGTGCAGCCTCAGGTCAGCAAACAGGAGGGGTGGGATTTCATTTTAAACAAAAAGTCATGGGAGGTCGTTGAGGACAGAAGTGACGCTCAGGAGGGAGGGGGAAGCAATGCCCCAACTGGGGATGACCCAGATTTTCCACTTCCAGATGACTCAGGCCTGACATATGTCCCATTCTAGGCTGCAGCAAAAAGGGAATGAGGATTTTTCTGCTTTCCCTTGCAGAAAGGCAACAGTGAACCTGAGTTGTGTCAGGCCTCAGAACACCCTGGACCGGGCCCAATTCCATCTGGAAGTAGGAATTAGCCCCATACGCAACAGGCAGGGAGACCAGCCAAATCCCTTGTGCAGAAGTGGTCTCTGGCTCTGCAAAAGAATTAAAAAATGAATTAAGGGCTACGATGTCTCAAGGGAGGTTGTTCATACTGAGCATTCAGTACACTGAAAGTGACAAACTTAGACGAACAAATTTTGATGAACTTTTAGAAAATTTTGCTATGAGGAACGCTAAAAAACTTTTTTAAATTTTAGTGTTTTTTATTATTGTAGTTTATTGCTTAAGGCATATTTTAAAACTGACTGTTTTAAAGTAGGATCTATGTTACACTGTCACTGTCAGGTAGTCATGATCATCTTGCTAACACTTCCCAGGCTATACAATTTGTAAGCTTCTTTTTTTAAAAGGAAAGAAAATAGCAGTAAACGTACTATTTCATTTTCCTAAAAATTCCTGCTTATTCCACAAAATGTTCACAAAGTTCAGTTATTACAAAAGTTATTACAAAATTTTAACATTTATGTTTTTTTCACAATCACTATGGTGTTTAACTATAAATCTTATACATTTAAGAGGAGGAATTGTGAATTGCAAAGTTTTACACTCCTGTCATCATCTTCATCTTTATTCAGTTTTGTTTAAAACACTGTTGACTTTTTCATCTTCCTTTAGTTGTGAGGGTGGGCAGGGGACTGGGGGGGGGGGGGGGCTCACAAGTGAAATAGCCTAAGGCCTCTCTTCATCTAAATCCAGCACTGCCTTCTAACAATAAACAGTTTCTCACCCATAAAAATGCCCTTCCTGACATGGACTCTAGGACCAGGGCCTGCAACAAACCAAGGTTCCAACTGGATAGCCCAGGCAAGCCTGATCTTGTCAGATCTCTAAAGCTATGCAGGGCCAACCCTAGTATTTGGATTGTGCTCCACCAAGGAACATGAGGGGTCATGATGTGGAGGCAGGCAATGGCAAACCACCTCCGAATGTCCCATGCCTGGCTGCCGACAATCATAGGAACTCCTGAGTGCACTACACACACAATATAATAAATCTTCCCCCCCAAGCATTTCCCCCTGCTCTAACCAAGCTAATTACTATGTGCATTGTACCTGTGCTTCCTGAGTTCCTTCTTTTCAACAGTCCTCCCACCTACTTACTGGGCCCTACAGACTCGGAGATCTCCATTCCAACTACTATCTGATGGAAGGAGCTTTGACTCTTGAAAGATTATAATCCCCCCTCTCCCCCTCAAAAAATCTTGTTGGTCTCTTAAGATACTACTGGACTGAAACCAAACTGATCCCCAAACTACAGAGAATGGACTCACTGGCATCACACCATGCTAGGAATTTCCCTTTTACAGGCTCCAGGAATATCTCAACCTGGAGCTGCCAACTCTGTCTCCCTGGCCTTACTGTATAGGAGAAATGTTGTATAACATTATACATTATAATGTATAACATTATAATGTTATGTCACATACAGTTCCACTTCTAAAAAATTTCCCCCATTCACTTAAGTGGGGTGGAATAGCTGTATGCAGATTACAGATTATAGAATACCTTTATTGGCATAACAATAATTTTTTAAAAAAAAGATAAAATGGTACAACTAAAACAGCACGACCAAGTGACATGCACAATCCCCCAACAACACACGAATATTACAAGATGGCTATACCGCGATGCGCGGTTCACAGTGGGATCACTGCAGGCATATATTCCTCTGTACTCCCCAAGTGAATATGGACCTTTGTGTATGCCCTGGAGAGTACACATTGGTTTTGGATCAGTGCTGCAGTATTTATTTCATTATACAAACCACCCAGATCCGGTATTCTGCTGGTCATCATTCAAATAAGGATTTACCAGCCTTCTTGTTTGGCAGAACAGTATCCGTTGTTGCTAAGTACTCTTTGCATTGTTGTGAGCACAGGGAATGTGAGTTATAATCTTTCTTGATGGAAATACCATTTCAGTCTTGCTAGCATTTCTTTATTCGTTTTATATTTTTATATTGTCAGTGAAAACTTTCCACTGCCTTTGAAGAGCTGTGTGGTTTTCTAGCACAATAATCATTTCAGTGGAGTTATATCAAAAACTCTTATGGACAGCTGGAAGAACCATTAAATAAAGGAAGTAAACTAGGTTAGGGAATTACAATTAATTCCTCTTCTTTCCTGAACACACAACAACAGAACTGAGGAATCTGTGTTACATTTCTTTAAGGATTCTCATTTTAGTGCCTTTTGTTAAAACAGTTATATTAAATTAAACAAAAAAGGCCATGAAAAGCCAATTATTAATTTTTGTGCATGATTTCTCTCATGTGGCTTTTAATATCTAGAACATTTCATCCCTTTCCAAAAATAATGTTTTTTCCATCCAATATATAGCAGGACATATTCAGTCTTATCTCAACATAAATAGATGCATTTTGGAAATGCGTAAAAAGGCATTTGTAACAAAATTGCAGTTTCCTCCTCTGGTGAAACAGTTGAGGAATGTTTAAGAAAGGCTAGTTTAATTTGATCTGTTATAAGTTTAAAAAAAATAGTGGGATTCGTACCTGTTCTTAAAATAAATATATGCAATATGGGTTAAAAACCGGCTGAATTGATTTGATTTGTTTGCTGCAGTATTTTTAAGTGCCAACCACCAAGACCAGTATGCCAGAGATGCTTCATTGTATAGCGCAGTCATCAAGATCAGGTGTCAAATACACCTCAACAGGCCTTTGTATTAATTAGTGTAATGTATTTTTATTACTCTTCTTAATCATTTAGAAATGCCCAGCGGAAGCAAGTGAAGAGATCCAAATGATGAGTGAAACTTGTTTGGCTAGACTTTGTCCAGTACAGCCTGTGCAAGAGGACTGGCATAGTTCAGACAGTGACTCACCCTGCGAAGATATAGAGCTGGTGGTTTTTTTAATATATTACTAAATCAGCATCTAAAGAACATGATAGAGGTTAATAAAATTAGGAATGTGTAGAGAATGTATTTCCTTTCCCCCCAATATTCTCTCTCTCTCTCTCAGTATAGTCCACGAAAACTGATGGACATCCATTAAAACAATTTAGAAACAGTGTTAAACCAAATAAAAACATTAAAACAGCAATTAAAATAGTAGTTAGGAAGGAAAGATCACTGAGAAAATGCCAAACAAAACAAAAAAATCTTCACTCATGGAAGAGTTAAAAATTGGTAATTCTACTTGGCACTGGTCAATTTACAATATCAATAAAGAGGTTACCCCTGTTGACAATGGACTACGTGCATGAGATTGGGTGTTGATGCATACCTGCAATAAACGTGGACCAGTCAAGTGATACGTCCTCTTCTACATTTTGTTTCAAAATAGTTTATGACTAAATGGAATTTTCTGAGCTATTGGACAGGTTGCATAACAAAGGAACCGTTCCTCTTCCTGAGTCTATTTCAGATAGAAGGCTGCAGGAAGGCGGAGGGAAGGGAGGCCATTGAGGGCACAGAATGCTGGAATGATGGATGCAATGAAAAACCTATCCAAGGGACTGCTTATCTCCTATGCCTCACACAGGGCCCTTTGCTCTGTGGGTATGAACCTGCTGGTTGTCTTGGGTCCCCGGGAGGTGCGCCTGGCCTCAACTAGGGCCAGGGCCTTTTCGGTCCTGGCCCAAGCCTGGTAGAATGAGCTCCCAGAAGAGCTGAGGGCTTGATGGAGATCTCTGGGTTCCATGGGGCCTGCAAGATAGAGCTCTTCCACT
This sequence comes from Paroedura picta, assembly GCF_049243985.1. Classification (NCBI taxonomy): domain Eukaryota; kingdom Metazoa; phylum Chordata; class Lepidosauria; order Squamata; family Gekkonidae; genus Paroedura; species Paroedura picta. The sequence continues at coordinate 78,201,268 of NC_135375.1, read as the reverse complement.
AGGCATTTGGTTGAAGTCGGGATAGTAAGATCAGGTCCCCCCCCCCTTGTAGCTCTTTGTAGCCCATAGCCCACCCTCCAGGCCACACATTGCCTGTGGAAATCTATTTGGGCAATGGCAACTGTTAGCACAAGGGTTGAGGGTTCTCACAGGGGAGGTAGATTGTTGAATGTTGCCACCAGGATTGCTGTCCTGGGGGTTTATCTGTTTTTATGCTTTTATGTAAACCACAATGAGCCGGCTGGGCCGAGAGTGGCGGTCTATAAATATAAATAAAATAAATAAAGACAAGAAAAGAAAGGTGCAGGCAGGTACAAATTTTGCAAAAAAAAAAAAAACTTGAAAAAAGGGAAAGGAGCAAAGCATCATGCAAGTCTGCCTACAACACTCAATGTGTAAAACATACAGAGAAGTTCAGCCTGGGAAACAAGGGGAGGAAAGCCCAAATGTGGAAAGTACATCCAATCAGAATCCAATGGGTAAACGGTCCTTGTTGGCTTTTCAAGACTGTGTAAGTACTTTGCTGATCTGGTTCAGAACAGTTTCTGTAGGCTCGTTTTGCTGTACCTCAGCTACTTCAAGAGTATGCCAAAAAGAACCTGCGCATCTGCTGGCAGGAACCGCCTAATATTTCTTTTGTGCTGACTGCATGACACCTCATTTAATTAGATAACATCCAGCTTTCAGGACATCTTGTACAAGCTATACGTTTTCATGTCTGAATACCTCAGCTGTGAAGACATAAAGCTCTTTAGTAAAATTACAAAAAAATGCACAAGAAACCCCAAAATTAATTTCCTTAATTTCCCTTTGGCTAACTGCTGAGTTTCTGTATTGCAGATTTAGTGACTCAAATGAAACAGCAGTTCCTTCAGGCTCCCATTGTCCATGTTCTCTTTGCAGGTTGCTTGCCAACTCCTTTCCTTTGGAATTATTTTGTATTAATTATATTGCAGCATACTTGAATAGGGCATATTGTCCTCCCTTCCCCCCAAAAAAGCTCTAGGTTGTTACATTTCAGTGCTGCTATAAACTGATAATTTGGCATTTCTATGCTAAACCTCCTTTGGGATCAGATGTTTGTTTAAAGATATCCACATTTTTTTTTTGTGATAAAAACACACCAGAAAATAAGTTTGGTTTATTGACATGCATTGTATCTCGTAAGTTAAAGCTTTAAGTCTTCTAGGGGATTTTTCTTGGTAGAACCTTTGGAACATAATATATTTGGGGAACACAGAAAAAAGTCTTCACAAGTATTATTTACTTCTTGCAGAGGGTACTTACTGTTCCAAGATATCCTGTTTGCAATCTCATTTTATGCCATTGCCGGACTGCAGAAAAGTTTTGCCAGTGGAGGAATTTTTTGTTACTCGGGCAGTTTCAGCTACTTCTTTGTAGAAAGTTCCCTTCTTTTGAACTTCGGGCTGCAAATGCTGCCCTTCAGCCTTGCATTGTATCTATTGAGGTTGGGTACCTTTGGTGAAAAGGTACTTACTTGATTCTGAAATGGGTTCCATTCAGCACCAAACCAGGAGCACGAGCAAGACCCATTATGCACGGGGGGAATAACGCACATTCAGGGTGGAATGGCGGCGACTAAAATCACCGATAACGCATGGTGCCGGCTGCAACCGACTGCAGCTTCGGTGCATGCTGCCGAAAAAGCCGCGTTAGCGAAACGCGGAAGAAAGCACAGCTTCAGGGTGACCGGGGCGCAACCAGAAGCTGCGCCGAGATCGCTGCATGCATAATTGGTTACTCTGGGTTTTGCTGCCGTTGCACCCCGTCCCGTACATAACTGGTGTGCTTCGCATCTTCCCCCTCCGCATTTTCCAATGTGACCCGAAATCGCCATTTCGGCGGCTGTGCATTATGGACCCAACAGATGTTCCCGAAGCTTGTGCTGCACTTATTTATCTAAGTTTAGCCTGAACTTAAGAGACCAGATCCCACCTTGTTTTCCCTGATCTTCCTCATCAGTGCAGCCCCCATTTAGGCTGCACAGACACAGCCTTTTTAGAAGCCAAAAGGGCTTCCTTTCACCATTGGAAAAGCTGCTGGAATTAAACTCATTGTAATTTGGTTGCAGCTTCCCATCTGTAATATGGAAATCATAATCCTGACCTCAGGGCTATTGTTCGTAGTACTGAGATTGTGTTTTAAAAGCTTTGCATGATAACCTCTCACAGCCTGCTGTGTGCATATTAATTAAAATTATTAGCTGGCAACTTTTGGCTTGCAATGCCCTGTTTTCCCCAAAAAATATTATGGGCCAATCTGGAATGGTTGTTGTAACTGGTGTTGGCCATAGTTGGCCATAGAGGCTAAAGACAGAAAAATGGCACTGCCTCTGGAATCGGCTGTACTGAAGCAAATGCTGCAGCTAGCCGCTTTAACAAAAGGCTGGAAATGGCTTCAGTTTATGCAGCTTGGACTTAAGCTTTTCAACCAGTTTTCCTGTCTAAGCATGAGTCCATTGCAACAATTCCTTGGGCTTCCTCATCTGTGTCCTGTGAGTTCTGACTTACTCAACCCAATAAAAAAAATGTTAGTAGTGTACCATTCTATATTTTAATACATGGGGAAGGTACTTTGATGAGAGATACAAAGTAAGTTTCAAAGGACCAATCATATCTCTATCTCCATCTCCATCTCCATCTCCATCTCCATCTCCATCTCCATCTCCATCTCCATCTCCATCTCCATCTCCATCTCCATCTATCTATAGTTTCTGTGTTTATATTGTTGGGAGTAAACTTCAGGGTACATAGTGGCATTTACAGTTAAATTTGCCTTCTTTGTTTTTAAAAGTTATCAATATAGTTGTTGTTTTTTGTATCTCATAACTATTATAACAAGATTCAGTATAGAATTAATAGATATCCTTGATTTTAATGAAAAAGATTGTGCCTTTGACTTGCATATCTAGGATGTAAAATCATTTAAGTGGTTATAATGTTATTTGAGTGGTTATTTAAGTGGTTATAATGTTATAAGTGGTTATAACTTATTTGAACAAATAATACCTGATGTTCTCAGCCCAAGTGGATTGCATTAAAGACCTAACAACAGTGCAATAACCCTGACTTTTTCCACAAGGAAGATTCACCTAGTCATTATATCACACTGTCCCCTGTTTTTTTTGCCTTCAGATGACTCTCCCGATATTTCCCCACATCCACATGGAGAGTCCTTTCCCCACTCTCCCTCCCATTTGCCCCCAGATTTGTGTCCCCATGCAATAGCAAAGGACAGGATGTGAAAACTTCACACCATTGTTTAAGCTGTCAGTCATTGTTACATGGTGAAAACTCCCAATCATCTTCCAGTGCCACTTTGTTGCATTTGAATGCCCCCCCTCCATATATGAAAACTTAAAACATAAAAACATGGTTATTGTATTATGATGCTGTGGTATTTTAATAAGCAAGGGCCCTTTTTTTTGTCCATGGAGAACTGAAAATAAGAAAAGCCAAGCCACTGCGTATAATTTCCCCCCTAAAACGGGAGTCCTCAGTGCAGAGCCAGCTTGGTGTGTAGAGTCAGCTTGGTGTAGTGATTAGGAGTACCAACTTCTAATCTGGCGAGCTGAGTTTGATTCTGAGCTCCCCCACATGGAGCCAGATGGGTGATCTTGGGCTTGCTACAGCACTGATAAAGCTGTTCTGACTGAGCAGTACTATCAGGGCTGTCTCAGCCTCCCCTACCTCACAGGATGGCTGTTGTGGGGAGAGGAAAGGGAAGGTGACTGTAAGCTGCTTTGAGACTCCTTCTGGAAGAGAAAAGTGGCATATAAGAGCCAACTCTTCTTGTTGTTGTTCTGGAAGCTGCAAGTGAGGTCCTACAAGCTAAGTAGAGAACACAAGGGAGGGGCAAGCTGGCAAAATTGTCTACAGCTTCTCGAACAGCACTCTGGTATGCCTGTTGCTTTTAATATTTGATTATCTGCTGTACTGTACCCTATCATTTCTTATGTATTGAATAGTTATTGATTTGTAGAATATGGAAAAAACAGATGGTGCAAAAATAGTCCCTCAGTAACAAATGCTAAAACTGTTAATAACTAGATACGAACGACATAAAACCTAAGAACCAACAGCTTTAAAAAGCACTGAAAAACCAAGAATACACCAAGAATACACCACAATAATTATTTGTCAATGGGCAGAAAACCAGTTAAAGGGATTGAAAACAAGAGAGTCACCTAAAAGCCTCAGAATTTTTTTTTCACTGAGCACCTATCTTGTAACCCATCACCATTCATTGGAGAAGTGGCGGGATAGAAATATAATAATTATATCAACAACAATAAACTCTAATAATCTATATATCTAACTGCAACATGTGGCCTACATCTCTGATGGTGGAGGACACTGGGAGCTGCTCTGAGCTACGCCCAGATACCAATGCTAAAGTGACCAGATTTTGCCTCGCAGGGGAATACCACCCACAGCACGGTTGACACGGACTCATAAGCCACATGACTCTCTATCTTTTGGCAAAATGAAGGCCACAACTTTTATTATTATATGTAAGCGTTGAACAGCATGGGGAAGAATCCCGCCATCTCGTGACCCCAGTCACGAGGCAGCCAACCATTATCCCGCAGGAACGCCCAAGAATACATGGCTCTCTGCCATAACTTCTTGTGCCCCCAATGTCCTGCTGGGTAACTGGGAGATGGCACCCAAGGACCCGCTGAGGTGTGAACCCCTGCCGGATCCCCCTGCTACCTGGAAATGCGGTTTGGCCGTTCTGGTTCCCCTCCATGAGCGGAAACCAAACGACACCGCTTTCTTACAGCCTCTTATAGAGGCCCCCATCCAAGAGCAGGGCAGCACGCAGGCTTGACCCGCTCACCCCCATGCCACATATCCGCCACTGAGCCGGGGACTGGGTACCCCTGACCCCGCGCTCCCACCAACGCTTACCAAAGCATGCCTCACATCGTCCAGCCACAAGTCCATGCCCCATTCAGAGAGATTAACTCCATCCTTCTTATATAGCGCCAGCATCCGATGTCTGATATCTGAATGCCGCACTACCACACCACCATCATTTTCAACAAACTTAGCAATCGCTTTATTGACTTTTCTTCTATTAAGATCCACCTTCTTTGAGGATATAGCACCCCTCCAATTACATCTCTCCAACATTTCAGACCACCAGATTTTTATCCCTGGCATGCGGGCCTTTATGACACCAAAATCTCTTATTATTGCATCCCATAAGGTAATGGCTGTCCATGAAGTCAAGTCATTCTCTCCCAACTAAACGATTATAATCTTGGGTACACCAGTTCGCCGCACGGCTATATCCAAATCGTCCATTAACGAGCTCCAACGCATTCCTCTTCTTCCGGCCCAAGAAATACGGAAATTGTCAGTGAGCACCAGACTGTTAGTCCAACCGGATTTGACCACATAACGTGCCGTCCAATGAACAATGCTGTGGCCAATGACCAAAATCCGCGGCAAACATTGGGCATTACCTCTAACATGAAATACATCGAAGTAAGAGATTTGGGTGAACATATTTCTTATAAGCGGAGGATTTCCATTGTCCCACCGCTCTAATGCCCTCTGGCGATAAGCCTGCCACAGCCGCTTCAGTTGCTGCACCAATTCTAAATGAATGGGAGCTAAATTGTGTTGCTGGCAAACCCAATTTACTCAGAGCATTCCGTAATACCGCTCCAAATTGATAGCGAGACAGACAATACCCAGTCTCATGAATTAACAGTGGCCCAGGGATATGTGGACGGAGTGCTAAGTAAGCCTCCAGACTCTGAACAGGACACAGGACTCCTCCCACTCTCTTCTGCAAAATTATGTAGGAACTGCGCCTCAACTGATCTGTCTTTGAATAACGCAACTTAATCTGTAGCTCTTGACTCCAAATTTTCACATCCTCCATTTTCAAAGCCCGATCCCAAACATCATTTTTTGACGCTGCCAAAAACTCACTGCTCCGGAAGGCTCCAAAGTAAGCAAGCGTAAAGGTAGCCTGAAACAGCACAGTTTCATATACTGAAGTGCATACTTCTGGGAGGATCTCCATTAAACTTTGCAAAACTGCTAGTGAAATCAGGCGCCTAGAATCACCTGAGCTTGGATTAAGGCTCTTCTATCCCTCAATTGCTTTTCAAATAAAAAAGGAAGCTGCCGGATCCCACCACCTCCGTGCCTTACATAAAAATGACAGAGCCGCCAAATGGACGGCCTTCGTTTTTGTGGAAGATCCCTGTCCCTTCAAATAAACCATATACTACAGGACCACTTCTTCAGATGGGGGCCAGGCAACCAAATAACCCCTCCCCTCAACAAACCCTTTATAACCCTCAATAGCTGCCCTATAGGCGTGCTGAGTTGCTGGAGCTAAGGAGTTGTTGACGGCCTCTAAGATGGTTCCGAGCCAAGCTTCCACAACTCCTCTGGGAATTGGTCCGGGAGCCTGTTCGCTGAGGGTGCAAGTTGACGAAACCTTTCTTCCTGGAACCGAGACAAAGCATCCGCTATTTTGTTAGACACCCCAGGTACATGTCTCGCCGAAAATGTTATATTGTGCCCCAGACAAACCCGCACAAGCTTCCTCACCAATTTCATAACACGTGGGGATTTGCTAGCCTGACGATTAATGATGAGAACTACCGCTTGATTGTCTCACCAAAACAGGACCCTAGAGTCCTTAAATAGGCTTTGCCATATAGTAACAGCAGCCACTACTGGGAAAAGCTCTAAAAAGGTAAGGTCCCGCAAAATCCCAGTTATTCCCCACTCAGCAGGCCACCTCTGAGCACACCATCTGTTTTCAAATAACACCCCAAATCCTAAACTTCCCGAAGCATCGGAATGAATCTGGAGCGATGTTTCTGGGGTCAACGGAACTTGCCAAATAGATATCCCATTAAACCCTTCAACAAATTCACTCCACACTCTAAGATCTTCTTTTAAAGATCGAGTTAAAGGTGATGCGCAAAAACCACTCCTGCTGTTGATCTAGCTAGCCGAGCGCAAAAAGCTCGCCCTGGAGATACCACTTTGCATGCAAAATTTAAATGTCCTAAGAGACTCTGCATTTCGCGCAAAGTACATTTCTTTTTCCCAAGCATGCCTGCTAGCAATTCCCTTAAAACAACTAACTTCTCCTCTGGTAGCCTCGACAAACCAGCTTGTGAATCCAACATAATCCCTAAGTATGTCAACTGTACTGATGGGCCTTCGTTTTTATCTTCTGCCAATGGGACCCCTAGTGAGATCCTGAAAAGCTACAAGTTTTTCCGCACAGCTAGGTGTACCACCACGTCCGACAAAAAGGAAATCATCTAAAAAATGTGTTATGTGATGACTCCCTGTTCTCTCTCTAACCGCCCATTCCAAAAAAGTACTGAACGCTTCAAAGGCAAAACACGTTATGGAACACCCCATAGGCATGGCCTTATCCATGTACCACCTTCCCTGAAATGCACAACCTAACAAGCAAAAATCCTCAGGATGCACTGGTAGCAAATGAAAAGCCGACTGAATGTCGCACTTCGCCATCAATGCACCCTGACCACATTCCCTAACCAAGGATATTGCATGATCCAATGACGCATATTTTACCGAGCATAACTCGGGTGCAATACCGTCATTCACTGATGAACCCCTTGGATATGAAAGATGCTGTATTAACCTAAACTGTCCGGGTGTCTTCTTAGGTACTACGCCCAATGGAGACACCTGCAGATTATCCATAGGTGGTTCTAAATATGGCCCCGCCATCATACCCGCAGAACACTCCTTTCTAATCTTTTCCGCAATCACTTGCGGCATCTCAATGGCTGACTTCAAATTTCCGCTTGTGGTAGCCTGACACTGCCCCATATAAGGAATGCGGAAACCCACCTTAAAACCTGAAGCCAGGTATTCCGCTGCCTCCCGATTCGGATAACTTTGTAACCTCACCAATAAGGGGTTAAGTTTAACCGGGGTAACAGCTAATGTTGTTAACTCCTGAGGGAGTTCAATCTGTCTTCTGACTTCCACCAGTTGCTGTTGATGCCGACCCACCACCTCATTTTGCGATGGGTCGGCTGGCTCGAAAGGGCCAATTAGCACCTGGTTTTGAACATTCATTTTTGGGGTAGCCTCCCCCAGAGGCTTCACAGCAATGGTCAAAGTGGCATCGCCGTCTCTGGCAAGACTCCTTATTATACTCCCAGCAAATGCCACGGTTATCCCTCCTACTGCTGTACCACCGCTTCTCTGGATCAACTTTGTGAACGTATGGGCCAATCTTAACTAACCAGGCGTCGTGCTCCTTCAAATTCCACCGTGCCCGAGCATTATTAGATGCTTTCTCTCTGGCTTTTGTATCATATGCTATCGCTGCTGAATCTCCCGACATCACCTTCTCCTCAACCACATTTGTAAAATGGCAAATTAAATGCCAGGCCCTTTGCGGGTAAGCACCAGCAATTAAATATAAGTATTCCCCATACCCCCTTATCCAGTTGATAAATGTCCTGTCTACTGTACTGGCATCCTTTCAGCCCTTCCCCTTTTTGGAACCAGTTTTTGGAGCATCACCATCAGGACGTACAAACTCGAAAACGTCCACATAGTAACCATTTAAAGCCTTGTTTCGCTGTTTCCTTGTCAGATGTGTCCACGGGGGATCATCCCCTGCAGGGTAACCAACCAGGGACTCTGTCGGTTTTCCTACGCCTGCACCTTCCGTATAATATTTCTTAGTATTTTCCCTATGTTTCGCCAACCATCCTGGAATTCCTGGCTCCATTGCCCCTTGCAGCCAGTAAGTACCATCCCCCTGGCCTGCGCCTGTTTCTTCCTCAGAAGAAGAAGAATCACTAGAAGAGCTTTCATCGTGACGATTTCTGGAGCGTTTTCCCCGGCCATGCCTCCGACGCTTAGCGCCCATGGCCCCTACGGAAACCTCAATTGGTGTTGCCTCCACAGTGGTTTGACCTGCTGTGGGGTCTAGCAAAGCTGGGCTTGGCCCTCCCCCATTATTTGTTGTAGCAACTGGTCGCATGAACTCATGCTGCCCTGGCCCAGGTGGTTGAAGCTCTGAAACCAAGCATCGCTCTTGAATTGTGCTTGCCACTCGACTACCATGCTCCCCTGGGACCCCCTGATTTCTAACCGGATCCAACCAACTCGACTGACTTGGATATTGGCAATAAGGGTATCCATGCCCACCATACTGAGGGCAAGATCCCCGAATACTAGGTTGGTACCAAGCAGCCTGCTGTCCATAAGGTGCCCTTGCACTTGAATACTGCCAACCATGTGGTTGAATACCAGACCATTGGCATGAAGGCATTTCCCCAAGAGGGAACACACCACCGGGATGCTGCCCCCAATTAGCATAATTATTCCCAAAATATCCCTGGGATGGCCCAGGCATTGCATTCCCAACCTGCCCTGATGGACCAGCATGCTCCGCTATGCCCTCAGTAGGAACCACTGGTTCATTCCTAACAGCCGCTTGGGGGTCCTGTGATGACCCAAAACTCATTGTCCCCATTAATCCGCCACCAGCCTCCAAATGGTCACCTTGTGTCCTAGATTCAAGTACCCCTCCCATCTCTGTTGAAGTCTGGCATTGATGGGATGGGCCTGCCCCTTCTTGCCTATTACGAGCCCCCCTGGTGGCATAACGAATCTGGTGTGGCTCAATTATATTCCCCCTATTCCCTTGGGAAGATGTTGCCCACGGGGACGCTGCTCTCCGCCCGCGGCTCAGAGGCCTTTCCCGGGCCCGCTGATCAGTTTCTCTTTGAAGCGCTCAACGAGTGCTAACTGCCCCCACACTCTCCGCTCGGGCCGCAGGCCGCCTCCGCAGAGTCATCTCATCCGGCTTTTTCTTTCTTTCTTTTAAAAAAAATCTGTATTATGGGCGGTGGCGTGCCCACAATGCTAGCCAATTCACCGTCTCAACCGGCTCCTTTCCTCTATCGGGGCCCAGAAGCCACAAAGCAGCCACAAGAACCGCCTGTTTGTCAGCTTTATTATTATTATTATTATTATTAGATTTATTTCCCGCCTCTCCCGATAGGCTCGAGGCGGGTCACAACAACTAATCCCATTAAAATTCCCATTAAAACATCACTCTACTAACATGGTGGCTAAAAATCCCATCCCTCCCCCAATTATTAAGAGGTGAAGAGGAAAGGATAGGGGAGTAGCGTACACTCCAACTCCTAGGGGGGGAGCGATGTCCCTGATTTGCTGACCCCAGCCTCAACCATAGACCTGGTGGAAGAGCTCCGTTTTACAGGCCCTGCGGAAAGCTGACAAATCCCGCAGGGCCCGCAGATCACCCGGGAGCTCATTCCACCAGGTAGGGGCCAGGACTGAAAAAGCCCTGGCCCTGGTCGAGGCTAGGCGCGCTTCCTTCGGGCCGGGGACGACCAACAGGTTCTCACCCGCAGAGCGTAAGGCCCTGCAGGGGGCATAGAGCGGTAGGCGGTCCCTCAGGTATGTGGGTCCCAACCCGCGTATGGCCTTGAAGGTTAAAACCAAAACCTTGAACCGGATCCGGGCAGCAATTGGCAGCCAATGCAGCTGCCTCAGCACCGGCTGGATGTGGGCCCTCCAAGATGTTCCAGTGAGGACCCTGGCAGCTGCATTTTGTACCAGCTGTAGTTTCCGGGTCAGGGACAAAGGTAGGCCTGCATAGAGCGAGTTACAGAAATCTATTCTGGAGGTGACTGTCGCATGGATCACTGTGGCCAAGTGGTCAGGGGACAGGTAGGGTGATAGTAGCCAGGCCTGGCGAAGGTAGAAAAATGCCTGGCCCGCTACTCTCTTGACCTGAGCCTCCATAGTCAGGGAGGCATCAATGGTCACACCCAAATTCCTAGCTTGGGGCACGATGGTAAGTTGCACCCCTGCTAGGGTGGGTAAACGCGCTATCTGTTCCCGCCCCCTTCCCCCCAGCCACAGGACCTCCGTCTTGGAGGGGTTGAGTTTCAGACGACTCTGCTCGAACCATTCTGTCACTGCTTCCAAACATCTGGCAAATGGTTCCGGGGGGGAGTTCGGGTGACCGTCCATTAGGAGATAGAGCTGGGTGTCATCAGCGTACTGATGGCAACCCAGCCCAAAGCTCCATACCAGCTGGGCCAGAGGGCGCTTAAAGATGTTAAACAATGTGGGGGAGAGGACCGCACCCTGAGGGACCCTGCAAGGGAGTCTATAGGGCCGCGAGAGCTCTTCCCCCACAGCAACCCTCTGGGACCGGTTCTGGAGGAAGGAGTGTATCCAGCACAAGGCTGTGCCCCATATCCCCGTACCGGCCAGGCGATGGACCAACAGTTCGTGGTCCACGATGTCAAAGGCCGCCGATAGGTCTAAAAGGACCAATACGGCTGACCTGCCTCTATCCAGCTGGCGACGGAGGTCATCCAGCAGAGCAACCAAAACCGTCTCCACCCCGTGGCCAGGGCGGAAGCCAGACTGATATGGATCGAGTGCTGAAGTTTCCTCCAAGAAAACCAGGAGCTGGTCCGCTGCCGCCCTCTCCACCACTTTGCCCAGGAACGCTAAATGCGACATTGGGCGGTAGTTAACAGGGTCCAGCGGGTCCAGCGATGGTTTCTTCAGGAGAGGGCAGACCACCACCTTCTTGAGCCGCTCAGGAAACTCCCGTACCCAGGGAGGAGTTGATGATGTCTCTGAGCTGGCCTCCTATCTTCTGGCCATCTCCCTTGAGGAGCCAAGAAGGACAGGGGGCGAGGGGGCAGGTGGTCGCCCTGAGAGCCGCCTGAAGCCATCAAACCTCACTACCAATGGCGGCCAACAGGTCTCCAATTCATTCACTGTATTAATTGTGGAGGGAAGGTCGCGGCGGAGTGACAAGACTTTATCCGCAAAATAGCTCGCAAATGCCTCGCAGCCGATTTCCAATTCTCTAGTGTTTTGGCGCCCCTCAAGGGCGGTAAGTGATCTAACTATCCTGAATAATTGGGCCGGGCGATAGTTTGCGGACGTGATTTCCGTGGCAAAAGACTCATGTTTAGCCAATTTCACCGCCATCTCATACGCCCTCATAAGCGTGCAATAAGATGTTCTTGTAGCCTCGTCACGAGTCTTCCGCCACACTCGCTCCAGTCGTCTCACTTCCCTTTTCTTCTCCCGGAGCACCCCCTTGTACCAGGGGGCCTGTTTGAGTCGAGGGCAGAGAGGACGTTTAGGGGCGATCTCATCTATTGCGGCCGTCAGGCGGGACTGCCAGTCCCCCACCATGGCCGCAAGTGAGTCGCCAGGAGGCATCGGGTCCCGCAGAGCATTCTGGAAACCGAGCGGATCCATGAGTCTCCGCGGGCGGGCAAAAATACGCCTGCCACCCAACTGGGGAGGGGGTGGCATCTCGAGCCGGGCCCGCAGGGCATAGTGGTCTGACCACGGCACAGCCAAAGCTGTATCCAGATCCACCTCTATCCCGGAGCCAAAAATCAAGTCAAGCGTGTGGCCGGCGTAATGGGTGGGCCCAGCAACAAATTGTGAGAGCCCCAGTGTCGCCATGAATGACAGCAGGTCCCCGCCAAGTCCTGAAGAGGGCGCGTCTGCGTGGACGTTGAAGTTACCCAGGATTAGAAGCCTGGGGAACTGCAACGCCCAGGCGGCCACCGCCTCCAGCAGGTGGGGCAGGGCATCTGGCTGGGCTTTGGGCGGACGATATACTAGCCAGATAGCCAAGCTCTCGACCGAGCCCAACTCAATACCGACACACTCCACCCCACCGATTTCTGGCCCCGGGAGAGCCCTGTAGGAGAGAGCCTCCCGGACCAAGATTGCCACCCCCCCTCCTCTCTTGTGGGTCCGGGATTGGTGAAGAATGGAGTATCCTGCTGGGGCCAGTTCTCTCAAGGCCACCTCCTCTCCATCTCTCAGCCAGGTCTCCGTTATGCACGCAAGGTCAGCCTTTGACTCCGCAAAGAAGTGTTGCAGAGTCGCAGCCTTGTTCTTGATCGACCTTGCATTGCACAAGACCAATGTCGGACCCACTTTCCCCTTAGCCTCCACCCTCACATCCCTGGGGATGGGACGGAGGTTAGAAGGGGATCGAGCACATCCAGAGCGCCGGTCGTGTTTCCACGGCCGGGCCCTATACGGGACACCAGTGCTCCCAACCCTTCTCTTGTCCAACCTCCTCCCCCAGCCATAGCGCCCCTGGCCTGTGATCGTCGGGATCCCGGCCCCTCTATATGCTCCCCCCCTGACCAGAACTCCCCCTCCATAATTCCTCCCACTTACCCCCCCAAGAGAGGGCACTAATACACCTAAGCTAGGTCCTCGGCCGATGCCGAGAGGAAAAGAGGCACGAGCCCGCCCCGTGCCTGCCATATAAGGCAGGGACAGGGAGAAGGCCAACAGCCTCCCCAACGTGTGGCGCACGCACTGCTTGAGACATGCCCCAGCAGCCTTGGGACATTTCCTCCCGAACCGTCCGGCGTCCTCGCGCTGCGGGCTTCCCCGCAGCGGCAAAATGCAGCCTGGGTAAGTCCCGGCTACTCTTGATGTTGGTAAAGCGGGACACCATTGACCGGGGAGGGGGTTCTTGATTAAAAATTTGGTCTATATGGACCAACAAAATGTTTCATAGAATGCATAGAATGCAAAAATAGTATTGTAATATATATATTTTACTTGCAACATTGCAATTTGTCAGGTGTGCCCAGATGCCCCTCCAAAAGTGGAACAATCTGGTCACCTTAACCAATGCTGTTGCTGCAGGTAAGGCACGGAGTTGCGATGAACAGAGAGATTTAAGTCTCAAAGGCTTCCACTTGTTTATACACTATCAGCTACAAGTGCTCCTGTCTGTGGAGAGAGCTATAGAAGCTACAGAAATATTTCTACAAACTTGGGGGACTCCCCTAGTTTGCAGGAAAATTTGATATCAAAATTAAAATATGTAGAGGGGGATAAGTCCACCCCATTACATTGATGTTGTCTGCACATGCAGCTAGCAGATGAGGATTCCCTCCAGCATGGACCCGCAGCAGATCCAGCAGCCTCTCTGTACCTGGTCTCAAGAGTAAGGAGGAACACATCAGTGGCTGGGTAGAGGATGCCATGCCAGGCCCAACCATGGAGGACACCACAGTCATGCCAGGCTCCGCTGCCATGGTGGAAGACACCAACAGCGACACGAAGCTTGTTAGGGAGGACCTTGGCAATCACACTGGCCTCTGCAGTGCCATGGGTGATTGCTCCTGTTTTGATAGACAGCGTTGACCTGCTTAGTTTAGAGTAGCTGAGTCTTGTCAGATCTCAGAAATTACATAGGATTGGACCTGGTTAGTATTCGGATGGGAAACCACCAAGAAGTTCCAGGGTAATAAAACATAGGCAAGTAATGGTGAGCAATCTCTCAATATCTCTTGCCTTGATAACCCTAAGTAAGTTGAGACTTGATGGCAGTTTCCATCACCATCTTTAACATACATGTGCAGGGATAAATCATATGTGGAGATCAATCTTGTAAAGGTCATCGAGCTCTGACAGGCACGAAGTACTTCGCAATCAGCACGTTCGACATAATGGCTCCATTTTTAGAGGCCCTTTTCCATACGCTTCTGAATGAGAACTTCTCATGGCTCACATTTTGTGCCAGTAACTTGGCCAGAAATATTGAAGCTCCTAATGAATAACCCCACGTGTAATTTCATAGCCAAGAAGCTGGGGGAAGCTCTCCCCTGCCCTTCCTAAAAGGCACCCTGAGTATCAGACAGTTACGGGCAGTTCTTTACACATGTTATAAACTAACAATAGTACCACTTTTGTGGTGCAAAAATGCATTTTAAAAAGCCCACAATAATTTGGGAATGCAGTGCGGGTGGGAAACAGTTTTTGTCTGCTTTATTTGGGACAAAGCATTTGCCTGGTGGGATTATGAAAGGGTTCTTGTTATTTGCAAGGCATTTTATCATCCTCCTGTAGATACTGTAGCCTAGAGGACAAACTGGAAATGACCAGCCACTCTGAAAGGCAGCTGAACAGCACCATTTGTCGTGGTTGTTTCAAAGCACGTTAATAAATGAATGCTCCACCCCACCCCCCGAGAAACAATAAATGTGGCTTGAATGATTTAAAGACATTTCATATTTCAGTCAAATTGTTTGCCTTTAAAAATCGAGGCTGGTGGGGTTTCACAACTGCAGTGGCTGCCCTTCAACTCAGTGGGAGCTTGACAGAGCAGAGCAGCCATGCCAACCTGAAAAAGAACGGCTATTGTTCCGTGCCCGTTACCATTTGGAGTTCAAGACTGGAGCCTTGCCAACCAGCCTTGCTCTCTAATGCACTGTTAGCATCCTCATGTTCTTCTGCTGATGCTGCTGGATCAGAACACTTTTTCTCCAGTTGTTCCTTCCCATACTACTGCTCTCATGTGGCGCCTCTGGTTGAAAGTCCTGATGGGGTTGCCAGCACCTTGCTTGGGAGGATACTCTTGCTCCAGAAACCCTAGAGAGGTAGTCCTTCAGGTATACTTTCTCCCATCATTTGACAGTGATAGAGCTTCTTGTGTCTTTGGAAACCCTTCTTTGTCAACCAGTCAAGATACAGGAGCCCTCTTTGGCTTAGGAGACAGCAGTTCTGAAAAATAATCAAGATGCACCTTAACAGCAGTGAGACCATTAAGAATGTCCTTTTCCATACCAATGATGCACAGAATGGATTTTCATTCACCACTGAGTTGCTAGAGAAGCCTAGTGAGATTATAGATAAATAAGAGCTGCTTTTTGTACCCCACTCTTTGCTAGCCGAAGAAGTCTCAAAGCAGCTTACAACCACCTATCCTTCCTTTCCCCACAACAGACACCCTACGAGGTAGGTGAGGCTGAGAGAGTTCTGAGAGAACCGTGACTAACCCATGTGGACAAGTGAGAAATCAAACTGGGTCCTCCAGATTATAGGTCACCACTCTTAACCACTATACCAAGATGGCACTCCTTATGGAAGGTTGCCTAAAAGGTGACTACACTAGTGACCTTTTTGTTTAGCCATTATTGATTTTAGAGTCTTCTTTTCCCACTGAAGGTGGATCACGGAATGCAAATCAATGCAATCAACAGGAGGAGGTTTCTAATGAGCAAAGTAATAGGATTAGGACTGCAAAAATCTGAAATAAGCAGAAATTTCAAACAAAGCAGAAGTATCACACATGGAAAAATGCAGAAAGTGGCATTGCAAAAGAAACACAATGCAGTAAGAGCAAAATAATTAATACAGCAGCAGATAATACATACTATGCACAGTAGAATAGCCCACAGTCCCAGTCCCTTTATTAAAACATCTTCCTGAACCATCTCATTATAATATAGCCCCTTTATCTTGATAGAAATGGTCAATGGTGTTCTAACTAGTTTGCAGAATGTCAGTGCAACACGTTTCAATGTGCGCAGTACAAAGAGAGGTACTTCATTTCCTCTGGGGTCCTTGTAATGCACAAATGCTTTCCAGCCAGCACATTTTTTCTGGTACATTTTTCTAGTGCGTAAATGAAAATCAGTGTCTCTTCAAAGATATGCTGGTAGAAATCCATCATTACAAGTGCAGTACAATTCATAATGCATAAGGTTCTGCCAAGTGCTATGATCAGAGTACAGATGAGATGGCTTTCGTTCAGGTTTGGCAATGCCTTAAATATTAGCTGAGAGAAGATTTATTGTATTGTTTTAGCAATATTATTCAGTATAAAAATTGTACTTGACCGTTTTGTGACTTGGCTCATTTTGGGCTTTGCTAGGCAATTCTATAAATTGCTGCATGCTTTTTTAGGAGCATTTTTGTCTCTGAAGTTAAACTTGGTTTTTGGAAAATATGAAGTGAAACTCACTGTACTCATCAAAACTCTACATGTATATGTCTATGGAATATTCTTCCCCGGATGGATAGAAGAGGCATACCAGAGTTGTGTGCTTATTTCTAATTTTTTAGAACTTATATAAGTGTGTTGCTAGAATCAATATTAACTGATACATTTGCACATGGCCTGTATACATCATGGGGTACACATGGGGAACATACAAACCCACCCTTTGGCAACTTTGATGGTATATATGCTGAGGTATTCATAATTTGGACATTCTGTACATTCATGTTTGATAAGACTCAAGGGAAGCGCTTTTCAAAAACGTTGTATTCTTTTTTAAAAACATGTTTATGTGGTTCTAGTGGATTATGGCTGGGACAACGCCAGAAAGTTACAGACCTCAAGGAAGGTGAAAATCTCTTCCTACAAAATAGAATGTAATTAATGTTGCCTCGATGCTGTTAAGCCCTCCAAATGTGTTTCCAAGCAATATCCCTCCATTTCTCTGTAGGATGCCAATAAATGAGGGTCAACATTAACCCAAGGAATTTAAAATACAGCATAAGCAGAGCTTCATTTACTACATTTTATGGGTTTTCTTAGTCTCCAAGGGAAGCTTTGCTCTTTTACAATGTGAAACTGCTTTATTTTGGCTTGTAGGTTTACTGCTATGGAGCTGTGGAGTAGGGGAGACAAGCGTTTGGTGCCAATTTCTATCCCTTAATTTTGTGAAAATACTTTTAAGCTTGCAAGAATTTCAAGCAGAATCCCAAAGATTAGTATATGGGCCATTCTTCTGAATCCTACTGTAAATGCTGACCCACAGAGAAATCCCTTCTAAACCAATTGGCTTCAAAGACTTAGAAGGGCATATCTCTGTAATGAATGGTGCTGCAGAGTTACTCTGGTCTAAATCCATTGATTTCGAAGGATTGTATGACTAATTCTGCATCAACAATGTAAGAGACATGGGATGAAAAGTACATTAAAAAATGAGGACAAGGTATTTGCTCCTACTGATGAACTGCACTGTTAAACTTATATACTTCAGAACATTCATTAGAAAAATTGCTGTTGTTATTCTGCGTGTGTATGGAGAAGGGTCTATATTTTGCACTGTGCACTCTGTGGGAGTTTCATGGGAAGATTTGGTTCTTATATGCTGTTTTTTTCTACCGGAAGGAGTCTCAAAGCATCTTATATTCACCTTCCCTTTCCTCTCCACTCTGTGAGGTGGGTGAGGCTGAGGGAGCCCTGATATTACTGCTTGGTCAGAACAGCTTTATCAGTGCTGTGGTGAGCCCAAGAACACCCAGCACATGGGGGAGCGTGGAATCAAACCTGGCTCGACAGATTAGAAGTCTGCACTCCTAACCGCTACACCAAGGAAGGTCTCCCAGTATCAGGGGAAGAAGGCAGGTTCTGTTTCATGGTTACAGTACCCCAAAGTGTGGTATTTTACTTCTTGCAATAGTGCTAAGTACACCATATTGCCAAGCAGCCCAGGGACAGATAGGGTTCTAGTAGCTTTACCTGGCACAGGTGGAAAAATGTCAAGCACTCTACTCCTGAGACCTGGGACTCCATAGAATTGGAGGCATCCAAGATCACCCACAAATTCCTGGCAGAGAGCATGATGTTAAGCTGTACCCTGGTCAAGGTGCTTCCTGATCTGCTGCCTTCCTGCCCAGCCATACTTCCCTCATCATGGAAGGGTTGAGTTTCAGGTGACTGTGCTCCAGCTGTGGCTTCCAAATATCTGGCAAATGTATCTGAGGGAAGTATGGACAACCATCTATTAAGGCCCAACATGTTTCGCGTCAACCTTCTTCAAAGGGATATTACTTCAGATTCTAAGCAGAATGTGATTTTTCCTTCTGTAAGTCTTAAACATTTGTTGTGGTTTCACAAATATTAAAGATTTTCTACAAGCACTTTTTTCCTAATGTCTGCAGGTCCCAGTATCAATAATACACTTCCTGTAGACAGATGGAAATGACAGGTGCTCTTTGTTGCAGTAGAGAAAGTGCTATTTTCCCTAAAACCTCCACCCTACAAAGGTAATATTGTTGTGGTCTCATCTTGGTTTAGCCCAGCCTATTCTCCTTACATTTAGATAGCTCAGTATTAGAGCAGCTGTCTAGTATGCAGAAGGTCCTAGGTTCAATGTCCAGATTAGAGGTTCAGATAGTAGGTGATATGAAAGAGCATTACTGAGCCATGACCAATATGAGTAGACAATGGCTTTTTATGCATTGGTGTTTACCTTCGCTTTTATGATGCATTTCCATTGGGTGTATTTTCCCCTTCTACATGCTAGCCCCCTTTCACTTTGCAGGTATGTCAGGCTTTCATTTTCCTTCTGCATGGATTTTGCTCCCTTTAGTGCTCAGTTGATTTTCCCTTTGATGTTTTTCTTTAAAGTGCTATTGCTGCAGTTTTCCTCCTTGCTTCATTCACAAGGCAAAGGGAATTCCCTTCGATTTCTCCCCATTTCTCTTCTCTTGGAAGCTTGTCCTTGTGGTCTACAAAAGACAGAATTTTTAGTGCACTTTTTTCTTCTTTCCTGTTTTATATTAGAATCCATTTTTAATGTAGTCCATTGCTCAGCAAACAGCATTCAGAGAATCAGAATGTAGTCTTTTTAATATCTAACCAAAACCCTGAGATAATTACATTTTTTTAGTAATGAAACAACATGTAGCAACTGCATCAAAAGATCCAGTCAAAACCCTCTGATGTCAGGGTGGCTGATGAATAGTTATCTTGTTTGCTTTGGATCCTTCTGTGCTATTACCGGATCAGTAGTTCATTGTTAAACCTTGCCCCTTGTTACAAAGATTGTCAATTATATATTATGCTTTTAAATTTGTAATGGTTGTTGTATGGGTTCTAATGTATATCGTGATTGATGCTATTTTGCACGGTTCTTAATGTTGTTTGGGATGGCTGTGAGATAAAGAAATAAGCGTATTCACACTGAAACATGCATAGCAAAAAAGAAAAAGATTTGATTTGGTTAACTATACCTCTTCCTTGGTCCCTTTTCAAAGACATTTGACATGTCACCTGCGAGGATTGTGGCCTGTTATCACAGAGACTCCTCCAAGTATTTGCAGGAGTCAGCATAAAGGTGAGGACACTATGGCTGATTTATGGGAGTTCTCCTGGATGTGAGTGAAATGAGCTGCCTGCAGAGAGTCTCTCAAGCAAGATTGGGCTTTTTGTTTTAATTGGAAGAGGCCAGCTTGACAAAGTCAAAATTGGAGAAGAATTATTTGGCAAGTATTGGAGCTCAGCATGAAGAATGAGAAGAAATAGTCTCCCTTTTGCTATGTTTTAGCTTTGCATCCAGGATACAGATGAGTGCCCAGGGCTTTAGACGTAGCTCAATTTGAACATGAGATTTTTTTCTGAAGCCATGACCAAAGCATTTATGTTTTTCTTGCTTACCAAATTACTTGTGCTGATTTTTTTTTCGTGGAGCACCACAGTTCTGTACCAGCTGTTTTTCTTAGAATATGACTGGAACAATTTATGCACCTCATCCCAGAAATATTCTTTATTAGGATTCAATTTCTAGGATTTTTTCTCCAGCTGAGATCTTTTTTTTAAAAGCCTCTTTGATGAGAAAGGCAGCTATGGATTGTTGCAAAAGGCACACCATTAAATATTGCAAAAATCAAGTGTAGAGAGTTGTGACACTCGGACACTCCATGTGGACAATGCGATAAACCCTAATCAACACTAGATATAGTTTCATGACACTCTCAAAATAAAATTCTATTTCCCTGTAATAGGAATGGTACAAGCAGGAGCAATGTAGTATTGGCTACACTCCAAGCTTTGGGAAAATGTATCTATGATTTCCCACTTTTCATCTTGACTGAGAACCCTTTTTTCTTTCTTCTTTGTTTCTCTTTCTGTTCCACCCAGCTGTTTAAATGTATATAGATATATTCTAACTTAGCCTAGAGAATTGAGGCTCCAACTAAAATCCTTCTTTTGTCTTTGCCTGATTGGTGGCAATCAAAATTAACAAACTGCTTTATTAGCTTCACAAAAAGGTCTGTGTCCTCAGATTGCTCAAGACCCCTTCTTGCCTAGGTGGATTACAGTCCTTAAGAACAAACTGTTGATATTCGGCTTGGCTCCTAATACTTTCTTATTGCTAAATTTGGAACAAGCAAACTCTGTTGTAAAATAGAGCATTCAACATATAGAGTGGAAGCATGATTTAGCGCTGTCCACTAATTTTGTGTTGCATATTAAATCATTGCACAATGAAACAGGTGGCAAACTTTTGTGCCAAATGAAATGGAGAGTGAGGATAGTGTGCTAAAATTATACTTACTCTATATTTTCTATTTTAAATATATATTTATTGTATTTAAAATTACTCAAGTTGTTTTATTCAGTATAATTATGTTCTGATAAATGTCTTGTTAATTAGCTGTTTATGACTGATGACTGTGACTATTATTTCAGACCTCTGAACTGTATCTATGACTGGTCTCTGACTGCAATAATAAATCTAAATCTAAACTGCTTTATAATATTTTTTTAGGGGAAATGTTCATGAAGGTTTCAGATTTGTAACTTAGAAGGTGAACAGGCAACAGGAATGAGGTAATTTCACAATCAAGTAGCTGTTTTGTTATACAGACAGGTTTTTAAAACTGTGGGGAGAGATCTCTTGGCTGCTTAAATAAACAATTATAAGCTTCTTCACCTCAAATATATGTTTGTAATTGCAGGAACATTCACATAAGTTCAAATTTTCTTTCTTAACCTATTTGATATTAAACCCCCTTTTATTATGTACCTCAGAAAATGGCTATTTTTCCCACTGCCCTAATTCAGGATCCTCCTTGATCCTCTCCCTCTCCTTCATTGTTCTTACTCCATTCTCAACTCCATTCTCCATTCTCAACTATCACTTGTAACTGCCATTTTTACCCCTATACATCAGAGTGAGGGGAAGCATATAAACTGAATAAATAAATAAACTGTAGAATTCAATTTCAATTCCAACTCAAGATTCTTAGACTAGATTAAAGCATTAACAATTTACTGTCTGCTATAATAATATCCTAGCCACAGAACCACTGCCTTGAAAAAGAATGTCTCAAATGAATGACAACTGAATTTTTATCTCCTGGTAAAAAACAACAACAATAAACTAGTCTTCTGAAAAGACCTTAAACTAGAGGTCTCCCTGAATCAAATTAGCTTATGTTGAACATAAAAGGTATCATGTATGGCATAAGGACCTTTACTTTCTGTTGTTTTATCATTCTGTTTAATGATTACAGTGACACCTACTGTTCTAAAATCAAACACATTAAGGACTTCTTATTCCAAACCATGTTAGCCAATTGTTATTCTATAAATGCTAGCTGTTAATTTACTGCCTGGATTTCAAACGGATTCTGCTGCCCTCTCAAATGGATTTCATTACTTTAGGAACGCTTTACAGCCTCATGAAAAAGCATATTATTTTTATGAGTAAATTTATTAACATCACTCGTACCATCACATGAAAGAAGAATATTGCATAGCTCAGGACATCTAAAAATAGTAAAACAGTACCTCATTATTTACAGTTTATGGCTAAAACAGCTGCCTGAATATATTTAGTATTTATTGGCATGGACCGTGATACAGTCAAAAATAAGTTTAAGCACATTCATATGGGACAGTTAAGCAAATTAATTTCTGAGCATATGTAGCTATATCCTTTACACTTCTAACCAAAATTAGGAGTAATTCAAACAGTTTTGTAATGACTACTCTCACTAGTATTTTTTCCTCTTCCCACTCCTCTGGATTAACTTCATTAAGTAAATTTTAGATTATTTTCACTCAAAATATGTAAGAACAGTAGAGGACAAATTACAACTGTTTGTTTTTGCTTGTACAGGTCTACTGCATCTTGGGTACTTAGGACCTAGAGCATTAATCAAATGCTATGGGACACCAACTTTCAAGTCAACAACTCACAGGCTTGCTCTGCTCCTGCAGTTGGGAACAGCAACAAAAATTTAGATCCATCATATTACCTTTATACATTAGAATTCCTCAGATACCACAGACCCTTCAATTTGGCCCATTTTAATGTCCTCCCATCTGCCCTTCTTGATGGGATATATGCATGTATCTCATACATACAATGTCTCTGCTCATGTAAATCTGGAATGGTAGAAACTATTGAACATGTCCCCTTACACTGTTGATTTTACTGGGACATTCAGAACATCGTTGCCACAGCTGGCACAGGATGGATAAAGGGGGTGCATTAAAGTATTGTAACCCATCACAAATCAGCTAGTCTTGGAGTAACAAATCTGATAGTGGAAGTTATGTCTAGAGCAGTGAGAACATACTGAGCAAAAAGTGAAATCCAGGGTATATAGGAGCTAATAAATTAGTCCATCCAGAGAATAAAAGCAAAAGATTAAAAAAAAAAAGTCCTGAGCAGAGGAATTCAAATGAGAACCAAAAGAGAAATGAAAACAGAAAAGAAGAGAAAAAGTATATGTTGCAACTCTAACTCTTGAGAGAAAACCTGACCAAAACCCAGGGGCTTTCTGCACAAGGACCAATTTTGCTGAATGTTTTCAGTATGCAGAAATGCTATATTAAATAGTGGAATTTCATCATTCTGCATACCTTTAATTCTAGTGGAATATTGAAGTCCCAGTAGCATTGTATTCATTCCCCACATGTTTCCGGTCTCACTGGAATCACAAAGGAAGTGATATTTTTCCACGCTTCTTCCCACCCCTGGCCATTAATCAAACAGAACAGCCAATGAACTGTTGTGTTTGTGCTCCTGAAAAGCTCCTTTCCCTTTAAAAACTGTTTTTTAAAAACCCAAACACACCAGTTGCAACGAATATTTGTTCATTCATTGTCTCAGAAAGACCTTTTTTGTTGGCTTAGGAGCTGGCGCTTAATTGTTTACATGCTCTTCAAATAAAAAAAAAATCCCCCCCCCCATGGGCGCGATTTGTGGCCAAAATTACGGGCAGTGTCGAACAGGGGGCTGTATTGTGCTTGGGAATTTTAAAGACACTTGCAGTAGGGAGGTTTTGTTTTACTGTTAAGCACTTTAGCCGGTGAAGCCTTGCTCGTTCGTTGCTTTCGCCGGTCTAAGGAAAAAAAATGGTGATCGCATCTACGGAAGCTCGGGGGCAAGAGCAAGGGAGGGACATTCTTTCTACCACTACATTGAGAACACACATGTCTTTTTCAGATGTGTTGCAGGTTGTTCTCAAGAGTGTAGTGGTTTTTTTTAGGGGGAATCCACTTTTCTGGATTTCCCAAAAAGCACTACAACGAAGCAATTTTTGCGGAAGTGTTGCAGGAGTGTTGCAGATTGTATACGACGTCATGCGAAATGTTGAATTAATAGCGTTTACCAAGGTAAGACTTCTGCTACATTTAAGCCATGCGGAATGGCTCCCAGTACGGTTGCCAGGTTTGGTTAGGAAATATGTGCAAATTTGGGGGATGGAACCTGGGGATGGTGGGATTTGAGGAGGGAGGGAGCTCAGAGGAGTATAATGCCACATGGTCTACCTTCCAAGTTAGCCATTTTCTCCAAGGGAACTGATTTTTATTGTCTGGAGACCAGTTGTAATTCCTGGAAATCTCCAGCCACTACCTGTATCGATATTACAAGGATTCTTTCACAGCAGGAGGCCGTTAACATTTTTAAAATTGGACTGCCTTCATCCTAAGGATCTGACACCCAATTGTACCTCCTTGTTTTTGGTTTCTCCCAGTTGGTTCATATAAGCAGTTTCTTGTTATTTTCCATTTAAGGATATGTTTAACAGGGACAGGGTAAAAGCCACAAGAATGACCGGGAACAGCCTGGAACAGGCATTAAACAAACACGAATACTGCAAAATAGGGGGGATGCATTACAGACACTCAAGTACAATATTTTAGAAATGAAAAGGTGTAAATTGCACAAATTTATGAACCCTTACCAGGCCAAAAAGCTTTTGGAACACCTCAGAACAGGCTGGAATGGACCCTAAACAAACAAGAGTACCACAAAAAACAGCGAGATGCATTACAGACACCTGAGAACAATATTTTAGAAATGAAGTGTAACACTCACATCTTCATTAACCTGTTCTGGGCTAAAACGCCTCTGGAATGAATGTGTCTGTAACACATCCCACTGTTTTCTGTGGCCCATTTGTTTAATGCCCATTCCAGTGGCGGGCATTATGTGATGTAATGGAATGATGTTGACCTGGACCTTTTGGAGAACTGACTGGCCTGTGCTGATGGTGGTGGTGTGGGGAAAACCTGACCTATGGGAAAGGCCTCTAGGCCTGGAGTTTTGCCCTCCAGGGAATGGGGCTATTTGCCAGAAGTGAGGGTTTTTTTGGTGTGTGTGTGTGTGCATATGTGTGCAAGTGTGTTTTGGTTTTAGTCAATAGACTTGTTCATCACAGAACAGGAAACAAAAATCCCAAATAGGAAAGCTAGGACCTAAATAGGGGGGGGGGGGATTTAAAGTTATAGGAGGAAGATGCAACAGTGCTGGTAAAAAGTTGGAATTGGCCTGTTAGGACCAGTTCAAACTAGAGAAGAGGGAGGGAAGTAAAGGAGTGAATGGACTTCTATTTCTGCTCTTGTAATTGGACATTTTTCCATGTACAATCAAGGTAGAGAAAAAAGGGAAAATCCAATATTTCATATATAAATACACATCCAGTCAATCTGATAGAAACCTGCTGGTTCCAGATTTTTGAGAGTAAATATCCAGAAAGTTTCTCTTCTTTTCAGGGTGGATAAGAGATGTTAAGTAGAAGCTGAAATCTTCTTAATACCATACATACATACATACATACATACATACATACATACATACATACATACATACATACATACATACATACATACATACATACATACATACAGAGATGTTGCACATGTATTGATTGACGAAGAAAGTGTTATTATTTTTGGAAACTAAAAAAGTGGACCTAGGAGTTTGTTTAGCCTTATAAATAGCATGTTTCATAATTTTGGCTGAATAACCTCTCAGGCAATTGCTGGACTATTATTTGAGACTCTTTGATGAAGTCAGATTGACACCTACAGTTCCTTTTGTCTTAGTAACAGAGAAGGGAAGATTATTTGTTAGATGGTAGGAGTGAAAACTGTCACCTGCCAAAAATGAGTTGACATCTGTGATTTCCTGAAAATGTCTGTTTAAATGCTGTTACCTTGTTCTTTAGTGATCACAATTGAGAAAATTGGTGCTGTTCTTATCATACTTCAATTTGAATGTAATGATTTTATGGACTATTAATAAATATATTTTATGAACTGAAGTAATGTTTCTTGTGAGCCATTAATATACTTCTAAGGGTGGACCGGTCCTCTGTGGAAATGATGGCCCAGGGCTTTGCCTGGGCCTTTTAGGTTGCTAACCTAGTATGCAATGCCTAAATAGAATGACCACTAGGCTGGAAATCTTTTGATTTTTATTCAGCTGCATAAGAATAGAAACACAAATTGACACTGGTTGGATCAAGTACCTGCAAAGAGAATAATACAATTACATAAGATTAAATACCTTCTCCTTGAAGGCTGGGAGATATGATGCCCCTATGGGTAAATCCAATAACCTGAGGTCTCCATCCCCCTTGGTCATCTCATGGTACCACCCTGCAGTTGCTGAGCCAGCCCCCAAAAAGTTGCTGACAGGTTCTGAAAAGCTGCTTCTATCCCCCCCCCCCAGCCTCCAATGTTTTACGTAAGTAGTAGCAACTTCTTCCCTTAGCCTTTAGATTGTCAGAGAGGTCCTGATAAACACTGAACCTGAAAATGAAACTGGATATGACAAAACTATCAGATGTGACATTGATAGACATGAGGTTGAGTTGGATATGAACAGAGATAAGGCACCTGAGGAGATAGTAGTGATACGTGTACACAAGGATATTAACTTGGAAAAGGCTATTAGGATAGAAAGGGAGATTGAATCAACCAAGGTAGTTGAGATGAAGGAAATACAAAACCATATTAAAGGAGTACATGGAGGTGAAATATATAAATGTAATGTTTTATCCATAGTTGTGCCACTGAGGAAAACTTCATTGAAAACACCAAATAACTGGTCTGCATTTTGACATAACTCAAGTTTTTGAATAAAGAAGATAATCTTTTTGATAAAGTTTTGTAGCCTTCCTGTCAACCTCCAGGTAGGACCAGCACATCTTCTGGACTTTCACCTTATGTGAGTCAATTGCTCAGCCTAACCTATCTCACAGGAATGTTGTTAGGATAAAATTAGGATCATTTTCTTGATGTATTGTATGGCACATTTACCCAAAAGTCATACGACTTGCTTGATTTGGCACACTAAGAGTTAATTGTAAACAGCTGAGCCCAATTACCTGAGCTTTGACTGCAAACAAGCTGTCAAACCTATTGACATTAGATCATCTTTAACAGCTGTCAAGACAGAGAGCTATACTCAAAAGTTTTAGATCTTCTTTAAGAGGTCTCCAATACTAAGCCATTGCAAAGAGAAATCTTTATAAATAAGAAACAATGTAGAACAGAATAAGACCTTCTCCTATTTGGGGATTTTTCAGATAAATTTTTGCCTGGATATGGTTAATAAAGGTCCGGGAGCTACACTTTTTCATTTTGAAAATATTGTCCTTGAGTGTCTATAATGTATTCCCCTATTTTCCTTGTTTAATGCCCCATCCAGTGTCTTCCAGTAGCATTTTGGCCTGGATCACCTTAATAAAGGGGTGAGAGTTCCACTTTTTCATTTCTAAAATATTGTCCTCAATTGTCTGTAATTCATCCCACTATTTTTGTGGTATCCTTGTTTGTTTGATGTCCATTCCAGCCTGTTCCAAGTGTTCTGGAGGCCTTTTGGCCTGCTAAGGGTTAATAAAGGTGTGGGATTTCTGCCATTTCATTTCTAAAATATTGTTCCCTAGTGTCTGTTATGTATCTCACTGTTTTTTATGGCACTCCTGTTGGTTTAATGCCTGTTCTGGCCCATTCCAAGCCATTCTGGCTTTTACCCTGCCCCTATTTAACAGTTTCTTTTGATTCCACTGGGGGGTATTTACTTCATCAGTTTGAGTGGTTCTTTGAGGAAATTTGGCATGCTGAGGTTTCTTTTCCACAAAAAGGACATTTTCCCTGGTGAGTTTTTCTCAAAAATTATTTCTCTTTAAGTTGGTTTGCAACCATTCTTAGCCTTCGTACTTATCAGTGAGCGTGACATTATTTATGTTTCAGTTTAACTTTGAAAAACTGATAATGTTCTTCAAGGTTTATTCTATTTAAAATTCTTTCAGCATATGGAATCAACATTTTGGTCATGGGGAGTCTGTTTTGTTCTAGGTTTGTCACTACATTAGAAGCCTTTTTTGATTCATAGACAACAGATTTACATTACTGGTAAGACATTGAGACATTATTCTGAATAGGGTTATTCATATCACAATATTTTGTAGGTTGTAATTTGTGTATTTAAACATGGCATCTTTTGTTTTTGTAATATTTATATTATCGTTTTGGAGGCCTGCCCCTTGAAGAAGCCTGATGGGGCAATACGTGTGTTCGGCGTGAATTCCCCTTAGAATACCTGTTTTGTTTGAAGAAGATAAAACAGCCACCCTTTGTACTTGGCTGGCAAACTTTGAGACATTTGTTATCCTTCTCTGGATTGTTATTACTGTATTATCTGTTGTATATATTTTCATTGGTATGTTAGAGCCATGCTTTTGGTTCTGATTTGTCTATGGATTAATTGTGTTGGGAGAAAAAAAACATTGTATGTTTGGAATCATTAAGTTAGGTAGCTGGGTTTCTCATGAAACTTTCAGTTTCTGAATACTACCTGTAGGTTGGCAACCCTAGGAACCAAGGAGAAGATAAATAATAGCTAATACTGGGTAAGAAATAAGATGGGTCATGCCAACTTCCAAAGCAGCAAATACACAATAACTGGGGAGGGGGGCTTTACACACTGATACCCCTTGATAAGAAGGCCAGTATCTTTCCCATGCACCTGAAATGTCTGGGGGGGGGGAGAATAATAATTGTTTTAATTGAAATTTTAACAATACACTGTATTGTATGGCATAGGATGTGAACTGACCCAAGGCTGTTTGAGAGGAGGGATACAAATAAATAAATAAATTGAAACCAGACTGGTAGGTTCAAATAAATTTATCAACATTTCTGATAATGTGAGTACAGAAGAAAGGTTTTAAAAGGGAAATAAAATGATTTTTCTGAGTAAAAGATATCCTAATCAAACTTTGCCAAACAATAAAGACCGAAATTAAAATATCATGGCATATAGAAAGAATTTATCAAGGTAGCTTTGCAGAGATGTCTCTGACTGAAATAAAAAGGTAAGAAATTGATAAAGAACATTGTGAAAACAAATTATCAGATATCTTTAGAGCTTAATATTTGATTGTTATTCTTCAATGATAAGTGTTCAGAAAGAGATTTTTTGTGGTTAAAGCCCACTTCCAATTTAATTAGGTATTGTTATGTGTGAGGTTAGGTAATATTTTTCTTTGTTTTGGCTAGATCCTGAGTGCCAAACTTCTGTAAAGAAACCAGTCTGGCTCTACTTGCTTCTTTGGTTTTATTGCTCTTCAAAAGATTTACCTACTGCCAGAGCTAAACTGTTTGTCTGCAGAATGGGCTTACTTCATCAGTCTATGCTGTTAAATATAACATTTCAAACACTGCTGCCGGGGGGTTTCAACGTTTATTTATCGTTTAAGTGAAATGAATCAAGTCTTTTTTGAGAATAGTTCCAATTCTAGTTTATGATGCCATCTGCCAAATTTAATGTGACTTATCAATCTCATTTATTTATGCTCTTTGAGTTTTTCCTCTGAAAGCCTACCAGATCTATTATTTTTCTAATTGGAGGAACACTTATTGAGCTTAAACAGATGTTTATATTCTTTCATTTCTAGTTTGCTATTTCCCCCCTTGTCTTAATGAGTTTCTTTAGTACCTTTGGGTTACTAGAAATGTTTATGTACTCAAGGAAATTTCATTTCTCATATCTCCCATAGAGAGTGAAAAGCAAACTTCCAATCATGACTACTACTGAATTTTAATGGAAAATACCAGTGCAAATAATATGAGTTTTACTATTGTGCTTTAACACTTATAGACCAATAAAAGGTAAAAAGAGATTTAATGCTATTTAGAGAGAGCATTTATCAGAGGGGGTTAAGATCCAATGGGATAAATGAAGTAACTCTGCTCATTCTTTTTTTTAAAAAATGACGTCTGCCATATTGGTGCTAGCGGCTGATCAATTTACTTAAGATTGTTCTTTGCATTATATAACTCCACAAAATTCCCTTTATGCATTCTCTGTATTCAAAATTGTTCCAGCTTGGGTTTTAGACACAAAGGCCACAATTTAGATCCCAAATTCAGAGTTAACTTTTCCCTTTCCTGTGTCCATTCAGCCTTGGATTCTTCTCTTGATTATCAACTATAGTCATGTAAATCTAAATATGGTCTACCAGAAAATGGTCACGAGAACTGCAGGTTTCCACTTCCCCATCATCACTTCCAAAAGTTGGATTTGGTCAGAGCTTCAGACAGCATGTCAGCTGCCCTACCACCCTGTGCCACAAGAGGCTTGTCCCTGCCTAAGAGGTGTAGTTCCAGAGCACAGAACATATGTGCAAAAAATAATTTTTAAATCTGTATTTATATAGACTCACAAAGCCTTCCTGGTGGTAGTAAGGCAGTATAATCATTGGCAGATAGGGAAAACACAGAAAACACCCCAATATTGGAACAATTCTGTTTGAATTTGTAATATTTATGAATGGGCATTGTTCAGACTGGTTCCTGGTTTGTAAACTGCTGGCTTCAAACTGCTATCATGAACCATGAAACTAGTTAAAAGAAGGAAATGTAAATTTGTGTTTTTCAAACAGCTTCTCATGTCACATGAGACAGCATAAATAGGAGCTCCCATGTACACCCAAGTTTTGATTGTGCAAAAAGCTCTTATGTGATACCTGTATAACACTTAGTACACCTGAAGGTGACAGGGAGAGGAGATGGGCAGGGCTGGGAAAAAGGATTGGGTTACATTCCCCCTAAAGGAACAGATTTGTAGCTTGGAGGTGCTCCTGGACCCAGGCCCCCATAGGATAAATAGGTGACAAAGTGGCCAAGGGTGCCTTTCACCAGCTTGGGCTGCATTCCCAGCATACCTTAAGGCAGGGGTAGTCAAACTGTGGCCCTCCAGATGTCCATGGACTACAATTCCAATGAGAATTCCAATGGGAATTGTAGTCCATGGATATCTGGAGGGCCGCAGTTTGACTACCCTTCCCTTAAGGACTCCCTTCTTCTATACAAATTTACCCATCCATTCTTTGGAGGCCCTGACATCTGAGGCGAGAAGGATGGCAACATGAAAAAAGGCCTTCTCATTCATGGTGCCAAAACTTTGGAAATCTATTCCCAGAGAGATGCATTTGTCTCCCTCTATTTTCTCCCTCTATTGTCTCCCTGTTTTCTGCCATCGGGTAAAGGCTTTTTTTGTTTGGCATACCCCCCAATAATTGTTATTGGCCTCCTCCCTGTTTTTTTCAAATAATACATGTTTATGTGTTTTCATTGAATGGATATCTTGTTGTTGTTATTATTATTATTTTGAATATTAATAATATTGAAATACTGTTATGCTTGATGTTCACCACTTTGGAGATCCTATTTGGGTGGAAAGGCAGCAGAGAATTGATTCAAATAAAATAATAGATTTAAGTAATCTTAATTTCCCACCCACACAGCAGCTATCCAAGCTTTGCTGTGATCTTCTCAAAACTTCAGATTAAAGCAGGTTTTAGAACAGGGGTAGTCAAACTGTGGCCTTCCAGATGTTCATGAACTACAATTCCCATGAGTGTTCATTGGCAGGGGCTCATGGGAATTGTAGTCCATGGACATCTGCACGGCCGCAGTTTGATTACTCTTGTTTTAGAAGGATCGGAGAAAAACTGGGGGAACCTTCAAGAGATTAACAAATGTACCGTAATACAGTGGAGAAACAGAAGCAGCAGGATCAAATTAGAGCCACATATCCCATGTAGAAGTATGGGTTATTTGCCCCAAATGTGATGCTGCTGGGACCTGCAAGAGAAAGAAAAACATGTTTTCAGAGAAATGCAGATGATTTGAAAAATAAATCACTGAGATATTTATCTGCCTTTTAAATTAGGTTTTGCTGGTAGGCTAAATTGTTCTAGAAATTCTGTTGACAACAGGACTATTTCTGCATGAGGAATTTGCCCATGGACATCCTCTGCTTGCTGGCAGGTTTTAGTGCTGCTTCCACATAACATTGTCAGCAACCCAAGGCTGTCCAGGGGCTGGTGCAAGTTTGGGCCAGATCTGCCTCATTATGGAGGAATTCACCAAAACTGGACTGGCCATTCCTTGGCTGATTCCACACAGAGGGCATAGCATCGGGCTGCCCCCTGGCTATTCTGCTAGGAAGAGGTGGTCTGGAATTTTGTACCACCACACACGGCAGCAGTACCTTGGGGGGACCCATCCTGGTTTCTGCCACACAACTCAGATTGTCTGCCAACACATGGCCATGTGTCAGCAGAGGCCCAGTTGGTACCCTGCCTGCCTACCAAGTTCACTTGCTCTGTGGCTTCTGGGTGGCTGGGTCGGTTTCCCCCAACTCAGGATGAGCAGTATGTTGTGCTGGTGTCCCCGTGCGGAATCGGCCCTTATCACACTTCACATTGGGGAACAACCAGGGGCAAGCATTGTCCCACCCCCCCCCTCACACCTGCTCTCCGCTCTCCATTTCCTGCTCACAAGATTTTTTTTTTAATGGTGCAGTCCATGTTGCTGTGGGACTGCAAAGCTAAATTCTCCAAGTTAAAATAAAATGTTCTGTTCATTGTCCTCATCTGTTTTGAGATCGGGCAGCCAAGGCACATCCCCATTTGTGTTTTGTGGCATTTGGGTTTTATTGGAAAGATAAGCACATGATGAAGCAGCCCTTTCCCGATTAGCTAGGCACCTGTGCACCTCATTTTTAAGCCTTACTGTTCACATCAAATCACTCATTGGGGTCCAGTTACCATGTCCAGCATCTTACAAAGAGACCCAAACACCAAGAATCCCCCCAAAAGAGGGGGAAATGCTTTATTCTTTTGATGTTTCTCTATAGCAATGCTGAAGTGTTCATTTAAAAAATACTCTTATGTTGTGGCATTACCGCACAGCAACACAGAAATGCTGGTTTAAAGAAAAATTAATTTCAGGGCTTGGGATGGAAGGAAGTTTGAGTCTCTGAAACAACTGCTGTTCTGGGATTGGTAAATCAGGGGCAGCCATAGCCACATTCACACCAGCTTGGGATTCCAAAGCAAGGTCTCAGGGCTGTTTACTTGGCCTGCACTCCAGGGATGTTGTTCCTGCTGCCTGCAGAATTGGCATTTGTACAAGGGGTGTGTATAAATGATCCGCTGCCGGGGTCTGCTGGTAGCCAGCACTGCTGTTGTATTTATATCCCTCCCCCATGCAGTGGCTGTACTTCAGCCCATGGGGGACATTCTTCAGCACTTTCTTCTGCACATTGGAGGCCTAATCCTGCCACCAGGCACATTACTCAGTGGCCGGACCTCAGTCCCCCTTCAGGACCTCTGGTTATGCTGGTTGCTGGGCAGCCTGGGAACTCCTCCACACATGCAGCATTGTGTGTGCTGTGCCCACCTCCCACTGGAAAATTGTACAGCCTTTGGCCTGAGGCAAGTGCTGCCATGTGGCTTGAACCTCCAGCATACCCCCCCTACCCCATAGATTGCATGACAGTCTTAGCCAGAAGTGGTGACTGCTGCATGGGCATCTCTGGCTTATTGGGTTGTGCTTGGCCTGTGTCCCGCTGTGCATGCAGCCTTGGGCTGCCTGGGCTGCCATCCCCGTGCTTCCATGGGCAGGGGGCTAGTTCCTAGACCCATTCATTGACGGTGGTGGGGAGACCTTGAAATATCCAGTTACATTGTGTATTTCCCCAAGGACTAGAGAGTTGGAATTTATCAGCTACTGTTCTTTATAAAGTTTATACCTCTGATACCTGGCAGTACATTTTATGGCACACATGGCCCAGCCTAGCCAAGTGATATTTATGTCAGATCCAGCCCTTGTTACAAATGAGTTCAACAGCTTTGGCTAGAGAATCCCAAAGGAGAGGAGATGAGGGTGGCGACTAAGCTGGAGAAATTGTAAGAACAGCAACTCCATTTCAGGGATGGCTACATCAATCCCAGGGTTCCTGTTCATTGTGTTGGGATTCTTAAAAAGAATCGGAAGGCAGGAAACATCTTGTTGTTTTACCCATACCAGAGCTGTAGGTTATCGTGTTTCTTATATGCTTATATACTGAGCCTCCCACTTAAGTACCCCCATAATAGGGTGGGGACACTTGCAATTAAACACACTCAGATTTTATAGTCTAAACTAGATCTAAAGCCCATTTTAATCTCAAATAAAATGGGCGCTAGATGGGCGCGGCCTCCTGCCCCCGACTCCCAAAGGCTTCCGCAGCTGTGGGGCCGCAGAAGTCTTTATCCTCCTCCCCCCTCCGGACGGCATAAGGGTTCAGTGGGGCCGGGGCTGCGGGGAAGCGGCCTACCTGTATTGACGGACGGCAGCGGGGCAGTCACGGTGGTAGCGGCTCGGCTGGCGTCGGCGGCTTGCTGGCGGTGGCGGCGGCCATTTTGGGCGGTTGCCGATTTTTGGCGGCGGCTGGCTCGCTGGCAGCGGCGGCGGCTGGCTGTCAGGCTGCGGTGGCGGCCATTTTCGGCAGCGGCTGGCTGGCAGGCGGCGGCGGCTGGCTGGTGGTGGCCATTTTCGGCGGCGGCTGGCTGGCGGCGGCGGCCATTTTCAGAGGTCAGAATGGACGGGAGTCCCCGGCAGCTGCGTCAGGCCGCCGGGCAGGGAGCACCCGCCGCGCGGCTGGCGGGTGCTCCCTTGCCAGCGGCCTGACGCCTTGGGAGGCGCGAAGCGCGTCCCGAGGCGTCAGGCTGCCGGCCAAGGAGCAACTGTGAGGGCAGGAGAAGGAGGCGCGGGCCACCACTCACCCGTGGCTGTCTGCGCGGGTGAAGCAGGGAATGGGAAGCCGTGCTTTGCACGGCTCCCCATTGCCTGCTTGGGC
The DNA here is from genome assembly GCF_049243985.1 of Paroedura picta. Lineage (NCBI taxonomy): Eukaryota > Metazoa > Chordata > Lepidosauria > Squamata > Gekkonidae > Paroedura > Paroedura picta. The sequence continues at coordinate 78,166,200 of NC_135375.1, read as the reverse complement.
CGGGATGGACACTTGGAGGGGCCAATCAGGAGCTGCCTTGCGGCTCCTGATTGGCCCCTCCGAGTTTTTATCCCGGACAGGGCCCGCCCTAACTCCTCCCACAGTGCCCTTACTCCTTTATACAGTCCGTGGCGCTCTGCGCCACGGGGCTGTTTAAAGATTGTAGTCTACCTTCTATCTGTGTCAGTATTGAATTTTCACCCTCACCAGCTCCCTGCCTTTGCAACTCTGTATCTCAGAATTCAGGCCATTGTAAATCCCCTTGGTCATGTAATGTCCTCTATTAGCTGCCTGCTTCCTCATCCAAGCACCATCTGCTTCTCAATTGTAACTGGAAGGCTGTGTGTGGGGAAGGAATGCATCTATAAGCCCAGGAATGACTATTGCACCAATGAGTCCCATCATGTCACATGTTTCACCTGGACTATGACCCTTGAGCTCTTTCTGGAGAAACATTTTGAATAGAGCAGTCTGCAACTGGAGCATGACAAATCTATGGTCACCTTGGGAAAAGCAGGGCTGTTTTTAAAGTAGCCTTAATCTGACCAAACCAGACATTCCTTTTAGGTATTTTGTGTCTGAATGATCTATGATCATGTTAATGGGCTTTGTCACTTATTTGGATGCTCTACAATAGCCAAGGGCAAGGCCTGTGGTTTTAAACAATCATGTTTGGGATAAAGAAATTCTCCTTTATTTTCCTAAAATTTCTAATTATTTTGTTTTGCAATTATAAATAATTAGCATCTCTTTAATATGTTTCTTTTGCTTTACCTTAAGGGCTTCTTCTTTTTTTAACCCCAGGCATATGTGTAACCTCCAGCAGAAAATTAAGAGTTATGGAGTTATGTATCCAGGGGAAGCTGTGCTCCTAAAAAAAACTCTTAAAATGCAAATCTATGCAATGCTCATGCCAAAATAACTGCTCCAGTAAGTGAAACTAATGTGCTATAGTTGCCAGTACAATAATCCAAAAAAATGGAATGGATCCCAAAAAGCAAAGTTCTGAATTTTAACTTATCGCAGCAGTGAAGAGGATACCACCAAAACAGCCAACTTTCTTCCTTGTGACTTTGAAGCTGAGTTCTTATGTGGAAACTGAGAAGGCTGCCACTAAATATAGGCTTCTAATTTTGTCATGCAAGTGATCTGAGATATTTAAGGATGCTTTCACAGTGCGCGTGCCGTTTGAGTGAAACTGAACTCCATTGTGTCCTGGATGAGCCAGAATGAACTTACCTTGTCGTCCCTATAACAAACTACACATCTAGAAGAACTGGGTCTGCTTAATGAGTTGAATGTTATGGGATGGATGCATCCTAAACATTAGCACTGCTGTTACCTGAAAATGGCAAATCTGCCTTATAATGAGGCAGACCATCTACCATAGCCCAGTACTATCTATTTTAGTGTCTAGTGCAGGACTTGTTCATATCAAGTAAACTTTTAAAATCACTGCTGATGAATCGTTTATTTTTTTCATTTCTGATATCTTAAAGGAGTGCTTTTGTCCTTTTATAAACATAAAGGTTTGATCTGTTTTTAAAAACCACTTTTCCTCCCTTCTGAAATTGCAAACCTTGACCACACAATCACCTTTCCATGTAGGAAATACCTGAGTGTCTCCCTTTTTGGATTACTCTGAGAAGCCATTGGCTAGAAGGTTCATATTTTAAAGGAAAACAATTCCATAACAATCAATGAGCAAGTCAAAAAAAGATGTAAACTATCCTCCTGCAACAGCTTCTTCTGCCTGTGCTCTAGCTACATCTCTTTAAGGCAATGGCAATTTGTACAACTTGGTATAGTGGTAAAGAGGAAAAAATTCTAATGTTTGAGCTGATTTGATTCCCTGTTCCTCCACATGCTGGGTGACCTTGGGCAAGTAATAGTCCTGTTAGAAACAGTTCTCACAGAGCAGTTTCTCTCAGAGCTTTTGCAGCCTCACCTACCTCACAGGGTGTCTGTTATGGGGAGAGGAAGGAAAGAGTATTATAATTAAATTAAGTATTAATTTAATTCAAAAGAAATTCCGTCTCAACATCCAGAAGAAGATCCTGTCAGAGCTATTTCTCAGTGGAACAGGCTTCCTCGGGAGGTGATGAGTTCTCCATCTTTGCAAATTTTTAAACAGAGGCTGGACAGAGAGGATAATTCTGTGAAGGCTTAAGGGGGTGGCAGGTTACAATGGATGAGCGATAGGGTTGTGAGTGTCCTGCATAGTGCAGGGGGTTGGACTAGATGACCCATGAGGACCCTTTCAATATTATTCTATGATTCTAAGCCACTTTGTGACTCCTTTGGGCAGTGAAAAGCAGGGCATAAAAACCAACTCTTCTTTTACTGGGAAAGTGCTACTGGGAAAAAGTATCGCTCCCATGGCCTCATAGTGTTTCTCTGCCCTGTCTACACTTTCCCCATCTTCCATACCATTGGTCTCAAATTTGCTTTGTTGTGATGGTCTTGGAAAGACTGCAGCAAGACCAAGGTGGTATCCATACTGAAAGGGAAAGTCTATATAGTCACAGTCCCACCCACATGTCCTGGCTGCAATTGCCTGTGATGGCTACTCCCAAAGCATTCCTCCTTTTTTGGATTGCAAATGGCAAACTTCACATAACTTACTCATGAGTAAATATACCCAGGCAGAGGCTTTTCTTGGCTGTCCTGGCTACCTGAGGGCTGGCAGGGGGGCATTTCTGGGCCTCCCAGACCCCCTCCCCCCATCCAGATGAGGCACAGAGGCTGCATCAGGAGGTGGCTCACTCCTGCCCCCATGTCCTCCAAGTTGAAAGAGGCCAGGGCAAATTACTGGCAGCAGGGCTACTCCTCTTCCACCCAGCAAACCACTGACACTGGCAGTAAGTTGGAGGTGAAGACCCCTTATTAGGTTTTCCTGGCTGAGGCCCATGACTTATTCATGAGTAAACTTTTACAGCTTTTCCTGGCTGTCTGCATGACATTTGACCTGATGGGCCCTCACTGGCAGAGCGTGATTTGAACTGATGGGCCCTCATTAGCAGAGTGCAATTGGAACTGAATGGCTCTCATTCCCAGGGCAGAGGCCTTTTCTGGTGGTCCTGGGTCCCCGAAGGCCGGTAGGGGGTTCCACAGCCCCCCCCCCCTCCAAAAAGCATGCAGAGGCTGCACCAGGAGGTGGCTAACTCCCCCCCCCATGTCCTCCAAACTGAGAGGCCAGGAGGCTAGGGCAACTTACTGGTAGCAGGGCATGCTCTGAGGACATCTCTTCTCCCACCCAGCAAACTTCTGAAACTGGCAGGAAGTTGGACTTGGAGACCTGTAATCCCTTATTAGCCTTTCCTGGCTGAGAGCTGCCTCCTGATTGGGGCGACCAATGGATAGGAGGCCCCTTGAGGGAGATTATTAACTGCTCCTTGACATCTGGAGAGTTCCCTGAGGGACTCAAGGAAGCAGTGGTATGCACTCTGCTGAAAAAACCATCCCTGGACATGTGGGATCCCAGCACTTAATGTATACTGTCAAAACCATGTGAATGTAATGATGTGTGGAATATGGTTACATAGATCTATAAAGACCTATTGGAGGATGCCTCTGAAATAATCATCAGTATTAATAAATAACAAACCCATACAATTCTGTGACTAAATATTTTATTAAAATAAAAACATTTTAGAGCCTTGCCCCCCCTTTTAAAAAAATGAACAGCAAATGCAAAAACACCTTTTTGTAAAGCAGCACATCCCTCTCTGACATCTGTGCCCTGATTTGTCCTTGAAAACTTGCCAACAGGAATAGGCTGGTGATCCCTAGCCTGAGAGATGGATGCTTGGTCTCAAACAGGACAGGGCCTTTTTGGTCCTGGCCTCAACCTGGTGGAACAAGCTCTTGGAACAAGCCCTTTAAAAAATGTCACAGTTCCAAAGGGTTTGCAAGACAGAGCTCTTCTGCCAGACATTTGGTTGAGGCCAATGAGCTAATAGAATGCCACTAATAGGGATCTCCTCTGTAATTTTCTCCCACCCTGGACTGGGAAGGGAGCAACTGACTGATCAGCAAGTTCAGCAGCTACACTGCATAAGATAATTTTCAAAAAGTTAAAAAATGTTATCAACCTGTTTTTAATGTTTATTGTTATCGAATTATTGTAAACCTCCCACAGAGGGCTATTATAACTGAAAATATAAATTGAATAAACAGAAATGATACTAGTATCCTCTGTGTTCCTGATGTGAGGGTATTCTTGATACTTTGAAAACGCCCTCAGTAGCTAGGCAATTTTCTCCACAGAATAAGGGGAGGGGGAAGCACTTATAGGGAAAGAATCTTAAATTCTGAAATGTTTCATGTTAAGCTTCTTCGGGGGGGATCTCACTTCAGATTCTCAGTAGAATGTCTCTTTCCCTTCAAGGGACAAAAGAAATATGCAATTAAGGAGCAAAAGGGACCATCATACCAATCCCAACTACCTTAAAAGCCATGTTTTATGCCCACTGCGGAGGCCTATCACAAACAGGTTTTAACTAAAGCCTAACAGGTTTTAAATGCTCACTTTGTAGTTGTACCAAACTTTTGCCCGAGAACAGGCACTTCTAAGTATGATTTAATATTATTCCTCATTAGAAGATGTCCTGTTGTTTCAGAGCAGTGATCCATTTATCCTAGCATTCATTTTCATTCGGGGGCCAGCCAGATGACCTGGAGGGCCAATTGACAGGGCGTGGAGGCCAAAACCTTCCTCTTATGTTGCCTCCTAGCACTGGCTTTCACAGGTCCCCTTCAGTGTCTATGGCTAGTGGCCTTGGATTAGCTTCCATGAAACTGTCTAAATCTCCTTTCAGAGCTGTCTATCCCTGTGGCTGTCACTTTGCCCAATGGCATGAGATCCCACTGCTTGGTAACTTGAGTGAAGAGCCCTCACAACCGCAAAGTTGATACCGAATGAGGAGTCGGCCTAAACCGCAGAGCTGAATCCTTCCTATCTCCTTTTCTTTCAGAGCAGAAAGAAAAGCAAGTGGGCCAGCTTCCCAAGGTCTGTCTTGTCTCCAGCCCAAACAGCCAGCAATTTGTAGGGCCCCTCCTGTTGCCGTTCTCCCGCTGCTGCTGCTGCTGCTGTTGTCATGGTTCCTCCTTAGCTAGCACTTCTCTCTCCCGCGGCTGGGCTTGGCTCACAGGGACGTCTGGCAACTGGAAAGGGGGGAGGGGGAGGGAGCCTCAGCGTCCAGCCGCCTGATGGCCGGGCAGGATTAAGTTTCATGGTCGCCTGCGTGTGTTTATCCTTCAGCTCTTCTGTAGGGGCTGTTACTTCAGAGAAAGGGAGGAGAGGAAAAAAAGGGGGGGCAGACAGTGTTTCCCCAGGAGATACGCTGGGGGGAGCTGAACTTGGAGGGGAGGGGGGTCCAGCCTTGGAGAAGCGGCCCAACCCGGTAAGCTTCACGCAGCAGGGCTGCGAGTCGGGGCGGGGGGCAGACGGTAGGGGAGAGAGCAGGAGGCGGCGGCGACGGCGGCGGAGGGGCTGCTCGGAATGCAGAGAGAGAAGCGGCAGCGCAGAGGCTCCTCCCGGGAGTCGCGTTCAGGCTCCCCCCGCTGCCTTTTGTTCCAGCTCCTGCGAGGCGCTTTGCAACCCGCTTTCCTCCCTGGGGAGGGCGCAAGGGGTGGCGCGCGCGCGCTCCTTTACCACCCCCTCCCCCCTTTAACGAGGTGAAGGTATATAATAATAATAATAATAATAACCCCGAGGTTTCCACCACGTCTGGATGTGCTCCTTTCTGTTTAGCGGGGTGGTGGTGGTGTGTGTATGTGCGTGTGGGGGGGGGATGGTGCGGGGGGGGGATTGCTCGCCCCCGTCTTCTGCGGGGTGCAGGGAGGGGGCCCGCCAATGGCTTCGCCAGGCCTTGCCGGGGGCGGGGGGAGGGTGAGTTGTGTCCGGCTGGAGCCGCCCGGCTTAGGCCGCCTGTTGCTTCTTGAGCCGGCCGGAGTGGCAAAGTTCCAGCGGCGGGACATGCCTGCTGGGGGCGGGCAGGGGCGGGGAGGGGTTTCCTCCGGCTACTCACTTGGCTGCTGCGGGGGGGAGCAGACGGGATGCTGGTCGGTTCTGCTCCAGCGCCGGCCTCGGGTAGGAGGGGGCGCGATGGCAACAAAAGCTCTCTTCCCACTGGCTGCCCGGATGCGGGGGTGCGTGGCGCTTCTCTTTGGGGGGCGAGGAGTCCTTCCTCCGGCGGCGGCGGCTGCTGCTCGTCGGCTTACCGCGCCAGCTCGCCTCCCTCCCCCCCCCCCCATCCGCGGCCGCCGCGCCGCTCTCGCTCAGGCTGAACCCCCCTCCCGCCCCCTCCCCTCCCTGGTGCGACACGCAACTTTCTTTGCGACGAGATTTGTGGGCCAGGCTGGGGAGGAGAGCAGCATCTTGCGCTTTCCTGGCGAGTCCAGCCACTCGAAAAGACAGGGCAGGTCCGGAGAGGAAGAAGGCAGGGGTGGGCAAGAGAGCGCGCTGCGTGCGCGGCGGAGTGGGGAGAAGGCCGGGAGGCAGCTGAATAGGAGCATCCTCCATAGGCTCAGGAGCCCGGCTGGCTTATCACTCTCGTATTCAACTTGTGGCAACTGCAGAGAAGGAGAGGGAGCCAGGAATACCATGTTTAAAAGCAAAGCCCTGGGGCTTCCCCCCCCCTCTCCCGCTTTGGGTAGGAGTGAGGGTGGTACCAGCACTCCTTTGGAGTCAGAGATACACTTCATAAGTTTTACTTCTAGTTTCTTCTGCTTTATAGTTCTTAGTTAACCAGTAGCAGAAAGACTGATTTCTCTTCCTCCCCCCCCCCCTTTGAATACACGTTTATCAGGATAGTTAAGATTTGATAGGTAAAGAGTACCGTGAATTTGGTTATGAAAGAAGTAGGTGATTAATGTCATATATGTGTGATCCTGTACATGTATGCTATGATTATCAATTCAGAAAAGCAAATACACGGATCTCATATTGACAAGGCTCAATAGATCAACTCTTGTTTGAAAGTGTAATTGAAAAGATGGGAAATAAATTTGTATCATACTTGAAGTAGGCTGAACTTTCTAGGTAACTAAATTGTGTTAAAAGATCCTAATCTGCAGTCTTAATTTTCTCTACAGCAATCCTTGTTTACAAATCTGATTATTGCTATATATATATATATATAACCTATGTAATGAATATGTGTAGATTACACATATGTGTAGATTACACATGTCCAATCCCCCTCATTGGACATGGTACAAAAATATTTGCTTATTTATCTTTGTCAAGTATTTCAATTTTTATAGATAATTGCATATCTATAGTATAGACTTCAGTTCAGCACAGAAATAAGTGCACATCAGCTCTCTGATTTCAGAGCAACTTTGGGTTGGATTTGTGACTGTTGAATTTAAGTGGAGTGCACAGTATATCATAAGCATCAATGTCTTCTCTTTTGTAAAAATTCCCATTAGCAAATTTCATCGCTGTTCTGTGAGGATGATGTCATTGGATGTTAAACATTCCATAGAAATAAGGTATTGCTAGCAAGTTGACCCATTTAGTCATCTTCTTGATGGGTTCAGAATAATTTATAAGGTTGCAAATAAAGGGTAAATTCTTTCCTCAACTAGTTTTGTAAATCCTGTGAAAGTATTGTGCAAGAAACTGATTATTATGTCGTAATTATTGTAATTCTTAATCTATGGTAGTTTTTTTTAAAAACCCTGCATTGATAGATCACTAGTTTTAGAGAAGTAGCTGTAATGTAGCTAAATCAACAAAGATTCCTGTGGCATCTCAATCAGAGAGGTTGTGGGACACTCCCAGTAGACCACTCCCAGAAGAATATTGCTTTTCCTTCCCTCCTTCCTTTATACAAGATTCACCAAACCATAACTTACAATTTCATGGTAAACTATATACTTTTATTATTATGCCAAAATCACCACTTTGTTTTATCCTTTTAACTCTCTAAACCAAGGCTATAATGTGGTTTGGACCCTGATTTTGCAGGAGGAGCGTAAACCATAGTTTGCGATTTAAACAACTTGCCAAATTGTGAATTGCTGCAAAAGTGATTAGTTTCTGTGAGTCTAGAAGATTGGGGAACAAGGGGGTGGGGAATGAATCTGGGGTTTTCTAATGCCCATCATTTAAAAAGTTTTAATACATGGGAATCATGCCAGACATGTATCTACCTAATTTCATGAAAGGCTGAAATGAAACAATGACTTACTAATACAGAAATGTGTTTTGCTTTGGTTATTCCTGTTTCTTCTTCAGTTTCAACATAGCAATATGTGATCAGTGATCAGTGTTCTCCCCAATCCTTGCATTGTAAGCATTGACACATTTTGACACATTTTCCCACAGTGAATCATAAAACGTTTTCCTGACATGAGTTTATTTATTTATTAGATTTATTCCTTGCATCTCCCCAGAGGCCCGAGGCAAGTTACAGACATATAAAATCCCAATAAAAACATACAATAAAACATATAAAATATATCATACATAATCCCCAGATAATAGAACAAGATGTGTTAAAAATTCAGTTAAAATACAAACCTGCAGAAATTCCATTTCTGGGAAAAAATAATAGTAGTTTATTTTTCATTTAGTTCTCAATATCTTTAGCATCCATATACAAGGTACCACTGATTTTTTTCTATTATAGTCTGAATTTTATATTAATATATAGCATACACAGTCCATAATTTGTCATTACATTAAATGCAGTTATAAGGGGTTTGCCCAATCCAGTCTTGCAAGAATAAAGTCCAAGAATTTGTGGGTTTGTAGCAGTGTTAATTAAATCAGTTGTATTATGTAAATCAGCTGATTAAATATTTTTAATGTCCGTTCTTTTGATGTTTTATTATTTGTGTCTGATCTGAGAGTTTTTATCAGCAGTGTGCTGTATAACTTTACTTGAATTTTTATTAATATGTTTAAAATATTTATATGATGGCCATTTGATTGGTAAAACATTCTTGAAGATACTGTCAACTAATGATCTACTGTTGAAAGTATAAGAACTGTAAGAGAGAATTATGGTATTGATAGAAATCTAAGTTGGCTTCCTGGAAGCTATTAAAATGAATTCTGAAGTGTTATAGTTGATTATTGATAGTTGTAAATAATGCTTTGTAGATATAAATACATACTAGCCATATTCAGGAGATTTGTTGATGTGTATGTGGAAACCTCATATTTAAAGAGTTACAAATTTTGCACAACTACCTATGCTGAAAGAGAAAAATTATTTCACAGATATGATTAAACTGTAGGTCAGAGTGTGCGCACATGTGTGTACACACTATAGTCCCTGGTTAGAGAGCTTGGAATATACACTGTATACAGTTTTGACTTCACAGAATATTTTCTCATGCTTCGATTTTGACAGTAGTGTTGGTAGTTTCTGACAGTTCAGTTAGTCATTATTCTAGTCCTACCATTCGTAAATAAAATTGGTTAACATAAAGAGTAATAATTCTTATAAAGCATACTGTCACAAAATAACACAACTGTATTTCCTTTTACTTAAATTTACACCTGATTGTGATAATTTCAGCTTCGACAGGCCAGTTTGATGCCAGTGCTTGTGAAAAGTTCCATTTTCATTTGTTTTGTAAAACAACTTCTCATCACTGAGAAATTCAACTGTAAATTGTGATATATTGTTGTTTGGGCAAATAATAATATTTTATAATTAGTACCGATAATGATTATTGTCCTGGCTTGGATGGCCCAGGCTAGCCCAATCTCAGCAAGCTAAGCAAGGCTGACTTTGGCTCGTGTCTGGACGGGAGACTTCCAAGGAAATTCAGGGTCACTATATGGAGCCAGGCAATGGCAAACCACTTCTGAACATCTCTTGCCTAGAAAACTCCATGGGGCCTGTGACTTGATGGCACTTTTTAACACGATTCATTGCTGCATGATGAGAATTACTTTAGCACACTTTTCAGATATTTTTGCAACTTTTGTAACAGTCAGATACGCTGTACAATATTTTCTCCGAGTCCAGTTGGTTGGAGATAGCACACTGAATTGGATTTCAAAGCTGCCTGGCAGCCAGTGAAGGTAATATTGGTACTAAAATGTATAGTTCTGAAATCTACAGTTTTCTGTTTTTTTGTGAAAAGTACGTATCAGAATTGATAAGCTACTTCCACAAATCACAGAAAGTTAAAATCGGGCACAGTCAACTCATTGCTTTGTTTAATATACAAACACATGTAATAAATAAATATAACAGGATATAACCTTCTTCAAAAATCCTCCTAATACAGGGACAGGGAGCCTCTAGGCTTGTGGCCAAATCAGGCCTCTATCATTCCCTCTGGCCTCTCAAAACTCTTTCATGACATCTCATTAATTTAGCCTCACACTGTGTTTGGTTTAGTCCTAGACTCATCACTGTGGGTGGTGTTGTCTTTTTCAGAGCTGTGTATACTTTGCGCCAATTCCCTCTGCTCTTAGATTTTGTGACCCAAGTTTAGCTATTTTGCATATATTTGGTAATCCTGCGTCTGCTGGAAATGGGGCTGGAAGAGGATTTATGCAATGCCTGAAAGTTCCATCTGTAACCTTTAGGAGCCAAGTACTGTGTTGTCTGGGTTTTGGGATCTCAACAGATGGTATTTGAATTTTTCAAGATTATCTCTGGAGATAAATAGCTAGAAAATTCCTTTTAAAATGAAAGTGGTGTGTTATTCAGTGGCACACTCAAATTGTGTATGCTGGGATCATATAAGTTTGGCGTCAGTCCATCACTGGTCATGTGAGTTCCCAAGGGATATGTAGGAGACTTCAATTACATTCCTACATCAGCATCCTCTCATAATAATTTTTTGTGCCCAGTTTTTGCTAATGTAAGAGAAAGAGAAGTGTGTGTGGTGGTGGGGGGGGGGCAGGTGGGATTCGTATGCCTGTGGATGAGAGATTTGCCTATTAATAAGAGACAGCATGACTCACCTCTCTGCAAACAGTATATGTACCATTTTATTTATTTATTTATTTATTTAGATTTCTATACTGCCCATTTCTTTGCAGCTCTGGGTGGTATTATAACTTCCATGGAACATTATACAGACTATAACATCAAAAAAACTTTCAATAAAGCATCAAAAGATTACAAAACCACATTTATAATATACAATTAACAGTAACTTTGGGAGAGTCATGGGCAGGCATCTGGGGGGACCAGCAGGTGTTCTAAATCGGTCGGCCTCAAGCAAATGCCTGGTGGAAGAGCTCCCTCTTGCAGGCCCTGCGGAACAGTGGAAGTTCGGGCAGGGCTCTGATCTCCTCAGGGAGCCCATTCCACTAGGTAGGGGCCAGGACCGAGAAGGCTCTGGCCCTTGTTGAGGTCCGACGTGCTTCTGTGAGGCCAGGGATCCGCAGCCAGTTGGAGGTGGTGGAGCGTAAGACTCTTTTGGGGGTATAGGCAGGAAGGCGGTCTTTTGTGAAGTCAGTGTAACAGGCAATATGGAACTTGTAGCTTCCTCTCTTCTGTTGTCATAGAAGATTACTTCACATAATATCCAAACTAATGAATATATTGGTCTGGATATTAATGTTGATTCCAGGAGACCTTTGATAACATAATCACTGTGATAGTAGCTAAAAGGTAGGGTCAATTAATGTACTTTCTGTCTTTGGCATTGCATGGTTGGTAAACTGAGGGTATAAGTGTGATTGCCTTTTTTCTAAAATAGATCCTGTAAGAGTTCAAAGTTACAATGTCTGTTAAAGTACACATAAGCTTTTGTTTGGACCCCCTTGGACACAGCTATTGTTAGAGGATAGCTTTCACAACATTTTTTTCTTTTTGATAAATTAAGCTGGAATGGTATAGAATAGAAAACAGAATTGCAAAATACTTAAATCCAGGAATTTATCACCAGCTGCTCTTTGAGAAAGGGCTCCACTGCAGTCCTCACTCTGTTATGGCCACACACCCTATTTTGGTTGACCAGTTTTGGTAAATTGGTAAACTACAATATCACAGGGCGTCATGTACAGGAAAGGAAAACTAAGCCAGTGTTACTTCTTTCTGTGCTAGGACAGAGCTTGCAGTGGAGTGCTCGAGTGATCTCTCAAAATGTAGTACTACAGTGCCATGAAAACAGAAAAAGTGTTTGGTATCAGGTGGTCAATTTGTTTGGTATGGTTCACATTTTTCTATGTAAAGAAATGCATGAAGTATAACTGAAAGGTTATAACTGAAAGGTTATGCTAGAACTGTCATATTTGAATGCGACTTTGAGAGAGTAATCAGTGGTTTTCAGTTCCGGTTTTTCGGGTTTAATGCTTAAAATCCTCCCCCTCTCCTAATTTTATTCTAGAAATATCTTGGACTGACAGCCATTTGGTGAAGTGGAAATTGAGCAAGTGGGAACCATGTTGGAAACAATAGGTAAGACTTGAAACTGACATATAGATTTGCCTGTTTAAAGTCAAAGCGGTGGACTAAAAGTGTAATAAATAAAATTAGATTTTTCATTTTAAAGAGATGAGATGAACTGCATTGCCTTATTTTTTGAGTTAAAATAAAGAGATGCATGAGATATGTATCAGTATACAATTCAGAGGTCCAGATTGTACTATTACTTATTTGCATTTGTACAGCTAATTTGAAAATACTGTAAAAATTAAAGCAACATTGAATTGAATGTAGTATTGTCTTAAGTTTTGATTACTTATACTTACAACTTTAGACATAGCTATCAATTAAGAAATTATGATTTCTACGTCATTTAAATGAAAAGTTAGATCCTGCATGTCCAGAAGGGATGATTTTTGCTAGTTCCCCATTCCTGCAGTTTACCTCCGGCTTATCTGTGGGACCGCTTATCTGCGTATGCAGGGCTCTTCGCTCTGTGGGTATAAATTTACTGGTGGTCCCGGGCCCCTTGGACATATGCCTGGCCTTGACTAGGGCCAGGGCCCCAGCCTGGCGGAACAAGCTCCCGGAAGAGCTACGGGCCCTGCGGGATTTGTCAGCTTTCCACAGGGCCTGCAAGACAGAGCTCTTCCGCCAGGCATATGGTTGAGGCCAGGGCGACTCCTGGCACTGTCAACTGTGGATCTCTAGCTGAAACCAACTAAGTCCCTCACTCCCAGATAGTCATAGACCTTTGCTGGACAGGGGGAGGGGAGTGGGTTATATATTTATTATCTGCCATTGTGATATTGTGTTTTCATTACGTTATAACGGTTTTTTATAGAATTTTATTGTTCTTATGAATTTCTGTAAACCGCCGTGAGACATTTGAGAGCGGCAGTATATAAATATAAAAATAAAAATAAATAAATAAATAAACTCCCCCTCATGCTGTTCGTGGAGGAATTCCTGAAAGCAACATTCTGGGAGGAATTTGTGGTTGCAACAGGAGGAAAAACCAAAGTCACATTCCATGATGGAAATCTTTCTGTCTGGAGATTTTCAATGGGATCCAAACCAGTGTTTCTTATGCTTAATTGTATATGGACTAATTTTTACTGATATAATTCACGTCTGTCCTGTTTTCTTGTGGCTTCACTTTATCACTGTTTTATTTGAAAGAAAAAATGGGTGGGAACAATATGGACCTTACTCTGTTGAATAGTTCAATTTATATTAATGGTGGATCAGAACAAGTTTGGAGAGCAAGAAAATCTGGACTGCCTTAGAGAAGTAATGGGTTGTTGTCCTTTGCAAAATCAGAAATGGACCTAGCAGCATCAGGTCCACGTAGCCCCTGTGTTGAAAAGCCAAGGGAGGCAGTAGTTGAGATTCAGTGTTTAGTGGTTCAGGCAGGATTGATGACTGAGCGTAGTCTCTGCTATGAAAATGGTCTAAGGCAGGCAATCAAAGACTGGCTACAATATGGTGAAGTCAACCTATTGGGACAAAGCAAGATCTAAAGTAGATAGTAAAGCAATGAAGTAGGAAAAATATGAAGAGAATCTTGAGAGTGGCCAGACTGGTACAGAATAATGTGTGATGGAAAGCTAAAGAACCAAAGCATAAATTGTGTCTTTTGGAGTTGTTTATATTTATATAGTGTATATCTGATGTTGTTCAAACAGTATGATGGAGAGAGTTCAAGTAACTGGTCATGTTTTGCAGCATATTAATCTTCTATCTGTATCTATCTATAGGAAAACAAGGTAATAAGTAAAATGCATGCTTTTACAGATACTCACCGGGCCCTCCAGGCAGTGGAGCGTCTACAAGTGAAATTACGGGAACGAGGTGATACAGCAAATGAGGAAAAATTAAGTTTACTGAAATCAGTACTGCAAAGTCCTTTGTTCAATCAAATCCTGAACCTTCAGGCTTCCCTTCCACAGCCAAGAGATCAGGTAGGACATCAGGATCTCTAGGACAAGGAAAATGATAAGAAGACTTTGTAAACATTTTCATCTGATAACTTTCTGCATCATCTTAAGCAGACAAAATGGATGCTCAGCAGCAAAAAGAAATTGCTCAGTAGGAAAGTCATATTCCAACATTTCAATTGAATTCAGTAAATTTTGTTATTTTAGGAAAAGATACAGCCACAGATTTCTCTATGAGTTTTGATCCTAGTTAATAACTTGTGTTAGTACTAGTATGAGTATACCGGTATGAGTATTACAGCCTAAGCATCCTGTTCAAGTTAGGATACCTTTCTAGTTGTGTATTTATTTCTGCCAAGCTGTTTTCCTCAATAATTAGCTTACAGTACACATAAAATAGAGCAAGACTTAGTCTAAACAAGACTATTTACCGTGTTTCCAGTAGCAAAGTGTTGTCTGGTGTGAGTACTTTCCTTGTTAATTTTAATCTTCAGTGTATGAACTAAAGGGTTATTCTTTTTAATAACTTTCCCCCAGAGCTCTGGAGAATTTATCCCAGGAGAAGAAGAAGAAGAGTTGGTTCTTATATGCCGCTTTTCACTACCTGAAGGAGGCTCAAAGCAGCTTACAGTCGCCTTCCCTTTCCTCTCCCCACAATAGACACCCTGTGAGGTGGGTGAGGCTGAGAGAGCCCTGATATTACTGCTTGGTCAGAACAGTTTTATCAGCGCTGTGGCAAGCCCAAGGTCACCCAGCTGGCTGCATGTGGGGGAGCGCAGAATCGAACCCGGCATGCCAGATTAGAAGTCCGCACTCCTAACCATAGAGCTTTGGGCTGATCCTGCGTTGAGCAGGGGGTTGGACTAGATGGCCTGTATTCCTGAATGCAACGGACTTTGTCCCTAGTTTCACATAAAAAGAGAAATATACTAATGGTGACCTGCATCATGGCATGCTCCATTTTAACATGTCAAATTTAAGGAATTTTAATTCATGATAAACCATAATAACTATGGTTTGCATTTGACCAACAAGCCACATTCAGAAACTATAGCTTGAAGTTGGCTTTCAGATAATACTTTTTTCTAACCATGGTTTGGCATAATGTCAGAATTAAAAAAGTCATAGCTATAGCTCTCACTTATGGTCTAGCTAGATGTCAATTAATCAATCCTTATTGCATTAGCAAAAAGAAGAAGCAGCCATAGCAACAATACAAATGGAAATGGAAATGTCCAACAAAATAAAATGTGAAATATATAAAAAAGAATTGGTCTAATAATAAAAAGGAAGACCATACAGTCCAGAAACAAATTACAAATGACAAGTGACCTATAGAGGAGCAGTCACAAATTAGAAATACTTAGATCAGTACTCCCCATCATCTTTTTATCCTTTATGATGACAGCAGTAAATCTTGCCATTCATAAAGTAATGAATTAGTCCCTATTGGCCAATAATATGACTGATTTCTCCTGATCTGGCCTTCTAGCTGTATGTTATATTTTCCTCAAATACTTGGATCACTGACATGTGGGTGGGGATTTATTTGGACTGGTACTGTGGCCCATAGGAAGAAGGAACATTACTTCTGCAAAGTTTTCCCTGAAACAGCCCAGCTGAGTTGCTATTTGTCCAATGAGGAAACTGACATTTAGCCATATACAGCTTTCAAAGGGACAAATAGCCACTTCCTTTGGGTGTTTCAAGTGAAGAAAATAGTGTAGAGTAAGGTATAAGTCTCTTAGAGAGCCAGTTTGGTGTATTGGTTAGGAATGCGGATTTCTAATCTGGCATGCTGGGTTTGATTCTGCGCTCTCCCGCATGCAGTAAGCTGGGCGACCTTGGGCTCGCCATGGCACTGATAAAAATGTTCTGACTGAGCAGTGATATCAGGGCTGTCACAGCCTCATCCACCTCACACGGTGTCTGTTGTGGGGAGAGGGAAGGGAAGGCAACTGGAAGCCACTTTGAGCTTCCTTTGGTTGGAGAAAAGCAGCATATAAGAACCAACTCTTCTTCTTCCTATTCTTCTTCTTCTTCTTCACACCATAGTCCGGAACCAAATTGAGGACCCATAATTCTAGAAAGCATAGGGCTGTAGTCCAGCTTGGGGGTGTACCCAGGAAATTATAACATGTAGTTAGGCCCTCGGGAGACTGCATTTTCCACATCAAAACGAAAGAAACAAGCAACCCAACATAACTTGTGGGATCTCATACCATGGCTTGGGTTCTGAACTATGAACTATGGTGCCTTGGCTGAATCAGTATGCTTGGGCCACTTGAGAGTGGAAATGCAAAAATGTCCTGCCAGTTTTCCCCATCACTCCACTGCCATTTATTTCCTCTGTAAAGGTCCCCTTGCTAGTTTTTAGTGAATGGAGATGCCTATTTTTACTGTTTTAATGTTTTTGTCAAAATGTTGTAGGACTGAAATTGTTATTTACTACCCTGAGTTGGCAAGACTAAGAGGGCCAGTTTATGCATTATATACTATAAATAAATAAATTATGCTATACATTTGTTAAATCATACCATATCACAAAATAGTGCAGGTATTTCAGCCACACTTTTTACTTGATTTTGTTTTGTGGAGAAGTCTGTAGTTCTAGAGGATGTGTGCATGCCTGAAGTTTAGTGTGACCAAACATCAGATATGTCAAACATACAATGGTTTTGCGTACGCTTCATTTTATTTGTATTGCACGGCAATCACTAGTTCACTGTGTGAGCTTTGTGCAACAGATAGAACTCTAGAGAAGACACTTGTGTCAACACTGTGAGGAAAGTACTGTCTGTTGGTTAGCTTTTTCACTACAGAAGGAAAAATGAGCCCTATTATTGAGTTCTGCTTGCATGTATCATGTGAAACACTCCTGAGGTAGCACACCATTTGCAACGAGGGTCATCTTACCAGGCATTTTCTGGAAATTAAGTGGAACTTATTTGTTGTAAGAAGTAGGACAGTCTGTGTTAGCAAGCATGAAATACTAACTTGCTGGCTTTTTCAATTGATTATGTGATGTACAAGTAAATAAATAAATGTGTGTCTGCATGTTGTCATATCTAATAGGGCATGTTTTAAAGCACAAAATATACATATATATTGGTCAGTGCTCATCACTAGACATATATGTAGTTAAATCTGGTCCACTGAAATAAGTACATTTAAGGTCTACTTGGCATAACAGCAGTTTATATTTTGGCCATTAACCACCTTTTCAAGAAGTACAAACATTAAAAGCTCTTTTGTGGCTTTTTTGTGGACAGGTAATGTTAGAAGCTATGACTTTGTCCATATCAGAATTGTTTTGTTCTGAGCTCCTGTTTTCACTATTACAGTTTACATTTCTATGCTATTTTCTGTTCTCTTTTATATTTATTTTGGATTAGTTAGGAAAGAATTTCTTTTGCAGATAGGGAGTTCTGTTGCTTATATCCTAAGGGCTGGGGGTAGGGGGGTGGGAATGAAAGCTTTTGTCTTTAGTGGATTGAATTTTTTTAAAGCACTGCACTTTCCTGTTAATGTTCTGCATGTTTTATTACCTGCGCTGAGATGCCTTGTTGATAGATGCTTTGTATGCTTTTTCATTAAAATAAATTTGTTGCTAATGTTGGGAGTTTGAAACGGCAAAGTAAGCAAGATAGAGAGGAGAAAAATCCCAGTAGCTAGGAATGAAACTGAATAGAATCAATGCTCTCTTTGAGAGTGAGAAAGTGGTACCCTGCCTTCAGCGTTCATTTGCATGTCAGCATACTAAAAGCAAACACATATTTTTCCTTTGAGCATTGCCATTCTTCATTGGATGTTTGTTTTTTAACTCTGGTGCCATGGCAAAAGCCCGGTGTTTGAAGATAAGGGAGCAAAAAAAATAATGCTCTTGTGAACTTCTCAAGTCTTAATTTGATTTTTTAAATAATTTAAAATATTTAAATACTTAAGCAGTAATCACTCAGTGCTGGCAAGCCACCCTCCCTCTATCAGTGCTTGTTTCTCTTTCCTCCATAGGAAAAGCTCAAAGCAGTGCTAATGAGAAAAATCCCCTTCCTTGGCTGGGTAACATTCTTCACATTTTTTTCTTGCAAGTTTGAAGATAGATTTTTACAGGATGGAATAGTACTGGCTGCAGTGTAAGGGCCTCACCAGCTTTCTTATGCATCCCTTTCAACTCCTGTTTTAACTTCCTTGGTTGTTTCTGTTAGCCATTTTATTCTTTAGTAGTGTCTACATTCAGAATTTCATTGAGATTTAACTCCTTTTGCCATCCCTTGATTCTTAGCCAGTGTACACTTTATTGTGAGAAAATGTTTGAGTTTACCTCATGATTCTTTTGTGAAAAGCTAAACAAAAATATGAAGCATGTATTTGAAAAGGAAATGCTAGAGAGCTGGTTTTGTTGGAAGGCAGTTAAGAAGTTACTCTGAACCGGAGAACCATACATGTTACCTTTTAAACAGTAGTTCCTCTGAGGGCCCACTTAAACATGACAGGGCACAATCTGACTTTGGTCATGCCAAATCTCTGCCAGGAGAAAAATGTTAATACCATTGACCATAGTACAAAGATGGACCATTCCCAAAGAGATCACAGTATCTTCCCACCCAGTTGCAGATTAATCATCTTTCCGCAGAGAAATCTGCCTCTAGATTTGTGAACCATGGATTAGTCCATCAAAGAAAAATCAACCCAGGTGCAGTTTTTAAAGATTAGTGGGGAAATATTTTAAGCTTTCAAGACACAGAAGAAGAGAAGAGCTGAATTTCATACCCTCTTTTTACTACCCAACAGAGTCTCAAAGCAACTTACAATCGTCTATCCTTCCCTTCCCCTGTGAGGTAGGTGGGGTTGCGTGAACTGCGAAAGAACTGTGAATGGCCCAAGATCACCTAGCTGGTTGCCTGTGAGGAGGAATGGGGAATCAGATCCAGTTCTCCAGATTAGAGGCTGTTGCTCTTAACCACTACACCACACTGGCTGTCTGGATGCTGCTGATCTAAGACTTACTGTTCTTTACAAAAGAATTGCAAAGAGATAGTCCAAAGTTAAAGTGCTGAATTAGGAATCATCAAGAAGTTCAACATGTCTCCCCAAGGTTTGTGGGAATAGTTGGGTTTCCTCATTGTTGCTTCAAACTGTTCTCTCTTTGTAACATATCCCAACTCCTGCCTTTATGTTGCTTGTAACTTTAAGTATAAATATATCCAGCTGATGGATGTACACTTCTTGCACTTGATGAAATGACCTCTGAGGAGGGAAGGAACTCAAAAGTTGAGCTGAACAATAAAAATAATGTAAAACTTGTTAATTATTTATTATAGTGCACAATTAAAAACAGAATAAAAACTTCTTAAAAACTATACCGAACTAACAGCACATAGAACCAATGACCTCTGACTCACACAAATCTTATGCTGGAATACATTTTGTTACTGTGTATAGTGTTGGTGGACTTCTGTTTAATTTTGAAGCAATCTTATAATACAGCTACTCTTATGGAGCTGGTGGAAATGCTTCTGTATGGAGGTTTGTCTACATGGTAGTTGTGATACGAAAGAGCTGATAATATTGATAATGTTGCAGCAGCAACATGCATGGCTTGTAGTGGCTACTTGGAGATTGTTGAGGGAGATCTACATTTTTCATCCCATGTGGGAAACAAACAGGCCTGCTGCTACCTAGAACTGTTTCCCATTTTTTATTTGATAGCTGAGACATGGATGATTCTAGAATGGCTTCTGTCAATAGAGGGAAAGACAAAGTGATAGTATTCCTGTTTTACAAGCAGGAATGCAAAGAGTTTTTGAAAGAAACACTGATGCTGATTTCTGTTTCCTAAAATGCTGACATGCTATAAATGCAACTGAAGAAGATTTTTTATTAGGTATCATTTCGAACAACTGACTGAAAGTAGCATTTCATTGCAATATAAATTTAACTGTACTAACCAATGTACATTTTATACTATATTGTGGAATCAGATTTTTTTTTCATTTCCTGCCAAATTATACCAATATCACAGATGTTATATACAGTAAAGGGAAAAGCAATTGTGCTAAATTAGCATAAAGCACTTTATAAAACAAAGCAATATTATCTTTATACAGTACTTCTATAATCACATTCCTATAAAGCTACCTCATGATACACTTACGGTGGCTTTATTGGTGTAAAACAGAACAGTTTATATGCAATGAAAAGAAATACTCTTTATAACTGCAAAAAGCCTCTTTGGTATGTGGCAGTGAACTTCAAACTTCTTTAGATGTGTCATGTCAATGTGAAAAACACTAGGATAGTCCCAACTATCACTGATAACTCAGCACCAAAACACTGTGACCTAATATCACAGATCTCCTTTCATGGTTATAAGACAGACAGATACGTGTGGCCCAAAAATATGGGAACTGGTGTTTTTTTCTAATCATCTTGAATGTGCTAATCCTTGACATGCCCGCGGCGTGGGCGCCGCGGACTAAATAAAGCGCTAAGCGCTTTGGGGCTGGAGTTAGGGCGGGCTTTGTCCGTGATGAAGAAGGGGCCTGATTGGCCCCTTCCTCCGGACAGATCATCGGCCGGGCCAATCGGCAGGCGCAAAGCGCCTGCCGGTTGGCCTGGCCGATTCCCGCTCTTCCAACAAGGAAGCAACTGTGAGCAGCGCAGAGTGCGGCTCGCAGTTGCTTCCTTGCCGGCGCCCTGATGCGGCGACAGGCGGAAGCGCCTCTCGCTGCGTCAGGCCGCCAGCCAAGGCAGCTCCCTGCCCGGCGGCCTGATGTGGCGAGAGGCGCAAAGCGCCTCTCGCCGCATCAGGCCGGGGGCTGCCTGCCCTAGCGCCCGCTGCATTAGTCGCAGCGGGCTTGATTACTAGTAATGAAATAAGAGCATGTGGACATTGAAGAGTGGGACCTGCTGTCTCCTTTTTGTGTAGCTCAAATCCGAACTGAGACTGCAGTTTTCACAGACAACCTCAACATATTAAGTTTAGCCATCTTCATGTTAATCTTGGTTCTTGGAAACCAACACAACCGGAAAATGATAGGTAAAATTCATGGAATTGAAGAAATGTTTTCAGGTAGTTTGAAGTCAGTGACTAGAGTCCTGTCAATTTGAATCAGCATTGCAGAAAGGGGGCTGCAACACTCATGAACTTTATTGCTATCATTCATGTAAAACCACAGCTATGCTCCCCATGGTGATTCCATTAGGTGGATAAAAGCTGCAGCCCTGTGGGGGGGGGGCAGTACCAAATGCCCTCTTCTTTTCATTATTTCCCTCCTTCCTTGCCAGGTGGTGATTAGCACTTCCTTGTTTCTTCTTACAGTCACATCCATGCTTGGATTGCACTGCATACAAGCAGCTCCATTTTTCACCGAGAGTCTATGTGAATAGTGCCAAAAAGAATCAGTTTGGTAGTAAGCTTTGTTTTTTTGGGGGGGGGGGGCAATGGGACAGAAGCCTATGTACCTTTAACTGATAAGTTAACTGGTAAATCACCTCTCTTCATTCTGTATCTCTGAGCAGAGGGAAGCTGTACATATTCAGTTTCCATATGTTGTACTATTCAGTCAGCTGAGCACAGTAACAGCACAGCAAGAAATGTCTGACTGGTTCAAATCCTTGCATGGCTTATGGAGCTCATGGAATAACCTTGTACAAGTCCACTGTCTTTTCAGCCTTCCTTATGCTTTTGCTGCAGAAAAAAGTAACAGTAGTAGCATGAATTTAAGACACTAGAAAATCCCCTAGAAAAACCAGCTTAATGCATATGTATGTCTAGGGATGTATGCTCTATGAGATGATGCTTTTTTACATATTTCATATATTTAGTTACTTACCATTACCAGAAAGATATGTTATGGTAATTCAGTGTTGACATATTTTTTCACGTATTACACTTTTGAACTCATTTTTTGTTTGGGGTAGTTTTATACCCCTTTCTGTGCCCTATCATTTGTGAGCAGGAGCCAGAAACCACTTTGTCTGACATAGTCTTTTTACATTAAGCTAATCCCCTTTGAACATGCAACTCAATTTCTTTAATTAGCTTTAAAAATAAAGATCGTTAGAGAGGAGTGCCACTATCAATTACTACGGACAGGTTAGCGGTCAATAATACATCAGTATTCTGCCATAGTCCATGCTAAAGTCTTTAAAAAAATTCTACAGATCTTGGAATCCTCTAGACTTGTCCAATTTAAGATTCAGTTTTTATTTCTCTGATCTAAAGTCGTATCAGGGTGCTCAATGCCCCTCCTTTTCCTTTCGGCTTCTTGCTAAAGCTATTTCTGCCTTTGAGTTAGGTGGACTGTTATTTCCTAAAGGAAAGGAGAGAAATACTTTAATAGTCTTCAAGAGCTATGATTTGTTAATCCAGTGAACCCTTGTCTTTAAGAGCTGCCTTTCTGGGAATGGAAAATAATCTCCTTAAGAGAACATTAAGCCATCTTGCCTGGTATCCTGTCTCTGGTGGAGTGGGACCAAAAGAACCCCCAGGCTGCTGTGGAATTACCTTTCCCTCTTACTACTGTGTAGCTTCTCAGATCAGCTTTTGTGACACTGCATTTCACTAGTTCTGGATATAGAACAGCCCAAGTTAAGTACTTGTAAGACTCCTTGATTTCATTGGGGATTTTTTCAAGTGCATGCTTATTAAGTTTCTGATTGAAATCGGTTGAACTTAAAATACTTTGATTGCTTCATTTCCTGTCCCCCCCCAATCATCATCAATAAGCATAACAGTGAAGAGATAGACACCAAAGATGCTTGTGTTTGTAATTTCACAAAGGCCAGACTGCATGCGCTTGAGTTTCTGCTTGTCCTGTAGCTGAATTGCCTCTAATATTGAAGGGAACAGGGAAGCCTTTTACAGACAAGAGCTCTTGCCTGCATAGCGCCTGTGGATGAGAATCAACACTCATACCAGGACCTTGTACCACATTTTATTATTTTATGTGATCTGCATCGTTTTTACCCAGTTTGGAGGGGTTGATGATGGTTTGTTCTTCTTTGCATCCCAACTAAAATACAACATTTCACACCATGTTTAGGTAAACACTGCACCTGTGGTACACTCATCTGGCGAACTTTTGCAGCTTCCCAGTCATAGTACTATTGTGGGTTCTTCACTCCATCATGATTCCTGTCTGTCAGCTCAGCAGAATGGCACCCTTTGTAGTGGGCCAGGAGCAGCTGCACGGTCCACCACCCCTCTCATTAATGGGAAGTCTTCTGTTGATGAATTTGAATTATTGATCAGAAATATGGCACAGGTAAGATGTCGTGCCTCAGAGTACTTAATTGTTTGGCACTATACAATAGTGCTCATCTGTGACTACTCAGCCATAAAGTGATTGACAGCATCCTCTGGGTTTGCATGCTCCTTCCTTTACCCCCTCCCCCAATTAGGGTTACATCTGTACTGATGTTAATGGCAACTACAGGTAGTTCAAACCACAAGGGGAAAAATTGCATTTATTGTCAACAACAATTGAAGGTAGAGAGGTAAAGGTAGCCACTGTCTTCTCTGAAAAGGAAAGTGGGGAGGGGGAAACACCTGTACAATGGGAGAAGTGTGTGTGAGCCCATCAGATGCCCCTGTTCATCTGACCATGAGGATGCCGAACCTTTCATCAATTAGCCTCAGGCCTGTTTTATTAGCTATTGATGTTTGCATTTAATTTCTTTTTAAAAAATCCAAATGTCATATTTTGAGTCAGTAATCTTGCTCTGATTTTTCTGTAAATAAGATGATCAGGAAATTTGGCATTTAAATTGTAGGAGATTCTTTGTAGAACCAGCATTGCTTTAAAGAGTTTTGTTGAACATACACGAATGGCAGGACTGGGATGGCAGGACCAAGAGGGGCAGGCTATAAATGTAATTATAAAATAAATAAAATAATTTTTTCAAGACATTTCTCTGCTGTTACATTTGAATTTATTTCTTACTCACTGTGTTTGTTATCAGGGACGGCTTGTTGAAGCTATTGAGCTTGTGAAACCTCCAAGTGGTGGACTAGGTTTTAGTGTTGTTGGCCTGAAGAGTGAATACAGAGGTGAACTGGGCATATTTGTGCAGGAGATACAAGAGGGGAGTGTGGCACACAGGTAAAATTGCTGATACCTGTTTTCTTCATGTTTTGTGGAATCCAGCTATGAGTCAGGAAGGATGACAGCCGATTGAGAGTTGGTAGTTCAGCACATATTTTGCATGCAGAAGCAGCCGGGTTCACCCCTCAGCATCTCAAATGCAAGGATCTCAAGTTGAAGGTGCTTAGGAAAGGCCTTTCTCTAGAACCCTGTGGAGTTAGAATACTAGAGAATAGGTTAGACTAGACATTTTAATCATCTATTTACATGGCTCCCTTTTATTATCTAGAACAAAATTTGAGTCCAGTGGCACTTTTAAGACCAACAAAGTTTAATTCTAGGTATAAGCTTTTAAGTGCAAGCACACTTCTTCAGTTTATAGCCAGAATTAAACTTTGCTGGTCTCAAAGGTGCCACTAGATTTAAACTTTGTTCTGTTGCTTCAGTCTACTATGGCTACCCACCTGATACTATTATTTATATTTATATACTTACATGAATAGGAAAAAGTATATTTTATGGGCTGTTAGTATAAAATTACATTTCCAAACAAGCAGTCTGTGTTCTTGTGTTCTGAACAACAAGCAGAGATACAGTTTGATGTTTGAAGAAGCTAATGTTAGGGTCCATGTTTTTAGAAATGATTTAATGCCATTCTATTTTTACCCTGCTGGATCTAACACATTGTGTTCATCCTGCAATTTGGAGTTTTGCCAACTTAGTGGACAGGCTTTCTCCCATTCCATTTGAGTGGATGATAAGAAACTGTGCAGGGTGGGGTAGGGACTCAAAGCCTTTAGCTTACTGCTACACACCAACAGAACAGTTCAACAAAATACAAAAACAATGGGTGTAACCCAATCAGAGTTCAGTGTCCTAGATTTCAGTGGGAGAGAGTTAAGCATGTACTTAGTTCTCCCACTGTAATTCATAAAACTTCCCTTAGGCTGTCTGTGTCCAGTGTGCTTTACAGAGTTCTTCTCACCTGAAAAAGACCCAGATCAGACTCACAGCTAGATTTAAAGATATGACTTTGCATGGATGGTTTAAATGTAATGGAGGAAACATGCTTTGTAACACAGGTACTCTCTGTGTTATAAATAATTCTACAGGCTCGATGAAAGTGTTCCTGCAAAGTTTTACTTATGGCTCTGTGAAAGTGTTCCATAAGTAAACTGCGTGGAACAATGAATATTCAGCACTTTTATGCTGAATGGAAAATAACATTTGGTCTGCTAAGCAGCAGGCTCAAAGTTTACAGTATAGTTTCTAGGCTATATGTGGAGAAAGCTGGGGGCAATCCACATGTAATATGCTTAGTCTCAGACGAGGGGTGCAGTGAGAAGGAGCTAGCTGTGGGGTGAAGTCTGGAGAGAGTGGCGGTGGGATTAGCTTCAAAGGGAGCGGATCACCAGGGTGCCGAGATAGTTGCTCACGGCAAAACTGCTGGGAAAGATTCAAAAAACAAAAAATCTATAAGAAATAGGGGGGAAAACAGAGTTAAATGAAACCACTTTAGTAAAAAAACTGTCAAAAATTGTTGTAATTTTTTGGTGGCAGTGTTTATTGTTGATTTCTCTTCACATGCCTTGTAACAGAGATGGAAGGCTGCAGGAAGCAGATCAAATTCTTGCTATAAACAGGCAAGCCCTCGATCAAACAATTACACATCAACAGGCTATCGGCATCCTACAGAAAGCAAAAGATAGTGTCCAGCTGGTTGTGGCTAGGGGCTCTTTGCCTCAGCTCATCAGTCCTGTTGTTTCTCGGTCTCCATCAGCTGCTAGCACAATCTCAGCCCACTCCAATCCGGTGAGTATATTAGAATTACTGGGAAAATGAATATATCTTCTTTTTCTCAACTTGTGAGTTGTTGCAGGTTGCCTCTCTTTTGTACGTTTGGAGATTAATGGTTCTTTTCCTTCAAGGAAAATATGTGCACAACGTATTCGTCCTGCATTTTAAGCAGATAGTTGAGTAAAGTAGCATCTGCAGAGGAAACTTCTCATGCTCTTGCTTCTGTCTTTCGATGTACATCAGGGTCATGGGGACTATTCAAGGTCACAATGCAGGTAGGGTGGCTGCCATTAGTTGAGGAGACTTCATGGGCTCCTTATAGTGTCATCCCTGGCCTACAAAAGTGTTGGACTGGAGACATGCCACATGCTTAGTTTTCTCACATGGATCCATTATGCATGGCGGCCACTCGGATGCCCCACCGTTCCCCGTGTACGCACGGGGGCAGCGCTCCCTGGCGTACGGCAGTGCCCCGTGGAAGCGCGCACACACGCACTGCACACCGGGGCCGGGAAGCCCGGTATGCTGCTCGGCCGTGGCAGCGGCCATAGGTGAGTGGGGATGGGCTGGCCTCCCACCGCACGTGACGGCGGAGGCAGGAGGACGGTGGCTCTGCAGAGCTCACGGGCGTGTGGTGTCCCTACAGGGACACCATAGGCTGGGGCCGGGCAGGCCGAAAGGCCCGGTCCTGTCAATTATGCACAGCGCCGGCCCAACCCAGCCCAACCCCTGACGGTGCCCACAGTATCCTGGGAACCGTGGAAGTTCCCTTGTTTCCATAACATGGGTCTTCCATGGCCCTGGGCTAGGCCATGTCTGTGCTGGTGGCAGGGGCATGCATAATCAGGGTTTTACCCCGATGCCCTGCCGCCGCCAGTGCGGGCATTCTGGCCTGTGTATAAAATAGGGTTTCAATGGCAAGCAGGCTGCCTGCCATGCCATTTGTGGATTGTAGCATCCCATACACAGCTGAAGTTCACCATATTCAGGATGCAATCAGTCTTGGGATCAAGATGACATACTCACTACGTACATTCAGAGGATTCCTCCCCCCTCTGTGTTTCAGGGCCAAACCATATGACATGCTGGGAATTTGTAACTAGAATCATAGAGTTGGAAAGAACCTCCAGGCTTATCTAGTCCAACCCCCTACAGAATGCAGGAAATTCACAATGACCTGCTCACCCACAGTGACCCCATTTGTATGTGTATGTGAAAAAAATGCATTTATTAAGGGGCATAGCACTTAATTCTGATATAGATCAAATTGCATTATATTTAGGGCTTAAGCAGTTTTTCTGACAGTCCTAAATCTATTTCAAGTTGGAAATATGACATGGGGGTAGATGGCTTAAACATCCCCTCCCCCATCATGTAGAAACTGCTCATGGGTGACTATTCTGTTGCTATTCTGTTTTCCTAGCTTTACAGGGCATAATGAGGGGAAAGATCATTCTTACCAACAAAAGCAAAAGTTGAATCCTGGACCCCATATTATTCTAAGTTGTTGAGATCCTAGATACTATTTGATTTTCCATTGTATATACTTGGAATGGAGAACCTAATGCAGTGTCTGATCATGGATTGTCATGGGCAAATTTTTATGTGGGGTTTTATCTTTTATGTAACCTGCTGCGAGACGGCTCCCCAATAGCAGCGCGGAAGAAATCCAAAAATAAAAAAAATAAATAAAAAATGCAAGGAACAGCATTAAGATATTTAATATATGTATATGCAAACAAGCCTTGATGGATATCTGTGTTCCCATGATACTAACAATAGCGTAACTTTAACATTATATTTTGTGTTTAATGAGCTCATTTTTAATTTCTGTCTTTTCAGGTTCACTGGCAGCATGTAGAGACCATTGAGTTAGTGAATGATGGATCAGGTCTGGGATTTGGGATAGTTGGCGGAAAATCAATGGGAGTGATAGTCAAAACCATCCTTCCAGGAGGAATAGCTGATCAGGTACATTCTAGCAGTTCTTGTTTACTGCATCAGTGATAGAGATGCAAATGGTTCCAGGGAATAGTCTGATGGGACCTAATGCTGTAACCTAGTTGAAACTTAGATCTCATTGCCTTAGTGGAGGTTGCCTGTGTGAACTGTGCTTTGAGTTGCAAGGAGATAAAAAAGAATACAAATGTAATAAATCAAGTGGGTTTTTCATAACTCTGATTTCAACTCTGATAAATAACAGGATGCATTTTAAAAATATTCTTGATGCCCTGTATCAAGTTGGATCTTACTTAGCATGCTTATTTGACTTATACTTAGTAAATAACTGCATTATAGCCATACTAAGGGCAAAGCCCGTTGTATCCAGGGCTTGGCGGTGAGAAGAGGAAGGGGAGGAGTTGTCCTATAAGGGCATGGGGTTGAATGTGCGTGTTGTGTGGGAAGTTGTTGTGGTGTGATGAGGGCATGGGTGTGGAGAGATGGGTGTAAAGAACCTGTGGTTTAGAATGTTCGTTGAGTGTGGGAGAGGACTGACCTTTGGAAATTGTGGCATAGTGTTACAGATGAGCTTTCCAGAGCCATGTCTTCAGATATGTGAAGGGAAAATCAGACTGGAGACTCT
The DNA here is from genome assembly GCF_049243985.1 of Paroedura picta. Lineage (NCBI taxonomy): Eukaryota > Metazoa > Chordata > Lepidosauria > Squamata > Gekkonidae > Paroedura > Paroedura picta. Next base: position 78,137,435 of record NC_135375.1, on the reverse strand, counting down.
TCTTAGGGGGAGATTACATGGCAACCAATTCCTCCCAGTTCTGCGTTCAGCATCATTTCCCTTCTTGTGTGAATGTGGCCACAGACACCTAAATGTCCCCCTCCCCTAATGCACCTGGGGTAGTCACAGTACACAGGTGTCCATTCTGCTCCTTCTGTCTCCACTTTTTTATTGTTGATAGAATGTATGTGCCCACATGCTTCTTTCACTGTTTCCCCTTAGAAGAAGTAGAGCTCGTTTTTTGTACCCAAAGGAGTCTCAAAGCAGTTTACAAACACCTTTTCCCTTCGTCTCCCCACAATAGACAACCTGTGAGGGATGTGGGGCTCTGAGAGGTCTGAGAACTGGGAATGGCCTGCAGTCACCCAGCAGGCCTCAGGTGTCTCAAAGCAGTTTCTAATCGCCTTACTGGGAAGATGGCAACCCTAAGAGGAGGTCTCTCTGTGTACAGCAGTCTTGACCTTAGTCAGGTTTATGGACACCTAGGTAGTGTGGAATTCCACAACATGAACCTACACCAATCTGGCAACCTTACCTCCTCTCTGCAATGTTTGACCTGAAATAAGTCAGGGGGGTGCTAGGTGGCTACGGGGGCATTACACACTTTTGAGGCCCCACTTCCAGACTTCCAGGAATATGTTCAGACCAGGGACAGCCAACCTCCAGGTGGGGCCTGGAGATCTCCTGGAATTGCTGCTCATCTCCAGACTATAAAGATTAGCTCCCCAGGCAAAAATGGCTGCTTTGGAGGGGTGACTGTATAGGATTATATCCCACTGAGGTTTAGGGATGTCAGCCTCCAGGTAGGGTCTGAGAATTCCTGGAAAGGACAGCTCATCTCCAGGAAGTTAGGCTGAAGGGAAAGGTCTCTCCCCTCACATGCATCCCTTCAAAAGGAATTCATGTGGCCCCAGATATTCCTTGGAAAGGAAAGCATACCCATGCCCACAGAATCCTCAGCGCTGCTTTCAGAAAGGCCTCCCTTGCCTCAGTCTGTTAGAAGCTCCTTCACAGCAGGCCTGAGGGGAGGAGAGAGGGAACACATGCACCAGCCACCTACCAGCTCTGTGAGGCAGCATGAGGGCTTCCCAGCTAAGGGGGAAAGGAGGCCACTCCCCCTGCCCACTTACTGTGTCCCTGTCAGCAGCCAGGGGCAAACTGACTGCGAGCTTGCCAGATTGCCCCTGTCCGGGCTGTGTCACCTTCCTATTGGTCCAAAGTCAGGGGGGGGGGCAAGTCCTGTCTTTAGACCTATCAGAAGATCTGACTGGCCACGCCCACTCACCACCCACCTAGACCTTATAGCTTTTTATATTATACAGCGAAGCTGTTCCACATAGTTGAAGTGACTGGGGAGGGGGGGAATCACTAAAGAAAATGTGGGATTTAAATAGCATGTTTCAATAAATACAGCATTTTATTTGAAAATGTTGTTTATCGGAATACCTATACATATTTCAAGACATGGCAGCTGTTCCCTTAAATTATTAAATTTGAAAGAAAAAAAATTAAAACACTGAAGACATGCTAACTTCAAAGAGTTGTGTTTGTTCCTGTGATTTACTGCAACAGTGTTGATCTTTTGCTACCTCAACTGGACTGGTATATATCCATCCAGTATGTTGTGAATTTCAGTTTTAGAAGTGGGATTTTTTCCTCCAAAAAGCTTTAGCAGAGAAAATGTTACATAATGGTTAGATTTTCTACTATGGACAATTTTCTGTTCCACATCACTGAACAGTGTTACGGAATTATGGAAACATTCGTGATTTTTATACATATATATTGGAATACTTATACATATTTCAAAAATGGCAGCTGTTCTACATATAAGAAACTAGAGGGCGCTAGCATGTTATATAGGTCCTTCGGAATAAAAGACAAAGACAATATGCTAATTTGTATATCTTTATTGTAAGAATACGCTGTGTAACTATATTCTTCTATTTTATATTTTATATATCTATTGTTATAAGCCTGAGGATAAGTCCTTTTCTCTGTTCTGTTTTGCCACTATGAATCGTCCCTCAGTCTTGTTCTAGGTCTACAGATGCAATAAGGCCCATGCACTCAAAACACAATTGACAGGTTCTTAAACTTGTAAAAGTAAAAGCCAGTCTCAGTTCAATGATGTTACACACATGTAATTGGTGACAGTTATCAATGTTGCATCAATACCATTTGAAATAGTTAGATATCTCACTGATCCACTCAGAGTGTTTCTTCTGTTGATCCAGATTACTGAGATGGTATGGAAAGAATATGAAAGAAAAAAGAGTGGTTTGGGTCCTGTTGAAGTGCCAATAAAAAATGCTGATCTAGAATCTTTCCTGTCCTCCTCTTTCCAGGAGGCCTTTCCAGTGCTGGGAAAGCTTATTCCCAGCGTTGATTTGTGTGCATTAAAGTTGTTCTAGATGGGTGGCAGTACTGGAGAGGGGGGAAGGAAAATGCTTTTTGCATGAGTGGAACTCTGCTCATGGAAAGAAACAGGAGTTATTTAGTCCCTTCCTCCTCCCTGCTGCACCTGCCTGACTCCTCAAGAGAGGAGGAAAAAGTGAAGAAGATCTTGCAATCCTTGTACTAGTGGGTGGCAGGATTCCACCCACTGTTTTCAGAAGGCTCTATTCACAATATTCTTTTAGGCTAGAATTGATTTCTACTGTAGCCTTAAGATTACAGAGGATTTCCACAGGTAGAAGTGAGTGCAGTTCTTTGTAAACTCTCCCATTAGATTTCTGATTCCTCCCAAATTACTTCTGGTGTTCCTTTTCACATGGAAGCAGTACTGGAGGGGGGGGGGGGATTCTGAACGGCCATCAGAGGGGTGAGGCTGAGAAACCCTGCTCTGCATATGGAAACCCCTGCTGTTTGGAGGATTTAAGCCATTTATTGCTCCATTGTTTGCCACTGGGAGATGGTTTGCCTTGGGCTGAGGCCCTTTTCTCAGTGTAAATTTCCTCATTGTGGAATGTAGATAGCCCATGTAACCTGCTTCTTGTTACTCATAATCTATGCATTTGGTCTTAGTTGCTACGTATACTAACAGCGAGGAGTGATTCAGTGTGCTATTCTGTGAGCTTGTGGATTGCTGTATATCCACCCTGCTTGTAATATGGACAACCCAAACGTGTGTACGTATGACCAGGTTGAGAAATCCCACGCTTAGAAGCAGTGACAGTGGCAGAATTATCCACAAAAACCTGCTCAACATGTCACAATTAACATACTGCAAAGTAGTAATGCATTGTAGTGTAAACAATTGACTTCCTTGACTACATTTGCTAAGCCATTAGCTTCTTCCCCATCCAGCACGGTAGGCTGCGCAGTGGAGACCACATCTTGAAAATTGGTGATACAGACCTGGCTGGAATGAGCAGTGAGCAGGTGGCCCAAGTCCTGAGGCAGTGCGGGAACAGAGTGAAGTTGGTTATAGCCAGAGGTCCAGTAGAGGAGCCAGTACCACCAGCAGTCCCTCCAGGCACCCCAGTACAAACTTGCATACCAGATAACCAGGTAAGAACAGGCCAGATATGGTTAGGAAATTACACTGGAAACTGAGAATCAATTGGTTGTTTGTTGCTTCTTGGGCTTCTCAGTTCTTTGTAGTTCTTAAAAATATAAAAGAACAGTAATTTACAGTCATGCAAATCTCCCCAGTAGTCACTGGTAGGTCTGTGCACCAGTGACTTTGGGAGCCGTGCATAGAAATATGCAAATAATTTCTAACCCACTAACCTCAATGGGCTACTTGAATGGTGCTTTAGCAACAGCTGAGCAATCAGTATGCTGCAATACCTCCCACTTACACTATGGCAGCCCTTTCAGTCCAGCTGGATTGTTAAAACCGTCTCTCCAATATGCCTTTCTTCTCCCACTTTCACCTCAGCATCCCCAGCATCCATCAGGCGGCTGCTTTCAGTGCCAGCCGGCACACAGCTGCAGCTCTTCACCTAGGTCAGCTGCCACAACTTCAGCTGCTGCTAGCCATGTGCCAACTAGCCAGCTGCTATCTTCATTTGCACACAGTGCCCTTCATTTCTGTTTTCCTGTGCTGGCGATCTTCCTTTGCTCCCTGAAAAGTGCTCCTGATTTACCAAAGCCCTCTGCCTTCTGCCCGCTCCTGTGTCACAAACAACTCCTCCTCTTAATATTCTGAAAAAAACACCAAGGGCAAATGTCGTTAATAACACAGGAAACAAAAGGGGATTTGAGGTAGGCTGTGTGTGCATTTAAACAAAGAAATACGACTAAGTGGAATAATGTAGATATTTCTGAAATTCTTAAAATTAAAAACACACCCACCCGCATCGATTCTAGCAAGAGTCTTGCTTACTATACGTGGCAGCTGCTTGGTAGGGCACTTCAGTTAACTTGATTTTATTTGGTGGAAGGAGGTACTTTGTGGTTGAATTATAGTAAGTAAAGGAGGTGAAGAAAGGATCGGTATTAAATGTTTGTACCAGTGGCGTAATTTATTTGTATGGCTTTAATTTTTTTTTGTTTCATTTTTGTCCTTCCTGTTTTCAAGCAAAATTCCACATATATATTGAATTCATTCTTGTTGGGAAATTAGCTTGCCAATAAGCAACTCTTACCTTAAATTGCTCATTGATTCTATATCAATGGCTTTTTCCAGGGGATGAGTAGAAGGCAATTTGGTATTTGATTTTCATGAAATAATTGTAAAAATCAAATCGCTGTTAGTAATTGCATGCATTAGTTCTTGGTTCATTTTTCTTTGCCATTTTAGTTTCCTATGATAGTGCCTGTCTTCAAGACCTACTTTTTGTCTCACCTTTCTATCCTACTCTTGTGCTAGTCTTTCTCTAAAATTCATTAATACTGTCACTAACGTGTAAGGTATCTAGGTAACACATTTAAATGATGGCTGACCATTTAAGAAGCCTTTTCTTCTTTCTTTATCTGTGCCTCAAATGAGGAAACCTGCGAAATATATTGCAACATTTTACATACACTGCATCTTTTTGGAAATTGCTCTCATAATAATAATAACTGTATTTATTTTGTTTATATGCTGTCCTTCCCTATGTCTCAGGGTGGGTGACAGGTTTAAAATGTGAAGATACAAGTAATATAAATAGTATAAAAGCTAAAATAACCTTACAATTACAATATTTTAAAATGAATGGTGACTGTTCCATCTGACACATCTATTTCTAGGGGAATGACAAATTAGATGCAGATGGTTGGGTTTGGATGGGGAGGCCAGTAGTCCTTGGCCTCAACCATAGGTGTGATGGAACAGCTCTGTCTTGCAAGCCCTGCAGTACAATTTAAGGTCCCGCAGGGCTCTGCTCTCATTAGGCAGAATAAGTGTATATTTTGTGACAGTCATATATTAGGAAAGACCATCCTTGTCCCTTGATCAGGCATGAGCCTGTTGAGTGGAACCTATTTTCTCTTTATTTAAAAATAAATAAATAACAGGTCCAGCTGCGTGACACTGGATAAAAATACTGCATAACGTTACTATTCTTTTATTCAAAAAAATTAAGCCCAGTTTTGTTGGGAGTGTTTTGTGTGCGCACACATGATTTTTATCACAGTGATCTCTATGGAACTGAGAGATTAAAGTATACTCAAACTGTGATGCAGTCTAGAAAGTAGCTATTAAGAAAAAAACACTTTGAAGATATGCCTTGTTCATTTTGTCTGGGATTTACTAGTTTTGTAGGAGGACTGCCATCTGTCTAGTTAACCAATGTCCCAGTAATATTCTGGTGAGGAAAGCTGCTTGGATGAGATGTATAGCTACCGTTGTTGGTTCACCTTATTACCTGCCTTTTCTCTTTAGACTCAGGGTGGGGTACATCATAATAAAAACATGATAAATATATACAATAATTAAAAGTCTCCAATATGTAAAAACAATTGGATCCATAATTTTCTATTCCAAGGAAGGAGAGGGGGCCAAGGAGTCTTATTGGCCCCGAATGATTTGCAGTAGGAACTTTGGTAGAGAGGCCAGCTCAACTCAGCAATGTTATAGGCCTCAGCCATAGGCCTGGTGGAACAGCTCTTTTACAAGCCCTGTCTCTAAGGGCTGGCTTTAGAGAACATAACAGCCTTTATATATATACATTGTTATTTTTTTTTCTAAGAGGGAAGAGACACAAGTTGGAAATGAGGCAGATGGAACCACATTTGATGTGGAGCTTACAAAAAACATCCAAGGATTAGGGATAACTATTGCTGGCTACATTGGAGACAAAATCTCAGGTAATATTAACAGTAGGACGTAAATACCCTTCTTATAGGCATCACAGTTTTCTACGTTGACTTTTTATCTAAGTCAATGTGTGTATTTCTGTTCAAGTGTTTGTCTAATAGTGCAATTCTAAACCGAGTGACACCCTTCTACATTAATTGAAATCAGTGGAAGTCTGCTTAGGATTGCACTGTAAATCTTTAAAAGTACCAAAGAATTTATGTAGAATTGTAGAGACATATTTGTGGGGGGAAAATGGGTTTCTAAATTTAGAATTTTTTACTGATGGTTGTCAGATTGCAATAGCTTGATGCATTGTTCATTCATTTTGTTAAAACCAAAGACCCCTGTTTCTTCTGAATGTTTACATTGTGTCTTAGTAACTAGAGGACCTTGACAATTTGTAATCTTGACAATTTGTAATTGTCTCTGTTTGACCCTCTGGAGAACTGGTTGGCCACTGTGTAAGGTGGGATGCTGGACTAGTTGGACCACTGGTCTGATCCAGCGGTGCTCGTGTTATATTCTTATAGATTAATTCATGGAGGATAGGTCTGTCAGTGGCTACTAGCCATGGTATATTCAGAGTCTCTGAATCCCAGACCCCATGGGGTCTTATTCTCTATGCCCTCTTGTTAGCCCTCCAGAGGAACTGGATGACCAATGTGTGAGATAAAATGCTAGACTAGATAGACCATTGGTCTGATTCAACAGGACTGTCCTTATGTCATAATGCATATGCATAAGCCAAGAAGCTTTGGTTGGAGTTTCGGGATATGTTTAAAAGTGTAAATTTCCCCCTAGTATTAAGACTTTAGAGAAAAGTGGATTTAGTGAACCTGCACTGACTGACATTATAGTACTTTGATTAAATGTTCTAATGGGAATCCATTGCATAGTTGTGGCAACCTGAGTTGTGATAAAGACTATTGAGTGGTAGTTTACAAACACTGGAGAGTGATATAGTTGTGACTCAAATGTAGTATACCTTACTCAACCTTTGCTTCTAATTCACAGAACCTTCTGGCATTTTTGTGAAGAGTATCACAAAAGGCAGTGCAGTTGAACATGATGGCAGAATTCACGTTGGAGATCAAATTATAGCGGTATGTAATCATGGATAAGTTATTTTATTGGAGACGTATCTATATTGTTTATTCTTGTAAATGCATGATTCAAGTGTAGAAAATAATTTTGAGAGATTTTTAAAATGATATTAGACATTGCCTAATTTAATGGACAGCTTGGTAAGGCAGCCGTCTAAAAGCTTTGCCCATGAGGTTGGGAGTTCAATCCCAGCAGCCGGCTCAAGGTTGACTCAGCCTTCCATCCTTCCGAGGTCGGTAAAATGAGTACCCAGCTTGCTGGGGGGTAAACGGTCATGACTGGGGAAGGCACTGGCAAACCACCCCGTACTGAGTCTGCCATGAAAACGCTGGAGGGCGTCACCCCAAGGATCAGACATGACTCGGTGCTTGCACAGGGGATACCTTTACCTTTACCTTTTTATCCTATTTCAGGGGTGGTGAAAGTGTGGCTCTCCATGCCCATGCTGGCAGGGGACCAGTAATTGTAGCCCATGGACATCTGGAGAGCCACAGTTTTGCCACCCCTGTTTTATCATATACATGTATTAGCTGGAAAACAAAACAGATTAGTCTAGGGCGGTGGTCCTCAACCACCGAGCCATGGCCCGGTGCCAGGCTGCGAAGGCCCTGGCACTGGGCCGCGGCTCCCTGCCTTTGCAGGGCTGCACCGGGCCGTGCATGCGCGTTTGCACCATGGGTGGCCGCAAACGCACATTTGCGGCACTCCCGCGCATGCATGTTTGCGTCCGCGCATGGCGCAAACGCACATGCGTGACTCGGCCGCACATGCGTGGCATGTGCGACCGGGCGATCGCCCTCCCTGCTGTCACCAGCCCGCAGCCTAGAAAAGGTTGCGGACCACTGGTTTGGGAATTTTGTGTCCTATCAAAGATTAAGTGCCCAAGTCCTTGTCTTATGTGGACTTAAGAACTCCATTTAGGATCACACTGTCATTTGTATGTCATACCTACATTACTACATACTGTTGTCTCTCACAAGCCCAACTGTCCTTCTTGTGCCTTCTACTACTAATCATTCTTGGCAACCTATTTCCCAATGCTGATTGTAAGCCGCTTTGAGACATCTTCTGGTAGAGAAAAGCAGCATATAAGAACCAATACTTCTTGTTCTCCCATAGCAATGCTCTGTTCATCCTCTACAGTTTTTCCTTTAGATCATTTTTATACTGTTACAATCATCCCTGATAACATGAACATGTTCAGACTGCTACTAGCACACGGTCAGCTATACCACCATATTATTTAGATGGCAATAGGAACTGAGCTGTGTACTGATAAGGTTATGATGAAAAATACATAAACTCAGCCTTGTGTGCTTAGAGTGGCTTCAAATACAAGTACTGAAAGCAGAATAAATCAGAATGTGACTTCCATGGGGAGATAGGGGTGTGGGTGTGTTTGTGTGTTTGTTTGTTTCGGCAACATGACAGTAGAGGAAAGGATTACAAAATGACAACGGGAGACCAGAACAAGAACCGATATTTTGCAGATGGCTCAAATGGGGTTTGGCTCATTTTGAATGACACAGTTGTATATTATTTTCTACTTCTTCTAGTGGGCTGTGGGAAATTATCATATGTTTAATCCTTCAGGTGGATGGAACAAATCTGCAGGGTTTTACTAACCAGCAAGCTGTGGAAGTTCTGCGGCACACTGGCCAAACAGTCCGACTTACATTGATTAGAAGAGGCCTTAAGCAGGAAAATCACATTTGGCCCCATGAGGACATCAGTGCTGCTGCTGCTGAAAAGGATTTAATTTTCCAAACTATGGATATTGGCACAGGGAAAGGTAATTAAGATTGGCTTTGCTTCGAATGAACTGGATTTTATTTTCTCTTCTCCAGCATGTAAAACTGGGCAGCTGGGGGTAGACCCTTCCAGACCCTTAGTTTTTAAATTTAAGCTTTGAAACTAATACATGGTTTTGTTTTCCATTGAAATGATCCAGTGTTTCAATGGCTTTTTTCTGTTTTCCCTGATTCTTGGAGCCAAAGGAAGTGTCAAGAGAGGTCTCATAGTTTTGTAGAGTAGGCAAAGAATTCTAGATGGAGGATCAGTAAGCTGGCGACCCTTCTTTCATTCACAGTGCAAACACTGTGCAAACACAGTTAGGGAGAGCCATAGCTTAGCAGTGGAACACGTTTTTTTTTTCCAAGCAGAAGATTTCAGAATCTCCTGGAATTCTCGTGGATTTCAGAATTTCATAGAATCTCAGTTTTAAAATGGCTCTAAAATAATGGGGTTGAAAGAGCTGATATTCAGTAGGCTAGATGAACCAAAAGGCTGACAGTATATGGTAGCTTCACATATTCAAGTTTAAGCACATTTGCAGTATTTTGATTATAAGAATTCCACTGTTCATTTTAAAAGACTGGGCTTCTATGATAGTGACGCTGGACTGAACAATATAATGTGCTTTAAGGATATAGGCTTTTATTTCAGGCTTGCATGGATTTTTGAAGCAGCAATCACTACAAGAAAACTTTTACATGTAATGTTCTTGTGCTGACAGTTTCCTCAGAGTAGAACTTCATGATAATTACTTAGAATACTTCATCAGCTTCTGATGACTACAATGTAGTAAATTTTACAAGTTGGGAAACAATTAGAAGACATGCTTCTTCCAAAAAAATGGTTGATGAAACTAATGTGATTTGAAAAAAAAAAAATTAAGAATGAAAGCAAGAATCTCCTTCAGATAATCAATTCAGTGATGTTCCTGCACAGTGTTTCTTCTAGTTTGGTGCTCATACCCATGAGCTTCAAAACTGTTCAAGAACAAGGGTATTGTAAGAAGAATTTTTACCATTGTGGTTAGCATTGAATTATTCATATCCTGTTTCTTTTGATGCCTGGACACGTAGGAGATCATTTATTCTGGAGTTCCTGCATAGGATGGAAAGGGAGAGGCACAAAGATAATAGCTAATTTTATGAGATGGGATGGAAGAATAATTTCTATTTTAAGAGTAAATGTTTAAATATGGAGCAGTTGCTTATTTATGTTGGTGATTATAAATATCAATCTAAGACAATGGCTTCTTATTCTTTATTAATCTGGAATAAAGGGAGTTAGACTTTCTTTCTTTCTTTCTTTCTTTCTTTCTTTCTTTCTTTCTTTCTTTCTTTCTTTCTTTCTTTCTTTCTTTCTTTCTCTCTCTCTCTCTCTCTCTCTCTCTCTCTCTCTCTCTCTCTTTCTTTCTTTCTTTCTTTCTTTCTTTCTTTGTTTCCTGTTGTATAACAATTAATACATTATTCAAGGGGAGAGGCCTTCATGATCTATAACAGTCTTCTATATATCAATTCTTATTTTTTTAATCCATTATTAGTCAGCTGCTTTTACACACACATCCTTGGTGCGACATTTTAGGGAAAGCCCAGAAGTTGCCATTACCAGTGAAAGCAGACAATGCATTATGCTTCTTATCACAGATATGTTGATGAACATTAGCATGCATGCTAAGGTTCTTCTTCTTCTTTTCCAGAAAGCTATGAAAGAGAGCAAGAACCTCCATTATTGACATGCAGTACCACTATGGTTCACATTGGAGAAGATGTTCGTCCACAGCAATCAGGTCCACATTAATGATTTCTAGTTGCATTTTTAAAAATCCTGTTGAAACATATTGGCATGTGCCTCCTGGCTTTTGCTTTGCTTCCCCCCCCCCCCCGCTTAGAGATGCATTAAAAGGCCACAGTAGCACAATGGGAGCGGCATGCTGCTCTCCCACCAAGGTGGGGATAGGGGGACTCCCCGGGGTCTCCACAGAGCCAATGGGCGTGTGGGGGAAGGGCCAGGCCATAAGGCCCAGCTCTGCTCATTATGCACAGCGCTGGCCCGACCCAGCCCCCGCTGGTGCCCATGGCATCCCAGGGGATGTGGAAAATTCAGCATTCCCTTGCTGCGGATCTTCCGGGGCGCTGCACTGGGCCAGGGCTGGGATGCATCATGCACAATCGGGGCTGCCCTGCTGCCGTCATCCTGGCTTTCCTTCCCCGTGCATAATTGGTCTTTGACAGGCATTGATGTTTCACTCTCTGGGAACTAACACAGGGATACAGGCCCTTGTGATGAGCATATCTTGCACAGAAACTTAGCAGTGGCTCTTTTTAATTGTGCTTTTGTTCTTTGTCAGATTTGTTTGTAGCTAAATTGTTTCAAACACTTTCTTATGTTGTTCCTTGAAATCTTGATTTTCTAGTATGTTTCTTTTCACCTGTTCATGACTAAACCATTTCTTAACTAGTAGAAAATTAACTAAAACATGTTTGTTTTCTTTACTGAATCAATTTTTAGCCCCTTTAATATATGATGACTTCGCACTTCATGCTATGTTTTTAACACTTTTTTCCAGCTATTAACAGCTTTCTATGTCTATGTTGATGTACAGTGCTGCGACTGGTTTGCTTTTAAAAGTTTAGTCAGAATTGTTATTGGTCTTGAAAATTGTCCATTATTAGATTATCTAGTTCTGAATATATATTCATGAAAAGATATTTAAGCATGAACTGTACAGCTATACTTCATTTGTTGTCCTGTGGACCGATGACTGGATCAAAACATTCTTTTCTGCTGACAAAATCTTAGGTACACTAGAGGAGCAGCGGGGCTCTGTGTGTGATTTTTTTAATTCCTCCTTGCTGCTGCAGATCCTCTCACTAAATCTTCAGGAATAGAATTTCAGAGGCCCTCAGAAGAGGCAGTCCTGACCTCAGTAGTTGAGGCTAGCCTGATCTTGTCAGATCTTGGAAGCTCTGCAGGGTCCATTCTGGTTAGTACTTGGGTGGGAGACCACTAAGAAATTGCAGGGTTGCTATGCAAAGGCAGGCAATGGCAAAGGACCTCTGGTAGTCTCTTTCTTTGAGCCTGTGAGGTTTCCAGACTTTTAAAGACCCTCCCAAAAAAGTAAGAGTCAGCAGGAAAACCCCATTCCATAAGTTTATGTCATTTTAGATTATAGTCCAATAACGACAAGTTTTTAAAATATTTTCACATAAATTCTGCCTCCTGCTAAAGCCATTGACAGAACTCTAACCGATCTCAGCTACTCCAGTTATCTGTGGATGGCTAAAGCAGTTAATTTTTTAGTCTGAAACACGTATGCTCAGTTTGTGACACATTGAACTAGCCTACCAGCCATGAATTGTAGCCTATGAGTCATTAAGTATACTGATTGCCTGATTTTGCAAATGTTGTTCACCTACAAGCTGTGTTTGGATTAATGGGTCACAACTTACATATGCCTAGTTTAAAATATGAAATTCTTATAGTTCCATGGGTTGTCACATGCGCATAGACATACTAACACTGTTAACATTTTCTGTTATTTCTCCACTTCTTTGGTATTGTCATTGATCCTACATTATACTTGTTTTTTGTTCATGCCTCTTCTATTTTTCTGCCTGGAGGCAAACCACCAGTCAGTTAGTTTTACCATTGTGACTGGGCACCTCGTTATGTTTCTCGCAGCATTCTCCCTCTCCTTTGCTGCCTTTTCTAAAGAGCATTCTTCTTGTACATTTGGACGGCATGCTTCTTCCTTGTGTTTTGGATGAGCTACACCTATCAGACATAGACCTACACTCAAAAACTTGCATTCTTCCACTGCCCTCTAGGGACCACATTTTAATACTGTCCTCTAAAACGGAAGTCATAGTTTTGAGAGGGGAAAAGCATAAATTAGTCATGCATATTGAGAATGCTCAGTGCGTCCTTGCAGGTGGCTCTATTTGGATATTAAGGCATGCCTGCTGTACATACTGCTGCATAAATTTGCCTGTGTCACTCAGCAAAAAGCCGTGCTCAAAGCCTATTAATATTATTAAAGGCATTTCTAATCATCTGCATAACTGCAACCCACACAACCATTAATGGAGACTGAGGGTAATTTGGTGATTTTACGCCTGAAATAGATCACACTAGCAGTGGCTGACTAGATGCTACTGTTGCATCATTGTTATTTATTTATTAAATTTTTATACCACCCTTCCCTCGTGGGCTCAGGGCAGGTTACAACATAGGATATATAAATATTATTCAGTGTTTCTGTTTTATGTTTAGTAAAAAAAAAATCAATTTTTATTGCTTTTCTTAGCTTTGTAAAAGCCAAGAGAATGGTTTAAAAAATTGTACAGTACCTTTTAGTTGTTGGGTCACATTTCCAGTTGAAACAGAGAGTAGCAATTAAATGTATTCAGTTATCATACTTACTGTAAAAATGTACAATACAAGCATTATTTAGCAAATGGTTATTCCATAGGGAAGACAGAAGGTGCACGTAATTTCTACATTCACAGAAACATGAAGGAGCAGCAGAGAATAGCCAGAGAGAGGCCTGCTTATTCAGGAAGTAAAGACTAGTGCAATTAGCATTCTTTGGAAGAGAGGAGATGAAAGGAGATCCTTGAGGTAATGCAGCTGTGAATAGAATAGCCAGGGTAAGTGCTAAAAGGCTGCTTCTTGAGGTAATGAAACTCTGAATTTGAATGGTCAGGGTAAGTGCTAAAATGTTGTTTGGGTTAGTGTCAAACGTATAAACAAAGTGCTGGTTTAGGAATCCTCCTAAAAGGAATTTTATCATTAACTGCTTATCTTGTGACTCCTTAATAGATGTTGTGTGGGTCTCAAAAAGAACCAGTTGAATCCTGAACATTGTTTTAACCCTACTTCCTTAACCCTACCTAGATTGATTTGTGAAAATGCTGTGGTGCTATGTTGTTTTTGATTTTATAACAAAATTCAGTAAGGCTAAAGGCTGTGCGGTACGTTTTTGTTTTACAGATAAAGAGGATATATGAACTCCAGCATGATCCAGCCATTATCTAAATATCAACTACACAGTTAGAAATGACATAAGCTTTTTTTAAATACTAAACTTCTGTACTGCATTTTTCAGGTTTTCAGCTGTCCTCAGAAGAAGGAGAAGAGGCATTGCTGAACAAGTGGCAGAGAATTGTGGGAACAAATTATGAGGTTGTGGTATGTAGACTTAAGGTCTTGCTGTTAATAGCTGTCTTTGTCCTTTATAGGGCGGTCTCTCTCAGTTGTTTTTAGTTTTGTTGAAGTTTAAACTTTTTAAACAAAAGCATAACATATTTCAGTACAAATAGAAAATAAAATAGAATGTTCCAGGGGAAACAATTTATACCATGCCGCCTCTTAAAATACTCCATTGAATATTTCTGATTTAGTAAATTTTTCTGCTTAACTTCTAAGGTCTGATGAAATCAAGCTAGTCTGGGCTATTCAGGACAGGGGTTTACTACATGCATATCATATAAATATTTAGTTAGGAACAGTATCTGTAATATAAATAAAGCCCAAGGAGTTGGGACTCATTACCTACTTGATTGGCTGTCTGTCCAATGAATAGCCAATCAGGTAGGCTGTCCTGTCCCTGGCTGCATCCCACTCCAACTTCTTCTACATGGAAGAAGTGCCAGCCCGCTCTACTGGACTGACTGCAAAAGGTAAGCTGGCCCGCCAGCAGGAGCTGGGAGGGAGGACCTGGGGGAGCCCTGCCAGCGCTCCCCCACCCCAAGCAGCCTCACCGCGGCCTTACAATGGGCTTTTCTGCTAGTTCATATATTTGACAACAAATTTACACTTGCCTCATCCTTTACAGGGTATCTGTGAGTAGCTAATATTGAACTGGCCCCTATACAACTTTTATGTAATATACTCCAGAGTATACTTGAGACTCTCACTCATTATTTGCATCACATGGAACTATTATTAATGGGATATATCATACCAAGAGAGATCAAGTGTAAATATTACATTTCAATTCTGAGATGATACAAGGCACATTCTTTTAAAGACAAGTAAAAATGCCCTCAGTTTTGCCAAATGTATTCACCAAGACAGGGAAGTCTGTGATTAGACCTCCCAATATTTCTGCTAATACTAAAAATCAGCTACCAAGATTTCCATTGGGGCCGGACGACTGGTTATGGAAACATTTAGCCTTTTCTTACCATTATGTTTCTCTGAGAAAAATGGGGCCTGGTGCTGCTGTTAGCCCATATAGGGAACAAGACTGTCCCTGTACTGTATACGTTTTTCCCCCCTACAAGTTGTGAAGTAGGAGGATTCCTCTTGGAGAAACGGCCCAGCACCATGTCTCCAATCCATATCAGCCTACCCTAGCTGTTTTTAATATGAAAGGGAACTTTGAGATTGCCCATGTAACATGTCATTTGACCTTTAGACCTCTGAATTGGTATAAGGAACAATACGGCAATGTAAACATACCAATAAGCTCAAGTTAATCTCCCTTTGTATCAAACTGATACCTACAGTCTGAATCTAAAGTGATCCCTGACATCAAAGGTTCTTCAAGAAAGTGTGTGCTGGATTTCTGGCAATGATCTGAAGTCTGAGAGATTTACGTTCTTTTTACTTTTTTATTTATTCTTTTCACAAGAATTGCATGCGTACATCAAGTGTGGTCCTGTTACACAAGGAAGTATTTAGCTATTATTTTATTTAGCTATTATTTTACTTGTGATTGAACAGCAAGGTATCCTATGTCCAGTTTGTGTATCTCATTTTAGAATTTATAGCAAGCCCTGTACTTAGTCCAAGAAACACCTTTGGTGTTATGGCCACAAAAACACGCAAAGTTCCAAAGAAGGGTATTTAAGGGGCAGGGTCATTGCTACAAGTCTTTCACATACTAGCACAGATGTTTCTCCACCTGGGAATTAGTAACCCGTAGAGGATTATATTGCCAGGTGTGCATCCTGTGTGTGCTTCCTTGCTCCCAGGGGGGTTGAACAGCAGTGTGCAATATTGGTGCCGAATCTGTCATCCAGGGCTTTGACGATACATCGGAGACATTTCCGTTTCAGAGTACTGTATTTGTTAGCCATTGTTCCTCTGGCACCCATGGAAGCTAACTTCTGCTGTAGCGGGAGGTGCAGGGCCTTTGATTGTGGCATTCGTTCCATTTATTTGTAACTCTCTCTGACTACCTTTCATCTCTGGGGCAGCTGTAGCTACCAGCATCTGTTACCCTTTGCAAAGGAGAATGGGACGTTACAGCTGGCTGCTCCCTTTCAACCTACATTGTGATTCCATCTTGTTTTGATGTGAGAAATCAATGAGAAGGGATGATGTTTGAAAGAAGGGCGCTTGTAGCTTAGGAAGCTGAGCATCTGTGGTAAAATGTTATGGCTGCTGCTTTGAAATCTACTTGTTCCCTTGTACATATGAGTGTAATTTTAAAAACAACAGATTTATAGTATTCTGCAGATTCATTATTTGTATTCTTTCCAGGTAGCTCACGTGAACAAGTTTAGTGAAAGCAGTGGACTGGGGATAAGCTTAGAAGCACCACTGGGACATCATTTTATCCGATCTGTTTTGCCAGAAGGACCAGTTGGGCGATGTGGCAAGCTGTTTAGCGGAGATGAATTACTGGAAGTATGAAAACAATTTCTGATTTACTTCAACTCCCCTTACAAGAGATTCTGCAGAGCTTTTATGTTTCTGTTATTTGGGCATGCAGATATTAGTATGTCTTCACATAGGGAGCTGGTGGAAGAAAAATCTAACCAGTGGTATACAAGATTTCAACAGCAATGTGTGTGCAATTTGTCAGTAACAGACACCAAGGTGCTGTGAACTTCTGCTGTGCAAAATTCATTCCCATGAATGGAGTTGTAAAAAAACAAAAAAAACAACCCACACCTCAAAACTAAAACAACTCAACGATCTACTCTTTTGAACAAGTTTAATTCAGTAGTACTAGAAGACAAGCAACTCCCAATGGATTCTGACAATGGTGACAAAAATTCAAACTGTGTTTTAGAAATCCCTTCTTTGTATTTGCGTTACATGCTTCCTGTGCTGCAGCAGAGTCTCAGCAATGCTCCTTAGGGCACCATGTTCTCTAAAGTAGCTCTGCCTCAGGAGTTGATTGGTGCCATACAAACAAAAATATGTGACTGTTAGGGGTTTCGTTTCATTTGGTTTTTATAGACTGGGAGGTTTAGGGTTTGGAAAAAAGATGAAAAATGGAAATCTATGTTGGTCCTGTGAGTAATTGTTTTGGCTTGATAACTAGAGATGTTTTTGAGCTCTCTTTTCATCCTCTGGTTTCATTGATCAGCAATGTGAACCAGCCCCGCCCTGGTTTGAACTTGGGGAGCTACAGCAAATGGAGCACTCCAGACTCATCTAAGAGACTTTGGGTGATTCGTGGTGCATTGACTTGTGGGCTTAGAAAGGGGATAACTCTGCTTAGGTCTGCCTTGTCATTGTTGTACAATGATGTGAATAGAGTTAGAATGAAATTGATCAGATTTGATCTCCTTCTTCAGCTCAAAACAGGAGGAGAATTACATGGAATAACATACTTTGCTTGGCATCAGGATTGCTTAGAATATTGCCTTTTTTTAATACTAAAATTGTTCAGAGGGGTAGAGTACTTTGCTGATTTGACTGAACTGGGCAGCAGTTGCCTCGCTGCTTATTGTCATATCTTCCCATTGTTTGTTTCAACAGAAAACAAACCAAAATCTTCCAACGCATGTCACATTTTAATGCACTCTAAAGTTGTACTTTTGCATTTGAAAATTTTGCTCAGTATAAAGCATTTACTTAACTGCCTTTGTTTATTTACAAATTTTGCTCAGCATGAAGCATTTACTTAACCACCTTTCTCACTGAGACTTGCTCAAGGTATAAACAGTACACAGACAGTGCCATAAAATATGATTAAAATAAGAAAAGTGTATTAACTGTATCCTGTATACACAAAGCTGTCAGTGGAACAAAACAATGGAAAAAGTCATAATAGAATAGTGTAAAATCAAAATATATAGTAAAAAATGCTACCTTAAATTTTACAGGCATTGAATATGACCTTGTTCCCATTATAAAAAGACCCAGTTGAACAATTCTGTCCTGCACCTTCTGCAGAATGGTGAAAATATGAGAGCGTTTCTGACCCATATTGAATATATTGGGTGTTGCTGCCAAATTCACATATGGTTTATTGATTTGATTAATTGATTCTGGGAACAGAATTTATATAACTAATTCAGAATAAGAACAGGTCCATATACGCTTGACTGTTATGCTCTGTTTTTATTTTGCTGTAGCTTTATTAATTGGGCCTGGTAATTAAATAACATTTTATTACAGTATCTAATACAAGGCCCACAAACTCACCACTAGAGGGTCTTTTCATCTCTAAATCCTTTTTTGCTTTTAAGTTGTTGAAACAAACTCTGCCTTCTACTTTGTGCTGTTTTATATTTTTGTACTATTTGCAGTAATCATTTCGTGAATCAGCTGCTCCTCTTGACTATTGCAGAGTTTCATCTCTGTCACTCTGCAATCCCAGAAAGTCAAGGACTTCATAGCAAATGGGATGGAATGATAGAGTTTATCAGACTCAGCTACATGCCATTTGTGAATGCAAGGGAAGCCATATTGCCCTCACTTTAAAATCTCAGTTCAGTACTAGTTACACCAGAAAGGACATTGGGTTATGGCTTCCACAGACAATAGCTTCATTGGGATGTGCATCCAAATGTACATTACAGTGAGGATTACACCAGATGCAACCCATCTTATTATGCCATTGTGGTTTTGTTGCTGGACCACCTGCTGGTTGGCTAGGGGATGAAAATGAAAACACTTTCATGCTCTCTTAAGCATTTCCATCCTACCAGTCGCTTTTTTAAAGGGTATGAAAAGATTTACAGAATTTGGATCCCTGGTACAACTGAGCCTTTATCTTGTGGTTAAGAGCAGCAGACTCTAATCTGGAGGGCTGGATTTGATTCCCTGCTCTTCCACATGAAGCCAGCTGGGTAACCTTGGGTCAGTCACAGTTCTCAGAGCTCTTCCAGCCCCACATACCTCATAGGATGTCTGTTGTAGGAAGGGAAAGCATTGTAAGCTGCTTTGAGACTCTTTGAGACGCTTTGAGACATAGTAAGATGCTTTGAGACATAGTGAAAAGCAGGGTATAAAAACCAATTTCTCTTCTTCCTCTTTGTTACATGTAATATTGCCTTTTTCTGGACCCACCACCCATTTGAATGGTATGTTATGCATCCCACTGACAAAAATGTATACATATATATATTAACAGATTCCTTTTGCTGCAGAAAATTATATGGCTTTATTCAGAAGAAAGTTAAGTCCTGGAATGACAGCGTGTTTTCCCGTTAAAAAAGTATCTTTTCTTTTTGCCTCTCTTAAATATTTTGCTCTCTGTCAACAGGTAAATGGAATATCTTTGCTTGGAAAAAATCACAAGGATGTAGTAAATATTTTAAAAGAGCTTCCCATCAAGGTGACAATGGTGTGTTGCCGTGCAGCTGCTCCACCTATTAGTCAGTCTATATTGGATGAGTCTCAGATGACAGAGCAGGTAATATAATATAAAAACATGGGCTAGTGTGTGGAGGGGTGCTGTGCTTGTGCCTTCTTGGGCCAAAATTGGAGTGGGCTACCAGAAGGCTTCTGCAGCAAACAGGTAAAATAAAGCCCTATTCTGCCTTAACTGCCCTTCCTAGCTGGTATGTAATATCTGAGAGCTATTCCAAGCACTCGCTCTATGCTCTGGCTTCACCTGCCCTTATGCCCCAACAAGGACAGAATTGCATCAGCTCATTCCAAAACAGATGGTGTCTCTGGCTGGTTGCCTTGGCTGAGTTTCTTCTTGGCTGCTTCTCCTGTGGGAATGTGGAATCTTACAGCAAGGATACAGTGAAGAAATACTGTGATAAGCCTTCTGATTGCAAGTGAGCTGTAGCCTTGTGACTTCCTTACAACTGTAGAGTGAATTTTACGAATGCGGACATGAAGAGCCTTATTACACTGTAAAAACGTTTTCTCTGTTCTAACAAAAGCTTCATTTGTTATTGTTTAATGTCAGTGGTAGCTGTTTGGGTGTGGTGGAGTGCAGGAAGTGGCTTCTGTTCCATTCTGTTTGGTTGTCTCAGCAGCCATTGAGGAAGCCATTTTAAAGCCACAAGGCCTTGCTGCAATTTAAGAGTGAATGCTGTTTATTCAGAATTACCTCAGGAACCCCATAAGTGTATCCCCCCCCCCAAAAAAAAGAAATGGTTGGGATTGTAGACATCTTTGATGAAGGGAAAAATAGGATATGAATAGGATATGAAAGAAAAATAGAATATGATAGAAACACAATTAAATTGTGTTTTATAAAGTGCTTAGCAGTATTTTTTTCACCCCCTTGAATGCCAGATCCCCTCCCTGTAAACATTGCAAACTGCTATTGAAGCCCTCTTCACAGTAGAGTTGGGCAGTTTGGGTGGCATTGAATAAATTCAAGTTAAAAAGGGCATGCCCTCCCATGTTGCTCAGGATAGATAACAGCGCTATAAAGCACCATACAACATCATAGGGGTTTTTTGTGTGTCAGGCAATTTTTCCATCTCTCTACACCTCCCAAATGGGGAGAGCAACATCTTTTTGTGGATGTTATTTTGAGCCCCTATCATAAGCCTGGTATAATAACTCTGTCTTGTAGGCCCTGACGGAACTGACTAAGGGCCCTGATTTTCTTTGGGAGTGCATTCTAGCAGGCTGGGGCTAGGGCCAAAATACCTTGGCTGAGACCAGTTTCACCTGTTTTGGTGATCCTGAGCAGGAGTTGATCCAAAGATCTGAATGCTCTTGGGGGAATATAAGGGAAAAGCTTTGGACCATATTAGCATACCTAGGGGAAGCTTCAGATTTCCATCCATTCCAGTCTGGTTTCTGTCCTAGGTCTGGGGTTGAAATAGCTTTGGTTTCCCTGATGGATGATCTTTGTCACCAGCTGGACAGAGATGGGTTGGCACTGAACCCTTCAAAGATGGAGATCCGGTGGCTAAGTAGGGAGGGACCAACTGAGGAAGCATGCCTACCCAGCCTGGATGACATGCAACTTACTGCTGCACAGACCAACAGGAATCTGGGGAGGACCCTTGCTATGGAGGCACAAGTCACCAAAGGAGCTCAGCAGGCTTTTTCCATCTATGTCAGACTAAGCTACTAGTGTCCTACCTGGCTCCAGATCACCTAACCACAGTCATCCATGTAACAGTCACCTCTGGACTGGACTTCTGTAGTTTGCTCTACATGGGCCTTCCCTTGTCCCTACTCTGGAAAATACGGCAGGTCCAAAATGCAGCCACCAGAGTAGTCACTAAAACGCCATGGAGGGCTCACATATGTCCTGTGCTTAGCAACTGCATTGGCTACCAGTAGAGTACCAGATTAAGTTCAAGGTGCTGTTTTTGACATTTAAGGTCATTCACAGTCTGAGCCCAGCATGTCTGAGGGACCACCTCTCCAAAGACATCCCCCAAAGTGTATTACACTCAGTTGGTTCCAACAGGGTGGTCCTTGACCCATGAGAAATGTACCTGGGCCAAGTCCTTTTTGGTCCTGGCCCCTACCTGGTGGAACCAGATCCTAGAGGAGACACAGACCCTGTCAGAGCTTATCCAGTTCCAAAGGGACTTCAAGATAGAGTCGTTCTACTAGGCATTTGGTTGAGACCAGGCCGCCAGTAACATCTAAGAACCTGCTCCCAGCACTCTCCCCTGTAACATCTATAGCAATCAACCATAGGAAAGCAATGTGGGAGAGGCTTGACGCTAAAGGGCACAGATGTTGTTTTAGAGCTTTTAATTTTTTAATTTTATGGTATTTTAATGTGATGTACACTGCCCTGAGACGGCTGGACCAAGAGAGGTGGACTTATAAATTGAATTATAAATAAAATAAAAAGTTGCTAGACCTTGCTGCAGCATTTGATGTGGTAGATCACGAGCTTCCAGCTCATTGCCTCGCCAGCAATGGAATAGAGGAGGCAGCCTATCAGTGACTAAATTCTTTCATCCAGTGTTGTGGATAGAGGGTCACTGTGGGTGGTAAGCAATCATGCTGCTGTAAACTCCCTTGTAGATTTCCATAGGGTATGATGCTATCCCCCACATTATTTAATATCTTCATGCGCCCTCTTGCCTAGCTGTCCAGGGATTCAAACTTGGGTGACATCAATACACAGATAACACCCAACTCTACCTCCTGATGAACAACTTCCTGGATTCACCGTTTGGAAGCAGTGATGGCTTGGATCAAGCTGAGTTGCCTGAAACTCAACCCATCCAAGACAGAGGTCCTGTGACTGAGTAGGAAAGGGCCAGGAGAGAAAGCAGAACTGGCCTGCCTAGGTGGTGTGCAGCTGACGATAGCACAATCTGCTGGGGACTTGGGCATGATTTTTAATGCTTACTGTAAAGGATCAAGTAATCAGAATAGCACATCTGGCGTTCTATTGTCTTCACCAAACTAGACGCCTAGAACCCTCCCTACCTGGTCCCAGAACACCTGGCTAAAGTGATCCATGTGATAGTCACCTCTACGTTGGACTACTGTAACTCGGTCTAGGCGGGCCTGCCCTTGACCCTGACCCAGAAACTACAACTAGTCCAAAATGCAACTATGTGAGTCCTCACCAGAACACCCTGGAGGGCCCACATACAGCCTGTATTCAGGCAGCTACATTGGCTTCTGGTTGAATTCTGGATCAGGTTCAAGGTATTGGTACTGACCTTTAAGGCCATTCTGGGCCCGTGTACCTGAGGGACTGCCCAAAGAACACTCCACTCTGCCAGTGTAAACAGTCTGGCGATCCCTGGCCCAAGAGATGTACGTTTGACCTCAGCCAGGGCAAGGCCTTTTTGGTCTTGGCCCCAACCTGGTGGGATGAACTCCCAGAAGACCTGCCCGACAGAAACTGCCTAAAAAACAGAGCTCTTCCACCAAGTGTTTGACTGAGACCAGTAAGTTAGGATACCATCAATAGGGCCTTCCTCCATAACAGTCTCCCACCCTGGACTGAGAAGGGAGCAGAGCTGTTCAGTCAGTGAATTTGTCATGTGATAGTTGTGACACTCATTTATAGCATAGTAACACTTATTGCAATATCTTCATATTGTATCAGCAGAGTGCCTCAGATACTATTTTTTCTAAGAATAGTGATATTCATTGTAAATATTTTCTGGAAAAATAGTTCTAACATATTTATTTACATTTTTATTACATATTCCTTGTAATTTTTTGCAGTCTCATATAGATCTTGGTGGACTACTTGGTTCGTCAGAGACAGATGATGCTGATTTGGAAATGGCTAATATAGGCCAGAATGCTGATGATGTTCAGGGATCTTCTTTGGCAATGTGGGAAACAGAAATACAGCAAATTGAGCTAGAGAAAGGAAGCATGGGACTTGGCTTCAGCATATTGGATTACCAGGTAATTTCTGAATTCTTTATTTCACAGAAAGGAAATAATTGCTTTAGGGTATTTTGTCTCCCCTGAAATAAGTTTTGGAGGCAATGTAAACATTTGATGTTATTGTCAAACTAATTTTTGTCCATGATTAGCATCCCAGGAATTTGATAGTATACATTTCAATAATCAGCTAATAATTGCCTATCACTTGATAAGATGACAGGACTGAAGAACATAGCATAAATTACCACAGATGCATGCGGAAGTCAGGGGATAAACTGGGTGGGTGAGGGGAACCATGAAGAAAAACCTGATATGGAAACTCTTGGTTCAGGCTGCATTACTTACTATGGTCAAGTGGAATGTTTTAACCTAGGTGACAGGTTTATAAAAAGGGCTTTGTAGTCCTCAAATCAATAAACAGAGGGGGTTTTGCCTGGAATCAGTAAATAACTTCTCCGATATACTTGAAGTACTTTTCCATAAATGTTTTAAAGCTTAAATTATATTATATTCTTGCTGATTTTTTTTGTCAATGTTCTATTTGGGTATAATCAAGTATTAATTATAGAAGTCATTCAGCTAATCGCTGCCTGGAATTGCCAGTCTTTTTTCATACACGAACACTTCCACATGCCTGAGTAGAAGTGCTTCTTATTATTTGGCACAGCACATTGTTTAGCTCCCATGCAAGAACAGATTTACCAGTAATGCTAGTGTTTGGAGCAAGATTATCTCAAAATAAAGTCTGATAAGGACAAACTGTCTTTCATGAGGAAGCTTTGCTCACAGTTTATTTTAAATTATGTGAACGCATAAAATTGGTTTTCTCCTCCTTTCTCCCTTCTTTAATAAGGACCCAGTCGACCCTGCCAACACAGTGATTGTGATCCGCTCCCTTGTCCCTGGGGGCGTTGCTGAACAGGATGGCAGGCTCCTTCCAGGAGACAGGCTCATGTTTGTCAATGACATCAACTTGGAAAATGGCAGCCTGGAGGAAGCTGTTCAAGCGCTGAAAGGAGCACCCACGGGAACAGTTAGAATAGGAGTTGCTAAGCCACTGCCCGTAAGGATGTTTGCTTTATACGTTTTTATGTTGTATTTTGCAGTACAAATAATACATGACAAATTCACATCACTTTCTTACCAATCAGTGACTCATAGCTATATGAATTGTGCTGCCAATCTATGGCGGCCCTGTAGGATTTTCAAAGCAAGAGATGGTTTGCCATTGTCTGCATCTCTGTAATGACCTCTGGACTTCCTTGGTGGTCTCCCATCCACGCTTAGTTTCCAAGAGCTTATGAGCTTGGACTAGCCTGGACCTGTGTGAATTAACCATATTGAAAAAGGTTTGAGATGATGTGAAGATCTATTTGTGGTATGTCATCAGTGACAACTCACTGAGACATGTCACTTCTCGCTGCTGCAGTTTCAAGTAATGAACATGCATTTGTGAGTCAATCCCCACTGCCCCCAATTTGCAAAAAATATCTGCTTGAGATTTATGGAATCAGTGTTATCGTCTCATAGCATATCAGTCTGGCATGGGAATCGCCTTCATTGGGCATGGTAATTTTAAGAGCTGGGGCAGGGCAGAGACAGTGGCAAATTATATACTGGTGACCCAGGATTTTGAAATATTCTTTCAGTCCTAACCCACCCAAAAATAAAAAATAAGAAAACCAACCCTTTGGGGAGGAACACTTGTTTTCTAATTTTGTTGTGCCATGTATGTGCCATGTATGTTAAAAATACAGATATAGATGCAGCTTTTCTGAAAATCCTGAAACCATGTGAGAAGTTTCTGCCACTCAGACACTAAACAGTAAATTTGTGGAAAAATTGAAATATGGACTTAGCAACTCTCCCTCTCTTATGTAGTCTTTATTACAATCTTTTTTTTCTGTTTCTGGGTATTTTGAAAGAGCTTGTAAAATAAACATTACTTCTACTAAACTCTAATATGCGCGGTGAGAGTGGCATTGAGTCCCATGATATATAGATGTGCATACATTTCTTTGTTCCGGTTTTGTCATGTTCCTAGATTGCCCTCCTTAAAAAAATACCTGCCCCTCTGCAGTTCTTCAAATCTCTATTTCTCTATTTAGTTCAGAGACAATACTTTCCAAGTTGGTAGTCTTCAACCATGAGGTGGGCCCCCCAGTTTGGTTGTGAGCTTCTCAAGAGTCAGCATTTTATGCTATCCCTTGTGGAAAAAAGCTGCTAGTGCTCATACATAGAGGGCAAGGGGACTTTAGAGGTTGTTTCTTTTTGCACAAGTTGAAAAGAATGGCAAGATTGAGAGATTAAGTCACTTAAGTGATGGAGAAGAATCTTCCAAGAACCTGACCCTTGTCATGTTCCTTACTAAGCTACATCTGTTGGTGTCAGCTTTCCTTGGTATTTCCTGTCCCTGGGTCAATGGGAGTTCTGCCCATAGTCCTGTCCTTGACATTGGTGAGATCATAATTCTGGCTGTTTGGTTTCCGGTCACGTAATTCTGATATCATGTAGTCTCATCTGTTCTAGACTGGGTTGAATGCAGCTGTTTATATTAGCCCATGTTCTACATTTTATGGTATTCATATTAACTCTTATTTATCTTTGCAAAAGTTATGCTGGACCAGATATTGAAAATCACAATGATGGGATAAAACTTCTGTTTAGAGAACTCTCAGTGGCTTACAGTTAGATCCACAATCCTGTTAGGTAGCACTATTTATAATTAAGCTGGTCTATACTTCATCTTAGAGGTAAGTACAAATGATTTCAGTGGAAATACTTTCCAGGCAGTGGGTTTTAGGATCTGAGAATAAATGGGATTGGATTCACTGAGGTTAAATATGGTTAATTCTAGTTTTTTTAAGAGATTTTTTAGACATGTAGGGAAATCACTTTTAAAAAACAGTTATTAATCATTAGGGCTAGAAAAAAAACAGGTTATGTTGTGCCAGCATGAAAGGTATCACTCTTGAGTAGGACTGAAAGAATATTTCAAAATCCTGGGGTACCAGCATATAATTTCCCACTGTTTTTCCTCCCAGCTCTGTAAATTATTACACATGCCTAGAACTATAAGTTCATTTCCAGTGATCTGTTCTCAGAGCCTCACAAATAATTCTTCTTTCTGAAATTCCCTTAACTTTGCTCACTTTGCATATCCCAAATACTAGCCACCCTCCAACTCAAGAGCTTCATTCTTTCTGCAGCTTTCACCAGAAGAGGGCTATGTTTCTGCTAAGGAAGATTCCTCTTTCTACACTGCCCAGTCCTTTGAGGAGGAAGGGCCAGCTGATTCAGCCCTCTTCCATGCTGAGCTGGCTCTGGTTAGTGGCCCCTTCCTTACCATGATAACGCGTGCAAACCTTTGAAATCTGTGTCTTCGTATTGATCGGCCTTTTGTCTGCAATCAACGTGGGAACAGTCTTCATGCTGTAATGTTAAGAATGTTAAGATTTTGGCTTAGTGGGACAAGAAGCTGATAACAGAACATTTCCTTGTATTTTAAGAATGGATGCTCCAGCTAGTAAGCCTGTTTCTGTACACAAAAAGCAAATTTAGGTTGTACTACTATTAGGATATACACCTCTTCTCGCTCGTATGCATTTCTGAGTAAGCAAGCACAGCTTTTGATCATTTTCAAGGGGAGATGCATACCATACTACACAGGCTTCTTGTTTTCCTTGACTAGTCTTGCTCAGTTATGCTCCGTTGCAGGTATGAAAAACTGTATATTTCTTCTAGACGCTGGAGTCTATTTTTAGTAACACAGCTGTAGCAAGTTACATGGGACATCATCCAGCCAGAGTTGTATGATTTCCCTTTTGTCCTGTGGCACCATTTAATTTGTATTATTAGCTTCCAGAAAATATTTGTTTTTATCAACCACTAGTAGATCAATGTTTGAGAATGGCGAAGTAGGATTTTAAAAAACCCTCTTTCTATCTCTGCAAAAGTACTTAGTAAATATATGGCTGGAATCTTCCATTTCTGAAAATAAGAAAATGCATGACAAACTGACAGTTACAAGTACTTAACATGTTTTTGTAATCAAAAGCTAAAGACACACAAAAAGCTGAAAGAAGGTCTAGATACTGAACACATTACAGAAAACTTTGTATCATGAATTGAGACAATAAGCAATGTTTATATTATGTATCCAGAATATTAGTTACAAACCAGAAATCACAAACTGTGACAATAGCAATTGTGATATACAGTTTTTAAAATGCCTTATTCAGAGTTCCTCTGCTGAATTCACCTTTCTCATTAGTATTCCAATTACATCACTACACTCATATTTTTATACTGGCTCTGTGATGTCTGGTTCATGTTTTTAAGTAGTATGAGAATCATTTCCCATTTTTTATTTCCATGGTGTTCCAATACTATCTATATAGGAATTAATCACATTGATCGTCTTAGAAAGATGCTAGGATCTGATTTAAGTCAGTAGTCTGCTAGGAAAATCCATGGCCTAACTCTATAGAAGGTACCTTGATATATAAGCAGCTGGTTCAGTTATTTCTATGCCAGCATCATTGTTCCCCATTAGTTGAAGTGCAAATGAACAGCATTGCATAGCTTGCCACATTTCCCTTTAACTTTTAAGGACACTCTACACTGCATGTTTTTAAATATTTTGTACAATTGTAGGGGCTAGAAATTTGCTTTAGAAAATATATGAGAGCTGAGCAAAGCCTAGAATAAGTATAGATATATTTATAAACAGCTTAATCCAATTGGACTGTATCTTTTCCTGTTTCCTGTAAACCGCCCTGAGCCCTCGGGGAGGGCGGTATATAAATATAATAAATAAATAAATAAATAAATAAATAAATAAATAGACACACATGACCTGGAAATTTTTCTCCAATTGAATGGAAGCAGGTCAGTCATGTGACTGTGCTGTTACACTATGTCCATTTGTTTTTGGGTTTCTCCTAAAGCAAACTTGCACCGGAGAACTAGTGGACTGTGCCCAGTGGTATGATCCATGCTTTGTTTATACATGTTTTAGTGGCCATTTATTTATTTGGAGGTGGTGGAAATTGATGTTTACAGTTTGGGGTAGGATTTCCCCTGTGCCATTTGGGTTGTGAGGAAATGAGTGGCTTAATGGGTGCCATGCTGGGGAATGATCAACATGGAGCAGACCGCATGGGGACATGTGCAGGAAGTGGTTAAAGACAATTAATCAAATCAAATACAGTTTAATAAAGTAGCAACAAATGGAAGTTAGCCTGAAGCTGTTCAGCCATTGTGTTAAATATAATGGGAACTGAAACAGTCTGCAGTCTATAAAACACTTGGCATCGCAGATGTATAAATGGATAACACATTAACATATGTTATCATATTAACATTTAACCTGTTAAATCAATTTAGAGAAGCCTTAAAAGATACGCAGCATTTCTATATTCAGTCACTCAACATATGAGACTTATTTTATCTGTGGAAAGTTAAAAGGAATCCAAGTAATGTTTTTTAAACATCAGATTCTGCCTCTCTGAGATTTGATATTTGAAATCAACTTCAAAAGAACTTGCCCTTCCCAAACTACCCTAGTAAATCCTTGATAAGTGGGAGGGGGTAGGCATTCGTGGTGGACACAGCATTAAGTCCCGGATTCTTGCAGTTTTGACCTTATTGAATAAAACTTTGCCAGTCTTAAAGGTGCCACTGGACTCAGATATTGTCCTATTGATCCTATTGTTAGAGACAAAAACAGGCTTATTGTATGTCAATGTTTTGTGGATAATTGCAAACAAAAATGTTACACAGCAAATTAGCAGAAGTGTATTTAGTTACAGATGTATATGGGGCTTATGTGATACGAAGGTAGCAGATAGCCTGACTGATTAAATTGCCTTTGCTGTTAGGTGGATTCAAGTGAAGCAGATCTAGCAGAGGAGGAATCCACCTTCGTATCACAGTATTCCCCAGACAATGGTGGTACTTTCCAGTCTTCAGTTTCAACTCTGCATGACAGCAATTGTGCCGATGACCTGAACTATAACCTCTCACTATCCGCTTCAACACCCAAGGTAAAAAAAGGGAGGGGAAGATCATTTTATTGTGGGTGATAAAGCATGTTTGAATGGAAAATTGGTTGTGACTGACTGCTGTGTTAGTTGTAGAGGCGCTTAAATGTTGCCACCATTCATTTGTTCATGGGGGTTTGTTAGCGGTTTTGTATATGCAGTGTTGATTGAACATCTTTCAGACTTTGGAAGACAAAATAATCAACAGGCCAATGACTTCTTATATTGTTGAGGGAAAAAGAATAGAATTTAAGGTGCCTAATAAGAAAAAATATATATTTTGATCCAAAGAAATATAAATAATGAGACTTTTTAGGTGTACGTAAGAGCAACGTAGCATTACTACATTGTTCAGACAAGAAAAAAGCTTTATCTTAAAGCAAGCAATTCGTTACAGTGGAGCTTAGAAAATGTCCTTTCAAGTAATGCTAAAATTAAATCAGCAGAATAGCAAAATAATGAAATTTAACTTAGAACAGATTTCTAAAAAATACTATAAATCTTAGTCCTGTAATTTGAAACAAATATATTGAACCCATACCCATGTACAGTTCCTTTTTGAGAAGCTTGAAGGTGACTTTTGGTTTCTCTCCCATCTTAGTTTTGCCCTCCAATTCTTGTCAGCCTGTTAATTATTTTTTTTTAAGCTTGAATATATTCCATGTGTTTCCTGTCATACTCAGGGTGGGCCCAACATCTTTGCTGGTGATGCTGAATCATTTTCTTGGTTGAATTGCAGTGTATATTCTTGAAAAGAGGAGCTGCTCTTTCTTTCACACCTGAGATTCTCCAGCTGGCAGTATTCCTTCTGGAATGTGTTTCTGCCTTTACTGGCCATCAGGCTGACAGCCGGAGTTTATCTCCTAATGGAATTTCCTAATCCACAACAGAATGTACCTTTACTGTGCCAATGAGACAGATTGCATTGTTTAACTTCGTAATTGTTACTTAAAGGGATTAGACAAGGTGTATGCTGGGAGATGCACATTCTGCAACACATCTGGTCTTAGAGAAGGTGTCACCCTGGCATTTCCTAAAGTCTCCTGTTTTCATTGAGGAAAAATGGGAATAAAGTGCTAATGTTCAACTCTGTTAGCTTTTAATGTTTTACTTGGAAGTACAAGTACATACGCAATGGGCAAATAGTTGTGTAAGGAGCAAGTAGTCAGGACTTTAGTTGCGATGCATTGACTCCTGTGAATACGTGGAGGGTCCCATGGAGCTGAGGACTATCTGACAGCAAGCGAATACCTGTGTCATTTCTTGGAAGTGGAAGCTCTTCCATTGTTGTTCTTGTCAAAAGAAGATGACTGCAGCATAGTAAGGAACTAGCATATGAAAAGCATACTGTAGTTTTTATATAGTCATTAAAAAACACTGCATTCTTAAGCAGAGTTAAAAAAACTTCTAAGCCCACTGACTCAGGTGGACTTAGAAGAGTGTAGGTCTGTTAAGGATTGTACTATAAAAATGATACTGTACTAAGATAATTTAGATTTGTTTAGGAGATGAGGAAAAGGTTTTATGAAGCAAACTATGTTAGGTTTCTTTTTATGCTACCATTTTCATGGACGACATGGAGATATTACACTATTAATGGGTTCAAAAATTGGACGATGCTTCAATTTAGTTCCAGTATGGCTTGGATACACATATATGTAGGGCTTCAGAAGCAGCAGCATGAGGCCATTGAAGTATAAATGTCTAGGGCTGGAAAAAGCAGATGCTATTCAGATGTAATAAAGATGACTGAAGTGTCTTTTGCTCTCGATGGGATTTAATTAATTGCATCATGTTGATTAGAAAAGGATTTAGTCTTTGCTCAATTTACTTGCCTGGTATTAGGCTGAACAGACGCATGTGAAATGGTTTTAATGATTTTCTCACCCCTCTGTAATAGTTTCCCCCCACTAATATACTTTTTCATTCACTATGATGATTTAGAGTATGGAATGACTGCTCTTCTGAATGGAACTTAGATGTAATGTGCAATACAAGTTTATGTCTTCTTATTTCTGGAAGGGCAGTGCAGGGGCATAACATCATCGTATATTATAAAATTATTATTTTATACTGCTTTCAAGCTGATAGAAACTGTCCTTCAGATAGCTTTTAACAAGAAAAGCTTGTACTACATTAGAAACATTGGGAGTATATCCCATTAATTCTGAAAATACATATTAATTTATCATATTTTTATCTCTAGAAGGAGCTCAAGGTGGCATAAACAGCTTCCCTTTGGCTCCATTTTATCATAGAATCATAGAATCATAGAGTTGGAAGGGGCCATAAAGGCCATCTAGTCCAACCCCCTGCTCAACGCAGGATCAGCCCTAACCATCCTAAAGCATCCAAGAAAAGTGTGTATCCAGCCTTTGCTTGAAGACTGCCAGTGAGGGGGAGTTCACCACCTCCTAGGCAGCCTATTCCACTGCTGAACTACTCTGACTGTGAAAAATTTTGTCCTGATATCTAGCCTATATCGTTGTACTTGAAGTTTAAACCCATTACTGCGTGTCCTCTCCTCTGCAGCCAACAGAAACAGCATCCTGCCCTCCTCCAAGTGACAACCTTTCAAATACTTAAAGAGGGCTATCATGTCCCCTCTCAACCTCCTTTTCTCCAGACTGAACATTCCCAAGTCCCTCAATCTATCTTCATAGGGCTTGGTCCCTTGGCCCCAGATCATCTTCGTCGCTCTCCTCTGTACCCTTTCAATTTTATCTACGTCCTTCTTGAAGTGAGGCCTCCAGAACTGCACACAGCACTCCAGGTGTGGTCTGACCAGTGCCGTATACAATGGGACTATGACTTGTGATTTTGATGTGATGCCCCTGTTGACACAGCCCAAAATGGCATTTGCCTTTTTTACCGCTGTATCACACTGCCTGCTCATGTTTAGTTTACAATCCACAAGTACCCCAAGGTCTCGTTCACACACAGTGTCACCTAGAAGCGTATCCCCCATCCAGTAGGCATGCTTTTCATTTTTCTGACCCAGATGCAGAACTTTACACTTATCTTTATTAAATTGCATCATGTTCTCATTTGCCCATTTTTCCATTGTGTTCAGATCTCGTTGAACTCTGTCTCTATCTTCCGGAGTATTTGCCAGTCCTCCCAATTTGGTGTCATCTGCAAACTTGATGAGTAGTCCCTCCACTCCATTTAGATCATTAATAAATACGTAAAAAAGTACCGGGCCAAGCACCGATCCCTGAGGTACCCCGCTACTCACCTCCCTCCAGTCTGATGAAACACCATTGACAACAACTCTTTGAGTGCGGTTCTCTAACCAATTCCCTATCCACCTGACTATCTGAAAATCCAGATTGCAGTCCTTCAACTTATCCATCAGAACATCATGGGGAACCTTGTCAAAAGCTTTACTAAAATCCAAGTAAATGACATCAACCGAATTTCCCCAATCCAGCAAACCTTTTACTTGGTCAAAAAAAGGAAACCAGATTGGTCTGGCAAGACCTGTTGGAGACAAATCTATGCTGACTTCCTTGGATCACCAAATTGTCCTCCAGATGTTTCAGATCGCTCCCTTTAATATCTGCTCCATTATCTTTCCCACAACAAAGGTCAGACTCACTGGTCTGTGGTTTCCTGGGTCATCCTTCCTTCCTTCCTTTTTTGAAGATCGGAATAACTTTTGCTCTCTTCCAGTCCTCCGGGACATATCCAGTCCTTAAAGAGGTCCCGAAGATGATGGACAAGGGCTGTGCAAGTTCTCTGGAAAGTTCTTTGAGCACTCTCGGGTGCATTTCATCCGGCCCAGGGGATTTGTACTCATCCAGTGCAGCTAACTGCCTCTCGACAACCTCTCTATCCATGTTAACCTGCCACCCAGACACTATCCTTTGGCTACTGCCATCTCTAGATGTGCCTAAACCCTTTGACCTGTGGGAAAAAAATAGATGTAAAATAGGCACTAAGCCTTTCTGCTTTCTCTGCATCTTCCGCTAGAGTTTGTCCATCCGCACCCAACAGTGGGCCTATTGCTTCCTTTACTTTACGTTTGATCTACAGTGCCTAGTAACCTGTAGGTACTCTTCTTTAGAGCTCTGTCCTTCCCTCCATTTCCTGAACATTTTCCTTTTCTTTCTTAGTTCCTCTTGAAGTTCTCTGTTCATCCAAATCATAAGCACACACGAGCAGCCAGTGGTCCATCCAGTCCAGCATCCTGTTTTACACTGTGGCCAGTCAGGTTCTCCTGGAACGAGTTGAACACCTTCTTAGCATTAATATTCTAAGGTTTAATGCCTTCAAATATGGAAGCTCTGTTATGGTTCATAGCTAATGAATTTTTTCCCACAAATTCCCTAATTTCTTTCCAAGTCAACTAAATAAGTGACCATTATTACACCCCATTGCAGTGAATTCTGTGAGTTGCTCTCTCTTCACATGGAGATGTACTACCTTGTGTCCATTATCATAATATCATAGGGTATGTTAAGCAGAAAAAGAATGGCTGGTCCAGGTCACCTATTTTCCTTCATGGTGAACAGGCATATGAACCCATGTTTGCCAAGGCCTAGTCCTGAACACTTAACTTCCATTGTTTTGGTATTACTTAGACCTATACCTATATGACTGCCCCTATTTCAATTGTAAAACTTGTCATGAACATTACTTGCTATAAGTTCTTTTGCTTTTAATGCCATTAAAGGTCCCCCCCCCCCACATCTCTTTGGTAACTTCCATACTACACTAGTTGTTGCTCCACCTTTCACACTGGCATTTGTAAAATGAAACCCATATAAATTTGTACAAACCTTTGAATACTTGAAATGGTTGTAACCATGTAGGTTATTCAGATACTTGCCTGTTTTTCATACCAGTGAGTCTTAATAACCAGAAAAATTGGTTTTAATGGGTTTTAACTATGGGTTTTACTGTAACATTTTTACCTTGTAAACCGCCGTGAGCCTAAGGGAACGGTGGTATAAAAGTTTAATAAATAAAATAAATAAATAAATAAAAATCTTCATACAAGAAAATTTGCTATAGTACAAAGAATAATGATTAGTTCTTTTATGTTCTATAGCAAAACAGTCTAGTTGGTCCAAGGAAAGAGAGTGATTTGCAGGTAAGGATATTGTAGCAGGGATAATAAATATCTTTTGGATGAAGAAGTTTTATGTTTCATCATCGCCTTTTATGTTATTCCAGTATTAACCTAATTATATTTTTCCTCTTGTAAACAATATTGATTATTTCACAAGTGCCCTGGCAATGTACAGATATGGGAATAAAATGCAGCTGACTTCTGAATAATAGTTAGCCATCTTATTTTAACAATGGTTTATTAAAATTTGAAATTCTTTTCATCTTGCTCTACAGAGTATTGGTGTAGACCCTTCAGATGCTTCAGTCACTTACCGATTATCTGACCCAAACCTGTACCACATGGATGTAATGCAGAGAGGGAAAGAGAGCAAATCCTCTGCAGAAGTATGTGTGGAACAACCTGATGGCTTTACAAGAAAAGATCCAACAATACATGCAGCTAAGAAACTATCTGAACATGAACATACAAGCACTTGGGGAGAGCATCTGCTAGCAGCTGAAGTTACACAGAATGCAAATGTAACTCCCAGATTGCCTCTTGATTATACTGGAAAAGTAAGAGTTTCACTGGACTTCCATGGTGCTACATCAGTATATTGGGCTGGATCAATCCACTCTCCAAGAAGTCTTCCTCCAGTATAAGAGGATCTTCCTCTAATGGAAGGGCCTCTTAAGGTGGAGGAGGAGTCCTCAGGCTGGAGGAAGGCTTCAGACTGCTCAGTGGAGTGGTAGGATAGGCATGGAATCCACCCTGCTAATGATGATGTAATTTTTTAAAATCAATTTGATGAAAATAAAACAGGATTGGGCTTTCCCCAGATATTATTGAATTTATCTTGATTCCAGAATGCTCACTGTGTACCTGCCAACCCCAGTGGCTGAACTAGAATAACATGAGTAGCCCTCATCATCAGCTTTGTACTTCCCCAATGTCTTTTCCAAATCCTTCATTAGCCTAGCTCTTGTTCAAGGAAACTGGAGGTAGCTCGGTACAAATCCCTTGTGGCCTCCAATGGGAATTCTGCACGCAGGCCCATTCTGATCACAAATACAGGATCTATGTCAGTGCTACTCTCTCTGTCACTCATGGAGAGCCACATTTGCAGTTACTGTGAGCCAGAAGAGCCTCATGAATCCCTACCAAATACCCAAAAACAATAAGATATAATATTAAATATACAACAGTAGCCTTTTTCATGCAGGAATACCTCTGAACATGTAGGGATCAGGGTTGGGCGCTTTCGCGCCCAAGTGGCCGGCCCGGGGGGGAGGGGAGGTGTGGGTGTCAGCATACTGACAGGCGTACACACACAGGTGCGGAGCTCCACACCTGCGTGTGTGTGGCTGCCTGTGCACCAACACCCGCACCTCCCCTCTCCCCCTGTGGCGTGGTGCTGGCTGCGTTGGGAGCGACCGGCTGCTTCAGGCACCACAGTGCCCAACCCTAGTAGGGATATCCCGCTATTGAACATGAGTACTCTATACTAGGAGTGCTGTAATCTCTTTCCCTAATCCGAAGCTCACAGTTCAGGTGAGAGCAAAAATTCTCAGGCTCCCTGCCACAGGCCCCTGCTCAGAGCCAGCCAGCAGCCTAGTGAAACCTCACTTTGCAAGAAGCCTGGTGGCTCTTTACTTCCCTCTCTGCCATCTCACTGTCTTTTTAGCATGAGGCACAGCAGCTCAAGTGCAGGAGTGAGAATTCCAGGGAACCAGAAGGAGAGCAAGCTGGCCGAGAGAACAGCGAGTAAAAGTATAGCCACCCCACTATGGCCAGCTTGCTCTTTTCGTCAGAGAATTTACTATCCACTTTGGCAAGAATGCTTTCTTTCTGGAAGATGCCTGGGTGCTGGGATGAGAAGGTTTTGGGAAGGGGGTTACATCTCTAGCACAAGGTCTCCACCCTCTGAGGAGGCTCACAGCTGACCTATCCTCTAGTTCCTCCAGCCATGGTTATTTCAAAGTGGCAACAGCCTGCCAACCACAAGCCCCACCACAGTATGGGCTTCCCACTTTCCTAAAAGTTGGGGTGGGTGCTACCTTAAGGACCAGTGCTCCAAAGAATGTCAAGGAGGCCTTTGTAGCTTTTGAGAGGCTGAGGCCTTGTCCTCCCCTCCTCCCTCGGTGCTGGTTTTGCACCTTGAAACAGCTACTATTTGCTCTGGTGGGAAATTTATGTTCAGTGATAGCTACATGCATATTTTCCTACTAGAGCAAATAGTGGTATTACAGGGCTGTTTTGACTCCTGAATATGACATATGTGCCAGAATCAGGACCTCATGTCCGGGAGGCACTGAACTCCCATTATATGCCTGAGACTAAGTCCTTGTGGCTGTGGCCCTCCGTATTGTGTGACTTAGCCCTGCATTGGGCTGCTGGTGTACAGAGTGCATATGGCCCTCAGTTTGTGTTGCAGATCTTCAAAGGACTCTGCATTGGTTAGCATGGCCTCTACAAACTTACCTTCAGCAAAAAGTATTCTGAATGGTAAAACTGGGATGTCTTTGCTAGATGGCAGATAATCCCTTGATGATAAATGTGCTATCAGATTTTTAAAACATTCAGGATATAGATGGACAATTTATTATTTATTTATTATTTATCGTATGGCATGTGTGTAGTGTAGCCAGGAGATCCTCCAATTATAGGATTGCTTGGCAGCTGGGCAAGAGGTGTTCAGAGGTTGTTTGCCACAGCCTGCTTCTGCGTCATGACCCTAGTTTTTCTTGGAGGTCTCCCATCCAAATGTTAACCAATGTCAACTCTGCTTAACTCCAAAGATCTGATAAGATCGGACATGCCTGTGCTTTCCAGGCCAGGGCTATAGATGGACAATGTAGCAGCAGAAGAGAAGAACTTTTTTTGTACCTGATTTTTACTACCCAAAGCTATCTCACAGTGGCATAAAATTGTCTGCCCTTCCTCTCCCCACAGTGGACAGTCGCTGGGTGCTACAGCGGCCGAAATGGCCATTTGTGACAGCTGCTTTGGCCACCAAAGTGCCTAACCCTAGTGGACAACCTGTGAGTTGGGTGGGGCTGAGAGAACTTTGAGAGAACTGTGATTGGCTCAAGGTCACCCACCTGGCTGCATGTGGAAGACAAGTGGGGAATCAAATTCAGCTGTCCAGATTAGAGACCTCCTACTCTTAACCACTACACCAAGTGGCTGATGGGGGGTGAGAGGGGTTAGGTAGGCGAATAGTGAGAATGAGCTCTGGCCAGCAAGCAAGAAATTGTGGGACATTTGAACAGGATCTGTATGATCAACATGGGCTGCTGCTGGCAGTGTAGGAAATGGCTGTTTTATTATGTTGCCTTGCTGCAATGGAGCTTTTGAACATGCTGATGTTTTAGCAGTAAACCACTATAGCAACTTATTTTTCCTTTAGCTCTGTATGATTAATTTAAAGGGGAACAAGAGCTTTGTAAGCAAATTAGAAATATGCAGTTCTTATTACTCGAATGCCTGGCAGATTGGGAGCCATCTGTAATTTCTAAATCACGCAGAATCCAATCATGTTTTTCAGAGTTTTGCTGTTAGAAATTGACACTGTTCTTCTTCTTATAAGGATCGAGTATTTTTGATGGAGAACAATAGTCTAGCACCTGGTGGAAGATGTTCCACAACTCTAAGTACAAGCAAAAACAAATTTGAAAAGACTATTACTATTGCAAAAGGCAATTCAAGCCTAGGTATGTATCTTGCTATCTGCACATTTTTATTATGGTTATCCTCAGTTTTGCCTAGATAACTTTAGCAACCCTTATTTGTTTCAACTGCAGAATGCTAGATTTAGTTCACTGCTATGGATTCAGAGTAAATCAGCATTCTTTATGCACGTTCAGAGAACACACTTACCTTATGTGGGGTGGCAACAGCTGTGCAGCCTGGAGTTACATACTGAGTCAGACAGAAGTTACACAGCCCAGGAGCTGCTCTGAGCTCAGTCGTAGAACAGTTCAGGGCTCTGTGCTAGACCCCTTGGCAGCCTGGCTGCCCAGGAGATGCACTGGGCATGCTGCCATTGGCAGCACAACCCGTAGTCGTACTGGGCCTGGCCGTGGCAGAGCCCAGGTCTCCATGATGAACCTAGAAGTAGTGACTGGAGAGCCTAGGAGCTGCTCTGGCATTCCCCCTTGGCAAGGAGGGAAAGGGATTCTCTGCTCAAGTTTGAAGGGCCCCTACTTGTTTCACATTATAGTAGCTGTATACTGATCTCATTTTTTTCCTTAAAGGGATGACTGTAAGTTCCAATAAAGATGGCTCTGGAATGATAGTTCGCAGCATTATCCATGGTGGTTCTATAAGTCGTGATGGACGGATTGGTGTAGGAGACTGTATACTGTCTATTAATGAAGAGCCTACTGCTAATTTAACTAATGCACAAGCACGAGCCATGCTGAGAAGACATTCTCTCATTGGACCAGATATAAAGTATGTACAGTGAAACAGGATTATGGTTGGCTTTCAGGAATACTGTGGGGCAGGTTAATATCATTTTTAAAGTTCATTGACTATGGTTTAATTTTCACATATAGGAATTACTATGAACAGAATAAAGTTAATAATGGCCAATATGCAGATCTTAATGGGGATTCAAGGATTTTGTTGAACCTTATAGGCTGTCATGAAGCTGCCTAATCCTCATTTAGACCAGTAGTCTAGCCAGGTGTGTTTTTCTGCTGCAACTAGGTTTTCAGGCCCAGATAAAGATTCTCCACTACCTGATTGCTTTAGCTGGAGATGCTGGAGGTTGAGCATTCTGTATGTAGAATAGATGTGCTATCGCTGATTTGTGGCTCAGCATGGAGTCCACCCACTTGCCATTTGGAGGACACAGTTTCCAGTCTACCTGGTGTGTTTTGTTTTTATATGTGCATTGCCTTTTCCAAAAGAACCCAGACAGTTCACAGAGCTTATATACAGTCTTCCAAAAAGATCACATTAAATGGTTAAGCAAAATCTAAACATTATAAACTGTTATTTCTAATAAAAGAAATTTCATTTTCCACCTTATTCCAGTATGCCAAGGCCACAGCAGAAGGCTGCCTTGCCTCTCACCCTTGATGAATTTACAAGATTTTAAAGAAGTAGTTTAAGTGTTTTATTCTCTGATTACATTAAAAGATGGATTACTTGTATTGGAAGAAGCAGTCTCCAAGTGTAGCTCACGAAGGGTTCATAGAACCGCCGGTCTGCTGAAATGAGTGGAAGTTCTGGTCTGGAGAAAATTATTTGTTTTCTCTTCATCGTTGTTTGTACCACACATCTAGTCAAGAATAAATGTTTGCAACCAGCTGAGGAACAAGATCAGAATTAACATCTGCCGAGAGTGCAGTCATGGTCTTCTGCAGAGTGTGGAGGGAACGGCAAGTGATGGAGAGAAGGAAGTAGATTTGGCCTGCTCATCTCCTTCCCTGTCTTTCTGATCAGCGATGGTATCAGGCATATATGAATTGCTGTCGCTGAATGGCAAGTGAAGGGATGTGATAGAGTCCTGCCTACTAGATGCTCCAGTTCCTGGCTTCTGTTCCTCACATGAATCAGTGAGCAGCCCAAGCACAGGCAGTTTATTCTTCTTCTGGAACGCCTAGAGCATGTGTGTGCGTAAGGCCTCAGTGTCTGAATATCCCAGCGAGATGACAGAAGTGTTCCTTTGTTGCTGGACCAGGAATCTCTGCATCTTATCTTCCATATAGACATCACGTTACTGCAAACATCTGGTCTGGCAGATCAACTAACAAGCCTAGCTGATTTTCATATTTGACGTTTCCTTACCAATGATGGTTGACTTTGAGGACTATTTCTGTAGTTATAGTGCAAATATTTCTGTAGAAGCAGTCAAATACAGAAAGTATGACACATGACATTAAGAATAATGGTCAGTACATCTTTGATTAAACATAGGAAAACAATTTCTCTTTTACTTACTGAAGTTAGTTGTTTTTTAAATGGTTACAAAAGAGAGGTCTAAAATGGGTCAGTTAAAATCCATATTGCTACAACAGTTTTCTGTTGTCATTTGCAAATGAGTTATTGTTTAAGTATGGATCAGAATCCCAAAGAACAAGTGGATTTAAGACATTTCATTGTATTCTGTAAGTTCCCATTCATTGAAGGGGAGGAAGAATATGACTTAATTTGATGCATTCTCTTTCATCATTAACAGCTAATCCAGGGGTAGATCACCACTGATTTAAATCGCTATCTTGTTGCCTCCTGTCAAACATTTACAAACAAGTAGTTTGCTCAAGTGCTCCCACTTAAGACCCCCAGGGTGGTTTACTTCCCAGGAAGTCTGCTTAGGAATCCGGCCTATGAGTTCAAAAGCAACCTCACTTTCATTTATAGGTTTCATTATCTATCTACACACATTTTCTTTCCTAAGCAGAAAAAGCAGATGTGTGGCCTCAACAGAATGTTTAGTTTCACTTCTCAAGCCACCTTACACTTCTATAAGAATAACATCCAAGCTTTTGCCTTTAGCGGTAGCAGCAACAGCTGTTTGTAACATCTGCCAGATAATTACTGAGCTGATTCAGAATTCACCTGCCTTAACCAAACGTGTGGAGATGAATCTCTGATCAAGGAATAAAAGATTGATTGCAGTTCCATTTTTCATGCTTGTTAATAATCACCGCTATACACTCCCATAAAGAGCAGATGCTCTCTGGTGGTGGGGGGAGGTGAGAACAGAATGGAGGTGAAAGGGGGGGGAGGGAAGAGGGAAGAAAATAGGGAGTGCACACTTTAAACTACGTGTGCACGCATCTTGCATTCAGCGCAAGTCACTGACATTTGTTAACACCATTGTAAAAAGATGCTGCGTCGTATGCTTCACATTCTAGATCTTCTCCAACACCTGCTGATGATCAGGCCCCCTTTTATGTGTGAGTATCGGTGATTCAAAAGCTCATTATAGCTCTATGTTCCAACTTGTCTGTTAAATCATTCATGCTTTTATAACATTCAAAATAGCCGGGATATATCCAGATATAGGTACAGTGCTATATGTCACATAACACACCATCACATGCTCACAGTAGCTTGCAGCCAGTTGAGGTACATTAGCAGCATTGATTAGCCAATTCATTACCCAATTAAATTAAATGTTACAAGGTACAGGTAGTGTTAAGAAGACATTTAACAGAGATAGTGGTTTCTCGCTATCCAAATCACATATTGTTGGATGGAATTTGCCTTCAAAGGTATGGGGTGCTTTTTAGGAGTTCCACAGTGGATAGTTTATAAGATCTTTTCCTTCATGGGCCCTTTCCTGCTGCATTAAACCCAGAAAGCATCTAACATGATACTTAACATTTTTTTTTCAAGGCACAGTTCAGCTGCCTGTGAGGTGCTTTGCGCAGATCGGGAAACATTCCATTAATGTACTCGGTATGATTTATGAGATGTCTTGTAACGGGCATGTTCATCACAACATTATTAAGGCTTCTTGCACCTGACATATGCTAATGCCATGTAATGTCAGGTCAGGCCCAGAACATTGTCCTTTAAAGTTCTAGGTACTGATATAATCATGGATGTACTGATATCTGGATTAATCTCACTGTCATATTTTCTGTGGCACTAATGTTTTATTTCCTTCATCATATAGACTGTAATTTGTCCTGAATGTAGTCATATGCCTCTCTCAGTTTGTGCAGCAGGTTTCTTGTGTGACTGTCAAATTAAGCATGCAACTGACATTCCACTTGTCTTGCATCATGCATGCTGCATTACGTTTACAGCTGTCCACCCGGCTTCTGACTTGGTTTTGTGCAGAATACGAATCTAGCATTACTTCATAGCTTTTGAGGGTTAGGACTGGCATTCAGATACTTCATCTCACCTTTAGGTTTTCATTCTGTCATGGCCTCTGGGGAAATACAAAATGTATGGCACAGCGAGCTTTCTGTGCTTTTACCAGACCCTTCTTTGTAAATTCTTTCCAACCAAGCACAGATGCCCTGTGATTCTGAGCAGCTGGCCCATTCTGCTGCTGTTTGGGCTAAGTCAGTGT
The DNA here is from genome assembly GCF_049243985.1 of Paroedura picta. Taxonomy (NCBI): domain Eukaryota; kingdom Metazoa; phylum Chordata; class Lepidosauria; order Squamata; family Gekkonidae; genus Paroedura; species Paroedura picta. The sequence goes on along the minus strand of NC_135375.1, from coordinate 78,094,677 downwards.
GGGAATTCCGTTTCTGTTATTGACTTCCTTCAACTTAACTACCAGAAGACAATCCATTTTGGTTTGGCTAAAACAGTATTATTTATGAACATTTCATCATTATGCTGCTACTTTCGTTCTTAAAAAAAACTATGGCTAATTGCACTTTTCTTTGCATTTCCCTTAAGTGTTTTCATTGAATTTTATTTGTTTAAGAGCTCTTCTCTATCCATATCTATTACTGTGCTGCTTGTCTTATTAACTGCTATCGCTTCTTTATCCTAAATAAGCCCCTTACAGACAAAAACTTTCACAAGAAAAAACCTTCATTTTAGCTACAAATGATATTCTGCAAATGATATGCATAGTTTCACTGAAGTTGAAGGGATACCGGCACCTGTTGTTTGACTGGGCGAAAGAAGACATAGAGGTTTATCCAAGTATGAAATGGGGTGGGAAAAGGAGATGAGACGTCATTTTCTTCCACTGTCAGAATATGAGAATTAGTAAAGGGGGGGGGGGTGTTGGAGGGTAGGTGAACAGCAGATTCAGGACAGAAAAAAAGGGAATTCTTCTTAACTTGATGATAAGCAATTCCTTTGTGGAATTCACTGCTGGTGGATGTACTTATGGCAGCTAGTTTAAATGATTTCAAAAGGGGATTAATTGTGGATGAAAAACAATGAGAGTAAATTCATCATGGGCCATCAGTCAATTCACAATTATTAAATGGAACCTTCCTATTCACAGACAGTAACCCTGTGGAGGGGGCAATGAGGGGGAGAAGCTCTGGCCTCTGTGTCCTACTTGTAAGCTTCCAGGGGCAACTGGTTGGCCACAGAGTGAAATAGGATGGTGGACTAGATGAACCATTGGTCTGATCCAGAAGAGCTAACCTTGTAACACAACAAAGGCATTCATCTTCACAATTATGAATTGTCTTTCCAAACCATCCAGGAACCCAAACCAAACAAGAGCCAGTTAAAATATTTTAAGATTTAAAATGACAGTAAACCCCAATAGCATTAATTGTCAAAGACATTAGATAATGTGAAGGCTTTACTCTAAAAGCATTGACTGAGAACGTCACATATCAAGCCCCTTGGATAAGTAATTCTACAGTTTTGCCACAGTTGGGAAAGCTGTGTACCAGGATTCAAGCAACTTAAGCCAAGAAACAAAACATTGGGAGCTTAGCATATTTTTAAATCATGGAGACTTACATATTTGAGAAAGTATTCCTGCAAGTAAACTAAACCCCCATGTAATTTTTGTTCCTCGTACTCTAAATTTTGCTTAATATTAAGTCCACCAATTGATACAGTTCATTACACAATCTAATTAAGCCCAAGAACTTAAATATACTGTATTTTTAAGTCATTGTATTCCCCTTGATTTTAGACAGTGGATCACTGAACCATTCTCCCAGGCACCTGCAGCATCTTGATTACAGGTTATGCTTTGTGTTGCAGCATTATATATGTTCCAGCAGAGCATTTAGAAGCGTACCAGGCCAGCTTAGGGCAGCAGTCAGAAGGAACATTGCAACTAGATATTTTCTCTTCTCATGTTGCCAGGTAATTTTTTGTTTTTCATATTATAAAAAATGCATCTCTTTTTGCTTCAACTCTGCACCTGTACCCTCATTAAAAGGCAAATATACATCAAGGTTATACCAACATATATTTTCTGTAGAATAGTTCTTTGAGTTCCAACAAATTTAATTAGAAATTTAATTTAAGTGCATAGAATTTCAAGATTTGGAGCCAATATTCATGACTGCCTCTGGTGATGCACTTATCTGTTATATCAACTTGCAGTGTCCAGTGTCTGGGCTTCATCTGTACTTTCCATCAGTGGAAGGGATTTCCCCCTGTAGAGCATGTTTTCCTCACCACCTCTTTCTGTCCCCCACCATGCTGCTTTTGATGGACAGAGGAACCACATGAGGGGTGTCTGCTAAAGGAGGCGGAAATTGGTGGTGAAAATTCCTTTCATTCATGGAAATCCTCCATTGGGCCCAAGTCCCTCACTTTGTGCTTGTTATTGTGAGCACTTGTAGTAATAGCCCCTCAAACACCCATTCATTAATATATGGTTTTCACTCAGATTTCTTGTCTATATGGCAGAGCAGCCAAGTGTGAAGAGACAAAGAAAGTGGCCTAGAGCCGCTGGCCAAAGCAGTTCTGGTCAGACCATGCTATCAGCAAAACTATGGGGTGGGGTGGGGTGGGGTGGGGAATCAGAGTCCAAAGGCACTTGAAATTCCAACTTGTAGCAGAGGACAAGCCAAGGCATGTCCTGGTTTCCAAGATGGATTCTGTCCTAGCAGTGTGTCTGATCAGGGTGTTTCAGTGTGTTCCTGTGTCTGGCTTGCTCCCAAGTCTAGACGGTTGCAGTGTACCACTGGTTATGGAGTACAGTGTGCCAGCATGTGAGGCAGGGGTGTTGCCATACTTAACAATGCGGATACCAGAAAGTGGAAATCAAATCACCTTGCAAATGTCTCTTCTCCATAGTCTCCAACTCCCTCACTGGGGACTCCTTCCAGCTCATTGACTCATTCCAGTTACTAAACTCTGGTGCCCAATACTCCATGATTATGGTTGCTTTCTGGTTTATCATTTTATATTCTTATCCATTGTTGTTCCTCTATATAGTTGTGAAACAGCCTAGGGGGTGGGACGTGACCGGCTTTCCAAGTTCGAATAGGGCCAATCAGGGGGGTTCAGCCAGCTTTGCCCTGATTGGCCCTGGGCCTGCAGCTCCCGCTCTCTGTCCCTGGACGCTAGCCTCTTTGCTCTCAGACGCCTAAGTGCCTAGAGCCAGCAGCAGGTAAGGGGAGAGGGCTCTAGGCAAAGGGTCATGGTGGAGGGCCTGCTAACGAGGGCCTCTTGGCCTGCTAGGCTGGGCCTGCTTATGAGGGCCTCTTGGCCTGCTAAGCTGGGCCTGCCGATGAGGGCCTCCCAGCCTGCTAACTGCCTGTTAAGGAGCTCTGTCCCGGCCCTGCTAACGAGCTGCCCAGCCCCCACCTGCCCCACTTGATCTGGTTGTGGCCCAAAGCCACCTTTAGCTGCCTGGCCAGGGGAGGGGACCCTTTCAAGGCCCGTTCTTAGGAACGGGCTTTGAAGCTAGAATATTTTAAATAAATAGCATAATTTGTAACATTAAGTTAACTCAAGCAGCCCAGCAGCAGCATGTATCTCATGAAGTGTGCATGCAAGCAAAAGTTTATACTCACAATGTTGGTCTTAAAGATGCACCTTAAAGACTGGCACCTTTTCGTTAAATTTTGTTACATAAAGTCCATGTCATATTCAGATACATTCAAAAATTATTGTCTGGGGATACTGGAAGGTGTTCATTTTGTAGTCCCAACTTCTAGATTTGGGGGAAAGGCTTTTGACTCTTAGGCTTTATGTGGAATACATTCTGACATTGTACTCATATTGTGGAATGAGAAGAGATTACTTCTATACGTTTCTTTTAAAAACATCTTCTCTGTTAGCAGAGAAATCCCTGAACTACCAGAACGGGAAGAAGGAGAAGGAGAAGAAAGTGAACTTCAGAATGCTGGCTACAGTAATTGGAGCCAGCCAAGGCGGTCAGTGTGGTTATTCTTCTCTGATGACTTTCTCAGCTCTTCAATGTAGTCTAGTTGAATTATCCCCAGTTTCCTTTATTTGAATGATCTGGGATCTGTTTTGAATAATTAGAAATTAAGATAGCTGGAAAATGTATTAGAACAAGTGGTTACAAGGGCAAGTCATATGGATAATTAGGATAGTATCTCTGCAACCCTAAACATAATAGTGATTTTTTTCAATGGGACTTACTCTTTAATGAGTGCATTTAGGAGTGCAGCATGTGTCTTCTTATACAGGGGTAGTCAACCTGTGGTCCTCCAGATGTCCATGGACTAGAATTCCCATGAGCCCCTGCCAGCGTTTGCTGGCAGGGGCTCATGGGAATTCTAGTCCATGGACATCTGGAGGACCACAGGTTGACTACCCCTGTTCTAATATACATATTATTGCATCATGATTAGGAGATTTGGGAGTTCCTTGTGCTATTCTTCTCTTCCATGGCTGTCATTAGGATTGTGCATTCTGAAATTCCTGAAAGATATCAAAAAATGGCTGTTTGGGTTGTTACCATGATTCTGGAATGGTCAACACAAATCTGGGATTATTAGGCATTTAACACTCCCATTTATTTTATTGTTTGTGTTTAGCCATGTTGGGCATCAGCAACAAGTGACTTGTTTTTGTTCAATGCTCTTATTTTCCTGTGCAAGAAACAGGAGCCCTTCAGCCAATCATCAATTAGAGATGTTCCTGAGAAAAAGTTTTAAGGATGAGAATGGTAATAAATAGTAGTATTACCACGAGTATCATGGTAGTAGTACCATGAGTGCCCAATGTGGGTCTCAGCTGTAAGATGATTGATTCACTACATGCAATCAAACGTATGCACACACGTTCTATTTTTTTTTAATGAACTAGGTTCAAAGAATGTAGTGAAACAGCAAAGGAATCCTTTCTTACTTTGTGAAAGGAGATATAGTACCACAGTGAAGAAGAGTTTTCAGTAGTAAGGTTAAAACAAATAGTCACTGTAAAGTGTAAAGAAACCAGATGCAGCCAGATTTTTTCGCCCTAAATTCCAGTTCCTGTCGCTCTCCTGCCTGGTTATGCCCCCCCCATGCCCCCCTTGAAGAAACAGTGAAGAAAAGTGCACTGAGGGGCAGCTACTTTGGGTGTCTGATATCTTTAAAAATAGCTGCAGCTGTCAGATTGGTTCCACCATTAAAAAAACAACAATTTAGGAATAAACTGTAAAGGTGTCCTCCCCAAAACCAAGTCTAAAATAATGGTAGTTCCTAGTTACCATTGCATCTGTATGGATATTTAATATAAACTATAATGTCCAGCTTGATTTGGCCTGTACCAGACAAGACTTAACCTCCCAGGGCCCCAAATGACTCCTGCTTGGGAGAACAGAAAAGGAAGCCCTGCTGATCACAGCAGTGCCATAACATATGGCTAATAACTTGGAGATGAGCCCTATCCTATCTATCCCGTTTCTTTATCGTTATTGTACCAAAACAAAACCCAAAAACTCAACAGACCTTTGGGCTTCCCAAACAGTTTCTTAGTTCTTTGTATCCAAAACATGGATGTCAGACGATAGGAAAGTTTCCATAGCTGTAGTGATTGTAGACTTCAGTGAAAAACTCATCTATACCCCAACATGTAAATTTCAGCTAGAAGATTAAAATTCATTGAAATTAGGTTCCATGTTCTTAATTAAACAATCTGATAGATCCAGTTGCAAAATCCTTCATCTTTAATATGGATGCATTGCAATGTAGTAAAAATAGTGACACTGAATCATATTCTGACTCAGCCACAAGTTTGTTAGGTGACCCTGTGTTAGCAAGCAATTTGATATGCTACATGGGATTGTTCTCAGCTCTGTGGAGGAAAGGTGAAATAATATTTGTATTTATTGTTATAGGGTTGAACTCTGGAGGGAACCCAGTAAGTCCCTGGGCATCAGCATTGTTGGTGGACGGGGAATGGGAAGCCGCCTGAGCAGTGGTGAAGTTATGAGAGGAATCTTTATCAAACATATTCTTGAAGATAGCCCTGCTGGCAAAAATGGAACCTTAAAGACAGGAGATAGAATAGTGGAGGTATTGCATTACTTTTCTCTTTGATGTTATAATCCACAGAATTTTTACAGATTTTAGTAGATGCATTGATAAGGATCTTGACTTCCAAAAGTGGGATATGGGATACCATGCTGGTTTAAATGTGATGGAGTTGTATGTCTGCATGAATGGTCTGGTTTGTTTTCTTACGCTTTTAGTTTGTATCCCAGAAACACCACTGTTGACTTTTCTAGAAGTCTGTCAACTCAAATACTCCTGCCTTGGTTTCTTAAAGGTATGTCCTTCTCTCCAGATTTTATAATGGGTGGCTAATTCCCAGGCAACCTATAAGGATTAAAGAATAGTATTGAAGCTGCAGCTAACAAACAGCATACTATATAATTGCTTCTAGCTTGTCTAGCAGCACATATGTGTACAGCTATCTACTACTAACATTATAAAACCTTTTCTTTGGTTGCCAGAATTGCTCTCCAACATACCTATACAAATGGAGGCCTCATTTCATGAAATTAGCCCTTACTGTTCTTTGTTAAAGCTTTATTTTGCAACTCAGAGAGCAGTGTTAAGTGGCAGTGTCTTGCTCATTTTCCTTTCCCCGTTTTTTTGAAAATGAGTATTGTACTTCATGCAGGGCTCTTTGTGCTTTATAAATATGTTAATTGAAGCTCACAGCAGCCAGTGAAGCATGTAAACACCATCTTGATTTGGAACAATGAATTATTTACAACCTATCTGCAGAAATATTTTAGAACCTCTGTTCACTGCTTGCATAGTATGACTCATCCTGAGACTTTTTCTTTGAAGAGAAACAAGTTCACATGTAAATATAGATGGTTAGTCTGTTCTGGGCTAATAACATGGAATGGTTTTTGAGTGTTCAAAGTGGTTTGCATACATTAGCTCAGAAAGTGACTCTGTGAGGGAGGCCAGTATTATCCCCAGGTTCTTAATAGAATGGATAAAGCTATCTTCTGAGTTGAACCTGAGGTGAGATTTGAACCAGGGGCTCCCTGGATCACATTATTATCTACTTTTCTGCTTTGAACCAGTTTACATTATCAGCATCCAAAATTAAATCTTAGATTTTGAAGGTTTCTTTGCCGGCATTAGCAATCCAGATCACACCAGTGATATGCATTTTCATGCTTAGATGTGATTCTTGCAATTTTGACAAGGTGGTTGCCAAGAGATTTAAAGACTGTAGTTTTAGGAATCCTGGCCTCCATATGGTGAATGTGCCATTACTTGATTAATCCTTTGAACAGGATAAGCTCTCATTTAGAGGGCTAACAGCAATCAGTGATAACTGATTTGGGGGGGGGGGGAGGCAGGAGGGATGGTATGAAGCAGGATGACATTTTTAGAAGTTGCTGCATTAAACATCATGTTAAGCTTAGGCCTTCCGATTTCAGGTGGACGGGATTAACCTCAGAGATGCAAGCCATGAACAAGCAGTGGAAGCCATACGGAGAGCAGGCAACCCAGTAATCTTTCTGGTACAAAGCATTATAAACAGACCAAGGGTAAGCATGTGAATTTTGAAAAAGAGACTCATATGAACATCCTAGGTGACGTTCATATTGAGCAGGGAAGACACTTCACCTTGCATGCCCTATTTCCACCGAACTAAGAGTAGGATTCAGTAAGGCTTGCATTTAGCCCCTTGACTTTAAAATGGTTTGAAAACATATTTTCAAAAATGCTTTATGGGGGTAGTGGAAACAACTGACTCAAAGCAACTGGTAGCAGTTGGCATCATGGAGAAATTTGACGGAATGTTTACATTTCTAGAGATATGGAAAGATTCAAAAAATTCTGCCATGTACTCATTTTATCCTGCTCTCATCTTCTCCCTAGCTAAGTCAGACACATGCAAGGGATTGCAGGATGTGCTTGGGCTGCATGGAGTAATATGGCTGCAGTCCCTTGCCCCTCCAAAACCTCAGTGAATACCTTTTTATTACAGTGCTTCCTTGTGCATTTATGCTAAAGCACAAACTAAAAACAAAAGAATCTGTCTTTGGAAAGCCACCCTGCAAGCATTCAATTTTTTTTTTCCGTTCCTGTACACTGGCATCCATTTGCACTGCATGAGCCATACAAATACTTGCAAAGTAGTTTTAGTATAGTAGCTTTCATCACTTGAAAATAGACTTCCCCCTTGTAGATTTGCTCTAAGCTGCATGTTTGATTCACTAGCTGTTTCACAACTTTTGTTTCCCAGCCAGAATCTCTCTATAGCTCTTTATCGTCCTCTGCTCACAGTGGGCAGAAACCTAATAATCCATTTTACCATCAGCCATCCCAGGTAAAGTTGCATGGCATAGCTTTGCTGAATGTCGGTGATTCATATGCAAGGTGCTACTTAAGGCTTGTGCATTTGCTGTGGTATCGGCCAGATCTACCTGCTTAATGAAATGCTTAAGATCCAAAAACTGCTTTTTGTTTGTGGTATTTATGTTTGAAACATGTAGCTGAACATGCGGCAAAATAGTAGAAGGGGATTTCCAGTGTTTGTTGAAAAGCAGTCATCCAGAGAGCTAACAGCATTCAGCATTGAGAGTTACTTTTCATATGCTTTCAGAGATAACCAAAAATTTAACAGGCATAGATGGCTTTTCACCAATGCATTCAGTGTTAGAATGGTTGGAATGTAGTCCAGGAGATATGAATGGAAACCGCAGTCTCATTTGTCCTTTGGAGCATTTCTTAACTTGCTTATTCAGAAGGAGTCACCTGCTCTGATGTGCATATTTTTCTATAACTTATCTGCAAAGCATGGGAGTCCCAATGACAAGTATATTCAGATGTACTGTTTGTTAATTATTTCCTTGTTAATTGTAATTTCATAACCCAACCTTATTCAGAAGCAAGTCCCAACTGATCCTTTTAACTGAAGATGCCAGGGATTGAACCTGGGATCTTCTTCAAGCCCTACCATTGAGCCGTGGTCCTTCCCAAACATTGCATGTGAATGTTATGATCATTACATACTGCTAATTTGACTATGACATGTACGTTTTAGGAGTCAGAATATCACTATTGCCTTTGTAATTTGGACTAGTTTCAAAGTCATCACTTGTGAATAAGATTCTTGACAAGGATTTATTTGAGCTCCACGTCTTTTCCACATGGTTAAAAGTTCTAAAGAGGCAATAAACAAACTGAATAAGAGCTTATTCACACATGCATGTACATCGCTTGTTATCCTGTCAATCAGTGACTCTTTGATTGAACATGTGAACTTCTTCCATTGAAAAGCATGGTATTTGTGAGGTGACATGGAAGTCCTATGAGTGGTGTTTCATGCATGCAAATCATCATTTGCTGGTGTGGTCACCAAGTGTTGAGGTGCGTTTGTGAATATGCCTTAACATAACCTGCCTTTTAGTTAGCAAGTCCCTCTCTGTTTTTCTTGTAGAACCTCCCTATGCCTTACCTGCAGCACAACCCTTTCAGTAAGCTTCCCGTCTACAGCAGCACTAACCCTTTTGTTGATCCTCTGCAGTTCAACACTAACAAGGTTGGATGATGCCTGAGTGTGTGTGATGGATTCAGTAAACATATATGTGTTTTATCTCACCCACCCCCATTAAAATTTTAACAAATTGGTAAGAGGAAATATTGTCCAAGTGCAATAAATGGCCAGTAATGCTGACTGTAGATGACAGAAAGCCTCTTTTCTCTCACCAAAAAGTTTGTCTGCCATTTTGTTGTGACATGATGGCGGCAGGGAATTTGTGGAAAGGGCTTAGTGAACCAAATGTTGAACATATGCCATGCTTTGAGGTTAGCAGGTAATTGGTATATAAAATTAAGAAATCCTAATTGTTCTGTTTTACACGAGTCAGTGTAGTTTAGGGGTTGGATAAAAGCTTCAGCCTGAACTGAGGCATGAATGGGCATCTAGTGATTTTGGAAAACATGCAAAAATATTTTCCTTCTCCTAATGAACTATATTCAATCTGGAAAATACAGTGTATATATGAAATAAATTACAAAGCCACCAGGTTGTATTCCCCCATCCCCAGTTATCATGACATAATTCTGTGCTCACATAGATGGCAGTATTAGCTATTGAGTCAGTTGGGACAACCTATAGCTTTGTGTAAGGATTTCTGGATTGGGTCCCTAAATCTTCAGCTCTCAAGTGAAAACTGACAAAGAGAAAGTGAGACATAGCCCATATTTTGTTATCACCTCTTGCTCATGTTGTAACTCAAAAGTTAAGCTGTTCAGATTTATTCACCCTTACTTTCAGACTTATTCATAGTTACTGTTTTGCCGATTGTGAGATACTTTTTCATATTCCTTTCAGTTTCACACTAAGGGAAATTCCTACTTGTGATACTGAATTTACAAAAGGTTGTCAGTAGTACTAATGACCCATATGTATCCTTATTAGGCCCTTAAGGGGTTTTCTGCTATAGCCAAGGAAAATAACTTTATATATACTTATTTTGGATGCCATATGAAATCATGGTTTGATTACACTATCCATGGTTAGTGTAATTGTCTTAATGGGGCCTCTTTATTAACTATAATTAGTTAGGACCCATCTTTGGTTGAGGCCAGGGCGTGTATGATCATGGGCTCCTCCTCGGCTAAATTGGGACATCAGGCTACTCCTCATACCCCGAGGTGGTATGCTGTCTGGATTGGATGGGGGGGGGGATGGGTTATCACCTCCTTGGTTATGTTGGATAAATTTTTATGTGCTGGTTTTAAAAGGTTTTTTTATTGGGGGTAATGTTTGTTACCCGCCATGAGCTGCTTGTGGGAAGGTGGACTAGAAATCAAATAATAAATAAAATAAGTAAAAATAACAAGGATCTGAAACCAGGCTCTCAAGTAGATTTATCATCTAGTCTGTGGTTTCATGTTAAATATTTTATTTAAAACATTTTTGTAGCACCTTTCTATCTAAGTGTACTTGAATGTTTTAGATACAGTGTATAAAATAATATATAAAATAATTAAATAAAAACGTATGGAGATGACACCAAAGCCAGGAGCCAAACTAAACAAAAAAGTTTTGAACTACTGGCAGAGGACAACAGTAGAAAGAGAGAGATTCATCTCCTTGAGGTTGGAGTTCCAAAGTTTTGGTATCACAATCCGGAACACCTTTCCTCACATTACCACCCATCTAGCCTTCGATGGTGGGGCCACCCAAAGCAGAGCCTCTAAAGATGACTGCACTGGATGGGTAGGTTCATATGGGCTAATGTAGGTGCCCTGGCTCAATCCTAGTTTAATCCTGGCTTGTTCTCCAGTGACATCCCCCTAGTTCACAAAGAGAAGGCAATGAAAACTGAATTTGATGTGTCAGACCAGCATATGAATTAATGTACACTAAATTCTGGGTTCAAAGTATATTTAAAATAAAGCATGGTTTCACATGATATCTTAATCCAGCCATAGTGCATGTAATGCTTAATCCATCACTGAAATAAGAGCTTCTGTTACTGCATAGCCCTGATGTAGCATGCCAGAAAGGATGCTATAATAAACAGCCTGCTATTTTCTGTTATCATAGGATATGCAGAATACAGTTAGATTTACCTTCAGTTGCTCCCCATGTAACCCCTTTGCTCCTACACCATTTAAGGTTTGTCATAATTTGTAATCACTGTTCTAATCAATGCGTGTATTGTACTTCTTGTGCTCTTTCCTCTGCCTCAACTGGCCATGTGATCATTTCAAAAGGGCCTTTAGTTGCTTTTATGCTTCTTTCAATGTGGTGCTGCTCTATGTATGTGTGTATATGTATACATATGTATTTCTATTGTTACCCAACATGCTTGTTTAGTGTGCAAAGGTTACCACATAAAGTATTGCACAGATAATTTTAATAGCGCATAATTCAGAAAAAGTCTTGTGTCTCTGTAGTCATTGCCTCTAATTGTGTTAACCAAATTCACCCATGTTTTTGTATTCACTTTTTGGGTATCTTTCCTTCCCATGTTACCTCAGTAATGCAGCAAGAGTTTTCCTTGGGTGAGATTTCTTACCTCCAGCAGAAGCATATGGGGAAGCTCAGTTGCTAGTTCTTTTCCAACATGATTGTTGTCATCCCTCTATAGATCTGGACATGATGGTGTCCAGGTGTGAAAGGGCTCTTGATTGGCACTTCTCACACTACACTGATTTGACATCTTACCATGGGGAAGCAGTTCCTATATCTTTGAACAAACATAATGATGGCCTCATAGCCTGTGAGTTTTCTGTGCCTATTTCAACACTGTTTTTTGTGCAGAATTTAGCAGACTGGTAGCAGGAAATACACCAGCAGTAGTAGCAGTGGAAAAGATTTGATAATTCATATGGATTATTTGAGTTATTTCTCCTGACGCATGAAGTTCCAGAAAATGGCTCACTTAATAAAATTGGAAGCATCTGGTTCCTGAAAAGATGGAAGCATTTGGCTAGCCTCTGCTATGTCCAAATTAGAGATAAGATAAACAGCAGCAAAGTTATTCCTGAATAATGCATTGTACCCAAGAACCTCATACTGACTTTGCACATCCTGGGAAGATCAGCATGGTCCATTTTTTCACCTTGAAATACCTTGCATGCGTAGTCATCAATCATCCCTGGCATAACTTCTGAAGCTTGTGGGCAAATGAATCTCCAGCTTCATCTGGGTTTGGACTTTTCGATCTGTTCTTTTAAATCACAACTTTCATCCTTGGAGCTGCACTGATTGGTTAATCTTGAGATGAATTAAGCAAGAAATAACATTGACCTCATTTTTATTTATTTTTTATTTATTCATATTTTTATACCACCCTCCCTGAAGGCTCATCACTCACATTCACTTTTAGTTTTGAAGAATAAGATTTAGTTCATCTTTTAAGGTGGCCAAGAGCAAAATCAGGTCCACACAAAATGACTACATATTATTTTGAAGTGCTGGCTCCTGTGTAGACAGCGGAAGCCACTCAGTGGGGCAAGATGCAAAGTTGGAAGGAAGTTCTATGTATCTGGGGGAAGTGCCAAGGTTACAGAAAACATGCAGCTTCTCTACTTATCTGCCTAACTGTGGCAAGAAAATACAAGGATGTTCCTGTGGCCTGCATGTGGACCTGGGGTGCATTGTAGACTGAAAGGGTTGCAAAGACAACCAAGACAGTGTGTGAAGTCCTGCAGGGCTTTCAGCACCATCTTGACACCAGGCCATCTGTAGCAAAGTAGGCGTTTCTGGGGACTGCCCAGGAATTTAAAAAGTTGAGAGCAGTTTAGCCAATTAATAGAGACAAATGTACAGGAAACTTATTCTAATCAGATCCTTAACAGCATGTAGACCCTTGAGTGGGAGCTTTCTGCATGCAGTTGGGTGGTGGGAAATTTCTGTAACATTCTCTTTCTCCCACCTCCATGCAAGTCTTCCTAGAGTGCTAAGGTTCCTCCTAATCTCACAGTCAGTTCCCTATAAAGAAGGGCATGAAGTAGGCTCTTGCAAAGGAAGTAACAGAATTCTACATACTTGGAATGTTTCCTAGTTATTCAGAAAAGTATTAGTTTGTAAACAACAGAAAAAGGATTCTCCTATCTCACAACGACCTGATAAACATATATAATGTTAAAGGAAATCACAAAAGAGGGAGAAGAGGAAAACTATTATTTATCCTGAAGAGGGAAGTTTGAGTGGATGGGAAGGGAATTTCCCAGTTGATTACTTTCCCCCAGGATCCCTTGCAGGCTCTCAGCTTGTATATGTAGAAAATGCCACATGTTCTCCCCCTACCCCATTCACTATTTCCATTAAAGGCTCTTTTTTCATGTTACTAATTTTTCTCTTGGGATCAATCAGTATTTTGTTTTCTTCTAAAAATGAACATAAGTTCAGTTTTGGTATCTATAGAGTCGCCTCTGATCTACAGAAGCATGCACATAAATATTCACTGAATTTCCCTTCTAGTCTCTGTCCTGCTTGCTTAAAATGCATTGCTGTACTCTTCGATGTTGCTTTTATTTTCCACCTGTGATTGCTTTTCTAGTCTGTGTCATTTTAGAATTCTTGTTGCTTAGTATTTTTAACTTCAAAGCCATAGCCCTTGCTTTTTTTCATCATTTCATGCTTATTTGCCGAGATCAGCCTGCAATGTTCTCAGCCACTGTATTTTTCGTATTCTTGACAGGCATCCAGTCAGTCAGATTCGGAGCAAGAAAAGACTTCATCTTGTACCTTGGCATTGCCTCCTCCTTCAGCATCTCCAGGAATGAATGTTGAAGATGTACAGCAGTCTTGCAGCAAAAACCTGGGAGATTTGGAGGATGAGTTTGGATACAGCTGGAGTAAGTTTAGCTATTCAGACTCAGGAAAGGTGGCATTTTTCCTCTTTCTATGTAATCTGATATTTATATTGTGTTTTTTTTGTAGGAAAGTCTATTTTCGCATTGTGAATTCAGCTATTCAGTTCATTTTTATTTGGTGGTTTCACTTACACTCCAGGAGGAAGAATTGTTCTGGTTAGAAAGTATTATTATAATATAAAGCACAAAAGATGCTATGTTTTTATGTGAAAATACCATAAAATGGAGAGTCTTTACTCTTTCATACTGGAAAAAGAAACCAGTAGAGAATTTATTGCTATGTACAGAGACTGGCAACATAAACATTTAGTTTGTGAAATGGCAGAGATTTTGAGTTTCTGATGGTAAACGCTGAATTCTAAGCCCTGGTGCCTGCAAAGTTGTCCAGGATAACTTCTCTCCATGATTTTCTCTTTTCAAATCTTATGATTAGGAAAGATCACCGAGCGTTATGGGGACCTGCCAGGAGATCTGCACGTGATAGAGTTGGAAAAGGGGAGGACTGGCTTAGGGCTCAGCCTGGCTGGGAACAAAGATCGATCTAAGATGAGTGTTTTTGTAGTGGGAATTGATCCAAATGGAGCAGCTGGAAAAGATGGGAGGCTGCAGATTGCAGATGAGTTACTGGAAGTAAGTGTTTAGTAATTACCCTCCAAACTAAACATGCGGACTCTCAGGATAGAAGACCATTCGATTGTGGGTGCAAAATCCAGCCTTTAATTAGCTGTACTTTCTTATAATCAGTATGTTCTTTCTTTATAATTATGCTGGCTTTTTCCTTTAAATTTTAGTGTTCTATATGACTAGTTCTTACTGCAGAAATGCCATAAGTGCCTGTGATAATACACTGAGAGAAATATGGGGTCTGATTTAATATAACAGCTGGTTTCATGGTGCATGCTCTTATTTTAACCCTATTTCCAGTTAGCACTGTTGTTAAAGAAGCAGCAGTGCTGTTGGTGGCATGAGAATCTCAAATTTTAGTTTGTGAGTCCTAAATGGAGAGTTCTAAAAAAGTGAGTGTGTTGTTTATTTTACTACATTTGAGCCATTGAAAGAATATGGAACCATTTGAATTAATTCTATATTAGAAAGTTATATTATCAGTTGCAAGAATATAATAGCATGAGACTATGACAAGGTAGACCAAAGTACCCGTATTTGCCGGTGTATAAGACGACTTGGCATATAAGACGACCCCCCAACATTTCCACTCAAAATATAGAGTTTGTTACATTACATTACGGTACTATGGGCAGCTATGTCTATCCCAACTGAAGTGCACCCGGCGTATAGGATGACCCCCCCACTTGGAGGCATGTTTTTCAGGGGGGAAAAGTAGTCTTATACACCAGCAAATACTGTAGCTGTATAATACAGGGGCCATTTAGTCCACCGCTCTTTCTGTCAGTGGACAGAAAGTAAAGCTCACAGTAAAGGGTATAAACATGGAAAACATCCACTCTGTTGTTTGTCATCAGTATGAGGGTTTAAATAGATGTGATGATACAAAATCTATGAAAAGACATCTCCAGTGCTTTTTTAAACTGCAGAGAGCTTCTGGGAGGCACTTCAAAACAGCATCTTATACACAAACACCATCATTTTCACTCAGTTACACACACACACACACACATGAGGCCCTGTCAGCTCTTATCTGGTGGGAAAAATTGGTGTAGTTCAAATATGTCTATATTTTCCCCAGTGTGGCAGATTTTGTCTTTCTGATATAGGTGTGACAAATTGGGACACCTAAACACCCCCATGGCCCTAACTAGACAAGGGTACATTTTATTTGCTGATCCTGTTAGATTTATTGGAAGACTTTGATAACTGTTGATCATTCTGGTCTCCAGTGTGTGATATTTGGATCTAGCTGAACTTCATTTTCTCAATTCAGATGTGCCCCATTGTTTACTTCTTCTCAGAATATGAATGCTGGAACCTAACTTGTACAGCAATTAAACAATTTAGTGCGCCTGTCAGTGTCTATTACTACTATAGCTGGCATGAGAGTCTCCCTTTTTACTCTTTAATTGTTTAATTTTGCAATATTTGCCTTACTTAAAAGTAAGCACAATATTTTGTATCATTAATTGACCCTAGTAAAATATATGACATGGATGTCCTAGGATAAGAATATTCAGCTATGTTCACTAAGTGACTTTGGGGGATTCATTATTTCTCAGCCTTGCCTGTGACAAAATCCACATTGTAAAGCATCTACAGTATTTGCTGGCGTATAAGACTACTTTTCCCCCCTGAAAAACATGCCTCCAAGTGGGGGGGGAGGGGTCGGCCTATACGCCAGGTGCACTTCAGTTGGGATAGACATAGCTGCCCATAGTGGCCCATAGTACTGTAATGTAATGTAACAAACTCTATATTTTGAGTGGAAATATTGGGAGGTCGTCTTATATGCCCAGTCGTATTATACGCCGGCAAATACGGTAATATTACATGATGCAAAGCAAGAAAAGTAGTATGTGAGCCACAAGAAAATGATATTTAAGTGGAAATGAAAATTTAATAGAGTAGCAGATTGCATCTTTCTGGTTACCAAGGAGAAAATGTGCCTCCCTATGCTAGTTACCACAGGAAGGGACCAAGCCAATGACTTGACCTCCTGTTCCAAAATTAGGCATTGATTTGGTACGCACTAGAAAATAAGCTGCTAAGGCCTTTGATAGTTCAAATATGTATTTTAAGTATTAGTGTTATTTTACATGCAAATAAATGGATTTATTTAATGTATGCTATTGCTCTTGAGAATTTGAGCACACTGTTGAGGCACAGTCTGCCATCTGATTTTGCCAGAGTTCCCATTCAATGTACCAAGGTGGACTGTTGCCACATAGCTGACTTTTTTTTAACCTTTCATTGTTATTAGCAAGCGATTTCCATGCCTCTTTTTCATTTGACAAACAGCGGGTCATGAGGTGATCAATCAGTAATGGAAATAGATTATAATGTTCCCAAAGTCAGCCAGCTCACTTTAACCTCTCAAAGGACATTTCCAGGCCAATGAAATAGCAGACTATAAACAGCTGTTAGGGATTTTGGAATGGGGGAAATAATTATAACGTGAAGAAAATAGACATTGTGTATTATGAAGGCTGGAAAGCAATACTGATAATGTGTAATAGAAAAATCTAATTTCTTGTGGGTGACACAGACATTTTGGATACAATGAACTGGCTAACATTAGTGTCATTACTATTTACACCTTTCTGATTAACCTAGATAAATGGACAAGTTCTCTATGGAAAGACCCACCAGAATGCATCTTCAATCATTAAATGTGCACCTTCTAAAGTAAAAATCATATTTGTCAGGTAAGCAATCGCTAATATTTTTTGTAGCTGTATTTATCTAAATGCAATTTTAACAGTATTTTTTTTTCATATAACCATTTTTAATGCTGGTTGCATGCCTAAAAGTTTCCTTAGATTATATATAATCATTGTTGTATCCACTATAGGTATGACCTTTTTTTTTAAAGCTATCATTTTCGGTATCAAAAAGTTTAAAGTATTTGCGAGAGTCAAACCGTGCCGTTTTAAATGTATTTTCTTCATATATTGTAGAAGCAAAGATGCTGTTAATCAGATGGCAGTTTGTCCTGGAAAACCAGTAGAGACTTCTTGTGGGACACCTCAACATGAAGAGGTATACTAAAGATTTGGATATTTGATAGTATGGGTTAATGTTTATGGGTTGATCAGTATACAGAAATTCAGCTTTTTTGTTGTGTTTCAATTCCATGCAGAGCTATTTTAGTCTAAGCTCCTTAATTTAAATATAGTGCCTTAAATACAGTACATAGGTTTGCACTGCAAGATGCCTAGATAAGAATCATGGTAGATTTTAACAGAACTTAAGAAGATATAACAGAAAAAAATAGATGTATAGAGTCTACAATTTTAAAAATGGATACAGTGTGTCTTCCCATGGACCAGTGTCTCTGTTTTTATTTTTACATTTCTATTTCTTTTAGGATGAAGTGAATATTCTGTGCTCAAGTTTACCTACAGAGTTGAGTTCCTATACAAATATTCAAGATATAGAATTACCTAAGGTAAGTACATGTGCCAGTGTCCATTTGTTTCTATATCAATTTGTTTGTGACTTGAGTACTATGGCACAGCACAAACTTTATCCTCCTAAACATTAACCAACAATTGCACGCCCCATGTCATTCTCAACCATATTTTGCACATTCTGAAAAAAGTGACAATGCCACCTATTTGTTGCTGTTTTTGCTGTCAAGTCAGAGCTGACTTGTGGCAATTCCATAGTGCTTTCAAGGCTAGAGATGTACAGGGCTGGTTTGCCATTGCCTGTCTCTGCACTGCAGCAGGCAGAAGGGGGGAGGTGGCAACAGCAGCAGAATGGGCTGGGAAGGAAAGTGTATATTTATGAAAAATTCATAGTGTTTGTTGATCTTGTTTTTACTGAGGATGTGTTTGGTATTTGTTAGGATCAGGGCATAGGTATTGCCATCAGTGAAGAAGACACAGTAAATGGTGTGGTTATCAAAAGTTTAACAGAGCATGGTGCAGCAGGAAAGGTAA
This sequence comes from Paroedura picta, assembly GCF_049243985.1. Lineage (NCBI taxonomy): Eukaryota > Metazoa > Chordata > Lepidosauria > Squamata > Gekkonidae > Paroedura > Paroedura picta. The sequence continues at coordinate 78,076,128 of NC_135375.1, read as the reverse complement.
GTCTTATGAAAGAATATGATGAGAACTCTAGTGGGGATTGAGAGGGATCAAAAGGTCATCTTACTATCTTTACTTTTATTTTAGGATGGTCGAATTAAGATTGGAGATCAAATCCTGGCAGTTGATGATGAAGTTGTTGTGGGATATCCTATAGAAAAGGTGACTAGTAATACATAGCTAATCCATACCTCTTCAAAGAATTTTGCTATATAGAAGTTTAGCGTTATATTTAGAACTTTTCCTGGGTCCTTCAAGGGGTAACTGTGTTAGTTTGTTTTAGGATCTTCAAGACTAACAATATTTATTTCAATACGAGGTTTCATGAACCACATGTCACACCTTCAGATATGGATTAGTCTCTTTTTCTGTGGTTGGGGGCCCAGCAAACTATCAAAGTGTATTTCTTTGAGGTCTAAGAAAGTCTGGCATGTATAGACTGCACAGCTGGGGTCAGCGAAAGAGTGATCCATAGAATAGGTCCATGACCACACATCCTATGAACAATATATATAAACATATATAGGCTTACAAACCATGGTGAATGGAGCGTCCCAAGTGCAGGTATAGAATTTAAATTTGCACAAATATAAATGTAGGTTCATGTTCATAAGTTATGAACACACAGGAATGTAGCTACTAGGCAGAATTCTATTTCCCTCTGTGATTTTAATCTCCCTCATAGTAATCTACAAGTTTCTCTCTTCTGAGTCTACAATAGTTCTGCAACACGGCTTATGACAGTTTGACTGAAAAAATACCCTGTTTCCCTTTGAAAAAGAAAATTTCCCAGTCCACCCTCTGTGGACTCTTGTTTTGCATCTCTGTGCTGTTCCTGAGGATCAACTGACGGCAAAATACAAAACTCAGGAAGTGGCCTCAGCAAGCTGCAGTAGTGAAGGGAGTAGCAAAGGCCCATTCCATGATGACTGTGGGTGATTCGATACATTCTGAATATTCCAGATTGGTTTATAATTTCACAGTTTGCTCTTTTTATGTTTCCATCAGTTTATCAGTTTACTGAAGACCCCAAAGCCTTCTGTGAAACTTACAATCAATTCAGTTGAACAGGAGAGTCAGCCAGCTGCCCAGCCACAAACACCAATTTACCACTCTGATTTGGGGGAGAGATTTGTCCAACAACCAGCAAGTGTTCCAATTTTGGATTCACCAGAACCAGAATCAGTTAAAAGTAAGCAACTTCCTCTGTTCATTGAACTCACAAGCATAAGTTAGTGAAAAATACAAAAGGAAAAGAATTAGTCATGACTCCCTTTTCTTCCAGAAAGGACTGCATATTCAAAAGTTATAGGACACATAGTAAAATTTTAATATGCCTCTCAGGAGTCGTCCTGTTCAGGGCTCTAGTCTTATGACATGCCAAACTGTACAACATTCCTCTTTTTGGCTGGGAGGAGAATGAGGAAGAATCTTTCATAAGGGGTGATAAATGAAAGGATGCTTTAAAAAATTCTTTTCTACCTCCCAGTCAACCCTACCTTCAGCTGTTAATAATCTTAAAAACTTCCTTTAACCCCAATTTGTACTGTTTGAAAAAGATTTTGAGCTTGCCACCCAAAAACTCAGCCCTTACACTGTGCAGTTGAAGGATGTTTTCTGAAGGCAGAAATCCTTTCCCTTCCCAACCTTTAGTCTTGGGGAAAGAAATATGGCTACATTTTGAGAAATCTAGCTGCAAAATGGTTAGTTGCAGAGCATTGGAAACAAATGAATGTGCCAGATGTTGACACTTGGCTTAGAAGGTACTGGTTGAACATGGTTATAGATCAAATATAAGCCTGCAAACAAGTAATATGGGTGGCAGAGGGGGGATGTACAAACTATTGGGATAAAGTTAAGCCAGAGGAGGTCACTAAACTTGTAGTTCTTAGTTGTATTTAATTGTTTATCCACTAATTCATGCTGTTTGGCGATTTTGAAAATTTTTAGAATCACATGCTAATATGCTGATTACTTAAATGTTTCTCTGTTTGGCCTGTTGTCAACTGTTTTAATGGACTATGTTTATCCTCAACCTTGGCATTTTATTATATAGAACAGTTCTTTTTTCACAAGTGTGGCTGTATTGTGTGGTGTTTGTGGATATTTGTCATTTATAAATATTTGTTCGTTATTTATTCTAATATAATAAAATTAATTTTTAAAAAGACTCTACTGGCAGAGTCTTTCACTTCAGCCTTGGACTGGCTTGGAAAGAAGATTTTAGAGTTCCCTTCTCTCTTTCCAGCTTTAAAAATCAGTAGGAAGTGGGAACCCCATCTCTCTCTCTGTCCTCTCCTCTCCCTTAGGATGTAGGCAAGCAGATTTCAGCCTAATAGTCACGAGGGAGTAGAGGTTAGTGCTCTCATATATATATGTGGTTAATTTTTGGGAAACTATGCCTCTTTTTTGTGGGATGGGAAGACAGGATTTATTCTGCACATTTGAGGACTTCACTCTAGTTTATAGATGGCTCCACTTTACTGGTTTTGTGATCCCAATGGGGTCATCTAGTTCAGGGGTAGTCAACCTGCGGTCCTCCAGATGTCCATGGACTACAATTCCCATGAGCCCCTGCCAGCAAATGCTGGCAGTGGCTCATGGGAATTGTAGTCCATGGACATCTGGAGGACCGCAGGTTGACTACCCCTGAACTAGTTTGCTATTAGTAGGTACTATCATGAGCCATTACCCTATATATCACTCAGATGAACATCAAAGCTTCTTCCTTAGAAAGGAAGCCTTACAGCAGATTACTTAAACATTGTGGCGAATCCTAGCCTAAAGCTACCATATGGTGCTTTTTGGAAGGGAAAACACTTAATGGAAAATTCATGTACAGTTGCCTAGAAACTGTATGTTTCTACTTCCTGCTGGTCACTGTGGCTTACGTTTTTATGAACTGGGAATAATGGTTTGGGAACTATTAAGGGTCTTTTGCTGGTAAAGACAAATATTGGCTGGATTTGATTTGCAGATGACAACTGCAATTTACTGAATTACAGAGTAGCACACATTACAAATTAAGGTGTACTTTTTTGAATGAATTTTTAAATACATTTCAATTGCACTTGACCTATAAAATCAGGCTGTTATACTAAGGACATGTATACCTTGAGGTCTGTGATTTGTTGAGCTATTTAGACTTCAAGAATTTCCATGTGCTAAGGTCATTGCTTATAAAACCCAAAACTGGGACTTTGGGAGCTGATTATTTCAGCTGTAGCAGAGCAATGGAATTCTGCTGATCCAAGGAAGTCAGCATGGATTTGTCTCCAACAGGTCCTGCCAGACCAACCTGGTTTCCTTTTTAGACCAAGTAACAGGTTTGCTGGATCGGGGAAATTCGGTTGATGTCATTTACTTGGATTTTAGTAAAGCTTTTGACAAGGTTCCCCATGATGTTCTGATGGATAAGTTGAAGGACTGCAATCTGGATTTTCAGATAGTTAAGCGGATAGGGAATTGGTTAGAGAACCGCACTCAAAGAGTTGTTGTCAATGGTGTTTCATCAGACTGGAGAGAGGTGAGTAGCGGGGTACCTCAGGGCTCGGGGCTCGGCCTGGTACTTTTTAACGTATTTATTAATGATCTAGATGAGGGGGTGGAGGGACTACTCATCAAGTTTGCAGATGACACCAAATTGGGAGGACTGGCAAATACTCCGGAAGATAGAGACAGAGTTCAACAAGATCTGAACACAATGGAAAAATGGGCAAATGAGAACAAGATGCAATTTAATAAAGATAAGTGTAACGTTCTGCATCTGGGTCAGAAAAATGAAAAGCATGCCTACTGGATGGGGGATATGCTTCTAGGTAACACTGTGTGTGAACGAGACCTTGGGGTACTTGTGGATTGTAAACTAAACATGAGCAGGCAGTGTGATGCAGCAGTAAAAAAGGCAAATGCCATTTTGGGCTGTATCAACAGGGGCATCACATCAAAATCACAAGATGTCATAGTCCCATTGTATACAGCCCTGGTCAGACCACACCAGGAGTACTGTGTGCAGTTCTGGAGGCCTCACTTCAAGAAGGACAAAGATAAAATTGAAAGGGTACAGAGGAAAGCAACGGAGATTATCTGGAGCCAAGGGACCAAGCCCTATGAAGATAGGTTGAGGGACTTGGGAATGTTCAGCCTGGAGAAAAGGAGGTTGAGAGGGGACATGATAGCCCTCTTTAAGTATTTGAAAGGTTGTCACTTGGAGGAGGGCAGGATGCTGTTTCTGTTGGCTGCAGAGGAGAGGACACGCAGTAATGGGTTTAAACTTCAAGTACAATGATATAGGCTAGATATCAGGAAACATTTTTTCACAGTCAGTAGTTCAGCAGTGGAATAGGCTGCCTAAGGAGGTGGTGAGCTCCCCCTCACTGGCAGTCTTCAAGCAAAGGCTGGATACACACTTTTCTTGGATGCTTTAGGATGATTAGGGCTGATCCTGCATTGAGCAGGGGGTTGGACTAGATGGCCTGTATGGCCCCTTCCAACTCTATGATTCTCCCAGCTGCATTATTTTATTCTGAAAAAGGGGGAGAAATTGGTGAAATCAAACGCTGGCAGGGGTTCATGGGAATTGTAGTCCATGAATGCCTGGAGGACCAGAGGTTGACTACCCCTGGTGTAGTGAATTCTTTTAACTAGGCTATTAATTTGCTTTTAGATACAAGCAGGTCCTCAACTCCAGCCACATTGGCCTCTGACCCAGCTACTTGCCCAATTATCCCAGGATGTGAAACTACAATTGATATCTCCAAGGGACGTACAGGACTCGGCTTGAGCATTGTTGGAGGAGCTGACACACTGCTGGTTTGTCATGTTTTCATAATTGCTAGATGACACCAAGCTAATTTCTGACATGAAACAAACCCCAATTGGGTTGTGATGTTAAGAACTCCTTTTTGTTCTGGTTCTGTTTAGCTTACAGCAATAAATGAATGAACATTCACTGGAGTTTGTTTTTGCTATAAATACAGGGAGCAATTATTATTCATGAAGTGTATGAAGAAGGTGCAGCATCAAAAGATGGAAGACTCTGGGCTGGTGATCAGATCTTGGAGGTATACTGTTGCATCTCATGCATTCTTCTTTATTTAAAGAGGCTGATGGAAGCGTGGGGAAAGCTGAATTAAACACATGCTATCTATTCTCTTGAACTCTGCAAAGATGCCTACTTTTGACATCTGATTACATTCCAGGTAAATGGAATTGACCTAAGGAACGCGACACACGATGAAGCCATAAATGTGCTCAGACAAACACCTCAAAAAGTCCAATTAACCGTTTACAGGGACGAAGCTCAATATAAAGAAGAAGACATGTATGATGTGCTTAGCATAGAGCTGCAAAAGAAGCCAGGCAAAGGTCTTGGTTTAAGTATTGTTGGGAAAAGGTAGGTACATAGAGCTTTCGATCCAGTGACTATGAGGACAGGAGTATTGATCCCCTCAGTTCCTCTGCTTTCCTATTCCTTGATTCCATCCTAGTTTGTGGTCTCCTGTCATTGTCTTCCAATCTTAACAGGGAATTTTGTGCAAAACCTAATTTTGGATTCTGTAAATGTACCTTAAAAACTGGCTACCTTGAAAGAAGTTTTATATATTTTGTTGCCCTTTCATAGAGTTCCAGTGCCATAAAACCAGGAAGAAAACAAAGCCCATCAAAAGTTTAAAATTGACTATTCTTTTGTTCTTATGCTTTTTAAATGCAACATACAAAAGAAAAAATAATTCATTTTTCACCTTCTGCATTCTTTATTGAATTAATTTTTGAATTAAAAATTGCATTGCAGAAGAGTGCGGTTGCAACTTGAAAATGTAAAAAAAAAAAGAAATGACTAGTATCAGCTTTGGTGGACTTTTTAAAGTTGCTTTTTAAAATTACAAGCATTCCAGAAATATAACTTCAAATGAAGTCTGGATTCTGGCATTATAAGATGCACGCCTTTAAATGTCTCTAGTAATATTGAACCTGCAGATCTAAAGATAAATTCAGAAACAGAGGATTTTCTTGTCAGTGATGCTTACTGAATAAGTGTACCTAGTAAGCATCAGTAAATAGGAATGGTCTGTCAAACAGGAAGAATAAAAAGAGAGTTTTGTGGTCCTCCTAACAGATTATGGCAGATATTGCCACAGTACCCCTTCTAATTTTTGCTGTAACAAATTAAATTGGTTACCTTTTTAGAATTCACCACATCGTTATCTTTTTAGTATTTGCAACCAAACAGGATTAATGAGAGGAAAAAATGGATAGGAAAATGTTATGCTAATTGGGTGAGCTATAAACACTTGCTTTCTTGTTGCAAATATGCCTCAAGAGAAGCCAGAACCTATTTATTTTGTATGACTAGAGAAGGCAGGCTTTTTCAAAGTCTGGAGGATTTCTTTTTCAGACTGTATCAATTATGCTCTTTAATATGTTTATGTAAAGTTCCTTTGTGTCCAAATCCAGACAGCAAGTCAGTATAAAATGGTAGTGATTATTATACAGTGAGATTTAAAAAAACAAAACAATTACTTTGTGACCTAGCCACTCCTGTTTCTCTCTCACACTCTTTCAGATATGTAGAGAAACAGGAGATGTGAATGCATTTGGCTTTGTGAAAACTGTATAGAGTGTGAGAATATTATTATTTAATGTGTACAGGCTCAGGATGGTTTACAAGGAACATGAATTGCATAATACAGACTAATATGGTTTGGTAATGGTATCATTAACAATACGGCAACTTCAACCATCCTTATCCATGGTTCCTCTCTATATTTGTGAAACAGCCTGGCGGGTGGAACGTGTCCAGCTGTCCAAGTTGGAATATGGCCAATCAGGCTGCAGCCAGCAACGCTGGCTCCACCCTGATTGGCCCTGCCCCTACTGCTCCCGCCCTTCCTCCCTGGACGCTAGCCACATTCCTCTCAGACACGCCAGAGACAGAGAGAGACACTTGGAGCCCTGTCAGACTGAACACGAGCCCTCATTCCCTCCTATCACTCCTGCTGCGAGGGAGGCACAGAGAGACACAGAGAGAGCTGCCCCAAGCTGCTGACAGAGACACAGAGAGAGCCACCCCTGCTGTGACCGAGGGAGAAAGAGACAGACAGAGAGCTGCTCCAAACTGCACACCAGCCCTCCTTCCCTCCTACAAACCAGTTCTAATTACCTGAGGCACACCGAGACATGCAGCAAGAGGGAGAGAGACACAGAGAGAGATCTGCACCTCCCGGTTTCCCCTGAGTCCTAGTGCCCATTACATTCCTGCTAGTTATGTTCTAACTAGCAAGAAAGTCCATTGCAAACAGGAATGCAATGGGCGCTAGGACCCAGGGGACACTGGCAGATCTCTTTCTTTCTCTCTCTTTGCTGGTTGCACCCTGAATGGCCCTATTCCAACTCAGACAGCCAGGACACTCTCCACCCCCAGGGCTGTTTCACAAATATTAAGAGGAACAATGGATAAGGATGTGAACTCCATTTTGTCCAGTATAGAGGTGACCGTCGCAGGGATCATTAGCTGGTTGGTGTTGGCCAAGTGTAGTGCTCTTTGGAGGGCATGGTCAGAGAGGTGATCTCTCAGGTACACTGAACTTATATGGCCTTAACGGCATTTACCAGGACCTTAAGCTTAATCCGGTATTCAGCTGGTAACCGTTGCAGCTGTTGGAGCATGGGCCAAATGTGGGCCCTCCAAGGTTCCCATGAGAATCCCGGCTGCTGCATTCTGGACCAGTTGTAGTTTTCGGATTAAGGATAAGGGTAAGCCTGCATAGAATCAGTTGCAGAAGTCCAGTATAGAGGTGACCGTTGCATGGATCACTGGATTATAATTGCATTTTTTTTAAGTAAATGAGTTGGATCCAAAGTTGAGAAAAGCTTGGTGAATGGGACTCTCACATCTTCCTCTGTAACCTATTAACACCCCCACCCAACCTCAGTTCCTAGCGCTAAGGAAAACGGCATTAGCGATGTGGTGTTAAAAATCTACCCTGGGAATCACCGACATTGCCTCTGTCTCCTCTGCTAACAGAAGTGCCTTTCTGCTAGCTGGGAGAGGACAACCTTTGGATCCAACCCAGTGTTTTCAAATGATGAAAGAAGAAGAAGTACTAATAGTCTCAGAAGCTCAATAGCGATGTGTTAGTTTACACATAATAATTTAGCATGGGGTAGCAATGGAGGGAGAATTCTGTGAGGACACTGTGATTGCCTTGCTGTAGTTCACCATCATTTTATGACAGGCAGTGGTTTCCATATAGCTAGATGAGCATTTCCCCTCTCACTGAACCACAGCAATGCAGCCAGGGAGTGTGTATGAGAAGCTGCCCTGTTACGTTGTGTGCGCATGCGCGCGTGTGTATGGGGGGCAAGACAGAAAAGAGAGTTAGAACATCATGATGCTAGCATAATTCTACTTAGATTTTTTTTTAAACCCAGCTTATTTGGATCCAAGTATTAATACTAATACTATTAAGCATATAATATACACCAATATTATATTTGCAGAAATGACACAGGGGTGTTTGTGTCAGACATTGTCAAAGGTGGGATAGCAGACTTGGATGGGCGATTGATGCAAGGTGACCAGATATTGATGGTGAATGGAGAAGATGTTCGAAATGCTAATCAGGAAGCAGTTGCTGCATTGTTAAAGGTAAAGGTAGAATTATGGATAAAACCCTACTGCATTAATTTGGAGATGTAACCAGACTCTCTGTTGGTTGAAACTGCTCTCCGCTTTATTTATTTGCATTGCATTACTTCAGGTCATTTGAGAAACTCCCAAAAGACTACTACTGAGGGTCTCTTCAATTTGGGAATATTTTGTTCTTTTGTTGCATTTAACATGGCAATAACTTTTGAATTTCCCATATTGCACAATAAAAGGCATTCATGGTGTCACTGAGAAATATTACTGTTTTTTTCTTGTTTCTGCCAGCCAATGTTAGCGTGCCATTTTACATGGTGGGCATGCATCAAGTTGTGCCCCCTCCCCTAGTTGGGAGCAAACACACAGTCTAGGAATTGTGTATGTTGTCAGTTATATGAAGAGTATAATCCTGTGCAGAGTCAGTGCGGTCAAAGACAATGGGCTTCAGTGGCCTCAGACAGGAATAACTCTGCATAGGATTATGCTGTGAGTAGAACTATATATATGTATATATATATATATGGATCACTGAAGACACAATAGATGTCCCTAAGGGAGAAGCTAATGCAGTGTTGTTTGGGGCTCAAAGTATGCAGTACTGGCAGATGGCAGAACATGGTCTTACTAGATTTTCTGAATCAGGTTTTGATAACATGGGGAGTACTTATGGAAATGGTCTGATCAGTTGTGGATTTTGTCACTGAAATAAATTGGTTTGCCCAACATGCCCTGTGAGATGTTGTAGCTTGATAAATGATCTGCCATTTCAAGCACCAGGCTGGACTGGAGGTGTAATTTTTGGCATGACTTGTTTAGATGGTAGTCTGCCAATGGTTCACGGTGTGAAATTCAACTAATTCAGTATTATGAAGAGGTCTCTTTCCATGTCCATGAGCCCAATTGGCGGACATGAAGAAAGTGAAATCAGCATTTCCCCCCTTGCTCTTAGAACTCATTCACACAATCTACAGTACATACAGAATTACTGTCTGGTGGTTGTCTGAACCAGCTCGTAATCTTGCCATGAACTAAGAGATGCCTTTAATGATCCTAGGTTAAGGAATCTGTGTCTTATAAATAATGCCTGCTCTCTAGTGCTCATTAGGTACAGTCAGACTAGAAGTTGGAAGAATAAAGGCAGGCCCGTTCCATTCGGAGAGGAGAACGTCCCAGAGCAGCCAGGTTTGTAACTGCTTGCAATGGCTTCATTTGGAACCATCACAAGCGCTGTTAAATTATATAAGCAAATAAAAGGGAATTGAATTTGCAGCAGCAGCAATTTTGCTACCGGCTTATCAAAGAAGAATAAAATCTACAGCCAAGAAACATATAAAACCATTTGTTTCATATACTGAATTTCATATTGGGTTTATCCTAGTTTATGTTTTTAATGGCCTGGATCCTTAAAGGTATTGTATAGTAGATGGCCATGCTTACTGAAGGCTAAAAGGCAAGGGGCACCGACCAAAGGAATGAAAATGTTGATTGATGCTTGTGTGTGTGAGTTTTGCTGTCTCAGCCAAATGTTCAGATGATGTTAGAGTTCCCAACCTCATCCTTCCTCCTGCATTTGCAGTTCTGCGCTTAGGCGTCTCCTGTTATTGACCCCTCCTTTTGCGGTCAGCAGTCCTCCTACCTAACGGGTTCTGCACACAGGAGGCTGATATGCTCCATGGGTCAACCTGTATAGAAGGCAGACTTGAGCCTCCTCTTCATTTCTGTGTCTACTCAAGGGAACTGCTGCAGCCCTAAAAACACCATCTCGGGACTTGGTCATTTCATTTAATTTATTTGGTTCATTTATGCCCTGCCAGCCTGGTGTGGTAGTTGAGAGTGGTGGACTCTGATCTGGAGAACCAGGTTTGATCCCCCACTCCTCCGCATGCAGCCAGCTGGGTGACCTTGAGCTAGCCACATTTCTCGTAGAGCTGTTCTCACAGAGTGGTTCTCTAAGGCAGGGGTAGTCAAACTGCGACCCTCCAGATGTCCATGGACTACAATTCCCAGAAGCCCCTGCCAGCAAATGCTGGCAGGGGCTTCTGGGAATTGTAGTCCATGGACATCTGGAGGGCCACAGTTTTACTACCCCTGCTCTAAGGGCTCTTTCAGGTCCACCTACCTCACAGGATGTCTGCTGTGGGGAGAGGGAGAGAAAGATGTTTGTTAGCTGTTTTGGGACTCCTTTAGATCAGGGATCCTCAACCTGTGGTCCTCCAGATGTTCATGGACTACAATTCCCATGAGCCCCTGCCAGCATTTTCTGGCAGGGGCTCATGGGAATTGTAGTCCATGAACATCTGGAGGACCACAGGTTGACTACCCCTGCTTTAGATAATGAAAAGCAGAGTACAGAAACCCAGCTCTTCTTTTTCCCCAGTGGGAACCCAAAGTGCACCAGTCATCTCTCCTCCATTTTATCCTCACAATAACTCTGTGAGGTAGACTAAGCTTAGAGAATGTGACTAGCCCAAGAGGGCTTCTGTGGCACAAGTGTGTATTTGAACTTGGGTCTCCCAGATAACTAGGGTAATGTTTGCAACCTCTACACTACACTGATGTCAGTCATTCCACTGAATAACATGTGACTTATTTCTGAGTAGGACTGCTTAGGATTGCTCTCTAAGCTTTGGAAAGAATGCTTTATCTTACTGTTAGGGGTTTATTTGTTGTCAAAAGCCAATTTGATTTGGTATATAATATTTTTCCACCAGTCAGTTTGCTGCGTTCTTATTTTCATTGTTGTAATACAGCAAAGATTAAAATAGTGCTTGAAAATGCAGCGTAGTGCTTTTTACAATGCCATTTTGAGTGATCTCTGAGATAGAGACGATGACGAAATAAGGTCAAGGACTTGGAGTAATTCTCCTTTATGCAACCTTTTAAGGCCAGTGAGGGAAGTGGCAGCCTGTCCTCATTCAGTTTCCCAGGTTCTGGATCCAACCCATGTGAAAGCTATGAAAGCACCCTGAAGAAGAATTCATGTAAGTTTCAGATGCTTTTTTTTAACAGCTAAAATGTGTGCCTGTGTTTTGGGCTGGTTAACAGCCGTGGACTCTTGTAGTCCTAAGAGAAGTTGCAACTAAGTCCATTGAAACCCGCGAGTTTAAAAGGGTGTAACTCTTCTTTATGGACATGGAAGCAGTAGGCCATCTCCCAGTGTTTTCTAGGCTGTCCAGGAATTCCTGCTGCCACAGTAATCACATTTTCATGACAAGGATCAGTGTCCTTAAGTAATTATTAACAAAGAGGGCAGGGTCATCATCCTGAATTTCTCAGTACCAATGGAATTACTGGTTGTCCAGAATTTTACTACAAGATCTTTAATCTACTGTGACGCACTTTTTGTCGAGCACTTGAAAATATGCATCTCCATAAGGGTAGCTGAATTCTTTAATAACAGCAGAATTAAGCTGGAGTTCTGTAGTACCCTAAATGCTAACAGTTAAGTATAGCATCAGGCTTTGTGACCAGAGTTCACCATATATGATGCGATGAAGCTGTCTCTTCATACAAATGCATCTTCTCAAAGCATGTACATTTTAGTGCATCAGATGAAGCACGCTCTGACTCACAAAAGTTTATGCTGCCATAAATTCTTTAAGGTGCCATTGGAATCCTGATTACTTTTGAAATTGCATTGTTTTGATCTACATGAAAAATTAAGAAATGAAATGAAAAACCACACTGATATTCTTCTTTCTTTTTTTAAAAAAAGTGGCATCTGAAATACAAGGATTAAGAACAGTTGAAATAAAAAAGGTATGTGGAGTATTTCCCAAAATTTCCAACCTGTGACAGCCTGTTATTCAACAGAAGCAAAATTATATCCTAAATCATTCAGGCTAGTTTGTTCATTAGAAGACTTTAATTAGAGGCTTTTATTACTGCTGAAGCTAATGGTTTTAAAGCACTTCACAAGATTATTTCTCCATTAAATAAGATAGATTTATTTACTAAGAGTGACAAAAATCTGAGTCCACAGACTGTGTATTTTATGTAATAATCTTTTTTCTAAACGTGTTCTCCTTTCTCCTAAAAAATTAATTGGGTGAACATCTGTCCTGCCACCCAGTTGCTCTGGAACATGCAGCTGTGGTGAGATATGTGAGCTGGTAAACATCTTTATGGAGTAGTAAACTTTCTGGTCATTTTCAGGGTTTTTAAGACAGTGTTGCAGTGTGTGAATTTACAGGAATAAGGAGGTAGTTTGCATTTCTGCAGGCACCAAAGATTCAATAGCAATTATTTTGTCTCTCAGCTGCTGTAGACCACTGCACTGTTCTGGCTGTTGTTTAGGATTTATCACATAACCTTTTGATACCAAATTGCTTATTCAACATGAGGGAAGTAAGAATTATTGCTACTACAGTTCCAGTTCATTCATGCACAGATTTATTCCAGACAAAACATGTTTAAACATGTTTCTATGATCAGTGGATAACTGCAGACCAGTTCTCTCAGTCTTAGTCTTGCTAGGGTGCCTTCAAAAAACTGGAAACTAGAATTGGGTGCTTTGGTGCCCAAAATGGCTTGTCGCTCCAAACGCAGCCAGCGCTGCACAGAGAGCTTTCAGACTGCATGTCTGCTGCCTTACCACCCTGCGCCACAAGAGGCTCTTTTCTAAGATGGGATACCCGATCCTAAAAGCACTTTTAGCAGGCACCTGCTCAGCCTGACCTTTAGATTGTCCCAGGAATGAGATTTCCAGTGCAGTCCTAGACAGAGATGCACCCTTCTTAGTCCACTAAAGCCATTTGATTTTTGAGGGATGTAATTATATTTAAAACAGCCTCTTGTGGCGCAGAGTGGTAAGGCAGCCGACATGCTGTCTGAAGCTGTCTGTCCCTGAGGCTGGGAGTTCAATCCCAGCAGCCGGCTCAAGGTTGACTCAGCCTTCCATCCTTCCAAGGTCAGTAAAATGAGTACCCAGCTTGCTGGGGGGGTAAAACGGTAGTGACTGGGAAAGGGAATGGCCAACTACCCTGTATTGAGTCTGCCATGAAAACGCTAGAGGGCGTCACCCCAAGGGTCAGACATGACCCGGTGCTTTACCTTTACCTAATTATATTTAGGACTGCACTGTTCTTGGCCTCTTAAGGTAATTTCAATAAAATTTGATTGATAGTTTTGTCATCTGGATTGCTGGTTGTGCTAGGAAGATCCTCACATATAGCATGTAACTGCACTTCCCTGTCATTTAAACTCTTGTCCTGTCTTCAATGCTTAGTGGATAGGACAAGGAGCAGCAGCCATTTTCTCACATAATATAGACAGGCAAGCAAATCCTGTCCCTACTTATTTTCTTCACCTGATATTTAGGACTGGTATTACTGGCTTGGCATTCAGAAAGGTTTTTTTTAAATGTAACATACTTTAAGCTTGTTATGTAAATTACTCAGGTTACTTTATTATTTCAATTAGATTCCAGGCCAGTAGCACCATAGGGACCAACAAGACTTTCAGGGTATAATATTTTGAGAGTCAAAACTCCCTTTTTTATATACCTGAAAATCTTGTTGGTCTCTATATAGTGCTACTAGACTCATATATGAACATATAAAAACCTGTGCCATACTGGATCACACTATCTGTCTATCAAGGTCATTATTTTTTACTCAGACTGGCAGTAGCTCTCCAGGGTCTAAGGCAGAGGTCTCTTATTTCACCTGTTACCTGGTTCTTTAATTGGAGATGCCAGGGATTGATTCTGGGAGTTCTGCATGCCAAGCAGATGCTCTTCCACTGAGCCACAGCCCCTCCCCTACTGAAGGCAGATATTCTGTTGCAGAGAAACATGGCTACTCTCCGAAACTATCTTCATTATTTCAATGACATATTACTTTAAAAGGGGTTTTTAAAATATCTCTGGGATTTTTTTAAATAGGAGAGATACTAACTGGGAGAAATAACCCTTATTCATTTGGTACAATATATTATTCAGTTATTATTCTTAACAAAGGTAAATGATTAATCACCACTGACTTGCACTCTGTTTAACTAAAGTAAATCTAAATACTCAGTTTCATGCTATCGTTTGAAATTGTTCATATCGCAGAACACTAGAGGGAGCTTGATTTTCTTTATATAGTTCTAGCACTGTGACTACCACAAGGAAAAGGCCCTGGGAATGGTGACTTGCAGTGTACTGATAAGCATATTTTTATATTAGTCTTGTCTTTTCTGGTGTTGATCAGATTTAAAAGTTTATACCAGACCATTGAGAAAGAAAATGGAAACCATCTGAAACTGAAATATGGCCCAGCTGGGGGGAGGGGGGGTTAAATTCATTAAAAATAATAATGGATGTGAAGAATTCATCATTTGCCTGATGAATTCCATATAAATGTCAGTATTTATATGTTTGGAATTACGGTCTTGTAAATTGATCAGAGCCAGTTTAGTGTAGTGGTTAAGAGCAGTAGCCTCTCACCTGAAGAGCCTGATCTGATTTCCCACTGTTCCACGTGCAGCCAGCTGAGTGACCTTGGGCTAGTCACAGTCCTATTAGAGGGGTTATCACAGAGCAGCTCTGTCAGAGCTTTCTCACCCCCACTTATCTCACAGAGCTTCCTTCCTTCCTTCCTTCCTTCCTTCCTTCCTTCCTTCCTTCCTTCCTTCCTTCCTTCCTTCCTTCCTTCCTTCCTTCCTTCCTTGCTTGCTTGTTGTCTCATTTAAACTGTGGGCATTTGAAGTGGGATCACTGTGTCCTTTAGGTTTATGAATGATGTTTCCCACTAGTTTCTGTTGAATTGTGAAGAGCCTTAAGCCTATCCTAAGAATAATAACCTTGGATACAGAGGATGATTCTACTCTCTGTTATACGGAATAACAATAATTGCATTTCGTACACACTGAACCCTCTGGTAAGAAGAGACAGTGAGTTTGATTGATGTCCCCAGATTCACCAGCCAGATATTGAACTTGCCCCAAAGCGCAGCATGTTCAGTATCGATCAGAAATAATATAAACTTTGTGTTGTTTGCTTTCTTAAATGTGTCATAACAGGGCCCTTCAGATTCCTTGGGAATTAGTATTGCTGGAGGAGTAGGGAGCCCTCTTGGTGATGTTCCTATCTTCATAGCGATGATGCACCCAAATGGAGTTGCAGCCCAGACTCAGAAACTGAGGGTAAGACTGTTAAAAATGAACAACAACGTGTTGGAACCTCAAGCAATTAGCATGGATAGATCAAGGTGTTGTTGTTTTACCTGCATAATCAAGTAACAAAATGTCCTCTTCCTCTGATTATTTATGCATTCTATTTCTGTACTGCCTTTCCTAGGATCCGAGCAGTTTACAAATAGGGATGGGCCTGGGTGCAGCACGCCTCATGTTAAAGGTGCAGACCTCAGTGAAGGCTGCGCAAAGACCACTGAGAACCCCACGGAAAAGCAGTTAGGCAGTACCAGTTTGTTGCACTCCTGGAATGAAAGAAAAGCTGAACTCTATAGGCCAGGCTTCCTACCATTGAGAACCATAAACATAGGAGCAAATTCTCTATTTGTTTGTTTTATTTATAGTCTTCCTTTCTTGATGAGACCAAGGCAGATTGCCAAAAAGGAATTCAATCAGGCAGCATAAGACATCCGATTAACATTGCAATAAATCAGATGACGCCATTGGAAAGTAATGCAAACAAACAAACAGCCTGACATGCCATAATGCAGAATGTTGATTGCAAAGGTAGAAGACAATAAAAGCACGGCAACCCATACAAGAAATATCACAATAGTTGCAGTCCTATTTCTTTATAAAAGCATTTTCCCGATCTGGTTCATTATATTACAATTCTAATTCATTTATAAAAATGTCTGAATAATTCAGTTTTTACATATTTTGTCAAATAATGGAAACAATGGTGACCTTCTTACCTGCAATGCTCATAAGTGCAAAGGTTGGAGGATGTTTGAAAGATTCTTCTACCTTTATATTTCTCTATGTCCCTATTAGAAATCCCAGAGGGGTTTAGTGAAACCAAAAAGAAAATCTGGTGGCCACTGAAAATATTGGCTGATGTATAATCCTGAGTACAGAGGAGAAAAAAATAGTAAATTGGTCAAAAAAAAACTTTTTTATTTCATTGCCTTTTATCCATGCTGTAGATTTTTACTGCTCCCCACATATACATTTTTGCCTAATGAGTACATCCAATGAAGTAGCCTGTGGTCCATGAAGGTTTATGCCACTAGAACAATGAGGGTCTGCAGGAGACTGAAAGCATCATTTTGTTTCCCAAGTAGAAACCAAGTGGCCATCCTATTATCTATAACAGTGGTCCCCAACCTTTTTATCACCGGGTACTGGTCAAAGCTTGACAATTTTACTGAGGCCCGGAAGGGGTAGTCTTTTGCTGAGGGATGTCGCTGCCGCCTGAGCCCCTGCTCCACTTGTTTTCCCGCCGGCGCCCCTGACTTCTTGCCACCCGCTGGGGGGCGCTGCCAGCAGCAGCTGCACAGTGCCATGCCGAGGGGGAGCCCCAGCCATTGCAGCCACTGGAGAGCACCGAAGGTGAGCCAGCAGCAGAGTGGCAGGGCAGCTCCCAAGGCAGCAGCTGGGGAGGAGGACGAGGAGGAGCCACAACCCAGTACCAACTGATCCATGGACTGGTCCCGGTCCCTGGATCAGGGGTTGGGGACCGCTGATCTATAACATCTTTTCAGATATAGGAAAGATTCACTGACCAGTTCCTCAGCAGAAAGCACAAGCAAGACGTTCCATTGTAGAAGGAAAAGGGGAAGAGCAAGTTCTGGGACTTTCTTTGTAAAGGTATAGCCTGTTACCACAGTTTATTCACTACAAGAAAATGTGAGCTAGAATTTCTCTGCTGCTATAAAGCAAGCTGTGGTGTTTTGCCTGTAATGCAGACAAGAAATAAAAGTCCTCCTTACTAATGTCCTTGAAGTGTTTCCTGGTAATACTGATATCTGATTTCTCCTGCTTGTTGATATTCCAGGTTGGAGACAGGATTGTCAGCATTTCTGGAACATCCACAGAAGGCATGACTCATTCCCAGGCTGTCAGCTTGCTCAAAAATGCTTTGGGCACTATTGAAATACAGGTAAAAAATCAGGTTTTGCCTACAGTATGGTGTCCTGATGTTATTGTCTACTATTGCTGATGTTTCTACAGGCCTCAATCATAGGACTGGTGAAACAGCTCTGTCTTACAGGCCCTGCAGAATTGCTTTAGGTCCCACAGGGCCGTGGTCTCACTCAGGAGAGCACTCCACCAGGCCAGCACCAGAGAGGGCCCTGGCTCTTTTTGAGAACAGTTTCACTTCTCTGGGGCCAAGGATCTTGAGCAGATGTTGTATGCTCAAGCATAAACTCCTCCGAGGGGCATAAGGGAGGAGGCAGTCCTGCAGGTACAAAGTTCCCAGGGCCTTAAAGGTCAATACCTACACCTTGAACCTGATTCCTTCCTCAGTCTGGAGCCAACGTAGCTGGGAGAACAATGGCTGGATGTGCTCTTTCCACCCAGTTTCCGTAAGGAGCCAGGCCACTGCATTTTGGACTAGTTGAAATTTCTGGATGAGATACAAGGGTGGCCCTATGTAGACCAAATTACAGTAGTCTAATCAGGAGGTGATGGTTCCATAGATCATAGTGGCCAGGTCAGGTGTCAACTGGTAAGCCGCTAGTTGCCACGCCTAGAGAAGATGGCAGGCAGCATTCGTTACCTGGGCTTGCATTGATAACAAGGATTCCAGGATCACCCTCATGCTCTTGGTGGTGGCTGAAATTGTTAACTGGACCCCGTCAAGCACTTCATCTGGGGCATGCTGACCCAGTCTTTGCTGGATTTCACTTCAGCACGTATGGCTAGGACTGCTGCCTAGGCCATTTAATTTGTCACACCTGCAGCTCATACGTGACACCAGAATGCAGGGAGCCAGTATTACAGTTAGAGTGTCAGACTAGAATTTGGAGACCCAAGTTCAGATTCCCCACTCTGCCAATGCTTCTCTGCACTTGAACTTTTGCTTCCTCTCTTGTTTCTTCCAGTCTTCTCAGTTACAACCTATATTTCCTACAGCCAGTTTCTGACTTACATTCTTTCACTATAGACTCAATCCCATCTTCCTTTCACATCATGCTTTCTGCTCTGTCAACTGTTAACCTTCCTCCAGCGTTGTTAGCTCTCATTGAGTGGGCTCTGAGAGAGGTGGAACTAGACCTGTCTGTCACATTCATCCTTCTTGATTGTAGCAAAATATTGATTTACTGTAAATCAAGACATCCCTCCTCTTAAAAAGAACAAAGTGAAGATTTTAGATAACTTTCCAAGGTACTTTCCAAGGTACTTGAATATTTGTTTTAAAGACAGAGAGTCCGTCTGAAGTATTGGTGGAAAGGCCGAATGGTAAATCAGCACTGAATTCTGAAAGTAATTTGAGGAGCAAAGGCATGGAAAATGAGCAAACCCAACAGCAGAAAATGACACCAATTTTTATTCATTAATATAGTTGTACACAGCCTAGCAGAGTGCTTTCTTAAAGTTCTGATAGCAGTAAATCACCCAGAATATACAAACAAAACTTTATTCTCCAAAACAAAATAAACAGAATCAGGTTTAAGGAGATAAGCATAAAGCCCTAGTCTGAGAACAGCGGCATCTTCTAAAACTATGTAGTCTGTAGGTGGATTTGATGGGATGAACAAGAAAAAGCACAGATCCTTAAAGAATTTAGACTGGACTCTAGACTGGACTTCTGTAACTCACTCTATGTGGGCCTGCCCTTATTCTTGTTCAGGAAATTGCATCTGGTCCAGGATGCAGTGGCCAGGGTCCTTGGAGGGCACACATTAAACTGTGCTGCATTGGTTTCCAGTTGAATTCTGGATAAAGTTTAAGGTACTGGTACTTCCCCAGAAGGCCATCCATAGTCTGTGTCCTGTGTATCTGAGAGACCACCTCTCTATACCCCCAAAGAGTGCTTCGCTCCAAGAGTACGAACTAGTTGGTGGTCCCTGATTCCAAAGAGGTATGTCTGGTCTCAATCAGAGCCAGGACAATATCTGTCCTGACGTCCACCCAGTGGAATGAGTACATCTGGGCCCTGCCAGAGCTGTCACAGTTCTGCAGGGCCTGCAAGAAGGAGCTCTTCTTCCAGGCTTTTTGTTGGAGCTAAAATTGACATCTGCCAGGCCTCACCTATCCAACTACCATCTGTTATCTATGCAAGAAGCCCCAGACCAACAGCTGGCCTTTGGGACTGGGAATTGTCACTGATATTTTAACTTGTTTGTATTAATCATTTTTAATTAACTTTAATTTAATTTATATTTGTTTTGAACTACTGTATTTTAACATGGTAGAATCTTACCTGGTGGTATGAGCTCCTGGGAGAGCTGAGGGCCCTGAGGGAACTTTCACAGTTCCACAGGGCCTGCAAGATGGAGCTCTTCCACCAGGTCTGAGGTCAGGGTGGTTAGTTCTGGGCCCTTTGCTGGCTAGCCAGGTCATCAGATTCCCCTGGAATTATCCCAAGGCACTATGTCTCATAGTGCCTTGGGATAAGGGCTGTGGTATAGGGGGGATTGACAGATTTTATTATTATTTTGGTTGGATTTTATTGTGGGTTGCCTATTGTTACCCATCATGAGCCACGTCAGTGGGAGTGGCGGGATATAAATGTGATTATCCTTATCCATTGTTCCTCTTAATATATGTGAAACACCCCTGGGGGTGGAAAGTGTCCTGGCTGTCCGAGTTGCACCCTGATGGGCCTGCACCTACAGCTCCTGCCCTCCCTCCCTGGACGCT
The DNA here is from genome assembly GCF_049243985.1 of Paroedura picta. NCBI lineage: Eukaryota > Metazoa > Chordata > Lepidosauria > Squamata > Gekkonidae > Paroedura > Paroedura picta. Next base: position 78,055,718 of record NC_135375.1, on the reverse strand, counting down.
AGCCACTTTGCTCTCAGATGCTGCAGCAGCCAGCATATGTGTGAGAGACAAACGCAAACCAGCCCTGTTTACCTGCTATGGCTCCTGCTGGAAGGGAGAGAGAGACAGAGATAGCCGCCCAAACAAGCCCTCTACAAACAGCCCTGATTACCTGCTATGCTCCTGCTGCGATGGGGAGAGAGAGATCTGCGCCTGCTGGTGTCCCCTGGGTCTTAGCACCCATTGTATTCCTGGTGGCAATGGGCTTTCTTGCCAGTAAATAAATAAGCATACAACATTATACACCACTCAGAGCAAGTCTGCTAGGAAGGCAGTATAAAAATCAAATATGTAAATAAATAAAAAATATAATTTAGTTTGTTCATCCATAACCTTTATATCTTCCCCTACAAAAGCCTGGTCACCTTCAGAGGAGCATTCAAGCAGGTGCCAAAAGTAAGACCTGATTCGTTTGACTCAAGAGTCACAAATAATAAGCTGGTATGTAAAGTATCACTGGGGGACTAGATCTGTATTGTACATAATTTACATATACGAAAGCCTGAGCTCCAGATAAACATATGAAGTAGGGCCCTGCATCCTTTTCTTAGACAAGGTCCATGTGTATCAGACGTTCAGGCGTCACACTGTGTGAAAAATGTACAATCGCCACTTTGGATGTTACAAGCGCAAACATTGGAAACACAGGTCAAAGACATTCCATGATTCCCTCCATCTCCCTCCTTTCTTTGAGATGTTTGGCAGAGCTCTTGGATTTATGCTGCTGTTCTCAGAATGCTGTTTCACATGATAATCTGTTTGCTTCCTCCCTTGGTGAGCCAGCTTGGTGTACTGGTTAGGAGTGCGGACTTCTAATCTTGCGAGCCGGGTTTGATTCCATGCTCCCCCACATGCAACCAGCTTGGTGACCATGGGCTCACCACAGTACTGATAAAAACTGTTCTGACCGAGCAGTAATATCAGGGCTCTCTCAGCCTCACCTCCCTCACAGGGTGTCTGTTGTGGGGAGAGGAAGGGGAAGGCGAATGTAAGTTGCTTTGAGACTCCTTCGGGTAGAGAAAAGCGGCCTATAAGAACCAGCTCTTCTTATTATTCATATTTAAAATTAACCCACAGGTGGTAGCTGGTGGAGATGTCAGTGTCATAACCGGCCAGCAGCAAGATCCACCATCTTCTAGTCTTTCATTTGCCGGACTAACATCAAGCAACATCTTCCAGGATGATTTGGGGTGAGTATTTACATTCCCAGTTAGAATCTGAAAACTCACAACTGTTGAGATGTCATTGCTATTAGAACCACTGTAAAAGAATCTGTTTGAAATCTGCACAGAACAAGGTGTCTCTACAACCTAGCTATAGTTGTATGGAGAGCTGAACATTGTTGTTGTTATGTGCGAAGTCGTGTCCGACCCATCGTGACCCCATGGACAATGATCCTCCAGGCCTTCCTGTCCTCTACCATTCCCCGGAGTCCATTTAAGTTTGCACCTACTGCTTCAGTGACTCCATCCAGCCACCTCATTCTCTGTCGTCCCCTTCTTCTTTTGCCCTCGATCGCTTCCAGCATTAGGCTCTTCTCCAGGGAGTCCTTCCTTCTCATGAGGTGGCCAAAGTATTTGAGTTTCATCTTCAGGATCTGGCCTTCTAAAGAGCAGTCAGGGTTGATCTCCTCTAGGACTGACCGGTTTGTTCGCCTTGCAGTCCAAGGGACTCGCAAGAGTCTTCTCCAGCACCAGAGTTCAAAAGCCTCAATTCTTTGACGCTCGGCCTTCCTTATGGTCCAACTCTCGCAGCCATACATTGCAACTGGGAAGACCATAGCCTTGACTAAACGCACTTTTGTTGGCAGGGTGATGTCTCTGCTTTTTAGGATGCTGTCTAGATTTGCCATAGCTTTCCTCCCCAGGAGCAAGCGTCTTTTAATTTCTTTGCTGCAGTTCCCATCTGCAGTGATCTTGGAGCCCAGGAAAATAAAATCTGTCACTATCTCCATTTCTTCCCCATCTATTTGCCAGGAATTGAGAGGGCCGGATGCCATGATCTTTGTTTTCTTGATGTTGAGTTTCAAGCCAACTTTTGCACTCTCCTCCTTCACCCGCATCAACAGGCTCTTTAGTTCCTCTTCACTTTCTGCCATTAGAGTGGTATCATCTGCATATCTGAGGTTGTTGATATTTATCCCTGCAATCTTGATCCCAATTTGTGACTCCTCTAATCCCGCATTTCTCATGATGTGCTCTGCATACAAGTTAAATAGGCAAGGCGACAGTATACAGCCTTGCCGAACTCCTTTCTCAATTTTGAACCAGTCAGTGATTCCATGTTCAGTTCTCACTGTTGCTTCTTGACCTACATATAAATTTCTCAAGAGACAAATAAGATGCTCTGGTATTCCCATCTCTTTAAGAACTTGCCACAATTCGTTGTGCTCCACACAATCAAAGGCTTTAGCCTGGTACTCCCTAGCTTTCTCCATGATCCAGCGTATGTTGGCAATTTGATCTCTAGTTCCTCTGCCTCTTCGAAATCCTGCCTGTACTTCTGGAAGTTCTCGTTCCACATATTGCTGGAGCCTAGCTTGTAGGATTTTGAGCATAACTTTGCTAGCATGAGAAATTAGTGCAATGGTGCGGTAGTTTGAACATTCTTTGGCATTGCCCTTCTTTGGGATTGGAATGTAAACTGACCTTTTCCAATCCTGTGGCCATTGTTGAGTTTTCCAAATTTGCTGGCATATTGAGTGTAGCACTTTTACTGCATCGTCCTTTAAGATTTTGAATAGTTCAACTGGAATGCTGTCACCACCACTAGCTTTATTGTTGCTCAGACTTCCTAAGGCCCATTTGACTTCACATTCCAGGATGTCTGGCTCCAGGTCAGTAACTACCCCACTGTGGTCATCAGGGATGTTAAGCTCGCTCTTGTATAGTTATTCTGTATAATTTTGCCACCTTTGTTTAATCTCTTCTGCTTCTGTGAGGTCCCTACCATTTTGGTCCCTTATCATACCCAACTTTGCATGAAACGTTCTCTTCATATCTCCAATTTTCTTGAAAAGATCTCTGGTCCTCCCCATTCTATTGTTTTCTTCTATTTGTTTGCACTGTTCATTTAAGAAGGCATTCTTATCTCTTCTAGCTTTTCTCTGGAATTCTGCATTCAGTTGGGTGTATCTTTCTCTTTCTCCCTTGCCTTTCACTTCCCTTCTCTCCTTAGCTATTTGTAAAGCTTCCTCAGACAGCCATTTTGATTTCTTGCATTTCTTTTTCTTTGGGATGGTTTTAGTTGCTACCTCTTGTACAATGTTGCGAACCTCCGTCCATAGTTCTTCAGGCACTCTGTCTATCAGATCTAATTCCTTAAATCTATTTGTCACCTCTACTGTGTATTCGTCGGGGATATGATTTAGTTCATACCTGAGTGGCCTAGTGCTTTTCCCTACTTTCTTCAATTTAAGCCTAAATTTTGCAACAAGAAGCTCATGATCTGAACCACAATTAGCTCCTGGTCTTGTTTTTATTGACTGGATAGAACTTTTCCATCTTTGGCTGCAGAGCACGAGCTGAACATAGTGAGATTCATTATCCATTCTCCCATCTCTACCAGGATGGTGGGAGGATGGGATTGGGACCACACCCCTGGGAGAGGTAGAGCTATCTTTTCCCTTTTTATCATTTTCCAGTGATAAACCATACTCCCATATACTCTAGAGCAGTTAGTCATGTTGATATTTTGAATGGAAGATAAGAGAATTGTAGGGAAAGAGAAGGAAGGAAGGAAGAGAGAGAGAGAGAGAGAGAGAGAGAGAGAGAGAGAGAGAGAGAGAGAGAGATTTGCTGCACTGGGAAAAAATGTTTTACTTGCAGTTGTAAATACTTGCAACTTGTAGTTGGAAGGAGACCCAGCTCTTTTCCACTTTAGGCTGTGGGAAAAATACAACTATATTGACTGAAGGCAAAGATAGCTCAAGACTGTTTGAGTTAAGCTGATAAACTGAATAAACGGTTTCAGACCCTTAGTGGAATCGTTATGTTTGATTACCCATATGCCTTAATGTTTAAATACCTACTTGGTATGTTAATAATTAAGAATTTTTAAATGGTTGTGTTAGACTTTGAACACATAGGAAAACCAGTTTCTTTCTCATATTACAGGCCTCCACAGTATAAAACCATCACTCTGGATCGAGGATCTGATGGGTTGGGCTTTAGTATTGTGGGAGGTTATGGAAGCCCTCATGGAGATCTGCCCATTTATGTTAAGACAGTATTTGCAAAGGTATGTGTCTGCATGGAATTATATTATTAGTATTTCATATTAGTTTTCCAGATGCAGGTCTTTGACTCACAGAGAGTTTGTCTTTCACTAATGCCACCATTTCCCCTTAAATGATGCCAGATCTAAAATAGTCACTGAATAATCAAGTTTTCTGTTTTCTATGCAACCTGCTATTTTTAGGCCCCAGTTTCCTTGTGTTGTTTTCATGGCCTTGTATGTACTGTGCCAATTACTCCTGCATTCTCAAGGCTTTTCCCACAGGAAATATAGCACCATTTACCTAATACAAATGCCATAGTATTCACCCACTTTTCCTCTGTAAGCTCTGTGTTTGCACACACTGTTTGAGACCCTTTCTGACCCACTTTCCTGGTACTTTTCCCCTCTGGTAGTCAACCAAGGTTTAAATTATTCCATTTTAAATTATTCTATTCAAATTATTTTAAACTAGTAAAAAAAAGCCCATTGTACCCTAAATACATGAGCCTCTTGTGGCGCAGAGTGGTAAGGCAGCTGCCTGAAAGCTTTGCTCATGAGGTTGGGAGTTCGATCCCAGCAGCCGGCTCAAGGTTGACTCAGCCTTCCATCCTTCCGAGGTCGGTAAAATGAGTACCCAGCTTGCTGCTGGGGGGTAAACGGTCATGACTGGGGAAGGCACTGGCAAACCACCCCATATTGAGTCTGCCATGAAAACGCTAGAGGGCGTCACCCCAAGGGTCAGACATGACTCGGTGCTTGCACAGGGGATACCTTTACCTTTACCTTTACCCTAAATACAATGGGCGCTAGGAGGCTGGGGTAGAGTAAAAGGTGGCTTACCGGGTGCGGCGTCTTCTGGCTGGCGGCTATTTTCTTGATAGAGGCGGCGTGTATTCCGATGCAGGGGGCTCTGTTGTGCTGGGGCTTGACGCGGCGAGGCTGGCCCACCGGCCAGGAGAAGGCGGCCAGTCCCACCCGCCCCCCGAGGCTCTCCCAAGCCTTCTCCCGGCCGGCGGAGCAGCCTCGCGGAGTCTACGACGCCACGAGGCCGCTCCGCCGGCCAAGAGAAGGCGGCCAGGCCCACCCACGCCCCGAGGCTCTCCCAAGCCTTCTCCCGGCTGGCGGAGCTCCGGCGGCCGGGAGAAGGCGGCGCGGCCGACCGCTCACCTGTGGCTGTGCGGGTGAAGCAGGCAATGGGGAGCCGCGCTTTGCGCGGCTCTCCATTGCCTGCTTCGGGCGGGATGGACACTTGGAGGTGCCAATCAGGAGCCTCTTCACGGCTCCTGATTGGCCCCTCCGAGTTTTTATCCCGGACAGGGCCCGCCCTAACTCTTCCTACAGTGCCCTTACTGCTTTATTCAGTCCGTGGCACTCTGCGCCACGGGGCTGTTTAAAGATTATTCTATTAAATTATTCTGTTGTTCTACTATGTTGTTTGCCATTGTCACTGTATTATTCTTAAACTAAATTATCTGTATTGTTTCTTTTTTATGTGAACCGCCCTTAGCCTTCAAGGAGGGCGGTATATAACTATAATAAATAAAACCTTTTAAAAAACCGTACTACTAACACACCAGTTTTAAAGTGGTGATGAACGTACTTAGGCCTTATATTAATTGGCTATTAAAGGCTACCAAAAATGCCTAATTGTTTATAAAAGAACCCTTATCTCGTTAAAACATTTTTATGTCACCCTTTTCACCTGATTCAGGGTTCCCAAGGCAGTGAACATTAAAATATTTCAAGTATTGAAACTTTTAAACTTTTCAGACGTTAAAAAGTACTTTCAAATGCAAATATATATAAAATATAATTTACAGAAGGAGCAGGGTGGACACCTGTGTACTATGACTACCCCATGTGGATTAAGGCAGGGGGATATTTTGGTGTCTGTGGCCTAATTCACACAAGAAGGGACATGATGTTGAATGTAGAACTGGGAGGAATTGGTTGCCATGTAATTTCCTAAGAAGAGTCTCCAGTCTGATTTTCCTTTCATATATCTGAAGACTTGGCTCTGGAAAGCTCATCTGTAACCACTATGCCACAATTCCCAAAGGTCAGTCCTCTCCCACACTTAACAAACATTCCAAACCACAGGTTCTTGACATCTATCTCTCCAAACCCTCATTTCTTCCCCACACCACCACAACCTCCCACACAGCACACAAATTCAACCTTTACAGACTGAACAACCCTTCCCCTTACTCTTCCCAATGCCAACCTCTCTCTATCTTAATCACCCTCTTCCTTTCTACCTCCCTCTCTCTTTGCTATCCCCCCCCCAGCTAGCACCCATTGTATCAGCTACAATGGGCTTCAATTCTAGTAAATAAATAATTGTGTTGTCTGACCATTTAGGAGGCTGCAGATGCTCACTAGGAGCCAAGTAAACAATAATGACCCTTTGAACATTGTAATTTTTTAATCCTTTTAGAATCAATCTGTTTTGCCTTCGAGTGTGATTGTAAACAGAGTTCTGTTCTTCTAACCTCATTGATACCTGCTTAGAATTGCTGGTGACTCCTGGAGTTTTTAAAACTGCTCTATGAGAAGCTTCAGGCAGGGTGATCTAGCAGACCCCTTTATGAGCCAATATTTGGTTCCTTTGCCATTGCAGGGTGCAGCCGCAGAAGACGGACGCCTGAAGAGAGGGGATCAGATCATTGCTGTCAATGGGCAGAGTCTGGAGGGGGTCACTCATGAAGAAGCGGTGGCTATTCTTAAAAGGACAAAAGGAACTGTCACCCTCACTGTTCTCTCCTAATCATTCTCTCCAAAGATTTAGGGTCAGCACAATCACTCTGTCCACATTCCATGTAGCAAAGGGACTGGCAACGTTTAATGTAGTGTATGTTGCTATTTGCAGCTGGCAGGCTGTTTTACGTCATGAATGAAGAATAACAAATGATCTTATTTTTACACACAGTAGAAATATTGTGTTACCATTAAACTATACCGACTGACTTCTCTAGTGTAGAAGAATGACAGGGGAATTTGAGCAGCAATAATAAAATTACTGTAGGAACAATTAAATAAAAGGAAGAAAATGGTAACGTGAAAGCATATGCCATTTATGTTTCAAAATTCCGTGTAAAAAAATAATTATCATTGCCCATCTTTCATTTTGGCTAATTTTGACATATCAATTAGCCACAGTTTTTGACTTCCAAAACCAGACAAATCTCTGAACATTTTTTTTTTAAGTCTGATTAAATTTTTCTACTGCTGTTAAGACTCATGCTCCAAACACTGAAGCTTAAGAGACAGGCTACTTTCTGTGGCGGTTATTACTTGATAAAAATATTTAACATGCTGGAGAACCACTTAAGTTGGAGGACAGCTTCAAGTTTGGCTCACTGGTGTGAGAGAAGAACAGGATCCTCCACCTCCGCCTTCTGTGTCCTCAACTGATTTGAGAGCTGTTAAGGAAAATATTGGGCTGGATCCAACAATCTGTGCAGAGCTCCATTTAGGGAGGGTAATTGTCCCTGAAGTCTCCCTTATCCCCTCCAGTTGCTGCCCTTGGGTTCAGGGAACTACCAGGACCACAATGGGTACAACATGGAAAACTGTAGAAGAGAATTCAACAAGAATTTCACTCCCCCTGCACTAATTCATGTGCTGGCAGGAACAGCTGTAGGATCCAACTCAATGAGTTTGGTGTGTTTGTTTGTTTTTTCAAGATGCATGGCTGTAGAGAAAGAAGATGCTAATGTGATTGCATTACGTTTCAGAATGCAAATATAAAGGCAAAGGTAATGAGCTCAAAGCACCTGTTCACATTATTATTTGGCATCCTATGAAAGGAAGCATATAGTCTTTTTCAAAAGCCTACATCATCACCTCTTGAACTTGAAGGTTTTCCAGGCCTCTGATACATGTTCTTTCCAGTTATCAATCCTTTAGATAGCAATACCAGGTATTGAGGCCATCTTCAGGCAAATGTGTGTGTGTGCAAAATTCTACTGTAGTTACAACATTTCCAGACAAAGACAACTAGATTGCCACTAAGGGGAGCAGGGAAACCACTAGGGCACAGCCAGGCTGAGGCTTCAGAGATTCAGATGGCTATCTGTCTGTGCCTGCTGTTTTTTGGTTTTTTTAATTTATGATGTAACAGAATATACTGTAATTAACTGGTGAGTCAGTACCTTAGTCTAAGCTCTGTTCCCAATCTCTGCTCCACTTGGAAATGCATTTGTACGCTTTCTTGGAATTACTTTGGACAAATACTAGAAAGCCTCTTGTTACGGTCTTTGCCCCCATTAGAGAGGATGTTGTTTTTCATTTTGTACTTTAATGATTATATATGTCCAGTTCCAAGTAAACCAACCCAGCTAATAAGGCTTGTCTGTGTGGGAGCAACATCCAGTAAGTAGAACTAGGATGTTGAAGTCAATGAAGGAACAAAACAAACATTACAGGATACGTGCGGTCTGATGCAGATGCTTCATAAGGAGGAGAGCGAAACAGCTGCATGAACACTAACCTGCAAAGCTGTCTTAAATCCCATTAGTCCATCCTGCACAGTGGTGTCTCTGTAGTAGTGGCTGACTTCTCCATACGTATCATTCAGTCAGTAACACTCGATTACAAATTTCACTGAAGGCACATAGAGCTGCTTCATAGTGGGGGCATTGCCAAGGAAGGAAGTACTGCTCTCAGAACTAGCTTTGTTTACCCTCGGTGACACAGAAACCTGAGTCGCTTGTGATGCCATCGTTATTGCTAAGAAACCCTCTTGTTTTTTTTAAAAATGGACACAAACTAGGCTATGAACAGTAGAGGACCAACTCACAAAATAAAAGTTTTGATGGTCCTGCAGAACCTGTCCTCTATCCTCTTTTTCCACGGTAAAAATGCTAAAGGACATTTGTTTAAGAATTCCATAGGCAAAAGGAATTTTTTTGCAAATTCTGTTTTATTGGTGAAATTCTGGAATTTGTGCCTGAAGCAACATGGTTTGTTTTTTAATTTGTTGAAGGAAGTTGAAATCCTTTGAAATTAAAAAAGATGAGGGCATCAAAAGACAGCTTCATGGATCTTGAGAGCACAGGTGTTCCTTCTATTAAGGCTCTGCTATTTTCATGAGGTCAGTTTTATTATTTAAAAGCATTCTGAAGTATTCAATGGTTGCTGCTCAATATTCTTTTTCTTAGAAAAATGTGAAACATGGCTTTCCTTCAGATTGAGACACAAATAGAGTAAGGATTTTCTCTAAGTATTCTAGAAAAGTATGGGTGAATTAGGAAAAAAGTTATTTGCATTGTTTTCACATGCTACTTGGGTAAAGTACCTTAAAGTACTATAACTGGAAAAAAATCAGTGTTGAATTATGTGGTCTGCATTAACAGCTTAAAGTGGAATATATCCTTATTAGAGTATGTGCAGGCACTTGAGATACTCTTTATATTTGTTAACAGATGTAGTGTACAGATATTTTATTACTGCCTTCATGTCTCATGCAAATTTAGTTCAATAAATGTGAAGCTATTGGTGGTAACAAAAGGAAATGTTCAGTGTCTTTATGGTCTTGCAGAGCCCATCTTCTCATCTGTAAAGTGGGGCAACAACACCAGCGTTGTTCACCGCAGTTTACTGCTATGTAAATCTCCCATATTGCAAAGGAACCCTGAAAACCAACCATAAAAATCTCTTCAAATACATTAGCAGCAGAAGACCAGCTAGGGATGACCAAGGGATAAAAGAATTACTAAAGGATGATGTCAAAATGGCAGAGAAGCTGAATGCATTTTTTGCCTCTCTTCACAATGAAAGATGAGAGATGAGATCCTACAGTGGACAGACAAATTAAAAAGTAGCATACGCCCAAGAAAGAATTCAAATGTGAATCTCCTGACAAAAATATGTCCATTTCCAAAGATTGGGGGTTACATTGCTTTAACACACACTAAATAGCATGCGCTTTACAACTGGATTTTATTGTGTGAAGTGGCAAAATCCACTTGCAAATGGTCACCGAAGTAGATTGAAGCGGCATTATATGAGAGCACCATATGTCTGGGGCAGGGATACTCTGTATTCTTGATGCTTGAGGGACAACAGTGGGAGGGCTTCTGCAGTTCTGGCCCTGCTGGTGGACTTCCTGAAGTCATCTGGGTTTTAGCCAATTGTGTGACACAGTGTTGTACTGGACAGGCCTTTGGCCTTATCCAACATGGCTCTCTAATCTCAAATGGTTGCTTGTATCTAGGTCATGGCTGTCTATATGATTGTTAAAGATGGTACTGTTAATTATAGATATGGTACTATAATTTTCTGATCTTGCGCTTAACAGGAAAATCCTAATTTAATGGGGCCTAGAGCTGATTATAGGGGAAAGGAGGTTAAATGAATGGTGAGTAGATAGAATTCATACCACAAGCATCTGATGAAACACCTGTTCTCATATGCCTGCCGAACTAAGTACCTGCTCCTTTGCTGAGGGCCTTTGGGCAAAAAACTGTGGGGAGCTTGAAAATTAATTACACCAGATCACCCTGTTCACAGGAACAGTCTCCAAAGGGATGCCAACTGCTATCAGAAGAAGAAGTGGTGTTGAGTGGCTTTCAGATGCAGAAAGTAAAGACAATGTTGTTTCTGTGTAGAGAAGAGTTGCAGCTGAAACACATTCCATGTGACAAATTAGCAAGAAGTTTTTAAAATTATACCTTGCATATAGAAATTTTCCAAAATTAAAAACCTGGCTGCACTTGCCGTACATGGTTTTGCTTACAGCTTAATCCCCTTTATGAACTAGCACAGTGTGCATCTGTGACAGTTAAGCAAGTGCTTACACTTGCTGTAATAGAAGTCTTACATTCACCAATTATTAACTAGAAAGCTGAAATTATTAACCAAGGCTAACTTTACTGCAAATTTAATAATCCAATCCGTACGTGAGAAGTGCTATTGTTTGCTTTGTAAAACAATACAATCATACATTCATTTGAAATTTAAACTTCAAAATAATCTGGAGTACAAATAGTTTCAGTGTACAGGCTTTATAGTGATGGTTACAGATAACTACTGATCACATACATGTGTAAACTAAAGGCTGTACTGACTGCTGTAGCTGCCTGTCTTAAGCTGACTCTGGATACCTTCTTTAAAAAAAAAAACTCTTAGCTATCAACTATTGATGAGCAACAGCTTCTTACATCTACATAAATACACCTCAGATGTGATGACATCAAACCCGAATTTGACTTGCCTCTTTAGGCTCTTCTTTTTCTTGATTGTGGATCACCACCTCATCTGTGCTCCGCCAGCTGCTACTTTACATATATCACTAAGTTGAATGAATTCACAGGAGGTTCAGCCAAGCTGATGAACACCAAGTCTGAAAGCGGAGATCCCTTGAGACAATGTGCAAGTGGGTGCAACATTTAATCGTGCTGAAATTCTCTTTCAGCATCAATTGATACACTCACTTGGTGTAATATTGTCTGCAGTGCAGTGGATAGAGGTACGCTCCCCTACTTGATCACCCTTCAGTCCTTGTCAATAATCAGCACGCTAGAGTCTCTGGTAGCTTCAATGAAAAGTATCACTTCCAACTGGGAAGGTAGCTACTCAGACATGAAGAATACTAAGACACGTACAGAGCCCTATAATGGCTTATTAAGAATTCAGATGCACGGACTTCAGTGGGCGTAGAAGGGTGCAACTCTGCTCAGGAGGGTGCTGTCAGTGACTTGAGGGCCATTCTACACTAACCAATGCTATACCTGTGCATTCAAAATATGAACTGCATTCTCCAAGTCCAAGAACATATTTTTAACTTCATAATCTGAGATCCTAGAATTTCATTAGAAAACAAGTGCTTCCATGTCAGGAGATCAATAGTTTCCATTGCAAATATAAGCAGCTGACCCAAATGACATTGAATTTTAGTTATAGCATAGGCTATATGGAGTACAGGTCGGTTCATCACAGTCATTACTGAAGTAGCATCAGTAGCTTTTACAAGAACTTTCTCAACTATGATGCCCTAATTTTCTTCCTTATGTTTGAACTTTTTAACAGACATTCCTAAAGAGTTTTGGTCTGTGAGTGGACGCAGTCTGAGAAAGTCTGCATGGCTCATATATGCATGCTGAAAAATTAACTGGAAATGAACCACAGTTGCCTCCATGAATTTTAAACATGTATTTTTCGTATTGAGCACTAGAGGGCGGTAGAGAACTGAGCTTTGGTTCTTTTGCAGATGCAACAAACTCATAAACCTATTACTTGCATTGGCTTGTGGATTTCAGCCAGCACAAGTGACAGAAGGCATCACTCCAGGAGGTCATTTTGCTGTCTCTTGGTTCAGCAGATTGGTACATAACTCTGTTCCCGACCGGAGAATCTATCCTATTTTGGAGATGACTGTGGTCTTCCTCCGTGCATCCCACTTTGAAGTGTCCCTTGAGGCTCATTCTGCTTACCATGAAAGTGTCATCACTGGGAAAAGCTGCCTGAAATTGACTGCCTTTTTAAGAGACTGAAAGCATACACAGGATACTTAGTGTTTAGCATTTGTAGACTAGAACAAATCAATTACACTTTAATGCTAGAAGCCTCCAAATCAAAACAGAGAATCTTGACTACCGAGAGCTAAAAGAGTCCATCAATAATAAGAGAACTATCAGAATGAGGAGAATCAGGGGCTTTTTGCACGCCTTCAAAATAGCACAATGGTTGCCAATTGAAAACGCTACTGATTTGCTGTTTTGCACAACGTCGTCGACAATCTGCCACACACCTGAAACCAATCTGCAAAAAGCGCTTCCTTGTAGCGCTTTCAGGGAAATCCCCAAAAGTGGATTCACCCTCCGGAAAGCGATACACTCGTGCAACCAATCTGCAACACTAGCGAAAAAGACCTGTGCATTAACATTGTTGCGATTTCTACAAAGTCCCTCCCCCTGGCTCTCTTCTCTGATCTTCCGGCGAAGCGATCGCCATTTTTTTTTTCTCCGAGCGAGCGGGGATAAACGCACCAGCGAGCCTCTTTCTGTTTAGAGGCTTCCCTGGCTTCAGTCCCTCCCCTTTAGTCACTAAGCACAAACCACAGAAAAGCCCGTTTGCTGATGTATTTTCCCTTTAATTTTTACACATTCATTCAGCTGAAAATCGGGCCCGTGAGAGGGGGGGGGGATTTTTTTTTTTCACTCGGAGGAAGCGTGGCAACGATCAAACGATCAAACGACAGCTCAAACACACTAGGCAGCTGGATGGGTCTCTCCGTTGCAACGAATCTACACAGATTCGTTGCAATGGGTCTATTTTTTTTAAAAAAAAAACCTTTCTTAAAGGGAAAGGGGCTGTTTGGGAGCATGCTAACGGCTGCCCATTGGCTGCTTGACGGCCAGGGGCGGGACGAGCTTGGCAATAGCGCTTCCTTTCTAGCGATTTCTGCCGAGACCGGAAGCCTGTGGGAAACGCTACAAAACGCAACTGGATTCCACTACAAAGGCAGGTATGCATAACGACGAATTCCACTATTTTAAATGGCGATTTTTCATTCAGTGACCAATTTGCTACAAAGATCCCGGTGCGTAAAGCCCCTCAGTGTGGTGATACTATGAGCCTACAATACTCAATAGAACAAGGAAGGATATATCAGGAGAGGCAGAGCTCTCCTGTCAAAGAAGGCACAGAAATAAAATCCTATAGAAAAATTTTACCAGTTTGTGCTTCAGCTCCAAAATCTCATTTCAGTCTTGTTTCTCTCTTTTGGAGAAAAATTGTGTACTTTTTTCAGTGTTCTATGTGCCTCAACAAATTAACATTGTTCCTACAGTTGAGGCCTAAAAATAACATCAGAAATGTGCTTGTTGCCCTGTCAAAAAATTCAAAATTATACCCAGAAATAAACCCTTTGTTTTAGTTAATACATATGTGTCACAAGTGAATTCTACTTTATTAAAGGCATCCCATATGAAAGCCCTGTGTCAGAGTTCACTTGCCTAGCATGACTTTACCCAATGACATGCCAGACTGGAAAACCTTTTGAGGAGTTTTTGTTTTAGCTGCAGCAAAACAAAAAGCTATGGAGGGGTCCTGTGCAAAGAATAAAAGGTTACGTAGGATTTTATGCATCTGCCTCATAGGGCTGGTTCAGATGTCTGGAAGAATACCACAATGCCAATCCTTCAGTGTCGTCTCCAGGACCACCCCCAATGTTTTCAGGCCTGGAGCCTCTGACACAGCATGGAGTTACTGGGTCACCACTCACACCCCAAGTTTACTCTTGGCTGATGATCCCCCGACCTATGGAGTCAGCTTGTATCAGGAAGGCTGAGTCACAATGACCCTTACTTTTTAACCTAAACAATTTTAAAGTATCTATAATTCAGTTCCAGCCTAATTCTTCAACCTATCTAAAACCCTGCATGAAATACAGCCTTACACATAACAAGCAGCATTTTGTTGATACCGGGAAAGAGAGATCAGATCTCAGAGTCTCCAATATGGAACTGAAGCTAGTTTCCAATGACTGAATGATCAATTAGAAGGTGACCATCATTTCCGTTATCACCATCCTATCAGATAAAGGTAAAGGTAAAGGTATCCCCTGTGCAAGCACCGAGTCATGTCTGACCCTTCGGGTGACGCCCTCTAGCGTTTTCTTCGCAGACTCAATACGGGGTGGTTTGCCAGTGCCTTCCCCAGTCATTACCGTTTACCCCCCAGCAAGCTGGGTACTCATTTTACCGACCTCGGAAGGATGGAAGGCTGAGTCAACCTTGAGCCGGCTGCTGGGATTGAACTCCCAGCCTCATGGGCAAAGCTGTCAGACGGCTGCCTTACCACTCTGCGCCACAAGAGGCTCATATCAGATACCTGGGTAATATAACTGCATCCTCCAAGATGGTAGCTACCATTTGAACTTTCATTCACATCTTTATTTAGATATTTATAACCCATTTTTTTTCCAGTGGGCCAGCAGCCACTGATAGCCTTCTCTTCCATGCATCTATCTTATCCCTTTTTAAAGCTGCCTGTGTCTGTAGTCATTGCTACATCCTCAGGCAACAATTGCCACATTTTAGTCACTCACTGAGTAAAGAAGTATTTTTTTTGTCTGTCCTGAATCTACTGCCCTTCAGCTTCATTGGATGCCACCAAGGTCTATTTGGGGAGAGGGAAGGTAAGTTCTGTTTGTCTATACTCTATTCCATGCATAATTTTAAAAAAATATCAGGTTCCTGCTTAGTATTTCTGTTCTAAATTGAGACGTCCCAGACTCTTCAGAGTTTCCTCACAGGAAAAGTACTCCAACTCCTTAATCATCTTGGCTGCCCTCTTTCTATACTTTCTTCCTGCTCTAGAGCATTCTTTTTGAGATACAGTGATGAGAGCTGCACGTAGCATTCCAAATGATCTTGGCTGTTTTATTTTCAGTCTTTCTCAGTCAATTTGAACTATATTTCAAAATGTTTAATCCCACAGATCAGCCAGATGGTGCTACCCACATTCACACCAAATGTTAAAAAAAAAAGATAGCTTTTTGTACAAGTGTTTCCAGTGATGACATGGCTCTTCCACTGGAGGAGAAGGCAGAAATTTCCAGCACTGCTTCCTGAAGGTCCACTGATCCCCAGAATAACGTGTATGGAAAGGGTTGATGGGCATGGCAAAAGAACTGCTCCATGATCTCTTTTCTGCTCATGGATCTCTTGGTATACAAGCATTGCCTCTGGGGAACATGGACACTTCAGTCTGAGCTTTATTGTTCATCAGTTCTCCCTGGAGAAGTTTGCTTTTTAACCTCCTTTGTGTACTGTGGGAAGAACAAAAGTAGACATAAAGAGTGACCAGAACGAGGAACTGATAGTTCAAATTGAGTTAATGACCTGTTTTCCAATTCCCTCCTGCATAGCTTGATGAGCTAAAACTTTCTCTGGTGATAAGAATCAATTCTGGCTGTGCTAATTCAACAGCCTCTGATCACGCATGAATAATCAATAGCAAGCTATTCACTACAAAGTTGTGTGCCCAGGAATCAGAGTCCAAGTTCAAACAAGTCTAAAGGCCAAGGCTTTACAGAAATCACTTTCAGACGGCTAGTACACTTTTGGAGACACAAAACCCGTCACTTCCAGTAACGCCTACAAATCGTTAGGGGCAGTATTCTTATCCCAGCTATATTCATTGTTGATCACAGCCCACCTCTGACTGGATGTGATAGCTAAATAAGTAACACCATCAGCCACCTTCTATCATGATTCACACCCAACAGAAGTTGGAGGAAGTAAAACAGTTATTTCCACTACACATGGTAGAAACTTGATCCTAAATCAGGCTTGCCATTTTCTCACTATGGGGTGGTAAATCTGTTGGTTCTCATTTCTGACCAGGTGGGAAAATGGAGAATAAGCATTGTTGGGTAATTGTGTGCCGTCACTTTCAGGTTTCCCCCAGAAGTGGTGTCACCTGATGACACCCCCATGGCTCTCCCCCACCAAATCCCAGTGGCAATTCTAAACTCTTATCTGAATGCGTGAATGCTGCTAAAGGAGACTAGTTATAAAGGAAAAAATGTATGCTCCAAAGGAAGTCACAACATGTGCTGCAATGTCCAATCTACAGCCAAATTGTCATGCAGTCAATTACATGATCATCTGTTTAGGGAAAGGGAGGGTGTCATTACTAGGATGGGCATGAATTTAAAAATTCCAGTTCAGATTGGGAGCTCAGAGCGGCCCCCAACCTGGACCAGCCAGTTTTGACTCCTTTTCTAAAGGGGGGTGAGGTTACTCGAGAAGCCATTTCAGCCTAGCAGCCTGGTAGGTGCATGCATCCACCGTTATGCTGAAATACCTGCAAGTCATTTCACTGGTCTGTTTCACTTCTCCCCACTTTAAAAGGCTCACTGATATTTAAATTTAGCAGCTGATGGGTAGTGCCACCCTGCTCAGCTGTTGTGAATGACAACCGAACTGTTGGACAAAATCCAGTAAATTTTCAGGGGCAGCACCTTCCCCAAACATGAGTCCAGAGGCTACAAACCAGTCCAAGTTAATGTCCATCTCTCTTTATTATAACAAATTAACAAGACTGTTTTGTTCAGTTGTTTCACTGGGTGGGTAGTGTATGCTGACTGGTATGTGTTTCCTCTCATTGGAATGAGGCTGGCGTGAGTTAATCTCCCACATGCCCAAGTGTTCATACGTTCATATTAGTTGCCAAATGCTGAAATTCTCAAAATATATTATAATGGACATCTTGTTTAATATCTTGAGCAAGTGCAAATGCTAGCTGCTTGTACAGACCAGTGTCCTCATGCTAATGAGTAATTTTTACAGTGTAAACAAAAACCACAGACAAAACATGGATTTTCTTGACAGGAAAAATCCTTTAAAATACATCAGGAGTCATTTGTTACATCTCTGGTAGAACTAAGGTCTGGATCATGCAGGCCTGGGCAGTTTCCCCAGCTTTTTGACATTCATGACCATGGATTGACTCTGCTCTAAGCAAGCTGCTTTATACCTCTGTATCTTGACTCCTTTCTTTGCAACACACCTCTTACCTTCTGCCTGGGACATAAAGACCCAGGAATCTCCATTCCAGGTTGTATCTGATGAAGAGAGCTTTGATTCTTGAGAATTATACCCTGAGAATCTTTTTAGTTTCTAAGGCACAGCTGGACTTGAATCTAGCTCTTCTACTGCAGAACAACACAGTTGCTTTCTGAAAACTTTTTCATGAATCAACATAAATCTACCTATTGCAAGTATAGTACTTCACTGGCCGACTCATACTGAATTCAGCATGCATGATACTGGAAGAGTGTGAGAACCTTGAAGCTGTGCATACTGAGGCCTTGTGTGAACCAATCCTGAGGGTCAAGTCAATGTGTGAACAAGTAAGGGAAAGCCAATAAAGAAATACTCATGAGGGGCAGTATAGAAGATAAAAAATCTTTAATCCGAGTGCATTAAATAAAAGAGTAAGGGCTGTTGGGGAGGAGTTAGGGTGGGATGGCTCCAGATTCGCTCCTCAGAGTGGCAATCCAGGGCCAAGTGGCCAATTGGGAGACACGGAAAGCGCGCCTCCCTATTGGCTACTTGGCCCATCTCCCGGATTCCGCACCGCCAACTCTACAGTCCTCCTGACCCGCCATCCTTGCCGGATGGCTACCGGGGAGGACCCCTGCCCCAGGCCGTTGGGCTTCGGGAGAAATACTTTCCCTCCACCCACCGACAACCCTCTAACACCTACGGGACTCGCCGCTACCCCACCCCCTTCCCCACACACCCCCGCCCGGCTGCCTCACGCTCCGACCCCGACCCTCCGTCTCCCACTGCCCCACTGTACCCCCTTTCCCATGCCGATGACGAGCCTCTGTCCGCCGCCGCCCCCACCCCCCCTTCCCACCCCCACCCGCACACCAGAACTTACCACTCGCCAATTCCCCACAGGCCCCCGCCCTTCGTGGCCACTGCCGCAGACACGCCTGGACGACCGATCACCTGCTGACATTACGGCGACCAAAGGCCCTCTGAGCCACTCAGCCGCCACCCCTGCGGCTCACCCGCTGCCGCCCGTGGCCCGCCTCGCTGACCCGTCCCACGCCGTCCCTGCCTACGCTGGAGCCTTTCCCCATCGGGGGGGGGGGAAAGCCCATCTAGCACCCATTTTATTTCATTATAAAATGGTCTTTAGATCTAGTAAATACATAAATAAACAAATGCATCGCAGTGCTGATTAAGCAAAAGTCCCCAGACATACACATACATACCCCTCCAAAACAGTACTTAATTTTCCCATGAAGTGGAAGGAAAGGAGGAAGAGAGGGGAGAGATTGTTTCACTCCAGAGACAAAAATACCAGCAGCCAATGAGCTGTTTTTGTAAGAAAAAACCTGAGCTATATCAGATTCTGCCAAAAAAAAAAAAAGCTTTACATATTAAAACATGAACTTTTAACCAAAGTTTAACTGAAGTTACATGAAGGATTGTTCTCCAAGGGAAGTCTATATAATCCTCACATACATTAAGTCATATTCACAGCAACTGCTAAATTATTGGGTTATTCTTTAAATGCCATTGAGCCATAGAGTTGCCAGCCAATTGGAAATGGGAGAGCAAGGATGGGGTGTGGGGAGAGACCACCTCCCTCAAGTGTGATACAATGTCACTTCCAAGGGAAACTGGAAGTGAAGTCACATTATTTTAGGAATTGCCAGTAACTCTTGTAAAAACAGAGCAACATAATATCACTTCTGGGTTTTCCCTAGAAGTAGTGCCATGTTGTGTGTGGCCACCACAATTTCATGAAAAATTAGCAGTGAGAAATGTGGAAGGTCATATGATCCACCTAGAGATGGGCGAATCCTTTGGAGAAACATATGTCTCTTGGATTATTTTGCCAGATATCCACTGGAAGCAATCTGAGCCACCTTTGTTAAGAGAGCCCTGGAGCTTGGCATGCTGAGGCACACCACTGATTTCAGACACCTATATTGGCACATCATGAGGGCCTCTGTCTGACACACTGATTTCTGTTGGAGATACCAATAACTCACAGGCACATCAGATTTTAGCCCTACAGGCCTCATGAAAGACAGTGAAAAGTTTCATTCTAGAAACCTTCCAGGCTTTCATCATCTAGAAAATCCTCCCAACATTCTTCTCCTAAACTTGCAGACTCCTGAATCTACTGTAGAAATCCAGTATCCACCCCCACCCTATTTCTGCCTACAACATTAACACCCTGGTACAGTTTTATAAATGGGGTTGTCAAGTGTCTCCCTGAAGAAACAGGTGGGGAATGGGGGGCAGGTGTTGGATGGTCAGATCCATGCTGGAAAATTCCTGGTCATTTAAGGATGCAGCCTGAAGAGGACAAGGACCTCAATGGAGTACAGTGCCATAGAATCTGCCCTATAAAGCATGCATTTTCTCCAGGGAAACTGATCTCTGTAGTCTGGAAATAAACTGTAATTTCAAGAGTTCCCCAAGTACCACCTGGAGCAGGCTTTCTTGACCAGGGGGCTGTGAAACTTACTGACATCTGTGGAAGGGTTTCCCAAATGGGTGGGGCTTAAACTTGTGTTTTATTCAACATTTATCAGGTGATATGACAATATATGATCGTTGGCCTGCCTCCCCCTCCCAAAATGGCCAATGATGGACCTGGAGGGGGTGGGAAGGGGAGGGGTCATGGGTGGGCATGTAAACAGCAATGCTTCCTAAGCATATTCTGCACAAATGTGCACCTTCTGGGGTTTCACCAAGCCTGAAGAATGTTTCATGGGTTTCTCAATGGTAAAAAAATGTTGAGAAAGGCTGACCTGGAGGCTGGGATCCCTATTTATAAAATACTAAATGGCACACTTAATTGAATTATAATAACAGAGGGAGAAGGTGCCAGTTCAGCTAGTAATTACAATCCCTCAGTTGCACTCGGGGAGCCAAAGTTCCATTCTTGGGGCAAACAGAAACATTTTTAGTAGCAAAACTTATTGAAGGTGACCACACATTCACTGGCCATCCTGGGCAATTGTTTTGTGGACTGATTGTGCACTAAAGCTCCTTAGACATTTCCATTCAGATCTGATGACATTTCTTGACATATTTAACTGCATGGTTAAATATCGACGTGTAGATTGTTTTTAGCCCACACAATAAAGAGATTTCCCACTCTGATCTCCCAAAGGCAACATAACTCCAAAGTAAATTGGGTTAAATGGGAAAGTGTCATCTTAGATTTCGCTGAGAACTGAATGGTATCTACCTTACCTCCCACCCCACAAGCTTCTGGTTCAGCTTTTGCTGGCTGAGCTTTTGCTATATAAAAAGCTTTTGGTTCGTTTATACTCTTCAGGTAGGGACTTCTGCTCAGCTCACCTTTGGAGGCACCCAAAATAGAAATGTTCCCTTTAATTAAGGGTTATGAGTCAGGCAAAAGTATGATGGGATGCTGCGGCCAGATTCCGCCATCGTCAGCTTTAAAGTAAAAGCAACTCAGCAGGACTGACCCACTTTGCCACAGCATAACCTAAAACTGAAAAATTGAGATCTAAAATAGCAAGATCTCTGCAAGCGTTTTGGAACTCTTGTGTGAGAGACATCAGTAATGACAAGGTCCAACATAATGATGAAAACAAATCATTCAAATCAGAATAAGAGTGACACAAAAGGCAGAATTTCAGGAGTTGTGCCTCCCCACTACCCTGCTTAAGGGAAAGGAGAATTCCTCTTTTTTTACTCTGCCTGGATGAAGTAGTGTATAGTTGTTGCTCATGCAGTTTGCTACAAAAAAAAAAAGCCCCGTTCACGGGAGAAGTGAGAGAAGGGCAGGCACTGCAGACAGAGATGATTATATTATTATATCATAGCCTAACATTCTCAGTATACCGCAATAGGATCTCAAATCCAGAGATGAGCCAATCAGGATTCAGCCCAAAGTTTGCAATGATAGGTTATAAAATCCTGCTCTAGTGGCACTAAGGATCCCACTTTTGGGCCAATACCAAACCCATAGGTTCCAAGCTAAATTAAGGGGCCTAAGAGAGGCTTTGCAGCCTGCCTCTGCTTTGTAGATACTCTGATCCTCAATCATCTTCCAATGATTTCTTGTCCTCCATTCTGCTTTCCTTCTCACATATTACTTTTTTTCCTATTTTGCTTCCCAAGTTCCCCATTTTAACTGTTATGCTGCACATCATGATACAGTTCATTTTACTATAGCTGGTCCTTCCCACTGGATCCTGTTTAGGAACTCCTTTCGGTTCCTGTTTTCCCCACAGCACCAAGTAGCACAAAATGTTGCATTTTGCTTGTTGTTTCACTTCATTCATTATTTTTAATCTAAGTTATCTGTATTGTTTCTGTTCTGTTTAATGTGAGCCTTCGGGGAGGGCATTATACAAATATAACAAACAAATACATAAACAAACAAACAACTAAATAAAAGCAGCCCAGTGGATAATCAGAGATTATTGTTTCTATTTTTTTCCCAAGATACTGGCTTGCCTGCTCAGCCGAGTTCAAAACTGTTCTCCAGCAAAAAAAAAAAGAAACTTTCCTCTGACAGAAGTGGCTCTTCCTCTGTGTGAAAAATCAGGCTCTTGGAAGAAGCCTACTTCAGCCAGAAGACTGCTGGCTGACCTGGCTGATGGAGTGGCAGGATACAAATAACTGTTTGTAATCATTCCAAGGCCCATCAAAGAGAGAGAAATAATGGCTGGCTATTAAGGGTGGCCAAAACATGTCTTTTTAACATCTAGCTTTGCCTCTGTCTTGAGAAAAAACTCAAAGCAGCTTATAATGAGAAACATATTTGTTCAATTTGATTAATGCCATATATGAGTGTAGCAATGGAAACAGTTTGCAAGTGAGTTTCTTACTGCAACACAAACCAATAGCTGACAAATCTATATTGATAGATTCAAATGGGTAGCCTGTTGGTCTGAAATATAATCAAATTATATTCCAAATGAGTATTTGGGTATTCAGGAGCAACCTCATGGCTTTAGGTATTCAAGAACCACCTCGTGGCTTTGGGTGTTCAGAAACAATCTCATGGTTTACACCAGGTTAATTGAAACAAACATGACTGGTCAAATAAAATTCATCCTATGTCCATGTGATTCTTTAAAAAAAAAAGGGCGTTAAATACACTATTGTTTTATGGTTATTGTTAACCACAGAGGGAGCCAAAGCTTAACATTTTAAGAAAGGAGGGAAAGTGAAGGTCCATAAGAAATAAAACTCGCTTTTAAAAAAAATTCTGGAAGCAGTTATAATACAACATACAGCAGCATTTAAAAAAAAATGACAAAGCTTCCAGAAGAAGAAGAAGAAGAAGAAGAAGAAGAAGAAGAAGAAGAAGAAGAAGAAGAAGAAGAAGTTCTTATATATCTGAAGGAATCTCGAATCGCCTTCCCTTTCCTCTCCCCACAACAGACACCCTGTGAGGCAAGTGAGGCTGAGAGAGCCCTGCTATCACTATTCGGTCAGAACAGCTTTATCAGTGCTGTGGTAAGCCCAAGGTCACCAGCTGGCTGCATGTGGGGGAGCGCGGAATCAAACCCGGCTCGCCAGATTAGAAAACTGTACTCCTAACTGCTACACTAAGTTTGCTAAGGCTGTGTCATGAACCCCGATTCATGCCCCCTCCCTTGCTGTGTTCTCCCAGAGGCCAAGCATCATAAACCTATAAATCCTTTCCTAGTTCCTAGCCTCCTCTGCATTCCACTGAAGTTCCCAGCGAGGCCCCACTATCTATCTGATTCCAACGACCTTGTTGGGCTGGCGGAGATGAAATAGAAATGTAACTGTTCAGATCAAAGTGGAGCTATCTGGCTCGGCTGGGAAACTTTGCACCTCTTGGTATCACTTGCTCTCCCACCTAAATCTTAGCCCCCCTCCCCCATGGGGTCACCTCTATAAGAATCACCTAATGTCTATTGTGCCTTTGTATCTGCCAAGACCTTTGCTCAATCTGTATTTTGTACTGTCTGTTTAATAAAGCTACTCTTTGGATTTTCACCTGCCTTGGAATCTTGGATGTTCCTTTATCATGGACTTTACTAGCAGGGCTTGGCCTGATCCCTGACAGGCTGGAATATGCCATTATAGGGGCACAATGGATATGTCACTGGCCCTATATTCTAATCTCCACTCATGTCACAATGCTCATTGACTGACCTTAGTTAGACCAGTTGCCATGATTCAGCCATGGAACTGCTGAGATGTGTACCAATCCAAACCATTACAGCTTTGTGCTAGAAAATCTGGGAAACTAATAACTGGCCAGAGGAGTGGAAACAATCTGTGTTCATCCCAGTCCCACTACCATTGGACACCATTAGGATGGACATTGGCCAGAACATTACACAGTTGAGGGAGGCGGTGTGGGATCAGGGATTGTGGTGACAACACTATCCTCTTTTTCTCATTGGTATGCAGAATACTTGCAATGCAATTACCAAGAGAAAATTGGATATAAAAAAGGTACAGAGTGCAGGCATAGGATTGAAATTAAAGGAATACTGACTGAAATTCAATGATAATCAGAAGTTGTGCATAAAAATAGGGTCAATAGGGCTGCATAAAACCAAATTGCAAAACGTATCAAATACCAAAGATTAATGTATCTAAATCTGAAGCCTTTGAATCCGAGCCAACCCCCCCCCCAAAAAATGGCCCTCTTGTACTATAGAACAGTGGTAGTCAACCTGTGGTTCTCCAGATGTTCATGAACTACAATTCCCATGAGCCCCTGCCAGCAAACGCTGGCAGAGGCTCATGGGAATTATAATTCATGAACATCTGGAGGACCACAGATTGACTACCCCTGTTATAGAACATTGCTCCAGCCAAAATGGCCACCTGTTGTAATTGTATCTTGTCTTCTGATGGTACTCCTTTAAAGTTTAGCACGGCACAGAATATGATATTTGTGCTTCTGTCATACAGTTGTGAAAAAACTGAAGATTCTGGTACTGACAGCTCATGCAATACAACTAGTATACTATTCTGTGCTGAGAGGCAGCATGTCTGGCTTTTTTAGCCAACATGGCTTCAGGCAAAGGAACAAATCAGACATGTGGGTCACTGGGAACAAGGGATACTCATCCAGTCTTCAGTGTCTGGCTTTTAACATAAGCAGCATGTTCAATCCACATCAAAGATCTCAACAAGGATATATTTACTTACAAAAGTCCACTGTCAAACAATAGCAACAGGTTCCCCAGAGGGAGTAAAAAAAACCTTTCCTCAAAAACCAAGGCTCTTTTTTCCCCAAACTTTTTTTTTCTCAGTCATTTTTCATAGCTTTCACTGGATCAACCCTAGAGAACAATCCTAAGCAAACCTACTCATAAGTAAGTCCTGATGTTATATAATGGTGCTTACTTTCAGGAAAGTATCCTTGGGATTGCAGTGTAATCTGCTAGTTTGGTGTAGTGGTTAGGAGTGCGGACTTCTAATCTGGCATGCCAGGTTCGATTCTGCGCTCCCCCATGTGCAGCCAGCTGGGTGACCTTGGGCTCGCCACGGCGCTGATAAAACTGTTCTGACCGAGCAGGAATATTAGGGCTCTCTCAGCCTCACCCACCCCACAGGGTGTCTGTTGTGGGGAGAGGAATGGGAAGGCGACTGTAAGCCGCTTTGAGCCTCCTTCGGGTAGGGAAAAGCGGCATATAAGAACCAACTCTTCTTCTTCTTCTTCTTCTTCTTCTACAGAGAAAGTTTCACTCAAGGCGATTCTGCACCAGCGGAGTCATTTTGAGCTGCTGCTGGTATAGTGCTGCAGAACTGCATGGTCCACAGCATATAGATATAAATTTCAGTGCCAGATCACCTCCTGCATGGAAATGTGTCCCGCCGGAGACACATTTCAGTGGGACACCCAGTGTCCTGCTGAAAGGAGACCTCCCAAGGAAACTTGGTGACAGCAGGTAGGCTCTGCAGGTCGGTGGCAGGGGGTGTTGTAGCGAGATCCTGCAAAATGCTCTGGTCCCCCCTGCCGTGGCAGGACATGCCAAGAAGCCATCCAGGGCACTGTTTGTCTCCTGCAGGCCTGGAAGGCCTGACTCTTTCTGTCCTAATGGGCCTGCTGTGGGACAGGCTCCATTGACCCCCGCAATGCCGAAGGGGAACATGGAAGAATCCATGTTCTCTTAGCGTGGGGCTTCTGGGGCCCAATTTGCACCAGGCCCGACAAGGCAGCAGCCTGGAGTCATTGTCAAATAGACACAGGGATTAGCCCTGGGTCCATATAGACGCCGCCCTGGCCTTTACCACTCAAGTGGAATCAGCCACAGTTACACTCCCTGCCCACAGACACTGATAACATGGATCCAGATCTTATACCCACCCTGTCTAAATAGCACTCCTGTCAGAGACACACAAATGTACTTTCCCAGAATATTGTTGTGTATGGTGCCTCCAATATGTCAGTGAATTTATTTATTTGCAAACTTATATACCATACCCTTCTGATTTCTACTGAAGGTGGCCTATGCCATATATCACAGTAAACACAGACCAGTGTAAAAATCACAGCAATCAATATATCTAATTCTCAGCATCACCTTATTTGTTGATATGTAAATCTGGAGGTTGAAGCCATGGACGGACGAGACAAATCTTTCTACAAACCTGAAAATAGTCCCAGGGTGGCAGAAAAATCTGAGATACTAAAAATATACATTGGCGGTTAACCCCTCCCCCCCAACAATAGAAGCAGTGCTTGCAGCGTCAAGAAATGAAAGACTTCAGAGACCTTTGCTAGGCAACTGTAAGAGTACTGGCAGCCTTCAAGCCTTCATATCTTAAAGTTAAAGGCAATGGAGCAAGGCCATTTCCAGAGTTGTTTGGCATTCGTGGGGAAATTTATTGAGGCTAGCCAGATGGCAACCATCAAACAAGTTGCTATCATATGGCTTACATGATGTGATTTAAACCATGCCTTTTGTTTTTATGTAAAACCTCACTAAACTTGGGAATAGAGCAAACAAATATTTAAATATTTTACCCATAATCAAAATAAGAATCACAAGACGATGTTGTAAAGTTGGGGGATTCTCCCCCCCCCCACACACACAGCCCTTTTGTTGCTGTGGGGACTGGGTTTTTCACCATCTCAAGAAAACCAAGCTGACTGCTAAAAGGGGGCAGCATGGTGTTCTAAAATAGATCAGTTTCCTCATTCTGTCATATTGGCTTGCTGAGATTTACAGACAAACATTAAATCATTTTGCTGCTGGATTCAATTTCATTTTGTGTGAGCAAGCACAGACTACCTAATAAGGACACATCCCTTTTCTCTTGCTAAAGAGCTTTCATTTGACAGAAGAGCTTCCTTGCGTGCTACCAGTGGTAGATCTGACTGCCTTTTAATGTAAAGACTGGAATGCCCAGGATGGTTTCTTATGTATCTCTCACTCTACTACTTCCAGCTGCCAGGTTGAGATATAAGTTCTTTAACTGTATTATCAATTTGTGCCCTGCTTTCTTCTCCCATTTTTTTCATCCAATACTTGGGCTGTTCTAACATATCCATGATTTTTTACTGGCAACAACATTTATACTTCCCAATTGTGAATGCCTTGCTTTAGATCACATGAGAAATATACTTGTAGTGGGCCTAGTAGCATTATGGTTTCATGGGTATCTTTCCTCTAGTGGCTCTTCTTTCTCTGCCATGGTGTTACCACAAGAGAGAAATTACTAATTTGAAATTACTAATCAAACTAAAGTAGGGTTCAGACCTAATATTGCCATTATGCCAATTTAAAACTTAGCGATATAATGATCATGCTCAAGTTGTAGGATAGATTAAAAATGGGAGTCAGAGAGTCAGAAGGTGAAGTCTGTGTGCTTGGATATTTTCAGACGAAATACATATCTGAAAAATACCTTCTCTTTCAGGGGGAGATATATCAGGGTGATATTTGGGGTTCTTGGGAATACTGGATATCATTTCCTGAAAAATTCTGCAAATATTCAGGAATATCCAGAAATATTTGGAGCTCACATTTTAAAGCTTCTAGACCCTGATTTTCTTCAATTTTACAAGTTTTCCAGGCTGTGGTATCAGATATTAGGAAGAGCAATTCTTCACAAAATACCAATTTTAGGTGCATATCCTTGCATAGAAACTTTTCCTCCTGCCTACTCCTACAGTGCAATCCTAAGAAAACTCCCCCTATCTCTAGCCAAATACACAGAAACACAAATATTGTTTACAAAGATGACCAGTACCTTGTTACACCAAATCACCACAGGCTATGAATTACCATTCAGGAAACATCTGTACTTTTAATGAAAGAATGGAGGGAAAGTTATCTCTTAATATGAAATCTGGTACGATATTGAATGCTATACCTTAAATAACCTATACCCTTAAATAACAAGGCAGAATTGACTAGAATACTGAAACTGGAGAATCTATGAAGTCCTGGATTCATGGGGAGACCTTAAAATGATAATTCAATTTTTGACACTATCTCAACAATTGGCCTAATTCAGAGATGTTATAAAGAGAAATGAGTTTAAAAAATCATGCTACAATCCCTGATCTTTAAAACTTGGGTAAGTTAAGTGCCTAACAAGTACAATGTTGGGATACTGTTCAAGTCCAGTGATAGTTTTAAGACCAACACATTTTTATTCAAAGTATAAGGTTTTGTTTATACAAAGTATACATTTTGTTCAAGCTTAGTTTATATGGTTACTATTTCTGTGGGTATAACTTGTATGGGAGTTTCATTTCTGACTAAGCTTGTTATTCATGTTTGGTCCTTTAATTTGTTAAACATCTTCATTATGATGTATGCTAAATTACTTCTCATCAGCTGCCTATACTTATGGACTGTTCCATTTCAGTATATCTGAATATGTGTGCTTGCACAAGAAAGCTTATACTTTGGATAAAACTTTGTTGCTCTTAAAGATGCCATTGAACTCAAATTTCATTCTGCTGCTTCAGACCAACATTACCTACTTAAATCTAATGTTGGGATATGGCATTCTTAGCTTATTTGTACTAGTGTTTGATTTCTCTATGTATCCTGAGAAGTACCCAATAAAGTATTTATATGACTTTTCTCTTAAATGCATTGTCCCAAAAAGGGCCTTGGTAGGCGTCAAATTCCTCTATCAACATATGTTTATATAGAATTGTTTCACTTACTTTTGGATTACAACAAGCTGAGGGGATATTTAAGAAGGAATGCATGTCAATAGCATTTCTGTGCTCAGAATAGACAGAGGTACACAAGGCCAATGTGATTTAACAGATTACATAAACATTTCCAACAGAGGTATTAGGAAAACTGTCTCCATGTTACATAACAGCACTGTATTAGAAATGTCTGTGTTAAACTGTCATGCTGAACAAATAAAGGACAGGCAAAGAATCCACACATACACCCCTAGTGTTTTCCTCTTTGTGTTTTGTTGGACAATTTCTGTATTTCTCATGATTTGGTAGTTGTCTTTTCCCCCATTTCCCTTTTGATGAGACACAGGGCTATTATGCATGTACTGGTTTTTGTCGTAGTCAGTTTGCTACCCCCTTTAAAACATCCTTTTAGAATATGTTTTTAAAACATTCCCATTTATGCATGTGCTCTGATACTGTGTTTTGTTTCCAGCACCGATTTTGCATTTGAAACTTCTTCCATTGTGCTGCAATGTCACCAGACCGCCAATCTGGCACATGCTGCTGGCAGGGCCTCACAGGAATTGTAGTTCATGGGCATGCAGACATTAGAACAAGAAATTTCCATTTTGGCATACTGGCTTTTGAATGCCAAAATTAACACCTTTCCCCCTCTGAGGTATACTGTTCCTATAGAGAGTAAGCAGGATGGACCACAGCAGACCACAGGTCCTCATGCAAACTTAAAGCCCCACCATACCATCCCCTCCCCATGAAGGTTTTTCTAAATCACTGACAAGCCCAAAACAGGAGCCCCCTACACTTCGTCAGCATGATAAACTGGCGAACAATGTATGCGCACTCCCCAGCCATGATCTATCAGAGGTAGAGTTTTGTCATTTTAGGATTATTTGGAAAAGGCTGTAACAATGAAATGACACGCATACCAGTGAAGTCATTTACATGTCAATTAGTTGGCTCGGTTGCCAGGGAGACTGAACCAATTTGCATGTTCACATGATTACTGACACTGAGGAGGCAATCAGCAGCAGGAGCCTCAAGTTCACATTGGTGGACGAGGGGCTGTAAGCAGAAAGGGGGCTGTCAGGTCTCAGGGGAAAACACACTAATATTTATGCGTGAATAAAGAGTTGTTCTCAGCACTATCACAAAAGAAAAGTCATTGAAAAGCTAGTTTTATACTACACTGAAAAAAACACAGTTGACACTATGAGGAGGGGGAGCCATGCAGAATCAGAAATAGGATGCTGGGTTTCACACAGTGAAAATGCTGTCATGAGCAGAAATAAAAACAATGTCTCTTTGGGAAGACTTTTTGTGATGTTTCCTGCCATGCATAATACACCACAGAGTGGAAGCATGGCCCATTATGCACGGCCACCGAAACGGCGATTTTGGGTCACATAGAAAACGCAGAGGGGGAAGACGCGAAGTACCCCGGTTATGCACGGGAGGGGGCGCGGTAGTGGCAAAACCCAGAGTAACCGATTATGCACGCGGTGATCCCAGTGCCGCTTCTGGCTGCGCTTTCTTCCGCGTTTCGCTGATGCGGCTTTTTTGGCGGCATGCACCAACGCTGCGGCCGGTTGCAGCTGGCTCCGTGCGTTATCGGTGATTTTAGTCGCCGCTATTCCACCCCGAATGTGCATAATTCCCCCCGTGCATAATGGGTCCATAAGAGACTCCAGTTTCTGTATGTTCCCAAATCCCAGAGATATTTGCATCTCTGCTGGGGAGGTACAATTCATACAGGATGATGCTTAGGGAAGTAAAAGAAATGAGGGTTTTTTTTGCAACCCACTTTTTACTACTCAAAGGAGTATTTATGCCAATAAAGGTACTCTGACTGTACTCAGAGGAGTCTCAAAATGGTTTATAATTATCTACACTTCCTCTCTCTTTCCCTATGTGGTAGGTGGAGTTGAGAAGCTCTGAGAGAACTGTGACTGGCCCAAGGTCATCCTGATGGCTACATGTGGAGGAGTAGGGAATCAATCCCATCTAATGAAGGCCAGGGCAGCAGACAGCAAAGGAGGCCCTATGAGCGTGCTTGGCTTTCTTTAAAGCCCACTGCCCAACGCTGCCGCCGGGTCTCACGTGATCACGAGATCCTGTCCATGCACGCATGCACGCACACAGGAGCCCAGCTGCTTCTTTGTCTGCCGTGCTCCTCCGTGCATCACAATGGCCACCATATGCTGAGGACCAGAGTGGCATTTCTTGAGTGTGTTTAGATAGTTAAGCTAGTATTTCTCATTTTCTGAGCTGCTTGCTTTGAGAAACCTCTGTTGCTTATTGATAACTTGATCTTTTGAAATTTGTTCTAATAAACATGATATATATTTTTATAAAGTCTGATTCTTATGCACATTAGTAGGGTTAAGGTTTGGACTCCTTTTAAGGAAATCTTGCAGTGAGGTGAAGTGTGTTTAAACAAATCCCAGTTCTTGACTGCTGTAGATTGGCACTATTCTTGTCTCTTGTTTTTCTTCCTCCACTAAAATCCTGCCAGCATAAATATTTTGAAAGGATTTGCCTTGTGATTTATTTAAATGCTCCTGATAAGAGTTATGGGCTGGATTTTGTCTAGGCAAATTTATAGGGGTGAGGGGGGAAAACAGAATAAGACTTGTCAACTGCAGAAGTTCTCATCACCTGGTATCACTTGGCTAATGGATAAAACCACACTGTGAAGTACAGCTCAGAAGACTTTGAGATGTGAAGTGCTCTTGTATGAATGGAAGCTGCTTTTTGAGAAGAGAGCTCACACATTATGGAGCTCTGCAGCCCTTGCCTTCCAGTACAGGAGGGGCTGTTTCAGTCACAGATTGAACTCCAGAGACCCAGTTGATATCAAACCTCAAGCAATATTTTTAAGCAGTAAGTAATTCATATGTGATCCCACTGGAAGTTCTTGAGTGATAACACATCACATTACACATATGTGCATGCACAATTGCTTTCATCTTGCTTTCTTTTAACTAGCTGCCAGTGATAAACTAACTGAGGAATATACTAGTCTGAGGAGGGTGGAGTTGGAGGAGGGGAGGGACCTAAATAGGGTATGATGCTATAGAGTCCACTTTTCAAAGCAGCCATTTTCTCCAGGCGAACTGATTGCGGTCACCTGGAGATGAGCTGTAATCAGGAGGCTGGCAACTCTAGTCCAATCTTTGTGGTTCAGGGCTAATGGCAGCCCTTTCTCCTTGTTGGGTTTTAGAGATCTAAATGGCAGGTTTTGTTTATGTTTCTTGAATAGCCTCAATTTGTAATTTATTCTCTGACAGCAACCCTTCTGGGAATGGTAGAGACAATCTGAGACCCCTCCGTGCCTAACAAAGAAGCTGTATTCAACAGGAAAGCATTTGCTTGACTTCGGGACCTAGTTCCTCCTGTGTCCTTTATGTTAAGAAGCAGCAAGTAAGCACCGGAGAATACCTGGCATTATTAAGTGGCAAGCCTAGAGTTACATAAAGGGAAAATTTGGCATTCATACAAGTATATGGGGCTATAAACAAGAGTTGGAAGCACTGCTTGATAGGAGGTTTAGTTTTACAGGACACAGGAAGTAGGAAGGCAGAGATTTGTTCAAGGCCTAATTTATTATATTAAGCAATGCGGCAGTTGTTAGGGAGAGAAATGTCCTGTCCATTTAACAGAAGCTTAATGGGATATTGTTTATGAGATGATGTTTCATATCTCCATGCTATAAAATGCTGCAACTGTCCATTGCTACATAGGAATCCTCTGTTAGAGGGAATATATATATTTTTCTCCAGGCTTTGAGAATCCTGATTAAGTAATAAAACACAGCTTGTTTGAAATATAAATTGTGAATCAGTGGTGTCACACCACAAGGAGCTCCTAAAATTAGCCTTTCTATGGTAGCAGCTCCCACCTGCCTGGTGCCAGCTGCACTTTTGACTCTACTTAATAGTATCCTGTTCCACTGCCCAGATTGCTCTTCTATGTGCTGTTGAAGTGCTTTTGTTATTTTATCCAAAGGGGGTCACAGGATCAAGCTTAGTTCAAGTTGGAGATGTCAGGCTACTGCCTGGGACCTCAGGGGAGCTTTCTGGGTGGGGTTAGGGAATGACATCACATGATGCATCATCTGGTACGACTATAGAGCTTCCAGAGCATTGGATAAAACTGACATCACATCCAGGTTTTCACCCACCTGTGACACTGATGCCATTTCTGTTAGAATATGCAAGATCATGATTCAACAGCAGATATGAAGAATATCCTAAAGTGGATATTATAGGATATAATATCCTATAACTATTTTGCATAGTTAGAATAGGAGCTTCTGGATATTTGTTCAAATAATCTTCTCCACTGTCCTCAATGATTCCCTTGGAGACTTCCTGCTCTTTTGAGCACACGTCCTCACTGTTTGCCTTCTGATGAAGAGCAGTTAGACTGCAAAGACTCTCTCCTTCTCTCTTTACAAAGTTGTTTCAATTCTCAAAAAAGCTATTTATCCTTTAATCAGCAGGAGCTGCACCCCTTTGCATATTTAAACTCTGCCAATAATTTTGACCTGTGCTTT
Source organism: Paroedura picta (assembly GCF_049243985.1). Classification (NCBI taxonomy): domain Eukaryota; kingdom Metazoa; phylum Chordata; class Lepidosauria; order Squamata; family Gekkonidae; genus Paroedura; species Paroedura picta. Next base: position 78,022,267 of record NC_135375.1, on the reverse strand, counting down.
CCCCCTGCCAGCTCCAACGCAAGGGAAGGTGAGAGGGAGCAGCTGGTGGGAGGAAGCCCACTGGAAGCAGGCAAAGGGACAGCCTTGTTCGAGTCATGCTTTCCAATACAGAGAGTGTAGTTTCAGTAATGTCCAGTATGTGCTTTTCATTTCTCTTAGCATTAGGTCTCAAAGCCAGGCTCTACAGCCCCAAGGCTACCAGGCTGGCAAACTTCTAACCTGCCCAGTGAGACCATACTGGACTGGTAAAACAGCAGCTTGACATCCCATTGGCTGTAGGAATTGTTTCTTAGGAAACTGTTGTCAAGTGCTTTCCATTTCCTTATTTGCTAATGTGATTGATGCCACCTGTGTGCCCACAGGTATCAGCTGAGCTGTCTGAGAAAGAGGCAACAAGGTGACAGATAGCTTGGCTTACAGTTTTCAGCAGACTTTCCTGGCTATTCTAAGCAAATAGCCTTAAGCACAGACGCATGTTTAAAGCAGCCCCCCCCTCGGCACGCACACATACACACAGAGAAATTAGTGTGTTATTAGACTAGCTTCAAAGCCCGTTCCTGAGAACGGGCCTTGAAAGGGCCCCCTCACCTGGCCTCTGGCCAGGCAGCTTCAGGTGGCTTTGGGCGGCAGCTCGCAGCCAGATCAAGTGGGGAGGGTGGGGGCTGGGCAGCTCATTAGCAGGGCCAACAATGCTCCTTAGCAGTCAGCTAGTCAGCTCCTTAGCAGTCAGCAGGCCGGGAGGCTGTCATCAGCAGGCCCAGCCTAGCAGGCCAAGATGATATGCATGGCAGGATCCCTGCCTTATGCTTTGGCACACTGTACTCCTTAACCAATAGCGCAGCACGACAGTCTAGACTTGGGAGCAAGCTAGACACAGGACAGACCAAGTCACTCTGGCAGGGCAATGTCAGGGCAGACTCCATCTTGGGAACCAGGACAAGCCCAGGCTTGTTCTCAGCTACAGGTTTGGAAATCCAGGTGCCTCCATGCCCTACTCTCGACCCCCCCCCCCAATTGTATTTCTAAGTGAGTGGCTTCCTCCTGTTTGCCTAAGGGCTCCTAGGAAAATCCTTGCAACATTTTTCACACTTGGCCCCTCTGCCAGGGGATATCTCCTCCCCACATCCTGCCAGCTAGACCTGATGGCTCTCTTCCTCAGAGCCATTAATACCTTTTTCCAAATCCATTTACGGCCATCACCCCCACTTGGCCAGGTATTATCCTAATCTCCGGGGACCCTGGAAACTTCCAGCACATGCTTACCTGAGCCTTGTCCCGTAGGCCCCTCCCAAATTCCTATAAAAACTGTGGCTTCACACAGACACTCTGAGTGTCTTCCAACCCGGGACCTCCCACGCTGGTTCGTGCTTCTTCCTCTGACCCACCACTCCTCGGACAGGTAACTATCAAGCCTTCCACTCTTCCTTCCCCTTCTCTATATGACTGCTTGTATGTGTGTTAGCTATTTGTGTGTCTTTTTGTTATTTTCCTTTCAATAAAAGCTTATATTAATATTTTACCATTTACATCTGTGTTTGCCTTGTGTTCCTACGGGTGGAATCAACCCTGGTATATACAGGCATTTCGATCCATAAACGCTAAGTTACCCCCCTCTCACAGCATTTGGGCTAATATTCCCCACAAGCTCAAAGATACGTGTTTTAGGACACGTGTTCAGCAATTTGGGTAACAAAGAGGCCCTTGTTAGGAGGCCCTCAACCACGATCCTTTGCCCAAGGCCTCTCCCCTTACCTGCTGCTGGCTCCAGGCACTAACGAGGCCAGAGACCAGGGACGGAGGGCGGGAGCTGCAGGGGCAGGGCCAATCAGGGCAAATCTGGCTGCACCCTGATTAGCCCTATTCCAACTTGGACAGCCGGACACGTCCCACCCCCTAAGCTGTTTCATAAATATATAGAGGAACAACAATGGATAAGGATACCTGTCTGAACTGCAGCATGTTCTCCATCTTCCCCTCCTCAACTAGCTTTCTGCAAACACATCTCTGCTATGGTGCCTTGAGAGAGCCAGGGGGAGGGACTTTGCAGAAACCGCAACAATGGTAACGCACAGAACTTTCCTGCTAGTGTTGCAGATTGGTTGTAAGAGTGTAGCGCTTTCCGGAGGGTGAATCCACTTTTTGGGATTTCTCTGAAATTGCTACAACTCTCCATTCTCCAACACCCTCGATTGGGTAGGGGGAGAGTGGTATTTCCACCCATGTTGGGAATTTTTAAAGTCTTTTAGTGGGAGTTTTAATGGGGGATTTTAAGACTGCTGTTACCCACCACGAGCCTATGTAGGGAGTGGTGGAAAATAAATTGAATAGTAATAATAATAATAATACACCAAGCTTGCCCTCAACACCAAGCTGGCTCATCTTCAGAAATTCCTCTGATTGTCCATTGAAGGGATGTGGGTTTTCAATCTGAATACAGACCAGCAGCCAAAATGATTTTTCCCAAAGAGCATAGAATGAGCCCAGAAGAAACAGAAAAACTTTTTTTTATTCAAGTGTACTTTTAAACTTTCATTAGAATGCGTTCCCTTTAATTATGCATTGTAATTATATCTCTGTAAGGTTTACAGCAGTTTTGTTATGCTATAGAGATGTGCTATATGAAAGAAAATTAGGTCCTGCAGTGGGTCTCTATGAGAACAGATTTCCATCCAGCTGATGGCTGCTTTGCTAGCCTTTATTTTGTTTTCTTACTGGAAATTATTTTTCCATCACCAAATAACCAGCAATCCTTACAGTTCAAAGCAGTCTTAATTTGTTTAAATCTGATGTGTTTGGAAGATCACAGCCAAAGGCTACTTCCACCCCCTCCTCCAAGCCCAAATGTTCAAAGATGATTAGGCAGCTGCTGTTATTTGCCTGAAGGGGCAGATCCAGTCAAACAGCGCTTACTCTTCACAGTTTCTGCAGATCTAATTAACTAGGCCTGCTTGATGCCAATACTATCCTGTATATCTTTGTGTCTGGAGGTCATATCCCTTTAAAATGCCTATTTGCACTATTGGATGGTCTGGAGTAACTAGGGTTGCCAGCTCTAGGATAGGAAATTACTGGAGATTTAGTAGTGGTATCAGGGAATGGTGATCAGCAGGTATGTGATGTCATAAAATCAACTTTCCAAAGCTACCTTGTCCTCCATGGGAACGAGGGTCACCAGCCACCTGCTGGAATCCAGGGAGGGATCCTGGACATGGGAGACACCATTGGGCAATGGTACTATATTACTTCCAGGGAAACTTAAATGTGATGTCACCCCTTTCTAGAAATTGCAGAAAATTCTCTGGTAAAATGTCATTGCCAAATGTTGATTTTTAATTTTATCTCCTTCTGCCAACCACGAGAGTGCCAGTGGGCAATGGGGTATGGGGGCAGGAGATCTCCCACCCCTAGCTATCAAGTGGCCAACCTAAAGGGAACTGATCTCTGTCGTCTGGCAATAAGTTATAATTCCAGGAAAGAGGCCCACCTGGAAGCTGGCAAGCCTACAAGTAACAGTCCTCTGAACTCTTTTTATCTCATTTTGTTTACATATTCCTGAGCTGGACCAAGAACTTGTAGCAAGCTTTCCCACTCTAACAGCACTGTAGTTTCTGCTTAGGGTTCACAGTTTCAGGATTTGTTAATTAGACAGAAAAAGTGAGTAAACGTTTGTCACTAATAAGATACATTCATTATGCTGAAAGAACGGGTAGACTTGCCAAATGTTCCTCAACATTACAATAATGACTTAGAAAAAACACTCCCGTGTTTACATTCAATCTAGTAATAAGAGCTGCAATTGTGATGATGTTGCTGATAGTTAAAGATGATTTTAAAGATGGTTTTAAATGGCTTAATGTATTATTTTAATTGCGTGTTGTTTTATTGATGATATATACCACCCTGAGCCGGTATGCCAGGAGAGTGTTATATAAATGGAATAAATAAATTTAAACATTAAACCCAAGCTACCCTGTTGGTAATAAAGTAATACATCAAAAATAGGCTACACTGAACTTTCTTCACTGAAAAGCTAGTTTCCTTGCAGGGAGTTTTTATCCAATATAAGGAACCATTTAGAAATATGATCTTCCATCTGCATTCTGGGGTGAGACTGTATAGGATTGAGACTGTATCTTATTCAGTCTCTGTTCTGTAGACTCTTAAATACCCTGGATTCCACAGTTTAGTTATCAAGATAGGACTAACTACCCTGAGATTACATTCTGATTCCATAAACTTGCATTCTGATTGCATATAAGTGCAGTTTTATACACGCGGAGTGGTCATATGACATCTGGCCTTACAGTGCGTCCACAACAGCTTGATTCTAATTTCATGATGTGAAATGTCATGGTGTGCATGTACTGATGACAGGACAACATCCAAGGATTTTCTAGAAGAATTTGAGGTTGTTTTGACACTGAAAATATTAGCAATGTAAGAAGGGGATGACAGAGTTGGCTGGATGGAGTCACTGAAGCAGTAGGTGCAAACTTAAATGGACTCCGGGGAACAGTAGAGGACAGGAAGGCCTGGAGGATCATTGTCCATGGGGTCGCGATGGGTCAGACACGACTTCGCACCTAACAACAACATGATGTTGTTTCTTGCTTTGCCTTTTGTATTACTGAGATATGCAGAGCAATCTTCTGAATTAAGCCGTTGAATAATCACATAGTTATTGTGTTTAGGAGTACAGCCTTAATATTCCAAAAAGTCATATATCTGGAACTGACATAGTAATGTGTCAAGAGAGATCTATTGCTTATGCTTGGTTATTAGGTCAGAAATGTTTAACTTGTTAGCTTTTTAAGACATCAAAGCACTGCTTCTCATTGTGAACTGTTCTAGTTCTCTTCTGTGTAAAATGGAAAGCTAGGTCATTTGGGGGACAGTCAATATATTAAGGGAAGGTTTCTCATCAACTACTGGGTTGAGCTTTTTAAGATTAAAATATCTTAGTTGCTCTCTAGAGTTAGGAATAAGGTCCCCCAATACCTTTCTTCTTTTTATGAGTTCCATCCCATATAACCTCCATCTTCATGATAATTTTAGATGTTTACATTACAATGTAAGGTTGGATGTCCAAATGACCAGTCTTTCAAATAGGCTTAACCAGCCTCTAAACTTGTTGTGAGGATCAAATGAAGGTGAGCAAAGTGATATACACTTCCTTGGAGAAAGAACCGACTTAAAAATGTACTAAATCCATAATATTATTCCACTGATAATCTAAATTCATACCAGAATTCCTCCCAGTCTTGACTTTTATATCCATACAGGTGCCTTCAGCCGAAACTAGATGAGGTAATTAATTTACAAAGAACAAGTGGGTTGAAACTGTGTTTACTGAATTTTTTCCCCTGACTTAGCACACAAAGCTCTCATTGTACAGGACATCATTGTCATCCAGTCAAAGTGAGTCAGAGACTGAATTTTTCAGGACGCATGCCAACATCTCTGGTTAATTATTCCTTTATTCCTCTTTTGTGATAAGTTGTACCGTTCCTATGGCTGTAGTTTCAATTGTCCCCCTTATATGTCTCTTCACGCTTCTGGTGTTACAAAGGAATATCTACATGGCATGCACAAGAGACCAATTAGGGGCCTTTAGTGTGTTAACAAAATGAGACAGTCAAGGTTACATTGCAGACAGAACTGGCAACAATAGCTACAATTCATGTTGCCCTCTCATTGGGTCCAGAATTTTTTAAAAGATAATTTAAATTTTTCAAAATCAACCCTTTCCTATTTACTGGATTTCTGCCATAAGGAGTGCTTAGGCAATGAAACAAAACTGGAACTCATAACTTTGCTCTTAAACACACCTTCAGTTTTGTTTTCATGGCAAACATTGATATCTGTGGTTTTCTTTCCACAGTTCTCCCCCCCCCTTTACCCCCCATTGTTGTCACTTTGCTCATATCCTGGTACATTTCTAGCTTTGATCAACCCCCCCCCCCCATTCCTCTTGTTGGCATCCTTGTTTTCTTTCAGCTGAACCCTGACCAGGAATTCCTGGATGTAGTACTGGTCCAAAATGTGACATGTGAACTAGAGTGCGCCACCAATGTCCTCAGATCCAACTGTCCCTCTGCCAAGAAGATAGAATATTGAGTGACTTTACAGGGATGTTGTGAGAACTGAAAACATTCTGAACACTTGAATGGGCAATAAAATACTATTATTATTATATAGTGGCTGAGTCTGTGAACAACAACAACAAAATGTGTACAGTCTAGCCCTGGCATGAAAACCCAAGACACAGCAATGGAGTCAAATTCAGATTTATTACATATCTGAAATGCAGCAGTGTTGTAATGTATACAAGCAACTGGTTTAGAAAATTCATTTTACCTTAATGCAGGATATTCCTTTTATGATGGTGAGGGCTTGGAAAGGGTTTCTAAGCTTTTTTTTAAAGGTTGGTGTCAACATAAAAGTAAAATAGATACTGGGTATTTTCCAAGGAGGAGTGTATTCTAGAGGTGAGGGGCCACCACAGAAAACTGGTTCCCACCAACTTCACCTCTGAAGGCAAAGGCTTGAGAGGCAGATCATAATGAACAGGCTTTACCACTCCAGTGTGTGTGTGTGTGGGGGGGGGGGGGAGGTGTATCAGCAACTGTTTCCCATGTCTCCTTTTCCCAGAGACCCAAGCTCAATCTGCTTCCTATGACCAATTGACATGCCTCAGCACATAGTAGATTTTAAAAAGCTTACCAGCTGCTAGTCTAGTAGTGGAAAACATTCCTCCATCACCTTCTGCAACTGCTGATCCTGGTCAGATGACACAAGGTTTCTCTATTGTCTCCCCTGTGTGTCATTCCTCATTCCTATAAATGTTGGAAGCAATCCTATTATTCTCATACACAGGAAGGGGAATGTTTTACTTTAATTACATGTGATTGAAAACTGTAGCATATTTCAAACAATCACAGCCAGACATTCACCAGCATCATGTATGATAATTTTCTGGTTATGTCTTCTCAAATCTCTTCCATTACTCTCCTTCTCCAATATAATACAATTCATTTTTATTAGTTATGTATTTACTTCATTTATATCCCACCATTCCCAAGGTAGTTTCCATTGTTCTCCTCTCCTCTGTTTTATTCTTGCAACAAGGTATTTTGACTATGTGTTTGACTTGATGAAGGCTGTAAAGGAAGTTTCCATTGCAGGGTGAAAATTTCAACCTTGGGTCTCCCAGATCCTAGCCTGACTCTCTAACCCAGGCATTCCCAACCAGGGGTCTGGGGAGCTCCACAGGGAGTCTGCAGCTTTTCCCTCCTGCCTTAATGGACTCAGCCACAAGCTAGGGAAGGAGCCACTTCCATTACTCCGCCTCCCCAGCATGAGAGAGTTCTCTTATGGTTTCTGCACCTGAGAAGGGGCAGAGCCTGTGCACCTAATCCCACTTTAAACTGCCTCCAGTCTTGCTCCCCCTCCCCCAGTTCTCCTCAAGCCTACCTGTTAACACAGGTGGTGATGCCACTTTCAGTGACATGTCACTTCTGGGGTGTGTGGCAGAGAGGTATGGCCAGCCAACATCATTTCTGGGGCTCCTCAAAGCCTGAAAAAAATATTTCAGGGACTCACCCATGGTCAAAAGTTTGAGAAAAGTTGCTCTAACCACTACATCACTCTGTTCATATCAGAAGTAGTGCAAGCAAGCCTCTTGCCACTGAAGGAAATAAACCACTCACATGAACACTATTTGCACAGATAAACCAAGTCCTGCTTTGGTCTGAATTTCAGCCCACTGGCACCTGGTTATAGTAATCTTTTAAAAATATCTTCTCAGTATTTTCCATTGTCTTTCCTTCCTTTACACAATTGTGTAAGTCCTTGCCTTTATGCCTCTTCATCAGCCTTTTAGTACTTTACCTTTGTCTACTCAGGGCTAGTTGGTGCTAATCTACTGTTTTCAGTTGAAGGACTATCATAGGCATAGGAACCGAACTAGGACTGTTAGATGCCTAATGGTCCCACTCTGCAGTCTTCAAGCTTAGAATAACCAGCCCTGAGGATGTTTAACTGAACAAGCATCTATAGTCATTACAAGAAGAGTAAAAAGTACAGTGTCACAAATGGCTTCATCATCTGTTGGAGGGGTTAACCCTGGATATCACTGAGATGTGGGATGGGAGGTTCTTCATTAACTCAGGATAAACAAAATTGAAAGGAAGGGTAGTGTTATAAGCATGAGGATTAATTGTAGAACACTCAAGTTCAAATGAGCAACACTTGCTGGGTTTGTGTTCATAGAATCATAGAATCATAGAATCATAGAATCATAGAATCATAGAATCATAGAATCATAGAATCATAGAATCATAGAATCATAGAATCATAGAATCATAGAATCACAGAGTTGGGAGCTCCTGGGTCATCTAGCTCAACCCCCTGCACTATGCAGAACACTCACAATCCTATTGCTCATCCACTGTAACCTGCCACCTCCTTAAGCCTTCACAGAATCAGCTTCTCTGTCAGATGGCTATCCAGCCTTTGTATAAAAATTTCATAAGATGGAGAACCCACCACCTCCCGAGGAAGCCTGTTCCACTGAGAAACCACTCTAACTGTCAGGAACTTCTTCCAGATGTTTAGACAGAATTTCTTTTGAGTTAATTTCATCCCTCTGGGGCAAGAGAGAACAACTCTGCTCCATCTTCTATATGGCACCCTTTTAAATACTTGAAGATCCCCTCTGAGTCATCTCCTCTCCAGGCTAAACAGACCAAGCTCTCCCTGCTGTCTCTCAACTTCTTAGGGGAGTTGGAGGAGATAAAACCAGCCTACCAGGAAACAAGGGGGGCAGGAGAATGAAAGCTTTTGTGAACTTGTAGTGACCTTGTAGGAACTGAAAAAAGAAAGGTTGGCAGGTTTCTGTGCTATTTCTGTACTGACCGCAGTCTTGGTCCTATGGGAATTCCACAGGCTCTTAGACCAAACATTAAGAAATACAATTCCTAGGTAGATATTCTCTGCACATTTTCCTGGGAGAAGGTGTCAAGCTGGGAACTAGCTGCCAATCCATTTTCTTTTTTATTTCTTTTGCTGGCCTAAAATAAGGACCAGCCGTACCTCCTAATAAAGGGTAGAGGAAAGAAAGGGGTAAACCATTCTATAGCATTTTTCTCCACAACTATAAAAGAAATAAGGGAAAATGCAAGTGAAATAGCAGCATAATTTCCATGTCCCTGATGGGTTTAAAGCTATGAACTGATTTCCATGTGAGGTTTAAATGTGATGTGGAATTGCCAAAATCCAGCTATTAAATTGACTCTGGCACATGTGACATTTTTTTTTATAAAAGAGAAACTCAACTGTATGATATCATTAAGCGGAAAAAAGTTTGTTGCATAAATTTTACTAAAAATGCCTTTCTGACAGGCGGACTTTAAGGCATTTAATGGCATTAAAATGTGATGTGTATCACTGAAAAAAAAGAAAAAAGAAAGAAAGCCGCAAGTATGACACCCAGGATGGGTCAGTGCTGCAACCTAGTTATTAAGCTGCAAAATAACCATTTGCTTTAACAGCCAGAGGAAATGCATTTCAAGAAATCCTTTCCCGTGGGAAATTGGTAAGTGGGCATTGGTCAGCTCCAAAATGGGATTTAATATTTTCATCAGACTTTATATAAACAGAACACATTACAAAATTGTAGCAAACAGATTTCACCAAGCACATAAAACAATGAATTCAAGACAGGCAGAACAACAGGGGGAAACAAACCTCCTAAGCAGATCTTCACATACTTTATTTGTATAATAAAGTATGTGTTTGGAGGGTTTAGCCAGGCACAATCTATAGGGTACCCTGATCTAGATAGCCCAGTTGTCTGATCTTCTTAGATTTCAGAAGCTAAGCTGAGTTGGCCTGATCAGCATTTGGATGGGAGACCTCCAAGAAATACCAGGGTTGTAACAAGGAGGCAAGCAAACTACTTCTGGACATCTCTTTTCTTGAAAATCCCACAGGGCTACCATCAACTGGCTGTGACTTGATGGCCAAAAATATCTGAAGGGTAGCTGGCCCTTCAAGGAAACACTAAGATCATTTCTTATATCCAGCCTGCTAAAATGGAAATCTGTGCCCACATGGACATCGTGTAGAAGCCTCATGTAGAAGGCCAGAAGCCTCTGTGGTTTTTCTCTGACAAGAGCCACTATCTCCATATGAGAAGTTGGGTAAAGTTGTTTTAGCCTCCCAAAATAGAACCAATGAAAAGCAGTTGTAGCAGGAGCCAGATCTCATTACTCTGGTGTCGTTTTGGTCTTGACTGTATTAGTGCAATACTGTGCATTTATGCTGACCGGAAAAGATTTGTCACGCCCTCCTTGCCTCAGATGCAAGGAGCTACATCAGCTTATCTCATTTGCCTGTGCCGTCATGGCAACAAGTGCTTAAGACCAGGATCATCACTGTCTTCATATGGTGTATTAATTCAGCCATTACCTCAAGCCTGTTATGGCATGAAATAATTGGCAGTGTTGTTTTGAATTTCAAATCTCTTACCTGTCCTAAAAATGGAGCCACAAGACAGCTCCTAGACTATTCATTTTCTAAGCACATCCATGATGCACACAGCAATGAATACTTGGCAACTTCTATTGAGCAGGGAATACTTGAACTTTTTGATGCAAATTTCATTGACAAAACATGATCAGCATAAAACCAAGCAGAAAGCAAGCCAATTTAATAATGTAGTAGGAAAATAATTTAAATAAATTGAGCCTTCTTGTATTCCAGTATAAATGTTTAAAGATTTTATTAACACAGCATAAGCTGCTATCGTTTGTTTGCTGGTGAATTGATAGCTATCTTTTCTGACAACTGTCTTGCAGTGTAGAAGACGAAGACAGGACCTACCCTCTGACTTACAAACTAAAAAGGTGAGCTATAATAGGAGAGGAGAGAGGAGAGAAGGAAGATTGGCTTGATGCTCTCAGAAGGACCCTGGAACTTCTCTCTGATAGGTGCCATGCCTGTCTCTCATTGGGGTTCTTACATGAATAGAGAAGGGGTGACTCTCTTGCATGCCTTCTGGCTAGAATTGCCACCTTCCAGGTGAGCAAACAAATACCAAAAAAGTGTGTGTGAACTTGGCTACCTAACTAAGTAATTTATTCCTGTAGCGTATTTGCAACAGGAATTATAATAGATATCACAAAGCAACCGTTATATGGACAAGTACATATGAATCATCATCCCAAGCCAATTAAAATGTACAGAACAAATAATACAATTATAAATGATCGAGAGAAAGAACACAGAATGTTGACACAGCCACCAAAGCTTGCCAGCATTATACAATTCTAAAAGTGTCTTTCTTATCTTCTCATAACAAGATAGCATTGAAGGAGACTTCGCATCCAACCCCTGTTTCACCCCTTATCAGTCTTCTTTAAGGGGCAGACCAATGCTATGCAAATCTGTAAGTCTATGAGTCACAAAAGACCCCTGATGCTGTTGAAACACACCACAAATGAATGTTGAAAAGATAACCAATTTCTCAGAATTCAACAGGGAAAATAGCCTTTCTATGGGGAAGAAACTTCAATAAGCCTTATTTCAGAAGTTTCAGACTTTGAGCCATGTTCATGCTGACAGAAGCAAGATTGCTGCAGCTGTTCATTCGCTGTCTGAAGGCTGGAACAGACCAATCTTCTCCTTTACTGTTGCATTTTAGTCCTTTAGTTAATGATAGAAACAAGAGCATTCTTCCCTTCCTTCCTTATAAATGTTGCACTTCCACCTTATACATGTTGCACTTCCACCTGTCAATCAATTCAGGCAAATTTCTCCAACAGTAAAGATCTCGCAATTACCGTTTTTTTTTTTAAATGCATACTTCTCCGTTGCAATGCCTATGCATCGAATCATAGGTGCATAGTGCTTTCTGGATCCCACCCTTGACAAGATCACGTCCTTTGATAAATTAGAAAATTAATATTATTCCTGATTATTTTTTTTTGGGGGGGGGGAAACTTTCAAGAAGCATGCTTTGTTGAATAGAATTTTCTTTTATTTCTGGCATCGCCTACATACATGTCTGCCTATTCATTGCTCCAGGCAAATTCCCATTTAAAAAAAATTCCCATCCTCAGGAACAAGGGAGAGGGAGATAGGTGCAAGGATGGGATGAAGGAAGCAACTTTAGTGCATTTTAGCCTTCTGCTGGTTGCCTGCTGATTGCTCTCCGGTAGCTATTGCTTTTTAAGTTGGTGAATCCACTTTATGCAATAACTAAAGAAGTGCTTTAAAAGGGGGGATGTAGCGAGCTGTGAGCTGGATGTGGGCGACATCTTGTGCAGGAGCTGGAATATTCAGCTTGCGATTGACTGGCATGATGTTACATTTAACTGGTTCAGAAATGCCATTAGGTTTCCAGCAGCTACACAGCAGCTGTGGGAATGGCTTCTTTTAAAAATATATTAAAAAATGGATACGCAGAATCAAACAATAGGGGGGAAAAACCCAGTCTGTGTATTGCTGTCTATACACAATAATATAAAGGCGTTTTGAAGAAAAGTTCTTCATGTGTCAGCTTAGATATTCTTTATTTGATTACAGTCTCCAGTTGTAGTGTAGTGATGAGCAGCTAGTTCAGCTTGTTTCAATATTTCTTCAGACACAAATACCTTTATATAAAAGCACTGCCTGTCATTCGATCTTCCAGTATTCAAGATCTATCAATGCCAGCATGCAGGGCTATGAAGATACCAACATGGAGCATGGCAGAAAATTATCTCATTGTGAATAGCCAGCAATATACACATTGTGTTTTTTTTTCTATTTCTTTTTTTTTAAATACATACACAGAATCTAGAGCCAATACTTGAAAAATTCATTTGTTCGTTCGTTCGTTCATTCATTCATTCATATGCCGCCTTCCCTTGTGGCTCATAACAGTTTAAAGAGAACATGAAACCATTGACAGATATAATATAAATTCAATAATTATATCAATTAACAATAGTAACAGCATCAGTAAGAACAGAACTGTTCAACTGTTAACAAATTGGTTTTGTTTGTTTGCATATCTGGATTGCCCACAATATGACTGGTGGGTGCATCTGAGTGGAATGGGGGTTCTGGGGGCCCAATAGACGTTGTCAGTTACCGACCTTGACCAAATGCTTGGCAGAAGAGCTCCATTTTGCAGGGCCTGAGGAATTGTGCTAGCTCTGACAGGGCCCGGATCCCTTCTGGGAGCTCGTTCCACCTGATGCGATCCAGAACAGAGAATGATCTGGCCCTGGTGGAGGCCACACATGCTTCCTTGAGGCCAGGGATCCCCAGTCTGTTGGCAGCTGAGTATAGTGCTCTTTGGGGGGGGGCATAGGCACAGAGGCAGTCCCTCAGATATACTGTGGGAGTGGCGAAATTGATACAAGAGAGCATATATTGTTCCATGGCCCTGCTTATGTAGACATTCGTAGCAACTTGATTAAACCACTCCTTAAAAAGTTACCAGAACATCATAATGTAGATTGAGCAAAGAGGCTGCTTAGTGATGAGTCCCCCCAGGTGACAATCAGCTGGCTAAGTTTTGTGCTGCCGCCATAAAAATCCAATGCTCTAAAGTAGCATAGTTTTAAGTTCTATTTTATGATCTGTTTTAAATTGTATTACATTAAATGACCATATTCTTTTGGTCTCTTATGTATTGACTTCATATAACTTGGTCTGAACAACTATAATAAATTTTGATTGATTGATTGATTGATATACTGGGCTTAGACTGCATATGGCCTTAAAAGGTAAGTACCAAAACCTTAAGCCTGATCCAGGATTTAACAGTAGCCAGTGCAGTTGTCAGAGAATGGGTTGGATGTAGGCCCTCCAAGGTGTTCTTGTGAGAACTCTGGCCACTACATTCTGAACCAGCTATATCATCTGTATATTGAGGGCACCCAAGTCTGCACCTCTATACCAGTTGGGCAAAGGTGCATGTAAAGATGCTGAATAAAATTGTAGAGAGAACTGCTCCCTGTGATACTCCACATGTGAGTTGGCAGCAGTTTATCATAATGTATAATTTGGCTCTCAGACAGAGCCCTGTTATAACTTTCCCCTCCCACACTAGCTGCTCATTATGCCACTTTTTCCCCCAGCACACTGCTACTTACTAGTGGTGGCAGTTCATTGCAACTAAACGTCTCCTGCAACTTTCCACCAGAACCCTGCAGCTTGCCCTTTTCCTGGGCCCAGCATACAGCCTATTCCTGACAGAAGCCAGATGACAGACATTTGCAGGACCCAGGAAAGCCTCTGTTGCAACAGTCATGTGCCAAGTGTAGAGACATACTGGTGGGAGACAGGGCCATTAGAACAGGGCCCAATTGAAGGCTGTCCCCTCATGTCCAGGAAAGCAATATGCTGCCTAGCCCCCATTACTGATTATTATCAGCAGCCAGTTGCTATATAAGCATCCACGCTGCATGTATTTGACTAGGTAACTGCTTCTTCCTTATTCCCTCAGTTTTGATTTCATATGTATGTTTTTCTCCAAAAATAGGGGGGGGGGGACGGGACAGTTTCTGGGTGTTGTCCACAATTGGCAGAGTCCCAAGCAAATTCTTTCATAACACAAATAAAGCACAGCAAAGTGCTGAGTGTTTATGCAGTGCCTTGCCAACACTTTGGATTAATGTCCAAAGCAGAGCAAAGGAAAGCCATTTCCATTTTGTTTCTAGTAACATAATCTATACTTTCCTCCTACATACCCCCTTACTCATTTGATAACTACACAGCAAATCATGAAAGGCAACTGTTCAAATTAACCCATAAATTTCAGGATCATTTCTCCATATGCTGTAATAGCATGCTCAAAATTTAGAAATATTCTTTCAAGAATATTGGCTTATAGCCAATACCACACACTCTGTTGAGGGCAGAACCTTCCAACAGCAGGAAGGGGGTTCCTGTGAGGCATGAGGCTCTTGCTTTGGCAGAGTCAGCTTTTCCTCAGGTTCCTTTTGCTGGAGGAAGGCTCCATACTTAGCTGAATGGGGTGACAGGATACAAGCTAGTAACAGGATATTCTGACATACGTGAAAAATCCCACTATGAAAATCCCAAGCCAATAATATTTGGATTAATTTTTCTAATTTTCTCATTATCTTGTAAAACACTTGCATATATTTCATCTTCTGGTCTCAGTTGAAATTTCAGTACCAATTAAATCATGTGTCAAATTTTCAAGTTTTCGCTTGTGTTTTAGCAACTGAATTCCATATTTTTGGTGAAGGGATAAATGAACAATGAACACACTCCATTGCTCCCATACATGGAGGAATCCATATCTTTATGAGCCTTACTAAGACTGTGAGAAAGCCCATTACAGATGTTACATTACTGATCTCCTAACCATAGGAAACATGGCCCTATACTCACCTGAGGGATGATGGCTTGCTGTGGTTGGAGGAGCAGTCTGCAGGAGGGTGTGTGGCAGCAGCATGTACAAGGCAGGGCCTTGTCTGCAGATATGCTGGCATTTTCATTCCAAAAGGGGAGGGGATTAAGGGCACGGGCTCGTGGCACTATAAAAGCATGGGGCGAATGGGCTTGGCCTCTTCCCTCCCCGTAGCCTCTGCCACAAGCTTCCCACTCACCCAGTGGAACCAGGTCTCAGGCATTGTACATAGCTGTATGTTTTCGTGGCAGTTTATATCTTGTTTTTGTCACAGTTGGCAGTTTTCAGTATGGAATGAAGGCTGTTTGAGGGACTGGAATCACCATTTTAGGGGCCTCCTTAAGAGATGGTACATATGTGAACTGGCACCAATCTCTCAGGGTAGGCAAGTGGGCTCACATTGCCATGTGACCAGGGGAACCAAACAGAGGCCTGCACCCAGTGGGTCCCCATTACAGCCACATTTCCTGGTTCCAGCAGGCAAGGGGAACCACTTTCCATGATTAAGACCTGGCACAGTCTCCCCAGGACACCTCTGAGACCAGGGTCCTTGCGTTGGCTGATTGCTGGAAGTGGCTCCTTCCCATGCTCTGCCAACACTCTTCCTGAAGGCCAATAAAGCTGTGGTCTTATTTAAGTCAAATACTGTTGAGTCGCGTCATCTTTGCGGGCCAAAATGTCCTCCTGCTAGGCAAACGGAAATATGCTACAGAGTCACATACTTCCTCCTTCCTTCCCTTTCCCAGCATGGATCTTCCCCTTTCTAACACAGCTAGTGTTACATGTTTTCTAGGCATGATTGGAAGCAAACTATGGTTGCCAACCTCCAGGCTGGCATTCCCCAGAATTACAGCTTATCTCTAGATGGAGAGAGCAGTTACTCTGAAGAAAATGACTGCTTTTAAGGGTGGATTCTCTGCTATGATACTTTGCTGAAGTCTCCCTCCTTCTCAAACTCCACCTTCCCTAATGTCCACCCCCGAACTGGTTGGCAACCCTCAGAGGTAACCCTGGAGATTGGAGGTGGAAGGAGGGAATGTGTGAATTCTGCATTCCCATGATGCAATCCTACAGGCATATCAAACTTTGTTTCAAAGAAGGCTTTTATATAGTTAAATGTTTTATACCTTTACGTTTTTTTTTAAAGATGGTTTTATTTTTCAACAGTGTTTGGCTTGTTCAGAAAAATAGTCTGAAGATTTTGTGTTTGCAAAACAGGATTTTGAACTTTTCTCTCCAGAAACAAAAAATGTTGACACACTGTTCTTTGAAGCAGTTGTGAAATTATTAGCTCTGGTTATATCATATCTACTTTTTTTGAAATATTATACAACTCTAAAATGATGGAAACAGTATTCTCAGTGATAATAGAATGTGATAGCAATGACTTCTACTGTTTTAAAATAATTCATTGTGAGGTATAATATACTTGCAAGGTGATAAAATTATCTAACTCACTGACAGGGATAGGAAACTTGGTAATCTGTACCAGAAAGTAGACTTGTAGGACATGATCCTGACATTTTGGATTCATGCTATTTTTATCACCATAAAATCAAATGGACCCATGATCCACACCAGGCTTTGGATTTAGTGATGTTTGGCAGAGCAAACAGGAAAGTAGTGGGAAAAAATGAGCAAAGTATTTATGAGATGTTAAAGGTATAAAGCCAAAACATCCACTTACATAAGCATGACTTCTCTTTTAATTCTTCCTTGATCTACCTGTCTACCTCATTTTTACCCCAGTGTTCTTCCAAGAACTTAAATGGTTCTCCCCTCTTTTTTATTTTCAGAACAAATCCTCAAGGAAGGAAGATAATAAAGTGCGACTAGTTCAAATACACATAGAGTTTTATGGCTGAGTGGATTTGAAACTGGATGTTTGGTGAGAAACTGTCAGAGTCCTTTTTCTGTCATCCAGTCCAGTATAATTCATTGGGCTGGAGTCTGGAAAAGAAGCCACCAGAGTTCGATTCAACCATTCATAGCTAGAATGACTTCCCAAGAAACACATAGGGCTGTGTATTAACCTGAAAAATATGCTATGGGAGTCTGTATGGTGCAGTCAGTAGTATCAAACTAAGGTCAGGTTCAAATCTTCATTCTGCCTTGAAGATTGCTATGTTGCTGTCCATTCTTCCTTGAACCTTGCTGGGTAACTGCCTTGGTCTGATTGCATACTCTCAGCCTTCCCTACATCACAAGGTTGTAGTGAGGATAAAATGGAGAATGGAAGAATGCTGTTAAGCACTTTGGATCCTGTTCCAGAGCAGCCCACTGACCCACAAGCACTATTCTGTTTTGAGTTGTCTGTGAGGTCAAGATACGTATTAGTCATCCCAAGTCTCCTCATAGCTATGCACGACTCTCCTGAGCTCATCTGACTCCCAGAGGGATTTCTCACCTCTCTAGATATTTGTGCTGCTGCCACAGCTTCCGATAAGAGGGCCAGCACTCCTAGCAATCCATTCTCATTGTTATCTATAGGCTCTGCGAGAGCCTACACCCCCTACTTTCAGTTCAACTAGAGTTGTGTTTATACCCCACTTTTCACTACCTAAAGGAATCTCAAAGCAGCTTATAATCGCCTTCCCTTCCTTTCCCCACAACAGACACCCTGTGTGGTAAGTGAGGATGAGAGAGCTCTGAGAGAAACTGCTCTGTGAAAAGAGCTCTAACAGGACTGTGACTAGCCCAAGGCCATCCAGTATGTGGAGGAGAGGGGAATCAAACCTATTTCTCCAGATTAGAAGCTGCTGCTCACTACACCAAGCTGAGCATTGCAGGGATGGCTTGATGCAGGAATCTAGCAATCCACTGATCAACCCCCTCTCTTCCACTGGCACCTTTTCAGTAACATGTTTTAAGTTGGGTTTATTTTGGTTATGGAGAACAAACTCCCAGCAGATAAAATAATAAAGTTTATATTAAAAAGAAAATGTCCACACATATACGCTGCACAACAACGGCTCAAACAAGGTAGCAAAGCAAAGGTGTATATATGCATTGCTCTGCCTCTTCTCTGAAATCTTGTTGTTATTCTGGGTTAGGCTTGTTACTCTTAAAATTAATTATCCTATCAATCCTATTGTATGTGTGCCAAGTGCTTAATGTAGCTTCAATTCATGGCAACTTTGTGACTCAATATCTTCTGAAACATCCAATCTTTAACACCCCTGCTCAGGTCTTGCAGTCTGAGGACTGTGGCTTCTTTTACGGAGTCCATTCAGCTCAAATTGGATCTTCCTCTTTCTGGCTGCTTTGTTCAATTCTTGCTAGCATTATTGACTTCTAGAGAAGGGTAGCATTTGCCTGTGGTGCTATTTGCTTATATGCCATTACAATATCTAGTGCCATGAAGAAGCAAGTGTGACAAGCAGTGTGATTAGTATAAACAATGCTTTGCAAAGATGCACCTTATCTTTGGTGGCAACATGTGTCCTTAACTCTGTTGATTGGTAAAGATCACTGTCCGTTAATTATCTGCCAAGTCACTGTCTCTTTGTTATCCTAAAAACAATCAAAAGCTATAATAATCACTAGATTTCAAAATGTTTCCTGATATTCTGTCATTTTTAACTCAGGATAGTTACAATAAATGTGTTAAAGAAAGAAATATCTACAGTTCAGTTAATAACCAAACAGGGGTGGCGATGTGCCATCAAATTGCTGTTGACTTAAGGGTTTTCAAGGCAAGGGGTGTCTAGAGGTGGCTAGCCATTGCCTGTTTTCTGAGATTTGACAGATCAAGTTGCCTGGGTCATCTAAGTCAGGGAAATATCTAACGCCCATACATAATATCTAATACCATATATCAAAAGAACCTTGCGCTGTGCTACCTCCAACTAGCTGTAGATCCCTGGCCCCAAAGAAGCATGTCAGACCTCAACAAGGGCAAGAGCCTTCTCGGTCCTGGCCCCCACCTGGTGGAACAAGCTCCATGAAGAAATCAGGGCCCTGCCCAAACTCCCACAATTCTACAGGGCCTGCAAAAGGGAGCTCCTCCACCAGGCATTTCCTTGAGGCTGACCGACCACAAAAGACCCACTGGTCCCCCCTCAGATATCCCCTTCTATGATCGAACAACCTGACCTACAAAAAACTTTGCCAACTTTACTGTTCCTGTTAAAATATTGTCCTGGTTAACAAGTTATGTTATGATTGTTATACTTATTCTGTGCAATTACCCTGTGTCATTCTATGTAAACCGGCCCGAGCCGTATGGAAGGGTGGTATAAAAATCGAAATAAATAAATAAATAATACATAATAATACAAGTAATGTTGTTTATGTTAGTAATATCTCAAACCTAGTTTATTTCATACCAGAAAAGTCTTAAAACAGGCTTGCGGTAGCCTGCCTTTTTATGATTTGCTTGGCTTGTCATGCTACTGAGCATCACCAACCTAGCTCCACATTGGAGAAGGTATTTACTATCTGTTACAAAAGCCTCTTTCCAGATAGATCTCCACTGTTCCTTCCCAGTCCCAAGCAGTGAGGTGTTCTGGATGCATGTAATAGTAATACACATATTAATATAAGAGCTGAACATGCATTTCTCTTTGTTTCTGAGCACTCAGGGTAGGTATTTGAATGTTCCACTGTACTCCATTCCAATCGAGTGTGTAAGCTATAGGGAAAGGGCAGGTTGTGTTATATTAAAGAAGCAATGGTAAATATATAACATTCCATGCAAACAGCTGTTGCCTAGGTGACAATATAAACTCAAATAAACTCAAACTCACTGTGTGAAATGTTATTCGATTTCTGGGCCAAGATAGCTGAGCTGTGTGGGAGAGAGACAACAGGACACTGGGAACTCTCTGAAAACTGTTGTGTAAACAGTACTGAACACAAACCATTGCGAGTATTTGCAGTACAAAACCCTGAAATCCTAGGGTCAGAGACCACATGGACAGTACTCACAGAACAATGTGAAATCTTACATATTTATTTGTCTTTCATTTTTTCACTGCTGGGGTCTGATTATTATACGTTGCAATGGTTACACAGCCTGACACCGGAAATTCCCAGGGAGGGAATTAATTCCATCAAATATATTATTTCCAGTTGAAACAGTTCTTTTATAATTGGGAGATCCCTGCTGGCAAGCTGTTGCTACCATGACATAGAGTCTGGTGTTGGAAAGCCAGTCTTGTAATATGACATTGTACATCCTCATCTTGTTATGAAACAGACATGTTCACATCTGAAGCCGCCTATATGAAAAGAAAAATTAGAATTATTATATTGAATATCCCTTTGAAGCAAGAAATCTCCCCACACAGTCCCATGCCACAATTGATATTTATTTGGCTTTTTGCAGTCTGAATAAGAAACATGAGTATGTTGACCACCAAACCATTCATGGCTCCCTTTCTTGAGGAAGCTTAAACAGAGAATTTACAATATTCTCATAATATTGTGCTTTCCAGGGTTCCCGGTGATAGCTATGACAATCAGAACATTGTAAAACAGGTAGATAGTATTTGTAGCAATATCTTGACACTAAAATATATTTGTGTCCACTGGTGCAAGCCAATCATTGGCTGCTTCTCCAGGAGGAACAGTACATGTGTGTATACCTATGGAGAGGTTTATTCTATATGTATGCATGTACATACGGTTAGGATGCAGGTTCTTCTTGTAGATTATATGGTATAGTGAATTGACCCATTATGGGACAACTGTATTCACATTCCCACTCAGCTATAAAGGTTTCTTGGATCATAGAAACATAGAATTGTGAGGGACTTCCAGGGTCACCTAGTCCAACCCCCTGCAGAATGCAGGAAATTTACAACTACCTGCCCACCCACAGTGACTCCAATTCCATGCCTAGATGATGCCTCCCCCCCCAAAAAAAACCAGAATCCCTGGTCAGTCTGGCCTGGAGAAAATTCTCCTTCTGACCCCAAAGTGGCAATCAGCACTTCCCTGGGCATGCAAGAGCCAAGCTCAGACACAATCCCTTCTGCCCACCCTCTTTCAATGTGTCTAAGTTCACAGAATCAGCATTTCTGTCAGATGGCTATCTAGCCTCTACTTTAAAACTTCCAAAGAAGGAGAACTGACCACCTCCCGAGGAAGCCTGTTCCACTGAGGAACCACTCTAACTATCAGGGATTTCTGGATGTTTAGCCAAAAATTCTTTTGAATTTATTTCATCCTGTATTGATCCAACCAGTTGTAAAAAGGGGGGGAACCCTCCAGGTATCTCACCCTTGCAGGAAAACTGAAACAAAAATATGGTAAGACTTTCTTTTTAAAACGTCATTAAAACTTGTGGGTGACATAGTTACAATTCCACTTTTCATAATGCTCCAGTTGTAGTAACAGTTTTGATCCCCAAAGCTGCTCTGGTGAAGCAAACTGGAAAGCTTATTCAGCAACCACTAGTAGGACATCTCTCCAAAAATCCAAATGTGATCTACACCTTAGTCATGGCTCCACATGCAGTGAAGATGCTGGGAAAAGCCATTTCCAGGTTTAGGTCCTTACTTCACAATTACTTAAATTGTACCTTCCCTTGTTTTCATCTCTTTTGAAAATGAGGTCTGAACAGCAGCTGACTGGTATCCTATCTCTATCCCAGGGTGCTTTACTGGTGTGTCTCTTCATAAAAGAAGAAGCTCTGCTCTCCTGCAAAGGTCAGACACTTTCAAATATCAAAAGAAGCCTGCAAGTCTATGATGAGAAAGGGCATCTCAAACTATACCTGAGTCAAATGCACAATCACAGTCCAAAGGCTCTCAATGCATCTTGATTTAAGCATTTTCCACAGTACAAAAACATGATTTTTTGCTCAATTCAATACTCTTCTAACCCAAATCATTCTGGGGGGGAATGTGTGCACACTGTGCTGTTAAGATGAAACCATACTGCACTTAAATCACAGGAAAATTGTTACCTCTTGAATGGTCCTTATGAAAGCCGTCTCTGCAAAGTCAGACATCTATCATTTCAACATTAAAAACTCATAACTCATGGTAAGGAGCAGAGAGCCTTTGAAGTGGGTGTGTGCAGGGTCTCTCAAGCATTGGAACCCCATTTTCTGTCTTTCCTTTCCATTCCTACCTAATAGGAACTTCAATTTTTACCTTCACTTTTTACTTCTATCATTCATTTGGGCCTCACTCTTTGACTTGGTAGTTTTGAAACCACCATGAGTACCTGACAAGAATTGTTTTCCCTAGCAAATTCTTTTCCAGCTGTTGAAGAAAAGTAACACTCCCCTTTAATTTGCAGATTGTTGCCAAGACTTCATCACATCTGTTTCCAGTCTAAAATGGGCATTTCTTCTTTCCTGCTAAACTAGAGATTCTGCCTTTCGTTGCATGTATGCTACTACAATGTTCTCTCAAAGCATAAATTCGGAGCAATGAGCAAAAGCTGAACACACAGCAATTGTAAAATGCACTGGTTGATATTACTGAAAATATTTAGAATATAAATAAAACATCCAGATTATTAGTAAAATATGTTTTGCAAATTCAAATTAGGTGAAAATATCTATAGATCTAATGCATTTTTATCCCTTCTCCAGAACACAAAAAAGCTGGGCATAGAAAAAGGATTTTATCAGGAGGGATAGGCAGTGCAGGAGGAGATGGTCTCCTTGGCCAGTCTGGCCTGGAGGAAATTCACCTCCTGACCCCAAAGTGCTGATTGGCGTTTCTCCATGCATGCAAGAAAAGGCCATGAGAACCCAGTTCAGACACAATCCCTTCTGCCCACCCACTTACAATCTGCCTAAATTCATGGAATCAAAATTTCTGTGAGGTGGCTATCTAGCCTCTGCTTAAAAACTTCCAAGGAAGGAGAACCTATCACCTCTCAAGGAAGCCTTTTCCACTTAGGAACTGCTCTAACTGTCAGAAACCTCTTCCTGATGTTTAGCTGAAAGTTGTTTTGAATTGATTTCAACCCATTGGTTCTGGTCCTACCCTCTGGGGCAACAGAAAACAACACCCTCTATGTGATAGCCCATCAAGTACTTGAAGATGGCTATCATATCAGCTCTTAGTCATCTTCTCTACACAGGCTAAACAGACCAAACTCCCTCAGCCTTTCCTCACACATCTAGCTTTCCAAACCCCTCACCATTTTAGTCACCCGCCTCTAGATGTGCTCCAGTTTGTCTACATCCTTCTACAATTGTGGTGCCTAAAACTGAACACAGTATTCTAAGTGAGGTCTAAGCAGAGCAGAGTAAAGTGGTATTATGTGATCTGGACACTATACTTTTTGTGATACAGCTCAAAATCCTATTTGCCTTTTTTGCCTTTTTAAAATCATACAAAGACCAGAAAGAATTTCAAACTGCAAAAACAAGCAGGTGCAAAGTATACTTAAAAAAAATAAAAGTACAATAAAGTTTAAGTTTCCTTCCCATAAAACAAATTGATCTCAAGTCAGCTTCAGCAATGCCAGTTGTAGCTTGAATTTTCTGAGTTGCCAATGCATAAAGTGAAAATAAAGGCAAAACAAACAAATAAAGTAAAGCTTAACCATCTTGTGAGAGTTTTCTAATAGGAAAGGCTGTTCTAAAAGCTGTCACTACCCACCCTATGCAGTACCTGCAATGGAAGTATATGAGTTAGCATTTGTCTCGAAAGACTTAGAGTCTGTGTCTTGATCTGGAATATGAGTAGGAAGATTATGATCTGTCTCTGGAGGAGGCTACTTTCAAAGAGAACAAGAAGTTCATTTGGTTTGGGTTACAGTCAGGGTGAGCCCTTTCATTATGCATGGCACTGGCATTTACAATATGTCATCGTATAGCTTTACAAATCCTGCCCCATAATAAAACTTCAGCCATAATCCAGAGAAAGTGCGTGTAATTATGATATCTTTCAAGACAAACAAAGGAGCAGAAGAGGTATAGGCCCCCCCATTAATTTTAGTTTGCCAGTTCAAATGCAACCCATTCTTACAGTTTAGCAAAACAAAGAACCACTAGTTCATCAAGTTCATTGCACTGTAACTAAACACTCTAGGTCACAACTTCATCCTCTATATTGTGTCTAATTATCAACCTCTATTAAGATAAGGGCCAGTTTTCCCATTTGGTTTCCAGGAAGAGAAGAAAAATGTGTTGAGTGTATGTTTGAAAATGTAAAATATGAATAACAAGCATGAATAGAACTGTGTTTACAAATTCACGCCCATGTCAGAGTCTTTATCCAGCGATTCTTGTACATTTATTCATCTAGCTTATATACTGCCCCCCACTGTGAAGTCCCTCTTTCCATTAGCAGCAAGACATTCCAGGGCCAATGCTACCAGTTTGGTTTCTGTGAGGTGAGAGAGAGCACTGAAGACTCAAGTCAACTTTGAAATATTTGTTTGCAGGTACAGAAGTAGTGCATGAATAAAGACAAAGCTATCCTACATTGGATCCTACTCAGAAAGAATCTACATCCCAAGGTGCTTCATCTTTCAGCTAACTCACAGCTCTGTACCTCTCTCACCAACTGAAAACTGATCTTTATGCACACACACTCTTCCATCCCTTCAATTATCAGACCTAACAATCAGCTCCCATTAAGGAACCATGTACAGCTTTTGCAAAACAGAGCAGACTGGCCATCTAAATTAATAGTGAGTGAGTGAGTGAGTGAGTGAGTGAGTGAGTGAGTGAGTTACTAATTCATCCAATTATCTAAAATGTTTTTAAATTAGTTAGTTAGTTAGTTACTAACAGGTCACAACATGTATAAAACAATATCTAACATCATTGTCACATTAAAACATTAATTTAAAAACATTTTAGATAATTGGATTAATTTAAAACTGCCTTAAATCCCCCATGAGGCAGTGCAGGTGTCAAGTACAGTGAAAGCTTGGCTGATGGTTTGGGCAGGGAGGAAAGACTTCCAGTGTCCTTTCTTGCCTCAACCCTAGGCCTGGCAGAGGAGCTCTGCTTTACAGAGTCCTGCTGGGCCCTGACCTCTCCAGGGAGAGCGTTCCACCAGGCATCTTTGACATCTTTGGGGCTGGTGATCTTCAGCAGGTTCTGCTCACTCAAACGTAAACCCCTTGGAGGGATGAAATGGAAGAGATAGTCCCTCAGGTATAAAGGTCCCAGAACTTAGGGCTTTATAGGTCATAACTAAAACCTTAAAGTTGGAGCCAGTGCAGCTGGTGTCAGAAGCTGCTCTAGCAGCATCCTGCCATGATCTCTGTGGGGAAGGGGCTTCATTGCTCTGCTTGTTATTGCCTATCTGCTATGTCTTGGAAATGCTGTGTAGACTAATTGGTAGGATTATGTTAACAGGACGGCACCAGGAGATGGGATGGGGACTAGTAGTTATCTGTGGTTCTACCTTGAGTGCCAAAAGTAACACCTGATTGTTCCTGGCTCTTGGTTCTCTTGGGAAAGTAGTTATCTCACCTTTCCTGAATCAAGGGGTGCTAGAGGATCACAGGGGGATGAGACAATTGGGAAATATATTGATCTGTATGTAGCCAGCACAAAAGTTTCAACAACAACAAGAAGAAGAGTTGGTTCTTATATGCCACTTTTCCCTACCCGAAGGAGGCTCAAAGTAGTTTACAGTCGCCTTCCCATTCCTCTCCCCACAACAAACACCCTGTGGGTTGGGTGAGGCTGAGAGAGCCCTGATATCATTGCTCGGTCAGAACAGTTTTATCAGTGCTGTGGCGAGCCCAAGGTCACCCAGCTGGTTGCATGTGGGGGAGTGCAGAATCGAACCTGGCATGCCAGATTAGAAGTCCCCACTCCTAACCACAACACCAAACTGGCTCATGTTTCCTTTCCCAATAAATTAACTATTGTGGCTATCCCAAGTCTGGTTAATTTAAGAATTGGCAGAGATGTGACACTGGTAGACCTCTGGGTCCTGGTAAGGAAACCTCCCCGCTGCATAATGGGCCAATTGCAGTTTCCAGAGCAGTTTTAAAGGCAGCACTGCTAGAAAAAGTTGCAGTAGTCCAGACCTGGGCCCCTGGGAGGGCTGGATTTAATGTGGGCAGGTGCTGCCTTTGATCCACCCACAGGCCCAGGCTTCTTTCCACTAGCTGAAGAGGAGGAGTTACAAGGGGGAACAGTCTAGTTACATGGCCCTGGGATCCCAGATGCAACATTGGCTGGCCCAGCAAGCTGTCCCCTTGTGGTGCACAGATGGGCCCGCCAGTAAGTCAGGGTCCCACTTTTGTAAATCATAAATTCTTTCATTTTTCCAATTGTTGGAAAAGATTACAGTTTCTTCTGCAAAATGCATTGATGAAGGGTGGGTGGGTGTTATATCCTTTGGGTTACTAATCCTGTGCAAGTTACATATCTATATATACTGTAGAGACAAATTAAGATGCATCTGATTGTCATACTGGAATAGTCATCCATTTCTTGGAGCCAGATGTCAGGGCAATTGGCAGGCTGAACTGTAGGACTCAACACTTGATTTTCACCATGAATGGTGAGAGCTGGAAAGCAGGCCAAACACTATATCCATATATGCTTTAACATGCCAGAAGAAAATGTGGCAAATGCATTTCAGTGTTTATACATCTTTCCTTTGTCACTGTAGATCTGTGAGATGGTACATTGACAGTACTTGATATTCCTTCTGTGCTGTCTCACACTTTCTCCAAGATGGATAGGAATTAATTTTCTTCCCTTAAAAGCAACTTTTGTGCTGACTTCTGCCCTAGATTCAGTGTCAGGAATGTAGAGATTCCAGTCATTTTAGGCTAAGTCAGGCTCTTAGTATGAGCCTTCAGCAAGTCATCTCAACATCAAGATTTATTAGTTTTTGCAATCCTGCTCCTTATTCTAAATTTAGCCAGAGGTTTCTCAGGAGGGAGTTTAGTTTCTGACTCTGAAACTGCTTTGGAGGAAATAAAGCAAAGGTATATTTGAAAGCACATTTCCAGATTTGAACTCTTTAGTGAAGTCTCCAGTAGCCACAAAGCAGAACTGGTGCCTCAGTTCAAACTGTTCCACAGACATGAACAACCTTTCAGTGTTGACTTCACCAAATAACTTGCTGATTGCAATTTCAATGCTCCCTTACTTCCAAGTCTCAGGCCAATTATAGTTTTTGGCCTACCTGGATCAGGTAATGATGATGAACCAATCAGGATAAGTTCTGGCTAGAACTCTCTGGAAAATTACCTCACGACACTTGATTTACCTCCTCCTGTAATGCGGCTTACAGGCTTTCAGGAAGAGCAAATTAGTCCCTTCCATACTATGGTCTTGAAAGCCCAATTAGTAACATGTTACTTACTATACACCTTAACCGGGAATCAGGGATGCTTTGCCTCACAGGATACCAGTGGTATTTAAAATGTATTCATTTTAGATGTGTTTTTGACCTTTAGGACAGGGATTATGGTTAAAACAGAGAAAAGAAGTACTGCTGTCAAGGGTAATATTTTTCTTGGCATATGCGGAGTGCCTAAATATTATTTCCCAGATTCAACAACACTTTATCCTATGTCAGGCATATTTTAAAACGCATGATAACTACACTTCTAGATCCATCCCACATGCCAGTGCTCTACCTGCTTCGATCCCCATGCAAACTCCCCAAAGTTATATTTAATACAATAATAACATATAACAAACGTACAGATACCTTGGTTTGGACATATATACATCCTTTGAAAAAGATTGTTTCCCAAATAGAGAACTGCTAAATACAAACAAAAAAACCTTAAAAGTGAATAATTGAAATTACAAGTATAAATAAAGTCTGGTACCTGTAATGGGAGAAACAACAGCTACTACCATAGAATGTGGCCGGGTACAGACAGAAGATACAAAACACACACACATACACATATATATGTAAGTTTTTGGGACTGAGATATGGATGCCAGGTCCTCCCTGCCCCCAGAGGGGGGTAGGAGGGTAGGGTCACAAGACCCAGGTTGGGAGGACAGGGACCCGAGTGGGTACAGGGCCACAGAAGCCACCCTCCAATGCATCCATTTCCCCCCCCCCCCAAGGGAACTGATCTCTTTAGTCTGGAGATGAGCTGTAATTCCAGCGGATCCCCAGTTCCACCTGGTGGCTGGTATCCCTAGACCAAGATCTTGCAACATTATGTTACAACAGCTTGATCTCCATTTTGAAGGATGGACACAGGCAGTGAGGGAAGAGTGAGCGACTCTATTGCTGCCATGTGAGCCAGGCAGGTGGTGGTGGCACAACAGGTGGGCAATGCAGGGAGGAGTAGGAACTTCCATGGGCACCCACTCCACTATATGAGCCAGCCAGGCCAAGGTAATGCCATTGCAAATGTGCCAGCCCCCTCCACCACAGCCTTGTGAGCCAGGCAGGTAGAGGCAGCAGTGCTGGAAATGGGTGGGCAAACTGGTCAGGGGTGAGTGGGAGCTGCCACTAAGTGACATGAGGAAGAATGGAACTCCCCCCATGAGTATAAAAAGATCCTGAAGAAACAGAACAGATTTTTGTCATAAAAAGGATTTGATTCCCTTTAGTTCTGACATATTTAGCATTACATGAACTTATAAAATGTAACCGGTCCTCTTTGTAGTAGCCACAATTCCTTTGTGACTCTTCTTGATCCCAAATACAGATGCGATTTTACTCATAATCACCACATTTCAAACTTCCACCATTTTCTTAGTTTAGGATTTTCCAAGGTTTTCCATTATCTCATGAATAATTCTAGCCACTACTAACATATAAATAAGAATAGATTCAAATAGGTAGCTGTGTTGGTCTGAAGTAGCACAATAAAATCAGAGTCCAGTAGGCCTTAAAGGTGCTACTGGACTCTGATTATATAAATAAGAAGCATTTCTTGTTTCCTTCAAATGGATTGTTTTAAGTAAATCAATAGCACATTTTAGAATCTAGAACTAAATTAAATTTCAGTATTATATTTATGTAGCCTATTACTTGTTACCAATATGCCTTCACTTTATCAAAGAGCCTGCAGCAGTGCTTACAATTTTCTTCTATCATGATCATAATTGCCAACGTTTACTGCTAAATCTTAGAATTTTTTTGGGTGGAGGAGGAAACACATGAGCTCAACACTTTGTAATTATTCTGTCTCAGGGTACAAATTAAGATATATTTATATATCTTTTCTCAAATATATTACCAAATGTTAGTATTGCTGTTTCCAGCTGTTATTCTACATAAAACTATAAAGCAGGCTATTATAGCTCTCCATTGATTAATATGAGCCAGGTAAGGTTTCACCAAGAACTATTAGCGCGGCTAAATGAGGGCCAAAATTTCTTAAACAATTATTTGATCTTTGTTTTTCTTTGAACAAACTCAAAAATCAAAGCACTATCGCCATTCTTCTTAGCTTTTAAATGATCATATTCCTTATTTTCATTAATGTCAAACTAACTGGAATCATAGTATTTATTATGGCATGAATCCCACTGAAAATCTCCATTGAGGGAAGGATTTCCATCAACTGAGGATAACTCATCAGTTTCCCCCACTCTTGCTGAAGCCAATATTGCCACTGAAATACTATTCCTGAAGGTCAAAATTCCACCAGACATGGAATGAAAGGGTAGGGCTACAGTGGTGGGGGAATCAAGGGAAATCATCCTCCCTTGCACTTGCAGAAATCTTTGGCAGGATCCAACCCTATGTTTATACATTCCCAACTAAATGCTACAATTTCTATTGAATCTTATATCAAAAAATATAGAAACAACAGAATTTCAAGATATGAAATTCTTCTAAAATGTTTTTACTACTACCATATTGCATAATTTGGATAATATGACACAGTTTACTAATTTGTCAGTAATTTACTTTTGCCTTATATCTATACTTTTATGATCCTTGTTCCATTTTGTCTGAGGAAGAGTGCATGTACTCGAAAGCTCATGCCTTAATAAATCTTTGTTGGTCTTAAAGGTGCCACTGGACTCAATTTTTGTTGTGCTACTTCAGACCAATATGGCCCCTCATTTGATACTACTAGTACTGTTCTCCTGAGCAAGCAACCAAGTAAGCAAACTCTTGAGCTTTCAATATCTAAAGGGGTGTTACAATAAATCTGTAAAATGTTTGTTGACGTGGGGTATCATTCTCCTACCTGGCAAAACTAGTTTGGATAATAGTATAGACAGAACCAGGCAGGATGTGCAGTTTTGGGCTGTGTTCTTGGCCGAATTCATACTCTGTCATTTGCCTTGCTGTGTTTACAGCCTCAGTACAGCATACAGGGAAGCAGGATTAACATACAAAATATAGCATTCTGAAAAGGTCAGATGTATTGTAAGAGGCTATCAGAATCTGCCAACTCATTGTTAAGGGCAACATTGTAATGAGAATATGAAAGGCTATACAAGACCTTTGTAAGTAAATGTTAAAATCTGGGGACATTTAAATTTGCCAAATTTAATACAATAATTATAGAGCATTTGGCTACAAAAGAGCCTAACATAAAATAAATCTTCTGCTACTTGCTCTGCCCTTCAAATTCCCCAAACATAGGGTCTGAAATGAGGAAGCAAGTTAAGGAAAAATTTTTAAATTTGGAAATAACTCCTCAACTGATCTTTTAGACTGTTACTGCAACTGTGAAAAATGCTTCAGTGGCCTCCCTAAAGTTCTGCAGATTAATGAACCTTTCACACAAAAATTGTACTCTTCAGGTGTAGATAAAAAGGCACTCCCTGTTTGCCTTACTGTTTGAGAATCCTTGGAAAACCCAATTTCCCCCCCCCCTCCTGTAGGAGGGAATTCGCAGTTATCCTTTGAGGAAGCTCGGGATTCAAGTCTGCTTTCTTCTCCATTCCTGCCTCAAGTGATGAGGTATCAACTCTGACCAATAATCTGCCTCTCCTCCCACCCTCCATCCTTCCCTCTGTATTTAAAATTTTTAAAAATATAATAATGTGAATTTCCAGTAACCACAGCAGCTCCCCGGTCTCCCCCTCCAGCATCTAAACGCACTTTATCATTTAAAGTACAATGGGGCACTTCGTAACTTTTGTGTAGAAAAAAACTGGGATAATGGTGGCTGATGTGCTTTGTCTTCATGCTTTCCTGGCGATTAAGCTCACATCAACACAAGAACTTATCCCCTTGCTTGGGTGATTCGGATGCATGGGAATCGAGGGATAAGTGTGTGTGATTTTAAAATGTTTCTTTATTTTTGATTGTGTTATGGCATGAGTGCATTATTGTGCATACTCAGACCAAAAGAAAGGGAGGAGGCATTATGGGAGGCAGGACTGCCCACTCTCCCAAGAAAATACACAACACATGCCGTGATTGGAATCCTGACCAGTGATGGGAGAAAACCACAGATGCAGAATGGTGTCTACACTTAGAATCTGTTATGGTGAAAACACCCTGGAAAATCATACCTGCAGAATCAGTCTCTGTTAGTTTGGTCCAGCAGTGGATGGATTTAGACATAGGAATTAAAATCTGTCTTGCATCTTAGGGTTACTTCATTTGATACAGCAAAATATCAATCTTTGAGCTTCCACTGCCTCTGCTCTTTGGGAAAATACTCATATTCATGTGTGAAAATACTTAATAGACAAATACCCACAGTTAGCATTCTAAGCAAAATTACATGTCAAACCCAAGCATTAAAGCTATTATATTCCTGAACTGTTACATAATGCTGTAGTCTTTTTGCAGGCTGGTTAACCTTTACAAGTTCTTTAAAGGGCCCATGCTCCTCTTAAAAGAATGATGACACATACACCATCAAAATTCTGCACGTACACCATCAAAATTCTGCAAAAGCCATTCCTCATGTGGGACAAAATGAGCATTTCTCCTATGAAAGATGGAGGCTGGAATTCATAGTTCAGGCTTCATTAGGCAGATTAGTACTATTGACCCAGGAGACGCTAACAGCTGGAAAGCAGACTGGCAAATATGTCAAAAAATAGAAAGAGTGGGAAAATATTGTTCCTTTCTGTAAGCTGTTTTACACACGTCTCTACACCTTCCAAGAGTGTGTTGGGAGACGCTGCAATCATACATGTCTGGTTTCCTTCTTTCTGCACATCAGTCAATGGAACTCTGGTGAGATGACTTCCTTCCCCTGTGGTATTTCTGGTATTTCAGAGTTTAGGCACTCAGAGTGCTGAGGGTTTTTTTTTAAAATATATATATGATTAGCTAGCAAGTGGGAGTGACACAATGAACTTCTTCCAGATTCCATTCTACTGTAGTGGCCAAAAAGTGTGACACTTTTCCTGATGTCTGTGGGTGGGTGGGTGGGGGAGGGGTTATTCTATAGGAAAACAGATGTTCCTTGGAGCCACAAATACCCTAGTCCCAATCCACGCACATTTTTCTCACAGAACTGCTGCAAACAGCTGCAAAGGCACATTCTTTCAAGAATAATGGTCCAATATAGGAATAAAGATTTGTACTTAGAACTCCGTATAAAGGAAGTTTCTGAAAAGAAAGGAAGTTTCTTTTTCACTCTCCAGCATGACTAAGAAATACAATTCAGACCAGAACTGTCCAGCCAGGGTATTCTAGGGTCCATTCCGCACAAGTTTAATGTAGCAGGAGTGTGGCAAATTATAATCACTACTAATATGCAGTTATGCACGACGTCGTACACAATCTGCCACACTCCTGAAACAGTCCTGCTAAAAACGCTTCATTGTAGCACTTCCAGGGAAATCCCAAAAAGTGGATTCACCCTCTGGAAAGCGCTACATTCTTGCAAACAATCTGCAACAGTTTCGAAAAAGTTCTGTGTGTTACCATTGTTGCAGTTTCAGCAAAGTCCCTCCCCCTGGCTCTCTCCTCTGAACTTCTGGTGAAGTGATCGCCATTTTTTTTCTCGGAGCGAGCGGAGAGCAACGAACCAGCGAGCCTTCATTCACCCAGCGAGGTTTCTCTGGCTGCAGTCCCTCCACAGACCTCCACAGAGCCACCTCATTCTCTGTCGTCCCCTTCTTCTTTTGCCCTCAATTGCTCCCACCATTAGGCTCTTATCCAGGGAGTCCTTCCTTCTCATGAGGTGGCCAAAGTATTTGAGTTTCATCTTCAGGATCTGGCCTTCTAAGGAGCAGTCAGGGCTGATCTCCTCTAGGATTGACCGGTTTGTTCGCCTTGCAGTCCAAGGGACTCGCAAGAGTCTTCTCCAGCACCAGAGTTCAAAAGCCTCAATTCTTTGACGCTCGGCCTTCCTTATGGTCCAACGTTCACAGCCATACATTGCAACTGGGAAGACCATAGCCTTGACTAGATGCACTTTTGTTAACAGGGTGATGTCTCTGCTTTTTAGGATTCTGTCTAGATTTGCCATAGCTTTCCTCCCCAGGAGCAAGCGTCTTTTAATTTCTTTGCTGCAGTCCCCATCTGCAGTGATCTTGGAGCCCAGGAAAATAAAGTTTGTCACTACCTCCATTTCTTCCCCATCTATTTGCCAGGAATTCAGAGGGCTGGATGCCATGATATTAGTTTTCTTGATGTTGAATTTCAAGACAACTTTTGCACTCTCCTGTTTCACCCACATCAGTTAATTAATTTAGGCTCTAAATATTCCTGGCCATTGCCCTTCACTACCTGGGATGTTACTGCAGTTTTGACAAATTGAATCCACTGACCTAAATGTTGTTGTTGTTTTTTTTGGGGGGGGGGTAGATTCAATTAGAAACTGGTCATCTATATCTTGCAACTCAGTTTTCAAATGATGTTCCCATTCCGTAGAGAGCTGGGAAAGAGAAGAAGGGTAAGTTTTGACTTAATCGGGCTCCAGACTCCCATGCCCCAAGAGCCTGCTCAAAATACTCAAGGTATTATGATTATAGCCTTAACTTGTCATGAAAGATAAATACATTTCCTGTACTTAGACTAAATTATAAAACCCCAGAACTTAATGTCTAAGTGTTAGCTGTAATCATGGAAATATTTTAATTTGGTTCCTGGGGAAGAAGTTCAGTATCTATTTTAGCACACAAGGTCTTTGTGTTTCAGTTCACTGATCTAGTCAATCTACTTTTAATTAAAACTCTTTGGTACCCAAAAGCTTAGGATAATTCCTGAGAATTTTAGATGCTGAGAGAGAGAGAGAAAGAGAGAGAGAGAGAGACAGAGAGAGAGACAGAGAGAGAGACAGAGAGAGAGAGAGAGAGAATGGTTATTGTTGACAGCTGCCCTTTGAGACAAAATCTTGGAGCTTCAGGTTGTCACAGACTTGTTTTAGAAATGAGAATGAAGAGACAGGTTGATATCCAGGATTTTGCCTTAAGCTGAAAATGGTTACCTGCAGAGAATCAATATTTACTGCCTTGGTTTTATAATGGCTCGTGATAAGTTGTATGGGTGAACAGCTGTAGGTTTATATACATATCTGTATGTATGTCATAACAATCCCTCTTCATTTAACATAATAACTAACATTCTTCAGACTTTTCAGATGACTGATTTAAATATGTATGGTTTTTTTTAAATTAAAAATCCAAATAATTATTGTTGTTCACCTTAGGCAGATGAATGGTATGTGTGTCTCATTCCCTGCTAGTCTAAGGCAGTGGTTAGTGTTGTGTTTGTGGATCTGCTGACAACCGAGCTTGAAGTCCACGTCAGGATCCAAACAGGCATGAAATTGGCTAAGGCACAGCTAGATTCTGTCTGCCGGATCCAATACATTCAAACCCGAAACTGAACTATAGTGTGCACTGGTGGGACTATCCATTGTCTGTCTTGTGTATATATGTTGTGATTTTTTGAGAGTTTTTAAAATTCAGTATTCACTTCTCTTTTAACATGCTAAGGTCTTAATAAAGAGCTCATTGATCTCCCGGTGTCCTGGTTTCCTTCAAGCCCATGGATCTAACAGTTAGCACGTGGGATTAGAACTTGGGTGACCATGATTCTGATCCATGCCCATTATGTGCCTATGGGCCAGTTACTCTCCTTCCCTCTGCTGGGGACATGGGTGCTACTCTGAGTTCCTTGGAGAAGGGGAGGATAAAAATAAATCGATTTCTAAGAGACAAATAGACAAGAGGGTGGGGTTTAGTGAATTACTGGAAATAAACAAGCTCTAAATGCCTTTAGTACAGTGGCTCTGACCTGAAGGTAAGGAATAAATAAGGTGCTTCCCTGATGGGATATCCCTGATGGGATATTTATGCCCCTAGCAGAGCCTTCTTTCTCTCCATGCTTTGTGGGATAGTTGGATGTGTGAAACTGAATTTGAGAAATATGTGCCTCACATCTCCCAGCCCTAATTTTACTGCCAATTTAGGTGTTTGGGTTTCTGATGCTTTCACAGTTCAAAGAATCCTTGATCTCTCTGAGTTGCTAGAGACAGAACAAACAGCCCTCTTCCCCATTCTAATTTTCTCATGCCCTCAACATCCTGTGGCTCAGAGCAATGAGTATGTTCATTTTCGGTCAGCCTATTTTTTCCTCAATCTTTAAATTTAATAAGGCTTTTTGGAAGGGAGGAGTTCCTCAATCAGTGTTTATTGCATCAGTAAATAAGCCATAGCAAAGCATAACATTTCCCACAAAGGAAAAATAAGAAATTTCATTAAAGAAATTAAAATGCGTAATACTAATTTAAATTATTTCAAACTAAAACCATGGCTTGGGGGGGGATCCTCTTGGCATATAAAACTTATTCCTTGTTTGTGGGCGTCTTACTGGTATAGTAAAAAGTACTGGTGTAGTAAAAAGCCGATGATTTCCACACTTACTTACTTACTTACTTACTTACTTACTTACTTACTTACTTACTTATTTTAGTATTTATATACCACCCTCCCCTGAGGCTCAGCATCACCATACATCTTTGTTTACAAGATGCCACCAAATCTTTTTAGTGCTAATCAGTTGTAACTAGAGAGCAATGTGTCCAAAATTAATCTGCGCACTTTGCTAATTGTATGCATCTTTAAACAGAAATTGCCAGCTTCCGTATTTCTAGAGATCATGACAGATTATGAACTGGGTGTCCAGACCTCTTCCTAGGCACTAGACCTTATAATACACTTGGCACCAGTAAATAATAAAAATGTCACCATTATAGAGTTCAAATACTTGGATATCTCCTAAAGAGATATGTACTATTCAAGCCTGGAATATCTCTACCTTTCACCATTTTTGCTTTAAAATGTTTCCTTCCCTGAGGGTGAACCTTTTGACAAAATTTTACAATGGTTTCAGAGTTAATTTTGGTATGTAGCTGGACATATTTCATGCAGGCTTTAAAAAATACTCAATGTAGTAAGAATTAAATTTTTATGTGGTTAGTTATGTTATGTTATATTATGTTTAATAAAGAACAATGCTGTTATGTTTCCTTCTTTCCTGTCATTTGTTACAAAGACTTTCTAGTATGTGCACATGTTTGGCAGAGTTTAAATATGCAAAGACAATGAGGCACCAGGCTACTTCCAGAATAAAACAGTTTTATCAAGGAGAGAAACAACTTTTTATAGCAAGAGGAGAGAAAAGAGTCCTGGCTAACTGTTCTGTTGTTTTGCATTCAGTCTGTTGGTTCCAGAGACAAGCAGGGAGGATGTATGCTCAAAGAAATCATAAGTCTCTTATTGATCCAAGCAGAACACAGGAGGAGACTATTTCAAAAATATCAGGATCTTCCTAATCTAACTATGCTCAATACACATCTCCTTTGATGCTCCCTGCAGGATATTCTTACTATATTGCATATTCTAACACCCCTTCTCGAGATCTAGTGTGCATAGTCCTTGAGGTTCTTTTCTGCTAGTCTATTGGCATCTATTCTATATCTTCCCATATGGAAGGTTCTGCCACAGATTCTGATTTAGTTAGATAGGAGTGTCTTCTTGGTTGTACTCCCTTGCTTGTTCTAATTGATTTTCTGACTTCTGTCTCCCCCTTCTAATTCTTGGGTGCTTCATCTTCAAAATTCAGGGTGCTCAGTTGCACTGTTTCTGGTTGCTGTACTCTGTTTTCTTCCATCAGTGTGGATTCTTTGATCTTTATCTTTTCTACATTTGTCTTTCTTGCTCTTTTTGTCTATGTAAATTGTGTTACAGATAGTTTCAGTTCTTGGATTAAGGAGCCTGTATTCTTTACACCCTAAGGCATATCCTACAAGAATGCCTTGCTCAGTTCTCATGTCCATCTTGCTTTGTTTCTCCTTGGGAACACAGACATAGGCTTTTGCCTCAAATACCTTTAGGTGGTTCATGCTTGGTTTGGGTGCATACCATAGTTCATAGGGTGTCTTTCTGGCACCTTTGGTGGGTAACCTTTTCTGTAGCTAGGTAGCAGTATGGTGAATGATGCAGGAAACTGTCATTTTGTGTTTCTTCTTCTCTTTGCCTTCAATGTATTTAGCTATTATTTCTCAGTCTGAATGCTCGGTCTGGGCCCAGAACTCTTTTGACAGAGTTTAAATAGGCAAAGAGAATGGAGAACCAGGCTGTTTAAAGGATCAAATAATTTTATTAAGAAGAGAAGCCGCTCTGTATAGAAAGGGGAGAGGAAAGAGTCCTAACTGTTCTGTTGTTCTGTATTCATTTGGTCTGTTGGTTCTGGAGTCAAGCAGGGAGGAAGTGTGTTCAAAGGAGCAAGAAGTCTGCCATCGAGCCAATCAGGTCATTGGAAGAGCTATTTGAAACATATTAGGAAGTTCCTAATCTAGCTATGCTAAATACACATCTCGTCCAATGCTTCCTGCAGGATAGTCTTCATATTCTGTTCAATCATGTACATTCTAGATCTTGCATATTCCAAATATATGTGGGTTAGGGAGAGGGTGAATTGGGAAGGAACACTTAGAGTGAACAAAGCACAACACACCAGATTTGCTACGCTTGCCTTCATTAGGTTCTTGGGCTACCTGGACTACATCAGTTTTTATGTGGGTCTAAGAACTGACAATAAACCTTGCTTGGAATCTAAAGTGTCCTGGGTCCCTGCCTTAATGTTTGCTTTCTGTGCCTTAATGTTTCCAATATTTCTTTAAACTATAAATCCTGGTGAAAAAAATTTAAAGGGATCACCAATAAAATTTAGAGGAGCACATGGTGTTCTTCATGATTCAGTAGCAATGTCACCTGTTCTTCTTTACTGCCTGTTTGATCAAATTATCCTGTGACATTCAGAAATTAAATCCAGCCCTTTTAATAAGGCATGCCAGTTCTTTAGCCTGTTTTAAGTGAAGCCTTGCCAGACAACCTTCATTCCTTAAAAATAACAAACTGCCATTCTTATTAGCCTCCTCCCAGGCTTGTAGTGATGCTGTTCTTTTATGGTTTTAATATATGCTCTGGCTAGAGCATCGTTATCATTATATGCAGGAAAGCGATGATTTATTGCTAAATTCCAGGAAAGCTACGAATATTATAAATCCAGTTCCCAAAGAAGGGAAAAGAGAATCTGGATAGCTGAGTGCCAGCTAATTTCCCTCCCACCTCTTTCTTTGCATGGCGGATGAAGTGAATGAAGCAGCACCGAGACAATGAAATGGGAATCAGTTATGCCCCAAAGAAGATATGAATAGCTAAGGATAACAAAACATCATTTCCAGTAAGGCTGCATCCTTGCACACCATTCTGTACAATCAGGTCCTATTTATTTCATTGGGATTTAAGTACGCAGAACTGGGTCATACTGATTTTGTGACACTGAACACATTTAATTGGAGGTCTTGTCTCTGTTTCTTGTGGAGATATCTTAACAGTAAGTATCTCCAAATCAAATAAAGCCCAGGTATGCTTAACCCCCGCCTTTGCACATTTTCATCCTGTACTATTTTCCTCACTCTTCACTGATTCCCATTCTCAGCATCAAAATTACTGGGATGTGTGTGTACACACTGGTGCATGGGTAAAATACATCACATGAGAAGAATCATGCACACACAATCTTATCAGCTTAGCACGGGACTGTTTTATCAAGACATACTTGTACACATGTGCATCAGTTGGATTATAAGCAGTTGGTACAGAGATCTCTCCTATTTTCTTCTGTTGCTGTATGAAGTGTCATGTAAACTGAATTTGCTGAATACAAGGTAGGTCTCCTGTTCCAGAGAAAGGAGGAACCTTTGTCTGCTGGAGATAGATTACTTTGAAGCTAAACCTCACTCAGTGGGAGGAACTTATAGGTTTTAATGCATGGTCCTCAATTACCTTATTTGAGCAATGACTGAAATGTCCCCTTATTGGATTGTGTGGAACAGCTTCCCCTCATCTGTACCTTTTAGCTCTGGTCTGAAAAGAAGAATTTATGCTGGGCTCTCAGTGCTTCACATCTTGAGCAATGGGCCACTAAGGTCACAGGTGAAAGTCTGATGGTTGATTTTCTGATGGTGGCTGCTGCAAAGGACCAGGAGCCACTGTCACCAAAAGCTATTATTACCAGACCTGTGGATATTTGCCAATAAGGAATTAAATCCATGCTTTAAATATGTGTCCCAGCTGATTTTTTTGTTGTTGGACTTCTCTAAGGTCGTAGATGTATTCTGGGAATTTTGGGCTTCCCAGGCTTGCTTGGGCATGATTTGGAATGATGCCAAGGTATGTGGGGCAAGGCTTTAGACCTTTTTTCAAAGCATTTTCCCAGTCTAAGAGCCTTTTGCCATTTGGTTCACTGGCGAAATTGCCATGTAGCCATTTTGTTGTATGTACAGCCCCCAATGGAATTCCCAATAGCAGCTGCCTGGGGTCATTTGGGGTCAGGAACATGGTGCAGCAGGAAAGGTCTAGTCCACACCAGGTTCAGTCCAAACTGGGTCCTCAAACACCAGGGGAGGACAGAGCTTCCAGAACGCATTTGTGGCCTGATATACTTGTGGAAAATGTAATGTGTTGCTAGGCCTTGTCATAGATTCTCTTCAGCACTGCATATATAATAATACTGTCTCCCATACAGGAGAGTGGTAAGAATTATACTACCATAAAGGTATATAATGCAGGGGTGGACAGAGAGGCAAAAATGACCCCGCAAAGGGCTCAACCCCCCCCCCCAACATAAGCGGGAGGGAAGGAGGAAGAGGTTGTAAATCAGTTGGTGGAAGAACAAAAGAATAACATCGCTGCAGCTTCTTACCCAAATTGGAGGGGGGTGGCTCCCACAAGGTGAGATGATGGCATTAAAAAAAGACCCCCAAAAACTTGTCCTTTGAAATCAAAGACAAAAATAGCCATTAAATTCAAAGAAAGCCTACAGCTATTCATTGTGTAATCATAAGAAGGAGAGTAACACCCTTCTCAACTCCTTGACTTCAGTTGATTTAGGAGGGTGAAACTCTGCTTAGGATTGCACTGTTAGTTTCATCTCACAGAACTGAAAAGGACATCAGTCCAGTTGTTGTTAATATGGTCACAGAGTAAATCATTCATCCACATATAAAAGGATCACTTTGAAAAGATCAGTGATCCAGAGGATGTCTTCTGAAACATGCTATCAGGAAAAACTAGTACACCCAGACAGCCATATCCATATCCTGAAAAGAGCCATAAAAAATAACAGGTATATGACTGTCAGTGCAGTTTTAAGGAGCTGCCAGTTTCTGGGTAGACAGGGTTGCATATGACCTGTGACTGGAGACAACTGATTAAATGATTGATGCACACTAGATAATTGAATGCACCTTTTACCCTCTAGCA
Organism: Paroedura picta; assembly: GCF_049243985.1. Classification (NCBI taxonomy): domain Eukaryota; kingdom Metazoa; phylum Chordata; class Lepidosauria; order Squamata; family Gekkonidae; genus Paroedura; species Paroedura picta. The sequence continues at coordinate 77,981,256 of NC_135375.1, read as the reverse complement.
ATATGTAAACGGTCCTAATTACATACAGCACTACATGTGATAACTAGTTTTTGCACTTCTTTATATTTCCATAAATAAATGAAAGCTTCCAGAATTCTTTCTTCACAATTTCTTCTTGCTCTTTGAAATTTTGAATGACCTAATCTAGTTTCTGGAATGGAACCAAAGACTTGAGAATCCTCCACTGTTTCATTTCTTTTTAATGTCCGAATCCTGTATCGAGTGCTGTGTATTGTCACAGTTCTTACGTCCTCCAGCCCAGTTGCTTGCCCCTGTCTGCATTACCAGTTCACACATGCACACATTGCCAGGCAGTACTATGTGATAATATTTATGACTGCATAATTTAGTGCACTGACAAACATTGTGAAGCACTAAATTTGGTAAAACAATTAGGGGACCTGCAAGGACTTGTGGGAGAAGAGAAATCCAGTTTCCACCCCTTCCACCATTGCTGGGAGCCTTCTGTGCCCCTTGTTTTTAAAATCTGAGTTCTCTCTTCTCCTCGCCGGCTTGGCTTTCCTTCTTCTTCAGCAGTAGCTCTTGCTCAGCTTTCCAGCTTCGCACAAGTGTGGGTCCTGTCTGTACCCTCAACTGCTATGTTCTGACTTCTGCCCGCCTGATGCTGGCTTCAGTGAAGCTTCCCTCCAACTCCTTTTGTAGTTGGTAGGTGTCACTGCTACAAGACTGGCCAACAATTGGGGGGCGGGTCTCAATTGTCACTGGGGTTCTGGTAGTTATGTATGTGTGTTGAGATTAAGTAACATCTGTATATGTACAGACATCACTAGGAGAGTTACCCAAATTTAATTTTGAAAAAAAGGTCTTTCTGTAAACTCGGGTGGTGGGAAGAGGCTGTCAGTAAATTACAGCTGTGGCTGGTCTGGCTGTGTGGATTTAACTATCCACATGGGGACCGGCCCTTGGCTCTTAGATACTGGGATTGTACCTGGGCCTGTGTCAGCATTCTTGTTCTGTGATACTTTACCAATACCACAAGCAACACCCAATCACACAATCATTTCTAAAGGGTTTTATTAGTTTGCGTAGGAACCCAGCTGAAGTGGAGCAGAAAAAAGACAACTGTAATCTTAAAGAACAGAAAGCTGCAGCAGACTATGCATCATCCACTGTCAGAGTTAATTTGTAAAACTGTTCATATTTAAAGCAGAACTCAGGAGAAGCAGAAGTCAGGGCAGAATGACTCATGGAAAATAAAGTGACTGAAAGAGGAAATGTTCTTATACCTGTTCCAAGTGCACCCATGAATGAGGGATGCCTTGAAAAAGGAATATAAGATGATGCTTTGAATTCTGTAGTTAATATGTAAGGTTCTATAAAGTATACAAGAAAGCTAGGAAGTGATAAAATAATTCTCCTCACTAAAGAGGCCATGTTCCTATATCTTGTCTAAAAGAAGAAAAAATAGTCTAAAAGACAAAAAATTAAAGGGGGGAAAGCTGTACTTCCTGATAAATCCTCTTTGACACAGCTCTAGGGAAACCAGTCCTTCCTTTCATAGCATTTGGTCATGCTAGTTCATGACAGTTTGAGAGCTATATTCAGATGTTCTAAAACTACTTAGAAGCAGCATAAGATGGGAGAGAGGGACTGGAATTGCAAATGCTGGTTCCTGTGAGGATCTTCAATTGCCCAGAAAAGCAAACTATTGACTTTGAACCAAAAGATTTCGATTATTGAGCAGGAAAGTATACTCATTATCAAAACTGGGGCCCAAGATACAGGTCTTCACATATATTTCTCCTCCCGTGGGAATCCAGAAAAGTGGGAGACTTTCACATAGTCAAAACACTCAGATAAGGGACTCAGCTCCAAGACATGGGGGGGGGGGGGAGGAGTGTGGAAGAGCAGGAGTGGAGCAGATGGTTAGAGGTGGAAGGGAGGGGAGGGGTGGAATGTAGGGAGGGAATGTGGGGCTATAGACTAGAAGAGACCGGCTGCCCCCATTTCTTACAAGGCTAAATTCTACATACCTAATTACATAAACAATGCTAAATAATGGCAGAAACAACTGGATTCTGACAGTTCCTTGACATACAACGCATGGGTGTAACTCTTATAGGCACAATCTTGCATCCTGTTCTGGTGTAAATTCTGTGCTCACAGGTAATTAATAGATGAATATCAACAATGGAACCTACTGCCAGACTCCATCTCTCATTCTCCTAGGGTTGTCAGGACCTCCCTGATCATTGGCATGGGATGGGGGGGGGGGTAGGGTTGCTAGATCCAACTTGGGAATCTTCTTTGTGGAAAGAGCTGAGCAGGACAGGGCCATCAGTAAGTACAATGCCTCATAGTCCTCTGTTTTCTGGAGAAGAGCTCTGAATCTGGGGAATCACTAGGTCCCACCAGAAGAAGAAGAAGAAGAGTTGGACCTTATATGCCACTTTTCTGAACCCGAAGGAGGCTCAAAGCAGCTTACAGTAGCCTTCCCTTTCCTCTCCCCACAACAGACACCCTGTGGGGTGGGTGAGGATGAGAGAGCCCTGATATTACTGCTCGGTCAGAACAGCTTTATCAGTGCCGTGGCGAGCCCAAGGTCATCCAGCTGGCTGCATGTGGGGGAGCGCAGAATCGAACCCGGCATGCCAGATTAGAAGTCCGCACTCCTAACCACTACACCAAACTGGCTCAAAGTGGTAGGTGCATCCAGTACGATGGCTAAATTTTACACACAACCCCCCCCCCTTTCATTTTCTCTCATGACGTACAGTTAGGGAATCACTGGTAGAGAAAACATATATAGTAGAATGAATTATGAGTTTCCTTTCCACACAAACAACCAGCTGAGAGGACAACAATTATGTAGGAAGGAATCATTTGTCAGGAGGAAGGAGAGAAGCAAATTAATAAGCAGCCTCAGAAATAAATTACAAATTTGCTTCCCATGCACATATTACAAGCACACCACTGGACTAGGTCATGGGGAAATTGTTCGAACCCGGCATGCCAGATTAGAAGTCCATACTCCTAATCACTACACCAAGCTGGCATCCCTACTTTCTCCCCGTTTTGATTGCACACAATTTTAGAATATCTGGCTAGGGCTCATGTGACATTTACATAATGGAGAGTTATGATTAGGAAATGTCATCCATAATTACCATTAATGGAGAGATTTCTGTTTTGTTAGAGGAGAAGAAGTGTTGGGTTTTATGTCCTGCTTTTCTCTACCAGAAGGAATCTCAAATCGGCTTGCAATCACATTCCCATCCTCTTCCCATAACAAACACCCTGTGAGGTAGGTTGGGTTCAGAGAGTCCTGAGATTACTGCTCTGTGAGAACACTATCAGGGCTGTGATGAGCCCAAGGTCACCCCGTTGGTTGCATGTGGAGGAGTGGGGAATCAAACCCAGCTCACGAGAGTAGGAGCCTGTACACCATGCTGGCTTTCTGCCCATTATAAAAATGGTAATTGCAGATATCAGTTTCTGAATATTTCACAGTGACATGAATTTTATCAAGGCCATGACATCATTGTTCCAGTTCTGGCATAAACTTGCAACATGGACTTCCCTCCCCAATTCCAAATATATGTATAGTCTCATGATCCACAGACGTTTCTGCTTTTATACTATGGTAAAGGACTTTTCTCCTGGGATGAATGCTTCTAGATATACAGGCCCTGATAATGTATGCCAATTTCTACCCTCCCCCACCTCCCCCCCCCCCCCACACACACATGGGTACCGAACCTTATCCTTGGCTTTGCTCTTCTCCTTCATTTTATTCAGTGCCAAGAATATACTCGTTTCTCCTTTCATCTCACTTCCCAGCATTTTTATCTGCATTCATGATAGAACCTTGAGCAATCTTTCTTTTGCATTCCATAGATGTGAAGAGAAAGAAAGAGGCAATTGTTCTGTGACCTGTCTACCTGCATGACATCTGTAGAACGCCATCAGGGTGGATCTGTAGCCAAAAATGTCTTTATATGGTTAGCAATAGTTCTCACAGACTGGAGATTTAAACAGAAGAAAGTGGGATGAATGGGAGTCCCAATGAACATTGCCCAGTCCAAAATTTAATCAGAATGCCATGTGAACCTGATATGATTAAAACATTCATCAAAGTAAATGGACACCAAGTGCTGCCCAGTGACAGTCATTAAGGACTATGCTGGAATTGGAAAAAACACCAAAAACCAGAGAATCATACATTGACTGAGAATGATCCTAGCCTTATCTAATTTTGAGACAATGCATGAAAAAAAAAACCTCTTACTACTAGATCATTTTCCCAGGAAGGTCTTGGGGAAGACATTTGGCAAACCTAGATAGAAAACAGAAACTTTAAAGACAAGCAAGTTTGACAGGTGCCTTAAAGTATTTTAATATTAATGGCAATTACTGGTGGTCGGTGAGAGTGAAATGACCCCATGAGGGTCTCTCCTCCCCTTAGTGGCAGGATGAGGCCTATCTTTAATTAATGAAAAATTATCTTCCAATTATTGATCATTCTTCAAGCAAAAACATTTCCTCTAGAAACAAAGGAAAATTAGTTACTTCCAACCTTTAAGTAAACTAACACCATATGCTTATCGAAGTACCATATCCCATTAATTTTAATCAAGACAGTGGAATATGATATGATGTTGCGAGGCCATACTGTCTCATCGGGTTCTTTATTAATACTATATCTCTCAAACATAATTTAAAGTTGAGCTATGTTCTATTTGTTAACAGTTCATTCCCTTTCTAATTGGAGAGGCACTTCTCATAATGTAGCTGATGATTTCTACGCTCTAATGTGTTGTGATTTGTGGATCAAAGAATTCTTGTGTTTCAGGTAATAAAATTCTTAGATCAAAATCTGATGCATACAAATTCCTTTAATTAAGGAAGAAACTTCCAAGTTGAATTTCCAGCTTCAGTGGATATACCACAGACTGCAAAATTAAGAGTATACAGAACAAATTTATTCAAGTATTCACACAGACAGGGCCGGGTTCATATATTCATCAGCTTTCACCCTCCACCCTTGACTGCAATCTAAATTTCCATTGAAATTATGGAAGAAATGATATAGAGCCAGCTTGGTGCAGTGGTTAGGAGTGCGGACTTCTAATCTGGCGAGCCGGGTTTGATTCCCTGCTCCCTCACATGCAGCCAGCTGGGTGATCTTGGGTTTGCCACAGCACTGATAAAGTAGTTCTGACCAAGCAGTAATATCAGGGCTCTCTCAGCCTCACATACCTCACAGGGTGTCTGTTCAGGGGAAACGAAAGGGAAGGTGAATGTAACCCACCTTGAGCCTCCTTCGGGTAGAGAAAAGCAGCATATAAGAACCAGCTCTTCTTCTTCTAGGTGAGATGGCAGCACATTAGAAGTTGACTTGCATGTGTGGTTGAGCCATTGCAGAGACAAAATACAAAAGACAGGTGCATCATATGAAAAGAAAAAGCTGGCATATTATGTGTGAGGCCACTGGTCTATCAGCATCAGAACTGTCTCCTAGCCACAGTTGTCACCTGCTGATCTAGCAGCAGGACTGGGTTTAAGACTATGCACCTTGTCCTTTCAAAGGAAGTACAACTCCATCCAGAATGAGTGACATCTTGAATCCTGGACTAGATCTTCTGCCTACCAGTAGCCCTTCCCTTTTATTGAGATTCAGCGTCAGTTTATTAGCCTGCATGCTCTCTAGAATTGCATTCAGACACTGTTTCAGGAACTCTACAACCTCTCTTGGGTCAGCTGGAGTGAGATAGAGATGAGTGTCACCTGCATAATTGTGACAACCCTGCTCTCCTTTCCAGATGATCTCATCCAGTGGTTTCATGTAGAAGCTGAACAGCATAGGGGACAAGACAGAACTTCATGGAACTGGAAAGTCCAAAGGCCTTTTTGTTTCTACTATAGTGAGATCCAGTTTCTGTGACTGGAGTGACTGGAGGCACATAAAATATGAAAGGTACAAAACCTCTGAGGTTGAGGACTTTCAAATAACCTACTGCCCAATCTTTTTAAGTGGAGACACCAGGTTTTGAATTCTGGGATGCTATGCATGCAAAGCAGATGCTCTCTGAGTTTGCCACCATTCCCCAGAACAACTCACAATGCCACCACATATGCAAAAGGGTAGCAGTCAGCTGTTCACAAAACCAACAACAATCATTACTATTTCTATAAATTCTAGCAATTCTCATAGGAGAAATATGCTACCGGTACAACACAATATTCTCCCTAAATAAAATGGAAATTGAGGAGGAACCACAGGTAAATAAGCAGGACCACACTCTTAGTGTGATAGCCTAGGGATTTATTCCATTTTTTAAAAACATAACTAGGGATAAAATTACTATTATTTGTAATCATCAGCTTGATAAAGAGTTGTGAAGAACTTGGAAGCTTGTTCATGATATTGTGTTAGTTTGACTGCTCTTAATAACAGACATAACTTATTTTTAGTGAAAGAAGTTACTTATTGTACTCGACATCTGTAATCACTCAGTGAGTGGTATCATATTTGGTTAAGGGCCTGGTGGGCGGAGAGTGGGCAGGGCTGGTCCAGGTGAGGGACCAATCGGAAGTTGCGAAGCGCCTTCCGATTGGGCCCTCACCAGGACAGGACAGAGTTCTAGCCAGTTGTGAGGTGCCCCCCAACAGGCCACACCCATTCAAGACTTTGGCCCACTCATTGGGCCAAAGTTCTGGCAGGGCCCGCCCACCCAGCCCAGCCAGCAGCAATCTGGAGACATCGCTGCCAGTCTGCCCCTGACCACCACAAGGAGAGGAGGTCAGTAGGGCTGCCAAGGGGGGTGAGAACAGAGGCTTGGGCAGGGTGCGCAAGCCTTTTTCTTCCCAAGACTTTCCTAACTGTTGCGTCCAACTGTAACTTCCCTCTCTTTGCCTCAGAACCCTGAAAGAGCTGGCAGGAGACTGGTGAGTGCGCTCCCTCCCCCTCCCTTCAGGCCTGCTGGGAATGAACTTCTGACAGCCCCTGACTGAGGGGAGGGAGGTGTTTCCAAGAGCAATGCAGGGGAGTCTGAGGGCATGAGTGTGGGCATTCCTTTTGAGGGGGGGGGGATTTCTCCTGCCAAACAGTTGGCTGACATGGAGGCCACAGAAAAAACCTTTTTCACATGAAATGCTGCTCTGGCTGGGGGTTAGACACAGCCAAGCCATGTGTATTTCTTCTGCGCAACTCTCTGCAGATTTGAGGCCTACTGCACAGCGTTATTCTGCAGACGAAAGTGGATGCTGTTGTGGAGGTTCTTTTGTCTCCTGTTTCATCTGCACAACAAACCTGTACAGTAGGCCTCAAGTCTTTCAATTCAACAACAATCTGTGTGGGAGGCCTTCAATGTTTCTTCTCTACCACAACCCTGTCCAAAGTAGCCCTTTCTGCCTGGGGAGCTGATCTTTATACTCTGCAGATGAGCTGTAATTCCAGGAGCTCTCCAGGCCCCACCTCGAGGTTGGCTACCCCTGGGTTAGAAATATTCCTGGAAGTATGGAGGTGGGACTTCAAAATCGTACAATGCCTTAGAGTCCAGCCTTCAAGGCAGCCATTTTTGCCAGCAGTTGGGAGGAGTGATGCAGGTGTGTCCCTCCTGGGCTATAGGCTATGGCCAGTCCTTACCAGCAACTGTTTGTATTCTGGGGCGCAGACAGGCAGACCAGCATCAGTCCTGTGAGACAGAAGGATCAGGGTGGACACCTGTGTACTTTGACTACCCCATGTGTATTAGGGCAAGGGGACATTTTGGTATCTGTGGCCTAATTCACACCAGAAGGGAAATGACGCAGAACTGGGAGGAATTGGTTGCCATGTAATCTCCCCCTAAGAAGAGTCTGATTTTCCCTTCACATATCTGAAGACATGGCTCTGGAAAGCTAATCTGTAACCAGTATGCCACAATTCCTAAAGGTCAGTCCTTTCCCATATTCAACGAACATTCCAAACCACAGGTTCTTGACACCCATATCTCCACACCCATGCTCTCATTTGCCACCACACCACCACAACCTCCCACATAACACACACATTCAATCCCATGCCCTTACAGACTGGACAACTCCTCCCCTTCTTCTTCCCACTGCCAAGCTCTAACGCCCGTTGTATTCTTGGATACAACGGGCTTTGCCCCTAGTACTGAATAACAGTTAAGATGCTTAAGTTATATTTTTCTAACATATGAAGGACATGTCATCAGGTATATGTCACTGAGGTCTTAAATAATAAAAATTCTTCATGAACTCTGCTTCTTCTGTTTAAAAGTTAGTAGCTTACATGAAGAGCATTTGTGAAACTCAGAACCTTGACATTTTACATTAAGTGAACTATATCCCAGAAAAAGTATCACAGTTATTTTGTGTTAGTGGTGCGACATTTTAGAGCAGGAAAGAAAAGTGTTAAAGCCATCCTAAGAACACTTTCCTGAGAGTAAGCCCTCTTAAATAGATCTGTAAAGGATTCTGAGTAGATCTGCTTAGCACGGCACTGAAAATCTACTCTTATGCTCACAATGTCATGATGAACATTATTTCCGGAGTAGCATCTTCACAAAAAAACAGCATTCCTCTATAGGAAAGGAAATAAGAGTTACAACAAAGGTCAGCCACTAGTATGCCAACAAAGGAAGACAAAATGGAGCCTGAAGTTGGTAGCTTAAAATCAAATTCCAAACATTTTATGATCCAAAGAATGGTACTCATTTCTGTATTAAAAACACACTTTGCATGATTGAACAAAGACAATGAATGACCATTATTCACAGAGCTGAACTTTGTACTTTGTTCCAAGAAATTGCAAAGATTCAGCCTACAGCTCCAGGACAATGGAGAACAACACACAAGAGGAATTCAGCACAGGCATTTAGCACAAATACACTCTCAGAAATGGACACATGAAGCAATTCTTTATACAGAAATAGATTTTAAAAAATATTACATGCATTTTATTTCATTACTAGATTGTCTTTCTTCCGTAACAAAGCTCAAGGTCACTTACAGTACAACCTCCCTGCCAGCCTCTCTCTGGGAAAAAACTGCCTGGATTCACGGTGGTTGGGCTGAGTTCCATGGCAGCTGCCAGTGATGGGCCACACTAGCTCTGCTACACTGTAGCCACCATTGCCACACTGAACCTAGCCCAGCTGAGTGGAGACTGCCAGCTTAGCCTAGCTATGTAATGGGTCCCATGCTAGTTCTAACCCAGTTGGGTGATGGCTACTGCTGGAGTAGGCCAGAGTTGGGTCAGTTGTATAGGAGCCACCAATGAGCTAGGCTGAGTTGCATGCTGGCCACTACTTGGCCATGCTGGATTGAGTAGTGTGGTAGCACCAGTGCTGGGCCAAATTGCACAGTGTTCATTGTTATCAGTCTGTCCCACTATGAGGTGAACACTGCCACCAGGCCAGGTCCAGTTGCACAGTGACTGCCCAACTAGCTCAGTTGTAGCCTGGCCACAGATAAACTGAGCAGATGTTTGCTGGACATTGATTGGCCATACTGAGCTGAATGGCATGTTCAGTGTATTGGGTGATGTAATGTGCTGGCCACCACTACAAAGTTAAATTGTGCAGTAGCTGCTGCCACCAGGCTTGGTGCAATATCACTTCCAGTGAACTCTTGTATGCAACATCATGCTAGCAATATGATGATGATACAATGCCCAAGAATTTGGGCAAAATTTTATGAGAGAGAGAGGGGGGCAGGCCCATATGTGCAGTGGCTGCAACCATAAGACTGGGCTGAGTTGTGTGTGCAGTGAGTCTTCCCTGGTGCATCCATCAGGGGCATCACAGGGGATGAGGAGGGAACCCTTTTCAGGGATGTTTGGGCCTCCAAGTTCTTTCCCACTACCACCTTTGCTTTGATTTACATGAAACCAAGGTATTGGAAGATTCCCCAATGGTTACCTTGCACCCTCCAGTTTGGCAACTGAGAGCACAGTGAATTTGTTAAAGCTTCAGATGTTAGTTCTATTATTTTGAGGAGTTTTAATCCCCCAGTGTATTTATTTTCTTTGGATTTAAGATTTCTCTACCAACTTGGATCTTTCAGGAGGTTTGTATAGAAACTCCCTATATATGGCCCTGACTTTCTTTTGTGGATCTATTAATGTTCTCTACAATATGGCTCAAAACCAGGCACTTTTTAAAAAGATGCTAAAAATTGCCAAACTATCATAATTTTAGTATAGAAAAACTACCCGAAGCTGGAATTTAGAAAAAGGAAAAAGAAGGAACAAAATACATCTCTTCACACTACTAATCAAAGCATCCAAAATGCTTTGTTCATCCTTATGAATTATATCTTTTCTTCTTTTTCATAGAATGATGTTTTCTTTACTCAGAGCTCTTGCCAAGGCACCTTGAAACTTTATATCACATAATGGGTCCCTGATAGATGGAGGCATGCTCAACTTTTACAGACTGGTTGCGAAAAATCTCAATGACACCCTCCTCCCAACCAAAAACAAGCTCTGAATTACTTTCTAGAAACATGGCGTCCACCCAACAATGTGTCGAATTTGTCAAGTGTGTCTGACGGAAGCCCTTTATTATCATATTCTGCTGAAATGGTTTGCCCGGAAGGGAAATAGATCTTTAATAAAAGAGTTGAATTGTTCTTTGTTCTTAGATGACTGTGCTTCATACTGTTCTTCTGTGCTTTGTACATTCCAACATCCATTGAAACTTCATTACCTGGTCAATAATTACGTTATTAGGTCACTCAAAGGAACCCAGGAGAGGCTCACAAGTAAGTGAACACTTTCTGAGGAATCTCATAGGAAATGAACAATGCTAGTAGTAAACCTCCTGGAAATCGCCAACCTGCATAATGGCATAGTCCATGAAGTCATGTCTTTCCAAAATGCCACTCATTTCAGATGGTTAATGTCTGCTTGTTAAAATGATTTCACTGAAGAATAACACAAGGATTGAATGAGTTTTGCAGTTTTTTATATTTAAAAACTCTATGCAGTTTTTGAATTCTGGGATTCTTGTAATATGTGCAATATTACGTTCTAGAAGCAGGAGGCAGGAGAGATGAAGTTATCAAGTTGCAGCTAAACACCATGGGGCCCCATCGATCTTCACCCAGTGCTCCAGCCTCAACCTGACGGACGAGCTCCGTTTTGCAGGCCCTGCAGAATGCTGGAATAAAAATTAGTTGTGGCCTAAAGCAGATCCAGCATTCAAGAGTCCTCCTTTTTGCTGCCTGTTTTCTTATTCAGTATTTTCTTGGGTTAATATTAGATCCCATTCTTTATTTATGGCCCCTTTCCATGTAACAGAAAAAACTAATCTATGTGTTATGAACATTTTATTATATTTAGTTTTAATTCATGTGTTCTTGTTCGGATCCCAAAGGATTAAGTGATGTTTAAAAGAACAATGAGCAATGTAAAATATTCAGAGAACACTAGTAACAGTGCTGAATAAAGTCAGAGAGTGACGTACACAGAGAGAATAGACAAAACATCACATTACCCCAGACTATCACTAGGCTCCAATATCTGAAAAAGAATGAGGAAAGGGGGGGGGGGGGGTTGAAGTTTATGAAGCAAGTACTATATTTATCAAGACTATGCTGGGTCTGTAGATACATATGTCTGAATCTAGACCTGGTGGTTATGGGGGAGCCTGATACTGAAATGCAGCATGCAACTCATCACCAATGCAAGGGCTAGGCTCCTTGTATTTATTTCAGGCCTAGCAAATCCAGAAGCTTTATACTGCCTAGCATAGACTATCCTTGGAAGAAAACTGGGATAAAATTGTTATTGGATAGACACTGGCTTTAGCATACAGTGAATACTTTACAGAGCTGTGGTCAAGTGTGAATTCACACAACTGTTCTGAACTAACTTTATAATTGAGGCTTCTGCATTTTTGGGATTTGTAAATGGTTCAGCACACACTGAGCAAAACTAAGGACCAATCAAGTCATGTTGGTCCACAGCAGGAGCACATGGTGAATTGTTTTAAAACTGGCACAATGATAAAGGCAGGCCCTCCAGAAATTGTCATGGAAGGCAACATTCCTCTGCTAGCAAAATATTTCCTCCACACACATTTCCAAACACAGACCAATCAGATCTGTCAGCGGATGGCTAAAATTTCTGTCCCATGGCTCTTTGGGGATCAGCGTGAAGCAAACCACACTTTATTTAACTGTACAGTAAATATCTTAAGCTTTAGCTTCATTTCTGCAACAAAACTCAGTCACAATACTACCAGTATGGATACATTGAAAGCTTTATCTGAAAAACTGACTGGACTTCTATGAAAGAGTGCAGGCTCAAGTTCAACACAGAACTAATGTCCACTTCCCTGAAAATAGATCAACCTCTGTTCAAATTTTTACCAGTAAATGTTTACTCAAGAGCCACAAGACCCTGAAAACAGTATTGTTTACTTATTTAGATTACCACCACTTCCTAGGGCTGAGGCTAAGTTAAAAACTCCACACAAAACGATCTAATAAAATCTGTCAGTAAATGGTATCCCCGTAGCTATGTGAGCCTGTGGCCAGTATTATACTATTATTATATATAAGGTTTAAACTCTCAATACTTACAAAATTGATAAATATACTGAAGACTCAGAGGACTTGTCACTGATGAAAGAATCTCACTGAAAACAGATATTACCTGGATTCCGTTTTGACAGAAGTCCTACAGAATAAACAGATAAGGGAAACTACAAAAAAGGACACTTTTCTTTCTTTTATGAATATATTTATTGTATTGCCATTGGATAGGTCTGTTTCTCTCTGTTTAGTAAATGGAAATGCAACATGAAAGTTCACCCATTAAATCTCAGATGATCAAAATGGAGTTTTGAGACCTGTGATTTCACTAAGATATAGTGTAAGGACTGATGACCAAGTAATTCTGAATATGAATTGAGTCAGTATTTGAAAGGCTGCAAACTTGGAATCCAACCCCAGGAGTTCAAATCCTAAGTTTTGTTCCAAATTCACATTTAAAGTGTTATCAGATTTTTCCTTCTCTTCTCTTGAAAAAAAAGGGGGGGCACCATGTACACTTCCCCCTCCAAGTAGATCTGCTAGAGGAAAGCTACCCACAGTGTGCTTAGACAAACTAGAAATGGAGAGAAAATGAAGATGCACTTCTCACCCCCCCCCTCACATAGCTTCTGACAGGGTCCCAGGCAGCAAGGTCTGCTCACATGCTACAGCTGAACATGTGCAGTCTCCTTGAAAGACCAAACACATGTGCACTATGCTTTTCACAATAAAAATGAGGGGGTTGACATCACATGTCCAAAGAAAGATCAAATGTATAATGTACATTGATTGCATGTGGTTTCACTACAACATGGGAACATGGCTAGTGGGAAATGGAATGTATGACCAGAAATCTCCTTTTGGCAGTGCACTACCCTTCTTTGGGACTCTAGTAGTGACATATCTGCTCTCTAGCCATCCAGTGCATTTTCCCACTTATGCTCTTCCTTGAGAGTCACTAGGCATTCCACAGATCAGTACCATACTGGAATCTTATATATCTGCAAAGAATGGTGTAAAAGGTTGTGCTTCATATGAAAGCACTTGATTCTTGCATGTATATGAACATCCTTGGATGTTTAACAACACTTTTTCAAAGAGCAAAGGCTGAAGATCCGGTCCACCAACTCACTCCCTTAGGAGCTACATAGGAGCCGATGAAATGGCTATTTAAAATCCTTGGCAGAATCAACCAACACAGGATTTGATAGTTCTCTAGCATTGTGCTACAGCCATAATTCACAATTTAATTTTCCTGTGTCCATGGAAATGCTATTGCATCATATCTTATTGCTATTGCATGGCAGGGATGCAATCTGCTGGACATCATCAATTTTCAGTTAGGTACCTTAAGAATTCAGTACCATTTTTCTGGGACTTGGGTTGTTCAGTGGAGTGGAAAGAGGAAGTATTAATGGGGGAAACACCTACAGTATCACTGTTACTGCTAAAGAGCCCTTTGGCAGTGCCTCAGCCTGGGATAAAGTGGCTGTGATGCATAATGGTGTGTGTGGGGGGGAAGGTGTGGGTAAGTGAGGCTTGGACGGAAGCTGTACTGGGATCAAGGTAGATTGCCAGCTCTGAGTTGAGGAAATCCTGTAGATTTGGGGGTGGAGCTTGGGTTTGTGCATAGCAGGTAGCCAAACAGTGAGGTGATGCCATAAAATCCATGCTCCAAAGCTGTGATTTTCTCCAGGGGAACTGATTGGGGTAGTCTGGAGCCCAGCTCTAATCCTGGGGCCAATTTGGAGGCTTGCAACCCCAGAGCTAGGGAGGAAGACTAGCTAATGGGGCCTGTTGCCTGTCCCTGACCTAAGCCTTTGGATGTACTTATGTGGAATTAAGGGCACAGTTTTATCAGTTTGTTGTTGCTGCCCTCATGAGTTTGAAGGCAGGACAAAACTGCAGGGCAGAAGAGTCCAGTGCTGGGCTGTGGTTACTACTCCTGCTTTAACCATAGCTAGCATCACCATAAGTTCTCTGACTAAAGAAAAAACAGACTTCCAGTAGTGAGTTCTTCCACTGTGATGGGGAAATCACTCTAAACTATAGCCATTACATCTCCCAGTACATTGACAGGCCTGGGTAAAATGTGCCTCTTTTGGGCCACACTGATTTGCCAGTTCATTTGGCATCATTTATTGGGAAGACAGAATAATTTTGGAGTGATTAAGGTAGACCTGGGGAATTTGATTTTAACCCATGATTTGGATTTTGCAGAGCTAGTTTCGTTATTCATGTTGAGCAATGCTGCTGAAATGGAATTTCCTGCTGGACAGATCCCTTGCAAAGCAAAACCGATTGAAAAGTTCGACTCCTTTTTCAGCCGCATCAGGGTATGTTCAGTTTTGTAGTGCTGAAAATGGCGGAAAGAGCACCCCTACACATGCTAAAATTATTTAAATATGCAAAGGCATTGAGAAATCCAGCCTGAGGCAAGGGTTAAGTGCATTGGTGGAAAACACTGATTTGGTTGGGACAGAATATTCTTGCATTGCCTGTGGGCACAGTAAATATGGAACTGTTACAGTATTTATTTAGATTCCTTGTTAACAGGAAGCACATTCTCTATAAAAGGAGGTGCTGCATCTCCAAAGGAGGTTCATAAATTTACTTTGTATTTTGTAGGACAACATGAATTTCACATTCTAAGAAATCTTAAGATATATGATTCAGTCTAAAGCCCCACAAAAGCGCTACTGCACAAATGTGAATCCTTTGAGCCACTGGATTTGTCTGAACTGCTTTGCCTTTCAGTGGCATTGTGAATATACTGCCTCTATTGGCCACAATAAGCATACAGAATGTGAAGAAACACATCCTTAGAGACATGTGGTCAAGTGCCAAAGAATCATCACTGATGTGGCTGCCTAGGACATTCCCACAGCATGTTTGATGATACATGTCTGCCCATTACCCTTTTTTGTCTACCATAGTCAATGTTGTCATCTATGATGTCACAAGAGTCTGTAAAGGAGTTCAAAGTTAGGGCCAGCTCTGTGCATCACATAGATAATGAGATATAGACAATGACTTTGTTGTATCAAAAAACAGCTTGTAGATTGGACCTCATCTAAGGAAGGTATAGGTTGACCAGTGTCCCAATATTATGAGCAAATTCCAATGTCAGTTGTGTGTAATTTACAGTCTGCCTCAAAATCAACAGACATGGAAAAAGGGTGAACATAACTTATTTTTCACTTGCAGACTTTTCAAAGCATGGAGCTCAGCTTCATAAAAAGCCAAACATAACATACTAGAGGTCTGAATATTTTGTATAACCAGTACTGTGATGCCAAATCCCCACCCTTCCGAGGTATTCAAGTCCCAAAGAGAGACTCATTTTCAGATCAGAACTTGATTTGGTATCTAGAGTTTAATAAGCATGTCTTTATCATGTGTTTCCTTTATTTTTATCTACTAGTTAAACGTCAGCATATTTGGGCTTGGTTTGGGTGATCCTCAACAGTGCCTAAATTTAAAGGCAACCCTAGCCATCTGTGAGTGGATCTGTGCCTGGATAAATTAAATTGTGAAACGGGAGAACTTTCAGAAGCTGGGTGGTTCTCTAACATAAATGTATTGCCAGACAGATGTTATAGAGGACACAGTGGTTTTGTCAATTATATTTTGAAGAAATTTTAACATAATCTAGAGCTTTTCAAACTGATGAAAATGGCTTGCTGTAGGGAACGACATGAGGCATTAACAAAAGGAATAAAAATAGTGTTGCATGCCAAAACCATTCTGGCAACAGATGCCTGTAAGTTATCTACCTTCCTGTTTTCCTGAAGCATGCATTGTGACCCCCACAGACACTGGGTCATAAATTCCTGACTTACTACCTGGGTGGTAGAGGTGGTAAAAAGTTATGCTGGGAGAGCTATGAGGAAAAAATAGCAGGAAGGTCGATACTCCACTCCTTTTATCCTCCCCCATCCACCTGGCCCCTCTTTGTCCCAGCCCCTATTTGACGTTAGATTACACATCCCCCCCGCTCGTTGTTTGCTTCCTCCCTATATCCCTGCCAGGCCACTAGCCGTGCTGGCTGCCCCATCAAGGTGGAGGGGTCCCTTTCCTGGTGGCTGGTTCACCCTCCATGGCAGGCTTTCCTCAATGGACTATGTTGGCAGGGATTCCCCCAGCGCTGCTGGGTCACAGCTGGAGGCGAGTTGTGTGCGTGGGAGCTTTTCTCCTGGAGAACCTGGCTGCTGGCTCCTCCTTCTTTGGGGCCAGGGGCTTGGGCGAGTCCAGCTTCCCAGTCTGGAGGCCTGGGAGGTCCATATACCCTGCCAAGTAAGACTTTCCTTTTGCATAGGTATTCCAGCATGGCTATAGTGGACTACCGTGCTGAACTCAGAAGCGGGATTCAGAAGCTGGGTACGCCATGCTTTTTCTAAGCAAAGATATTTGTGGTTCCCTGTTGAGTGACTGAAAGCATCTAAAAACATCATGAGAAAGAATGTTCTCTCTATATTTAAGTCACTGAGACAAACAATTTAAGACTTCCTGTAAATCTGGCTGAATGTATCCTGCATATTAGATGAAGATAGCTAAAAGCTAGTTATGCCACCTAAGAACTGCAGGCTGGGTAGGAACAGGACCAACAGAAGTGAGGGTGGATAGGGCCCCAGGTCCTCAGATGCCCTGTTAGTGAAGCTGCTAAGGGAAACTGGTTTTCTGGAGCTGGGCAAGGATGTACTTCCTGGTGGTGGTGGTTAGGGGGAGAAGCATTTGACATTAATGCAATATTTACATTAAAAATTGTGCAAGTATTGTTGTAGCTTTAGTTTAGAGTTCACATTGAACACTACATATTAAGAGTTTCTATGTTACAATCCAGTCATGCAGAAAGCCTTTCCCCTCATGCATTATATTTCTGT
The DNA here is from genome assembly GCF_049243985.1 of Paroedura picta. Lineage (NCBI taxonomy): Eukaryota > Metazoa > Chordata > Lepidosauria > Squamata > Gekkonidae > Paroedura > Paroedura picta. The sequence continues at coordinate 77,963,863 of NC_135375.1, read as the reverse complement.
GTGCAAGGCATTTGTTTTCTGAAGTGGAACAGTCCCAATGGCATTTTCCCCCTCTGAATCATGAATTTTCTAAAGAATGCTTTTATGTGGGTTTGGAGGATTCCATGTTTTTTTTTCCCTTCTGACCCAGGGGCATCAAAAACAGACCAACTTCCACTAGAAGAACTTTACATCTTTCATTTTAGTGGAGACTTTAACTGCAAACTACAGATAAAGGGAAGTGTTTTATTGTAAATCAGACACAGAATTCAATAAAAGTTTATTCCCACACGTTGTGTTCAAGATCAAGTTAATTTGCCTCACCTTCATTTTGATAAAAATTGGTAAAAAGTGATATTATAAAAGAGAAGAAGAATCACAGCAATAAATTAAGAAGAAACATTCAGGAGGGAAAAAGAATCACTGAGAGAGAAACTAAAGCAGATTTAAAATAGGTTGTCCTTTATAAAGGTGCTTTGAAAATGCTTAACACAAGTAGCAGCATGGAAAAGTCATAAATACAAGTGCACATTTGTCCGTCATGAGGCTTCTTCCTCTTTAATTAACCAAAGCAGTAGTACTCATCTGATTCAATCTTGGGATGTTTATGTAGGGACTGTGAGTCATCTATAAAAGAAGAGTCACTGAACTGGTCCATGTCTGAAGGTGTGTGTCGCCCAGGGACATCATCTGCCAAAGTGTCCAGGTAACTCCCCACGGAGATGCCATCCAGTCCATCACTCCCATCCTGCAAACTGTTGTAGCTGCCTCTCAAAGAGGTTTCCTGACTCTCCAGTAGGCTGCAGAGGCTCCCACTCAGGCTGCTGCCTCTGCTGGCGATGGCTCCTTTCTCTTCCATCATCCACTTGATCGACTCAATGCTTTCGTTGATGACCAGCAGCTGGCGCATGAGTTTGATATCAGTGGCTCGGAGGTCAACCTGTATGTGTAAAAACAACCAGCTTACTGAATTAGGTACATGTGTACAGACCTACATATCCTGGAGTTATAATAATTTTGAGTGAAGGCCCCTTGGTTGGAAATAATCTTCCTACAGATAACTGCTTGGTCCCTTCTTTGTTGTTTTTAAGTGCTTGGTCAAATCAATCTTACTTCCCTGGGCTTTTCATAACCATTTTGTTTTCTGCCAGTGCTATCATTTTAAAAAAATCACTGTTTTAATTCACCATCCTATTTGTGGGAGGGAGGGGAGAAACATCTTGAATGCTTCTTAAAAGGCAAGCGGTAATTATTTTGAATAAATAAGCAAATCATCCAGTTCTGTGAGACCAAAATCCATCAAAGGAAACATTAACCTTTTTACCCATGAATCATGCTAATCTCTTGCATAGATATTGCTGTTTATGGGATTCTAAAGATGGCTTAGTTAGAATTAGCTATGAGCAAGCTGCCAATGAGAGGCTAAACAAACCACTTAAAATACTTTCAGAAAGATAAAGACAATCGTGGCTCTGTCTATGCTGTGAAAATATCATTAATACATACAATATGGCAAAAATGAGGCAGAGTAGGATTTCCAAAGTCTGAGAGGACATGCCTAATTAACTCTGTTTCTCTAGGATATTGTCAGTTAAAGTCTCATTAGCATAAAGGGAGGCATAATTGGGTCAAGGCTGAAATTAACATTATATTACATCTATTGGGCCAATATAACATAAGCATAAGCACTCAAGGGTAACGACGAACAATGTACTAATAATTTTCAATAATTTTCATTGATACCTGCTGATACATTTGAAATAGGGCTACCATTCTCAGTTCACAAGCCCAGTTCACAAGCCACGAATTGCCTAATTTCATGAGTTCACGGAGATCTGTGGGTTTGCTCATGCCCATCTCTAGTTTAAGGATTCGCACGGCCGTAGCACCAGAGCCAGTTTAAGGATTCATGGGGCCCTAGTATAGTACAATTGCGATGGGAGCAGCCAGACCAGGGGCAAAGGGGCTCCCCCACAGTGGAAAGGGGTATCACTCTGAAGAAGAACTGCTTCTTATATGTTAGTTTTATCTACCAGAAGGAGTGTCAAAGTGGCTTACAATCACTTTCTGATATCACTGTTCTTCCTTGAGGCCACACAGAATTTCACCTAAGGCATTATGATGAAAGACTTACATTTACTGGTACTTGATATCTCTGGTATAGAACATTTACATCATCTTTCTTAAAAGCTGGGTAGTATCTTATCACTCTGCTCAACTAAACGTTATACCTTCAGCCCAACAGTTTTTCTGATGGAAGAGGTTCTTCCTCTGGATCAGCCTTTCTCAACCAGGGTTTTGTGAAACCCTGGGGTTTCTTGACAGCCCTAGAAGGGTTTCCCAAATGGGGAAACAACACATGCTTACTTAAATTCTTTCTTACATACCTCAGGACAAGTTAGGAAGAAGTAGGCTGACCCATTAATTATAACTTGTCTACAATAAAGTATAGATATTTTAAAAACAGAATTTCTGTTCTGAGAATGGAAAGAAAATATTAGGAAATCCAAACATTAGAGATTTTCAGATTTGTAGAAATAATTAATTTTACTAGGTTACTCAAAAATAATTATGGGGGAGAATTTTCAATATTTTTAATGTACATCTGCTAAACTAAAATCACCCCCCCAACATATGACAATAAAGGCCCATTAAAAACACTTGTCTTCAAATGAAAATGTAAAAATGTACATGAGCTCAATGTTTTCCAACCTCTGTGTACAGATCCCAAAGTGGGTTGCAAAACCTGTGTAAATGGTCCCCAGGCTTGATTAGTGCAATGCTGTTTTTTAAAGCTGGCAACCATGATAAGTACATTTGGGTTTGTGGGTCACCATACCTAGAAGGTTAGACATTACTGCACTAGCTAATACATATATTTATTAATGATAGATATCACACAATAGTTTTAGTGGATTTAGTCTGAACAGAAAATTGCTGGAGACATGCTGATGGTCTGACATGGTTTTAGCTGAGGAAGGGATTTACAAAAATGAATACAACCTATTGTGTTATGTAGCCTTTTATACTGTGCGCTAAGCCCTTGTTTTTTAATATATGAATATAACATCTGCATTGTTCACCCACAATGAACTGAGGGGGAAAATTCCAGACTTTGAGGAAGTGAGCTCTTTATCTTGCTTTGGCAAGCCTCCTTTTTTCTTTGCATATAATTCTTTCCATGGATTCTTCAGAATCTTAAGTCTGTCAAAATACCCTGAATTACACACTGCTTTCTTTTTTAAAGAAAAAAACAAAAAAAACTTTACTCTGATGGTTTACATCAATGGCTTCTGACCATAGGCCAAAAGACTGTTGCATTCTTCCTCTTCCTCCACAATTCCCATATCTGTTCAACTACACCTCTGCTTACATACATGCCTCTTGCATTCATCACAATTTTTCTTCCCTGCAATATCCCCATAGCCCACCTTGGTCCTCTCTATTGCCTATCCTCCTTTCTCAAGACCCTAGTTGCTCCTTTAACAATCCCTTCCCATCATTCTCTATTTACAGAATGCATCTCATTAGTCAATCAATTTAGGCAGGTATTTGGTGAAGATATGTACGCGTGAGGGACCATGGCCTCTTCCTACTGTTTCTCTCAGGCCCACATAAATCACCATTATCTGAAAACATCTCATAAATATATCTCAGAAAGCAAATGTTCAGAAGCACGGGTAAAGAATATAGCCACAGTTGCAAAACAGTTTCAACCACTTGTTCTTAAGCAATGCCACACCCTTCCAAACCCAACGGACTCAGAAAGGGATAACACTGTTTAGAATTCCTCTGAAACATCTAAAATGTGAACTTCTTGGAATTCAGAATAACAGATATTTCAGTCACTGACATCAGTTCGGATTTTTAATCTCTCTCGATTTTCATGTAGCCCCCTTTCCTCCTAGCATTAATTTTAAATTATCAGCTGAGAAGCATCACAAGTACCAGGAGCTAATGGATCCTGAAACATACTCAGTAGTAGTGCCAAATGTAACACTAATTACATTTCCAACCTATCATTATGTCAGATATGCAATACTTCAGTAATTAAAGATGCACCTTACTCTACTCATTGAGTCTAAATGGCCTTCCATGCACCGAGTAAATACAATAATACATAGCAAATGCAATAATAATTAAAAATAACCACGCAAGCTTCAAGGGCTATCATTACAACACTATCAAATTTCCTTCCATTTGTAATGACATACTTTGATAGATTGTTATTGGTGAGCAAGGTTAGTAGTTTCCCAAAAGGCAAGTTCAGCACCTACACTAATCATCAGATGATGCATATTAGAAATGGATGTACCCTATTTTCAGTCCTAAAAAAAATGCACCAAGAAAAAAAACTTTAGTTTGAAAACCATACAACTTAACATCTGAAACATACTTTGCATGATTTACTTTTGACGTTTAACAATATTGCATGCTGCATTTTGTTTCTGTTGCTTCTGTTAGGAAGAGACAAGAAAGGGGCTCTAAAGCCCCCTTCCCTAGAAATCCTATTTAACAACTCCTCTCTAGCTTCTGAAATTGTACCATGCATGCTCACAAACATTAAAGCTTCCCAACAAAAAAGGCTAGAAATAATTTACCCCCTTAAAATGAAAGCAGAGTCTCTTGGGAATCTAAATGTTGTATCTTATACTGCTTTTCCTTTCCTGTGTTTCTGCAGAATCATCATATGCACAAAATACTATTTATGATATGCTTCTAACTAGATGATGGGGAACTTTATGTTCTATGTTTTTAAATGCAAATACAAAGAGTTGCAAAAAATGTTTCCATAATCAGCAATCCTTTGTGGATGCATAAGTCTTCATATAAACATAGATGACTAAACAGGTTGGGAGTTCCAGTCATGCAAGTCCAACCCCCCCCCCCCGAAACACCTTGCTTGAGAGGTCATTTGGATCATATGTCCAGTAATAAGGCAGTGTGGAGGAACAAGCTTGAACACATGAAGCTGCTTTCTATTGACTTAGCCTGGACCATCATCTCAGACTGGCTGTAACTCTCAGGGTATCAGAAAGAAGTCTTTCCCTTCATCAGATACCTTTCAGTGGAGATTGCAAGAATCTTCTGTTTGCAAAGCAAATGCTCTACCAGACCCATTATGCACGGGGGTTTTAGCGCACAGTCGGGGTGGAATGGCGGCGACTAAAATCACGGATAACGCACGGAGCCGGCTGCAACCGGCTGCAGCTTCGGTGCATGCCGCCGAAAAAGCCGCGTCAGTGAAACGCGGAAGAAAGCGCAGCTTCCGGGTGAGCGGGGCGCAACCAGAAGCGGCGCCCGGATCGGCGCGTGCATAATCGGTTACTCTGGGTTTTGCCGCCGTCGCGCCCCGCCCCGTGCATAACCGGTATGCGTCGCGTCTTCCCCCTCCGCGTTTTCCACGTGACCCGAAATCGCCGTTTCGGCGGCCGTGCATAATGGGCCCCACTGAGCCATAGGCCCTTCCACTCTTCCTGACTCTGGTTCTGAGAGTGGTGGGCTAAAAATCCAATTAATAAATAAAATAAAAGAATAAAAGGCCTCAGACAAATTGCTACACCTTGGTAAGGGCAAACAAAGGAAATGTGTCTTGTTTCCTCCACTCAAAAGGCCCTTTTGATTCCTCCCAGGGTCAGGAAAAGAGCACGAAGCAAAGATCTACCACCCACTCCACAGAAAGAGTTCTGATCCAATAACCCCTTGCCTTCTGTTTGAACTTAAAGGAGATGCTGGCAGATCCAACCATTGACCTACAGTATCAGACGTTGTTTGGCCTTTAGTCAGGACTTTCACTTTTAGAAAACTACATCAGAGTAAGGAAGCACAGCTGAATGCCCTTGTCAGGCTATGCTGGTGACATGAAAACCACTTCCCATGTTGTTCATGTAACAGGAGAAGTCCCAGCTACCAAAGAAGCACCCACACAACAGTTTGCCTCCACCCCAGCAGTGGCCCAGTTTCTAGCAGCTGTGACACCACTATGAGGAGGAACTGCATTGTGACCTGGAGTTTCTGATACTCATGAAAGACTTGTAGAGCCTGGCCCTATGTCATCACCAGTATAAGGGATGAAGAAGGCTAAAGTGCACTTAACTCCCTTTGAAATCAAGGAGACCTAAATGCCCTGTCACATTCTGAACATGCAGCCCTTTCAACAGCACTCTGCATGCCTAACATATTGCCAATTGTGCACACTGTGTTGAAAAGCCAATCCAGCTAAAACCCCTTGCTCCCCCTCCTACACGTTGCTTGGTGCAGCCTGGTGGAATAAAAATTGCTTCTTTTAGAAAGGATTAATGCTCTTGTGGGTGATTTATGATATGAAAACGATAAAGTGAGCCCTCTTGGTATTTCATTCTAAATGCGGTGGGTATGGGCCCAGTGGCTGAACTGCTGCAACTGTAACCAGAACAATATATAGTCAATCTAAAATAAATTCAATTAATGTGAAACAACAAAAATATCACCCCATTCCGTTGAGAGCTGCACAAACTGCAGCTCAGATTATCTGTTTTTACAGAAGGAATCAAGGTGTCAAATTCCTTTTTTACAGGGGCCAGATCTGACATAAATGTCACCTTGTTGGGCCGGGCCATGTGTGCCAATAATGTAATGCCAATTACGGGAGATATAAACTTTATAAAGGACATGGGCAAACCCAATTAATTGTATTATTTTTTACCCAAAATATGAACACGCTTAAAATATTAACTCTCTTAAAGAATTTCCTTAATGCATCTCTCTGATGCCCACCCTTCTACTTCCACTGCCCATTACACATTAGCACAGTATACAGGGACAAAATGCACAGCCTCTGCCATCTGGCAATAAAGGTAACAACCAGTGGCTTGCCAGCTGAATAAGAGCCCTGGATAGGCTGGTTCTGGCCCACAGGTTGCATGCTTGACACCCCTGGTCAACCATGTTCTTATTTAGGAATCAGAGCCATGAGCAATTCTCTCTTTCCATCCCCCATGAATGCCCCAACCACCACAGTTTTACATCATGATGGACCATGGACAAGGTCCATGATTAGGCATACTTAAGGCTCAATGTTGTGTGCTCAGACCTGGCAGTAAGCCCCACTGAACAAAAAGTTACTGCTGAGAAAAATGTGCATAGGGTTGCAGGGCAGGTCCTTTTGGGGAAAAAACTGTACATGTGTATTTTATTGATTGATTTCTCCAATTGCAATTAATTGGATGGTAAAAGTAATCAGTCTGAAGGACCTATGGCCATTTACACATGGGTTATCGATCCATGTGTTCAGTGCTTTGGGGAAGAAGTTTTTGCACATCTGGGGGCTTTCCCAGGTTTCTGCCACTCTTTGTTTTGTTCCAAAGTTTTGGGAAAGACTGCGGTCTAGCCTGGATTGTTCCTTTTTGGGTGAGAAAATTTGTAGTCCACAGCCCTTTTCTCTACTACCCCTCTCCCTCAGCAGCAATTCCTTCCCCAACAACAGTGTTTTTAAAAAAAAATATTTTTGAATCATCTCTGGAATATCATTATATTGATAGACTTTTACAATAGCAGAGGTAGCAGGTTCTTTGAATGACCAGCTTTCATTTTTAAAAAGTAATTCTCCACCTCCTTCCCTTGCAGAGATATATGTAAAAAGACATGTATTTGCAAGCTTCTTTCAAAAACAAAATAAAAGAAAAAGGCTAGGATATTCTAGTGCTCATTTTGTTAAAAATTGCAAAAGTCTATTGGTCCATGGGAGAGGGGAGTGGCAACTTTTGGCGGATGGGAGCAGTAAAACTGCAGGAAAACCTGCTATGAGGAAACCCATTGCAGTTTCACTTTATCTGCCACTGCACCAGCAACAGGGAACCAATAAAAACTAATGGAAACAACCCATTCCTTCTAGTTGCTGTAACTTGAGAAAAATATATTCAATCAGTCATTATCATTACATACATTTAATAAAATGCCATTTTATATTTTTAGCCACAAAGCAAACATTACCCAATCTAGGTTATTCTAGGAGTCATGAGACAAAATGTTATCTCTCATTGTAATAGCACCTCCTGGAGAAAAACAGAAAGTTTACATTATGCGAAAGTTCCCTCTGTGGGTGTGTGCATATGCATCACAATCTGTTCTACAAATAAAACAGTCTTTTCTGTTCTTCTAATTTCTCCTTTCTCTCCGATAGCAAATCTATCTGATAGCATACCATGTAGCTGTTTGCAGCACTCTTCCTCTGATATTCCATACACTCACAATTCTACTTAGTACAATTTTATATGCGGAAGATATAAATGATGCATTTTATGTTGTTAAAGCAGTGACATAAGTTCAGGTCTTAAAAAAACGTAATTATTGGATATATTTGAATTTTCCTGAAACTGCCTGGCTTTCCCCCAAGGATTCAAAATTTCCCCCCAAATTACCATATTGTGTTCATATAACAATTATGTAAAAGCAATCCGAAACCTACAATAAGCACTGCAGTAAAGTAAAATCCTATTCATTTATATAAATATCCTTCCAAAAGATTGCATTATACTATCCTTCTAAACTCCTTATAACTATAATGGAAATTATTCATTCATTTAGCTGATTCAGCCAACAATGAAACACCAAAAGATCACCTATGTGCCAACTATAAACAGACACCTAGAATAAGAAAAAGAGCTTTTCAGATAGATTATTTTACTTATTTATACATCAGCTTCAATTATAATCCACCTTTTTGGCTGAGACTCAAAACAGATTACAAAATATAAAATGTGAAGGCAGGGATCTGTAGGTTGGAGTTCAGAAACAGGAGATGAGTCAGCCTACAGGAGAAGATGACTTCAGCAGCCTTTGATGATATGTAGGGGCAGGGAGGAAGTGGATATGTTACTTACCAAGGTGAGACTGCCCACAGAACCCCGGACCCTCTGCTCCTCTTGGCTTTTAAAAAGAGCCAATAAATGGGTAAAAAGGGCCTCTTCCAGGAGATTATCATCCTTTCCCTATCATCAGGGATTTTCTCATTTCACAGCTAGAGTTCTTGGGGAGGGTGGTTGAGAGGGCTGCTGTGGACCGGCTCTGCACGTATCTAGATGAAACTTTGATCCTAAAACCATTTCAGTCCAGTTTCTGACCTGGCCACAGAATGAAGATGGCGCTGGTCGTTCTGAGACAGCTGGATTGAGGTGGATTAGTGCTGCTCATCATATTAGATCTCATGGCAGTGTTCTATGTTGTAGATCATGAGCTTTTAGCTCACCACCTCATTGACACTGGGATATGGGGGACAACACTACAGTGGCTAGTTTATTTTTTCCAGGGTCAAGGACAAAGGCTCGTAATTGGGGAGGATAAATCCCATTGTTGAATGTTCCAGTGTGCAGTCCCACAGTGGGTGGTCCTTTCCCCAACATTATTGAACATCTTCATGAGTTCTCTTGTCCAGCTGATCTGAAGGTTTAGCTTCAGTATGCCGATAACACCCAGCTCTACTACCTGACACTGGATTAACTCCCTCCCAGGACAACATGCCAGTTGTTTGGAGGCTCTAGCTGAATGGTTAAAGAAGAGTGGCCTGAAGCTGAACCCTTCAAAGATGGAGGTCCCGGGGTTGAGACAAGCAGAGAAAGTGTGCATGCCCAGCCTGGATGGCATGCAGCTTATTGATACACAGATGGTCAGAAATTTGGGAGTTATAGTTGATGCCTCCCTTTCCATGAGGGTTGAAGTCATTTGAGTAGCTCATTTTTCCATCTATGCCAAGCTACTAGCTCCCTACCTGGTCCCAGATCACTTAGCACAGTCATCCATGCAATGGTGACTCCAGACTAGGCTTCCATGACTTGCACTATGCGACCCTTCCCTTTTTCCTACTCGTGTCCAAAATGCAGCCACCAGAGTCCTTACCAGAACACCATGGAGGGCTCATATACACCTTGTGCTCAAGCAGCTATATTGGCTTCCAGTAGAGTTCTGGATTAGGCTCAAGTTGTTGGTCAATCAATCAATCAATCAATCAATCAAGGAGGGAGGGAAGCTACTGATCATCAGCACCAAGATCTATTTAAGCAAAAAAGTGTTTCTAAATGCTGAAATAAAGATCCCTGTAAAAAAGGATCAGCATTATTATCCCCATACTGGCAAAAACATGTTGTTGAGGGATAGCAACATCAACACATGAAGCTGCTTTATACCAAGTTAGACCACTTGTTTATCTGGCCCAGTGTCACACCCAGGCTCTCCAGGGTATCAGACAAAGAAAGGTTTTCTGGTATACCTGCTACAACATCTTCAACTGGAACTACTGTGTACTGGATTTTGGACTTTCAGCATACAAACCATGTCTTTATTAACAAGTAATGGCTTAAAATCACCCGGGTAAAATCATGGTAGAGACAAGGTTCCTGGTTCATAACCCAGTCTTTTAGCAAATACAAATAACTGAGATTGAGATGACAGCTGATAGGTGAGAATGGAAGGCTATAGAAAGCTACACTGAGGCTTTACAATCCTTGGAAACCAAGCAGGATAGGACAACTCCATGGTAACAGAGATATTGCTTCCAAGAATTTGTCTGTAGGGACCAAGATATTCATAAGGCTGCCCTTGGTTGCCAAGATAGAGCTGCCAGGACTAATTTCATGATATGTGGATCCTTCAAGACAATACAAAGAATGGTGGTGAAAACAAATGCAAACCTGGTCCACTAACTATTTATTCTGGAATGCTGATTTGGGGCTACTCTAATACCCTTTACTTCCTTCCATCATGGCCTTAGACTACAGAACCTTGCAAATCAAAGGAATATTAACTTCAACCACTTTTATGCATTGGATTAAATTATGAATGCAAAGGGTTAAATAATAAAGTCCCCTTGTTTTCAGTGGCAGAGTTTTAGATTTCATTCAGATTAATGGGATTTATAAAATGGCTAGATCACACCTTATTTTATTACATCTTCAATACACCAGATGTCAAAAAGGTAACACTTTATTTTCCCATTCTAATGTTTTCAGTATTTCTGTTCTCTATATGGAACAACATTTCTGCCCTCTTATCATATAATTTTATTTTTATGGCTGGGTAGGCAGGTTTTTATGAGATACAGTTTACTGTTTCCAATCCTTGCAAAGAAAAAGACCCCTTAAAACTCAGCCTGTGAACAACAACCATAAATTAGATTTTTTGTCTCAGAATAATTCATTAAAGTAAACATTATTTTCCCATTACTGACTGTGACTTTGTGCAAGTGAGGCTCAATACTTCCCTTGGTTGCCTTATGAGGGATTGCAGAAATAGCCTATGACATTATAATGCATCAGCAACCAAGGGAAATTCAAGCTAACTATTAAGCACGTTTAAATTGTGCATATCATTTTTGCCAGCAGCAATATCTGGTCTGCAGTTTCTGGTGTGAAGCATCTGTGATTGAAGGTCTATTGCTGCTTTTCACAGGGAAAGCCACATAAAATCCAAATGAATTAATGGTTCAAGGTGTGCTTGCTCTGTTACATGGAAGTCAGATCCGGAATACTGGATTCCACGTAGATGCCTGCAAGCCTATTGTTACCATTGCTGGTGTGTATCCAACCAGTCAAGCACAGAAGCCAAGCTGAAGTCAAATTTCCCATGTTCATTCCTGCAGCCCCTTTCAATCCGAAAGACAATTCCTGGAGTCATCCAATCTATGCAGAGGAAAAGGCAGTGGTCTGAAATGGAGGGGCAGAACTGTGCTTGCCAAAGAAGAATGAGGAATGATTTCACTCCTTCTCCTTCCTGATTAAAGTCCTCTGCCCCCATCCAATGAGGGGACATTCCATTATGTCCCACAATCATGGGAATTTTGTTGAGGTCAACCGAACAAACACCTGCTAGGCCCCCCAGGAACCCCTTCGTATGAACTGATCCTGAACATACCAACCTATGGGACCCTGGTTGACAATGTTGTCACCAATGGTGTTGGAATTGTTGTATGGAAGTATTGTTTGAACTGTTGTTACTGGTTGCTGAGACTACTCTCACTATTGTGTTGTTTAAAGTTGTAGAACTGTGCTTATCCCTATGTTCCATGTAAGCCACCCTGAGCTGTAAGGGAGGGTGGTAAGTGAGTAAGTAAGTAGTTAAGTAAATAAATCAAACAAGCAAGCAAAAGGCATTCCCTCTCCCCTGAATTTATTGTAATGTTAATTGCATCAGTAAAGTTTGAAGACAACAACTGCATAAAACAATAGAAAATCCCAAAATGACTACTTTTCTTTACATTTTAAAAAAACACTGACTTTGAATAGTCCTAATTTCCAAGTCACCAATACAAAAAAGAATGATCAGTCAGCACAGGTGTGTGTCAAAAAAAAGGTCCTTAATCCCCAAACCTTGAACAGGCAGGAGGATGAGGAAGAGTTGGTTTTGCAAAAGTTGTTTCATTCTTCAACAAGCAGCCACCACTTTTCCTTATGCACACAATGTCATTGCAACAGATTTATGCAGAAGCAGAGGTGGTTAGCCATTTCCTCCTTCCTTAGTGGTCTCTCAATCCCATCCAAGTACCAACTCTACGTAGCTTCCAAGATTTGATGCAATCAGGCTATATTATGCTGCTTTCCATCTCCACAGTTCCTACCTCATCTTAAAAGAATCCACTGTAAACATTGCATTTTTGAGTTGAACCATTAAACATGAGAAAGGTTTCTACAAGAAAGTCTCCAATGTAGTACCTGGGGGTGGACCACATACAAATGCCAGTCAGCTTTAAGGTGGGAACAGGCCAAACCTGTCGCTTTCCTACTGAGCAGCAGAACTTCTATAACCAAGTGTGGTCATGAAGAAAAAAATCTATTTGCAAGAATTTCACTACATATTTTGTCTCTCCTTCACTGGTGGAATAGGTGATAGTTACAGAGGTTAATAGTATTCTGCATTTCTGATGGTATAGACACATACATAAACATGACTGTATTAATAAAATACATTTCAACACAGAGACAGAAAAAATCACTTGTTCAGCTTCATTAATCTATATTAAAATTATCCAATGTGTATACTGATCGTATGCATGTAGAGTGCAGTTATAACATTTTTATAAGTGAGTGCTATTAAATTTAATGGGACTTTCTCCGTACTAAATGTGTTATGGATGACAGCCTTACTTGGCAGTAATTCTGATGGTGCAGCAGAGAATTTTATTTCTAAGCATACCTCAAACAAGGTTAGATTAAATAGGAGTCTGGAGACACTTTAAAAGACTAACACAATTTACTGCTGTATCAGCTATTGTGAGTCAGATCTCATTTCTTCAAATTAATATGGCTGTCATAATCTCAAACTTGTCTGTCTATTCTGAATTAATAGATTTATTCCAAAATATTTCATAAGGGTTAGCCCTTATGTTCTGCTAAGCACTCAGCAATGTTTGTACCAAGCACATCACATTCAAGGCCGCCACTCCCCACCTTTGCATTGTACCCAGTGAGAGTTCGATAGCTCCAACCACGCAAGTCCGAAAGTTTGGGCAAAAATTAACACAATGCCATGTCTGAATGTCAGTCAAATAATTTCATGAAGGCAGCTGTCTGTGTAGTCTCTGGCTTGCCTTCTGCACTAGTCTGTCCAATATATGAAGAGGCACTATCCATGATCCTTTGATGCTAGCAAATGGTTGTTTGAGATGTTCACATAGTTCCTGAACAAAATGGTGTTGTGCCTTAACTGTCCTTAACCGTCCTTTTTGGATGGTTGCAACCATATCTTGCTTGCAGCTTTGTAATAAATAATAATAATAAAATATTTTATCCCACCCTTCCAGAGGTGCTCAGGGTAGGTTACAGCATTGTATATAACAACAAGAGTCCTGGGGAAGCAATGTACCACACCAGGTCACGCTTCCCTGCCCTAATCTTAGTTACAACAGGTAGAAGAGAATGGTACCAAAATTAGTGATTGAAGCACGACTGAAGACTGTTGCAAATAACATTGGTGCCCTGTTGCTATTAAAACTGAAAACAGGCTTAGGAGGATCTCCCCCAGTTGTACATTCGCTTCGCTTTATAGTATGCAGTGGACAAAATTCAGTGCAAGATTATTATTTTTCAGTCATTGACTGTTTCATCAGGAAAAACCATTAAGATTTCTGCACCAGGCTTGGAGACCCTGTCTTTAGTTTTAACAGCACCATGACACCAAGTCATTTGCAACAGTCTTCAGTTCTGGTGCTTGGATCACTCCTTTAAAGTGAAGCAAATGTACAGCTGGTGGAAAACCTAAACGAGGAGTCCTTGGAGGCCATGGCAACCACATATCCCTTTCCTGGTGTCCATCAGGTGTTTTTAGGACAGGCATTTAATCCAGCAGGGCTTCTGACTGGCCATTGGAGATCTGATTAGCTGCATAGGTTTTCAAAAACACTACTTTGGCAGCAGTTGCCATCATAAGAATCTCTAATGTGTGATAGAAGGTGAGTCATGTGAATGCAAGATAGTATTTTTTAAACCATGTGTCCATTTTAAAAGATATCCCTTTGAACAGAACTTGTGCCTGTAGTCCTGAAGAGTTACTATTAAAGTAATTCCTAACCTCACTCCCTGACATTTGGTGGTTGGCTCTGCCACCCAGGGAAGCCATTCTGGTAGTTGCGCCCATCACACTGTGTCAGAATTCCAGCGGTACCCACAGGCTCAAAAAGCCTGGGGAGCCCAGTCCTAAGCATTGGATTCTATAAATTTCGCCTGCACAGCTGAATCAGTCTGAGGATCAACTGTTACGTTTATCATAATTCAAGAAGGATTTTTTCTACATTAACTAATAGAAAATAATCTGCTCCCATCTTAACACCATGGTTTGTTTCTTCCACATTCTCAGTGAATGCCTTTTATTTTTCTGCACCTCATAGCACAGAAATCTTCTTTCTCTGAACCACTACATGCCTCCGTCAACCTGTTTTTGCAACTGCAACTGGTCTGCACCTGCATTTCTTGATGGCCCTCTTTTGCTTTCCCAGCCACAGAGCTTTTAGAAGCCTAATTTCTTAGCTGCTGCTCCTTCCTCCTTCCCTTCTTCAGAATTCTTTGTACCTCACTTTATTTCCCATACTTCTCTTGACATTATAATTCTGTATCCACCAACCTGGGTTTTTCAATTCTGGGTTACGTAAAACCTGAGATTTAAGGATACAGCCAGGGAAGGCTGGAAGAGATGCACCTCAAGAGATCATAATATGATAAAGCCCATCAGAGAACTAATCTCTGTAGTCTGGAGATCAGCTGTCATTCCAGGCAATCCTATACCACCCTCAAGGTAGAGCCAGACAACCCTAGATGTCAAGAGACTAGAGAAATTAGTTATCTAGAAGAAATAGCTTTGGATGGCATACTCTGGCAATACAACAAGCTCCAGAGATTTCCCAAGCTGGAATTGGCCACCATTGGCCGGTTGTAGCTAGAGATGGAAGAATTCCACTGAGTCCATTCTTATTCCTCCAATTTATTTATCCAGTGCAGTCTTGGAAGTTCATAGAATATTTGACATATAGATGGGAGTCTAAAATACCAAATTGCTGTATTGGGTGAAGTATGAAGTCCTAACATGTGAAAAAAGTATATATAGACATGTGAATATAGACTGCACAAAGTAGGAGCAGCTCCATGGTTTAATGCAGACTTTCTTAACTTTTTTACTATTGAGAAACCCCTAAAATATTCTTCAGGCTTCAAGAAACCCCAGTAGTGGTTGAGAAGCATAGCTGTGCATATGCCAACCTGGACTCCTCCCTTTCCCTTCAGGCCCATGATTGTCCATTTTGGGAGGGGGTCAACATGACCATATATGGTCATATCACCTGATAAATGTTTAACAAATTAAAAAAAATAATTATCTCCCAACCATTTGGGAAGCCCTTCTAGGGTCTCCAAGAAACCCCAGGGTTTCACAAAACCCTGATTGAAAAAGCCAGGTCTAATGAAAACCATTGATTTGAGAACACTTAAGGTAAGTCAAAGCTATGGTCTAAGCCATTCCCTTTATAAATATAAAAGAAAATGGTAGTCATGCAAGGGAGTTGGCATCAATAGAAGGTTAATACATCACTGCAATTAAGGATTCCGGGCTACAAAAGACACTTGTCTAGAACATGGCACTAGTAGGGGCCCAAGGATTAAAAGAAAGCTATTGAAACTCAAATATTTTACTTTTCCTTTATTGTCCTTATGAAACAGGGAGAGAGGATAGCATGCAGAGCTGGAGATCTTCAGAAGGGTAATGAGTTGTTACAGTTTCTGCTGCAATTTAAGAGAAGGGGAAATGTTGGCATTTTATGTGGCACATATTTCCCATTGCAGGAAATGGAAAGAGATGAGCTGAGACAATCCCTAATGCAAACTTACTGACGTAGCCAGACATGATGATACAAGCGTAAACGTTCAGGTCAATGCCCAGTGATAAGGAGCAGCCGCTGGTATCAGGCAATCTGAGAGCGGATGGTACATGACAGATTCATTAGGATGCATTTCAGACATCTGTCCTAAGCAGTGGTACCCAAATTAAGGTTGAGTAATAGAAACATTCAGAAGATGGCCCTGAAACCCCCATAAGATCTATTCCTGTCTAGCTATAAATGTTTTCCTTTGCCACTTCTTTGGTGTCATGGTGTAGGTGGTGCGATATAACATGTGCAGCATAAGCCAACTCTTGCTCATGCCTGAATTTGGGTAGGTAAGCAAGGATTCTGAGCTGCTGATCCCTCTTAATCTAATTGGCTTACAGTCTTGCACTGTGGACTTATGATCAAACGACCGCTCAGTTGGGTCATGAGAAACGGTCGAATTAAGGTTTAAAAATAGATGTGGATGTATATATATACTTAACTTAATTGGAGAGTTTTTTTTTAAGTGTTGGTGTTCTCCCCATATGAGAATTATATAGCCGAAGAGAGCCCAAAGCTGACAAAACAGTCTATGACTGCGTGGGTGGGCAGCACTTAGTGGGAGGGAGCCTCACAATCTTGGGATCTGTTCCTAGTTCAGCTGTTCCTGTGCAGGCTGAGGCCTGTATTGCCCAAGCATTTTGTCACTGGAAAGTGGGAACTACAGAGTCCCACAGATGAAATAGCATTCCAGGCAAGAAACATCTCTAGTCCTCTCTCTCTCCTCCACTGGTTGAATTTTTTTTTAAATACCTTAATTTTTATTGTATTGTTTTATCCCATTCTATGACTGATGCACTGTTTGCTTTCATGACTCAGCCAGGCCTTGGAAGTCAACAAAACCAGCATGCTAGCATCTCCAAATCTATTTTTACACATGTATCCAAGCAAATACAAACAAACTTCTTTCCTCTGTGCATTTATACCTGAGACATATTACCAAAAAGAAATTGTGCATCATTAGTGCAAGGAACAGTCTTAAATATTCTTGCTGAAGATGATAGATTGCTAGCCCAAGCCTTAGTTTTTACCAATTGATACAGCTGTTAAGGTAATAGCTGAGTGGACAGACAGCCTCAAGCCTGGCACCTCATGTTGTCACCTGGACTGCTTGCCTCCGCCTGCCTCTAAAACCACCCAAACCCAACACTGCACTGGCACTGAATGGGTGTGTGCTGGAAATAAACAGGAAAAAAACAGATGCTTGATGCAGTGGTCTACTCTGCATCCTACTCTGTGGCATCCATGCTCCAAAAAGATTAAGCAGGGCATAACACTACCATTTGTATTCTGTTAGGTTCAGCTAATTCTCTGCAGATGGCAATGCACAGAAAGATCTGACTGTAAAATTCAGGGATACTGCGATGTTCAGAAATCTACATCACATTTTGTCCTAGTTTCAAAGATCCAGAATCTGTCAGAGTTCTAAACCTGGTTTTATGTTTCTCCTTCTCTTTACCAGGTGAGCTGTCATTGGCAGTTTTGGGAGGGGTGTGTGTGTGCGGCAGACCAACATCATCATATATTACCCAATAAATTACCCATTTAAAATATAGCTCATTCTCAGCTAACTGATAATAATAATAATTAATCATCAGTCTATAAACCTCCACCCCCAAACACATGTAAACCTTTTGTTGAGAAGCTATTCAGATTGACTATCATAACAATAATGAACAGACAACAGCTCACCTCACAAATTGGTCCATTAACCTGCTGATAGCATAGTTTTGAACTTACATGAATATCAAACCTACCCTCTTTCCTTTTCTCTAGTAAGCAACAATTAAATGTTTGCAAGAAATTTCCATATTAGTCCGATATTGTTCTTTCCCAAAGTGTTTTTTCCATTCTCCACATGATGTAATGGATTTTAAAAATGGTTTAAATGAGAAAACAAGCCTTTAGCAGTAATATTAATATAAAACATTTTTCAGCTGCTGTTAAGAATCCTCCTGAAGTAGGCGTATCGCATGGTATGGTTTTACATCACTGGAACAAATGACTTTATATGTATTTCAGAGTACTTACTAGCTATGAATCCATTACATCTGTTTTTAAAATTAAAAAATTATAACATGCGGGGTATATGCTGAGTTTTGTCTACTGGCTGTGATCTAATGAAAATAATTGTCACTGTTATCTTTTCTAAAAATTTCCTTAAATCCTGCTGTCAAGGTTTTGCATTCTGATTGTGTATATAAATTTTGCAGAATAACAGCCAACTGTTTCAAAGGTCTGAAATCAGAAGACAGCTTTATCATTGTTTTCATGATTATGATAAGGGAAAGATTTAAATTCTTCGCATCATGATAAACCAGGGTTTGAACAAATCCTAGTTATCTGTGATGTTTGAAAGCAGGCAAACAAGTTTTAGCTGATTAGCATAAAACTAGAATCTATAGCTGGGTTTTTTAAGCACAGTCTTTACTCACTGTGGGATGCTATGACATCTGAATTCATATTCCACAGTTCTGAATAGCTCTATCCCAGAGCTGTAGCGACTTAGCCACCCAAAGCACAATACAGGGAGGACATCTTCCTCCTGGGCAATGTGGAAGAAGCAAGAAACAGATATATACAAAATAGGACTTTCATCTAATAGACCACGTACAGTTTGTTGCACAAACTGTGGTTTAAACATACCATTTTGTCATGATATATGAACCTGTAGTGTGTTTTACAGGAGTGGTCTCTTATTTTGAAAGCATAACCAAAGTTGGAAGAGAGGCAATTTCCACATAAGGAATTTGCCCTGGACAGCCTCTTGTTGCTGTTGGGTTTTAGTGCTGCTTCCAGATGATGTTGGCAGCAACCCAAGGTTGTGCAGGGGCTGGTGCATGTTTTGGGCAGATTTGCTTCATGATGAGGGAAATCGCCAAAACTGGATTTGGCACTTCTTGTCGCACTTCACATCAGGGAGCAACTAGGGGCAAGCCTGTGTGGATGGAGAATTGCACAACAGTCTCTGCAGCAATTTGCCCACCCTTGCATCCTGCTCCTCTCTCCATTTTCTGCTTTAGAATTTTTTATGGGTACAGTGAGTGAAAAAGATAGTATATGTTTTGTTCCCCTTACTAATAGAGACGAAGGAGAGAAGAAGGGGCAGGTTCTTACAGAGCTCTGCAAGCAGATAGAAGGAAACTCTTCCTAGTTTATTACAAATTGCTAGTCCATCTCTCCGTCCCAGTATGGCTTTGTTTCATTCCAGTCCAGTATATTTCACTGTGCTGCTAGAAATGTGGATCTCACTTGCTTTTCCTTCCACCTGTGGGAATGTTTAGGGTGCTGAGTTTATAACTTCTCTTGTGGAATATTTAATTATTCAATTAAGGAAACTGGTTGACCTAGAGCAGTTCAAGTAGGCAGCTGGAGATATAATCTGTACAAGCATCAGTGATCTGGGGAAACAAAACTAGGCCATCTCCCATTATCTGTCCATCTCTGTACACAAAACACAATTGTATATACATGGTTTGGCCTGGCGTCATCCAAATTATCATATCTTATGAAAGGGCTAATGCAAAACAAACATGATGAAAACCTGTTAAACAAATATCTAAGGGCACACTGTTGGATCCCAAGGCATCCCTGCATGAACAGAATGCAATTTTCACTTGAAATTCAGCCTCCACTGTTGTCATCCTGTCCCCAAGGGACCCTTGGTCCAGAGCAGCTTTTCAGGAGGCAGAGGGGGCTGAAGAAGATGACAGGTGTAGAAAATCTATTTTGAGAGCTATATAAGAAATCTGTTTTGTTTTTATCCTTCAAAAGTTGAATAGACCTACTTAACTAGAGTTCCTATTGCTAGATTTTGCTTTATTTATTTATTTTAATTTTAATACTGAAGAAGCTATGCTTTGGCCAAAAAGGTCCCTGGTTCAAATCTTAATTTTGCCACAAACATACTTGGGGCCTTAGGGCAAGCTATTCTTATTTGATAATTATACTGGCACACTATATAGTGCTGGTGTAAGGAGCACAATAGGAGCACTTGGAAAATACTTAAAAGTATGATGCCCATTTTTATGCCCTTTTTTCCTACCAGACACTGAGGGTATCTGTCTAAACAATTTATAGGTCTACACTGAATTATTAATTAAAATGTTTACATCCTACCTTGCCTTGCAGCACAAGACAGCATACGAATAATAATTTAAAATGTCACAGTTTGAACCAACACAATAAAATATCAGATAACTCCAGCCCTAGCTCTTTGCTAGTTTACAACCTATTAAAAACACTGGCAAGCAGAATGGTTTTGCAGTGCCTCGCGGAGATTGGAGGAGGCCTGGGCTCTGGTTGATGCTGGGTGGACTACCTTATGTGGGGGAACAGCTAGTAGATGGCAGCTTGAGGAATATAGTTGGCCCATAGGTGCGTGTGGGAAGAGATGGTCCTGAAGATATGTGACCCTCGGTTGTAAATAGATTTAAAGGTCAAAATTTTGAACTGATCTCAGAATCAGCTTGGTGTGGCGATTTCTAATCTGGAGAACTAGGTGCTCTTCCCCACTCCTTCACATGCAGCCTGCTTGGTGACTTGGGCCAGTCCCAATTCTCTCATCTACCTCACAGGGTATCTGTTGCGGGAAGAAGGGTAGGTGACTGTAAGTCTCCTTTAGGTAGTAAGAAGTACAAAAAACAGCTCTTCTTCTTCAAGATATGAGCCTGACAGGCAGGCCAACAACAGTCAGGGTGTCACATTCTGAATCAGCTGAAGTTTCTGGATTGTCTTCAAGGCAAGTTCAATACAGAACACATTACAGTTTTCCAAAAAGCAAGGTTTCAAAAGCATGGATTACCATAGCCAGATCAGTTAAAGGGCAAGGGTAGATGACCCAGATGCAGATGACAGAAAGTAGTCGTGGCTATCAGACTTTTTTTCAGATAATAAATCTGGGTCCATGAGCACCCTCAAGCTCTTGACTGCCTCTGCAAATTCCAACTCCACTCTACACATGGATTCAATCACCTTCTAAAACATCAATCTCTTCTGGATTCATGTAGGCCATTGTAGAGAACAAATTAGGAAAAAAGATGTGAATGAACACAAAGTCACGCACTGTGTACAATCTCAAAATGCAAACACCAGGTTATTGATAAAAGACTTGGAATACTCTACATATTCCAAAAGCAGTGAAGTGTTTACATGCTGATCTAATTCACTTCTTTTTCCAAGGGAGAACCAGAATTGGTTTTCGCACAATGAGACTTAGGGTTCCTTTATTTATTTTGTTTAACTTCTGCAAGACTTTTAAGGAAATATTTGCTCTGATTATCTGGCCTTGTTATTACAAGGGAGAAATTCTGCAGAACTTACAAAGTATGATCTATTTTGCAATTTCACATGTTGCAGTTCCTCGCAATTAGGGACCGGGATGCAATGACTTTTCTCCATAACAGCTCCCATTAAGACGGTACAAGGAAGGAGGGATGGTTGAGTAACACATGGATTATTTGCATAATGAGTAATTTATTAATCACTTCAGCCTCTAATTTCTCAAATTCAAGAACTGTAGAGCTGCTGATCTACAGGTTCTTAACGAAGTTCTTAACTCTCTTCATTTTAGAGTGAGAGCAGTTATGTCAATACAAGGACTGCTTTCCCTGATTGAGTTTCACAGTACCACAGAGAAAATAATGAGATCTTGGTAGAATCCAAATAGAATACGAAGTAAGGGTGTGTGACTGAAGGATCCAATGATACCTGAATCTAACAGATAAGTGAGGAGTGATTTCAGGATAATATCCTTGGAATACTGCTGGTAAAGAAAACCAAAGCAAGTAAGCAAAACAAGACCCAGTTCAGAGATTCATGAGAACAGTCGTACTCCCAGAACCCCTAAGAATATGAGTTCCCTTCTTGTATCAAAGCAAAGTTCCACGGGGCCTCCAAAAGGGAGCTCTTCCACCAGGCATTTGGTTGAGGTTGACTGGAATCAGCAACATCTGCAGGGCCCCTGAACCTCCCTCTCAAGAACCCATACACCTGAACCATGGACCTGTTCAAACTGTTATAATTTAGACTGTTATCTTCAGTTATGGTTGCTATTGTTATTATGATTATTATTGTTACAGTCCACTTATATGTTATGTTATGAGGAATCAAGTTCCATGTTTTGTTTATGTTCCATGTGAACTGCCCTGAGCCTCAGGGGAGGGCTGTATATACAAATATAATAAATAAATAAAAAAATGAACAAACAAAACAAGCTAAATAAAGTCTTGTCAGCACAGTGGCCAGCCCAACACTTCTAGAAGCTGACAACCATGCACGTCAGGTTAAGTGCCCTTCTCCTGTAGCCTGCCCTTTAGAAGTGGTCAGTACCTTGCATCCGTACAATAATCACATCTATATATTTCTGTTGAACATATAAGGTCCTTTGTAGCTATTGCAGCCAATGGCCACAGACAGATCCAAATTCTTAAATATGGTTCATTATGTAATGCTTTTGTGAATCCAAAATTGTTAAAACCACATTGTCTGCTTAAATCTTCATTTTAAATTCTATATAGCTACTTTTATTCCTTTGATTCTTGGGTTTTGTCTAAGCTTTGTAGCTAAACTCTCTATCACTAGGATAAATAACAGAGCTGACAGGGGACTGGTTTTCCTTTTTGATAGAAATTGCTTCTGTTAGTTTTCCCTTTGTTACAATCTTTGCTTGTTGGTCTGAGTATATACTTTGCATCTAGTTCTAAGATTCCAGGCCACCACCCATATTCTGAAGTACATTCAGTAGAAAAGGCCATATTAGACTATCAAACGCTTTCTCTGTATCTAAAAATAAAAATGTTGCTTTCTTTCTTTTTCTTATTCACTATTTCAGTTGCATCTATTATAAATCATATAATATCTTTCACATACATGTTTGATCAAGCCTGTTTGATCAACATGTATTAAATTTGGTATGCATTTCTTGTTCTTTTTGCTATTATTGTGGCAAAAATTCGGTAATCTACAGTGAAAAGATAGGTCTGAATGACTATCATAGCGATGCATCACTACTTTCTGTATATATTTATGTTAAACTAGTATCAAAGCCCATTTAAAAATGTGCTTTTAAAGGGGTGACAGGCAGGAGGGCGTGAGAGGGTGGCCGTGGCTCCTATTGGCCTGCAAAGCAGGCTAAAGGGAGTGGGAAGCCCCCCCCCCATCAGCAGCGACAGGGCTTTGCGGCCCGCAGGGAGGTTCCAAATCCCCCCCTCTCCTCCCAGGAGGCTGTTTCCCAAATATATAGGAGTGAAATAGTGTTAAGGATAAATAGTCCCCCTGCCATATTCAACATATTGTCCTTCCTTCTTTTATTTTTTTCATAATGTTTGTAATTGTATCATTAAGACTTCTTCAAAATGTTTGTAACAAATTGTTGTCAGCCCATTCAGCCCTGGTGCTTTGTTCTCTTTTATATTTTCATTGCCTGGGATATCTTTCCTTCTAACCACCCTCTTTGCTGAAGTGGGTGGTGAACAGCATATATATACATAATAATACAGTTTAATAACATAAAAACCGTTCTAAAAATCTAAAATTGTTTGATTTACAATTCATCTGTGTTCTGGTGTAAACTCTGTAATCAGGATATATTTTACATATATTCTTACTCCATTTTCTGAAACATATTTTTTTGTTAGAGTCCAGAGAGGCATTGGTAAAATATTATTGTCTTTCTTTTCCTGCATATGTGATTTGATCTCCTTTCTTTATACATGTTATTACACTTCTTTGTCCTTCCTAAGACCAAGTATCTGTCAGGTTTATTTGCATGTTCAAAATGTCTTTGTTTTAAACATTTTAATTTTTTCTGTATCTTCCCTACAACCCTGTCTCGTAGGCTAAGCTGAGTGAGGAGGACTTACCCAAGGTCACCCAGTAAAGTTCATGGTAAGTGGGGCTTTGAACTGATTTGAAGGCCTAGACCAGGGGTAGTCAAACTGCGGCCCTCCAGATGTCCATGGACTACAATTCCCAGGAGCCCCTGCCAGCAAATGCTGGCAGGGGCTTCTGGGAATTGTAGTCCATGGACATCTGGAGGTCCACAGTTTGACTACCCCTGGCCTAGACCTTAACTCTCAGTTATTAATATACACTATATAAAATATGCCACACACATATCTTGATAAAAATATGTCATTTCCCCAGTTGCCAAGAATGATATGGTGCTGGTAAGAATAGTACTTTGAGACTGCTGTTGTTTTCTTTTGTCTAATTAAAAGGGGGTGGGCAGGCATTCACAGTTTCACCTGTTATTTTTCTTGGAAAACATGCTTCTATCTCACAAACATCATTTAACTTCAAGCTAAGGTCTGATTTAAATGTTATCTTGGCAAGGCAAAAGAGAGCCAGCTTGGTGTAATGGTCATGGGCTGTGGAATCTAATCTTTGATTCCCCACTCCTCCACATGCAGCCAGCTGGGTGATGTTGGGTCATCCCACAGTTCTCTCAGAGCTCTCTCAGCCCCACCTATCTCACAGGGTGTCTGTTGTGAGGACAGGAGAGGAAAGGTGCTTATAGGTCACTCTGGGACTCCTTCAGGTAGTGAAAAGTGGAGTATGAAAACCCAGCTCCTCTTAGTCTTCTTGAATGTACAACTTTACACCACCTTTACATGATCTCAGAGTTTCATTTACTGTGTTACAACCCATACAAAACAAGCTACATGTGCTCAAATTGAATCCCAGAGAACTGTGGTCCTGGTGAATATTGTCCCAATGAAGCCACCATCGTTTTAAGCAGTTGCATGGCTGTACGGTAAGTGAGCTATGTATATGGTCTGTGACACTTTCCTCAGTATTATTTCAAAGCATTCCAGGATTCAGCCTTGGCACTACAATTGTATTCAGAATTAGCCCTAGATAAAATTAAAGCCTTGGGTGATTTTTATTAAAGTGGGGCTGAATTCATTTCCAGGTTAAATGACACATGAATTCCAAACCACGTCAAAACATTCTGTTGGCCGCTCCCTTCGCTGGAAAGTATTTTACTTATGGAAACAATCTCCCTCTCTCAATATTTTATTTTTTCCATTTTGGAATGGGAGGTAGTCTGATTGGCGCATGATAAAAAGTATGTCAAGCCAGCAACTAGGACATGTCTCCTATTACAAAATACATCCGTTTGAAAAAGGGCAGGATATTGTAGCACCCAAGGCTCTGACTAGAAGACTGATTCTCAGACACTAAGATACTTAGGAGCAGAGAACCTTTGGGGAGAGGTACACATCCCGAACAAATTAGCCTCTAGGCAGGGGTGGCCAAACTGTATATCTCCAGAGGTCCATGGACTACAATTCCCATGAGGCCCTGCCACCACGACGCTGGCAGAGGCTCATGGGAATTATAGTCCATATACCTCTGGAGAGCCACAGTTTGGCCACCCCTCATCCAGCGCTTTGAAAGGGTGTGGCTGCCAGATAACTTCCTGCAGGACTCCCAGTTCCGGGGGGAAATCGGAATTACGGCAGGTTTCGCGAAAAGGTGGTAGTGGCTTCCCCATCCGTCTTGGACTGTACCACTAACCTCCCCGCCAGTGCGCTGAAATCCGGCACTTTACCGACAAACTCAATCAACCAGCCTGCCAAAGGACCCCACCCATCTCGCCAGCGCCGCCAACTAAGTCCTAATGCGGGCGGAGGAGGGAAACCTGCCATCCGCGCGTAGGGGTCGGGAAAGGCTCGCGCTCGCCTGGGCAGCCGGCTCTCTGACCCGCACCGCCTGGCCTGTCCTGTCAAGGCGTGTCGGAAGCCGGCGCGGGCGACTCCGAGGAGGTGGGAGGCCCTGCGTTCTGCACATGCTCGGAGGCCCGGCGCGGTTTCTGCCTCTCTTCCTGCTGTCAAGGAGGCAACGGGCAAGTTCGTGCGGCTCGTCGAGGGACCGGGAAGGGGGCTGCCCGAGAGCCGCTGGCGAGCCTTTCCCCAGAGGGAGGGAGGGAGGGAGGGGGCGCTCGGCTCTCTGGGCGGGTTCCCAGGCGGACTCACCATTTCTTGCCGGAGGAGGTGCAGCTTGGTCTCCAGGCGTTCCAGGGCGCTGGAGCTGTTGCCGCGGAGGCTGGCGGGGGCTCTGGGGGCCGAGGCGGCGGGAGCGGGAGCGAGGCCGGGCCCTCCGCCGGGTTGCTCGCGGTGATTCTGGCCGTGGCCGGCGCCGGGCTCCTCCCCCCGCAGGGAGCGCACGAGGCTCTCGGGGACTTTGCGCCCCAGCTTGAGCTCGATGTCGCGCAGGTCTGGCAGGCAGCTCTCTTCCATGGCTTTTGGCTCAAGAAGGCTTTTCGGATTAGGAGCGGCCGGGCCAGAGGCGCGGCGAGCCCTCTCAGCCGCACTGGCCGCCGCTCGCCGCCCTCGCCATGTCGCTCCCGGGGAGGCAGTCCAGTCACAGGTGGCGGCGGGAGGGAGGGGAACGGCGGCGAGCCGGCCAGGTGACCCGCGCCAGGAGACAACGCGAGTCGCTGCCTCTTTCCGGCAGCTGCATTATTTGGATTGCAAACTCCAGCCCTTGGGAGGGAGGGCGGGGGTGTTGTTGCAGGAAGCAGCCGAGCCCGCGCGCTCAATCGCCCGTCGGACGGCTGCCGGCGATTTGGCTGGGCTCTGGGCGGTAGCAGCAGCAGGAACGAGCGAGCGAGGAAGTCCTCCGGGAGGCTCAGGCAGGAAAAGGCTCTCAGTGCAGAACTCTCCCGTCGCCGCCGCCGCGGAATGACACGCTCGTCTGAGTGTCCTGGAGGAACAGAAGCTCCGAGGGATGACCAAGCCCCGTGCGGGCGTGGGTGGAGGCGAGAGCTCCCTCTACATTCCCCAGAAATTGTGCAAAGATTCCTCAACCGCCGACCGGATCCAAAGCGATGTGTTGGCCGGAAAAAAAAAAAACCCTGCAACTTCACGCCATAGTGACAGGTGGACCCGAAGAGGGCCAGCCCTTCTACCGTAATGCCTCTACAGGAAGCGCCTTTCCTTACCCTTCAAAGCTGCGGGGGGTCTCGCCCAACCCTCCTCCCCCCACACACACGGTTCATCTTTAGCACTGGACCCTCCTAGTCCTGATCCTGTAAAGTTTAAACTATACTTCTGTCTCACAGCCTGAGCAAGGTGGAGGCTGGAGTGGCTTCCTTTTGTTCAGTGTGTTGTATCCTGAAGAGTGCGTGCAGGCTAATCTGCCAGGGGAGGGTTTCACTGAAGCAGGTAGAGAAGTTCAAATGACCCAGGAGCAATCCTGACCAGCAGCTTTGACAATGGGCATCCGCTCACCCTTTGTGGAGGAGTCAGCAGGTGAGCTGGCATTGGTCATAGTCTCCAGCTTTCAAACTTTGGCAGTGCATGCTCCTGAAGTGGTCCAGGAGAACATTCCCAGTTGGTCACATTGTCAATCTGCTCTGGATATTTCCATGTAAATGGAAAGTAACTTGGGCACCATTAAAGTTTTATGAATAAAAAGAAAAGTGGTGGGCGGGGGAGGAGGGAATTGGACCTGACACTTGAAACCCCTGTATGGTGCCAGCTCTCTCACTTTGAATCTGTCAGCAAAAACCAGTGTTTTGGTGACGACTTTGGCACAATTCCTGAGAGTCAGTTACATGCAAGACTGGAACTCCTGACATTTTCTTTTTTGGGAAAATGATGGGGAGGGCCCTTTATTTGCGGACAACAGATTGGTAAAGAATATAATACATTCTTTTTTGGGGTGTGTATGTTTGTGTACAAAGAATCAGTTGGCATGGTGCTTAGAGTGCTGGACTAAGGCTACAGAGACCCCAACTGAAATCCAAACTCAGCCATGAAGCTGAATCAGCTCCTCTGACTTGAGGAGGAGAGATCCATGTATGCTTCACTGAGCTTCATGGAGAAAGGATAGAGTAACACTGAAGCTGATAAGTAAATGCCAGAGGGTATGTCACATGTCTATAGATGAATAAATATCAGGTCCCCAAGGTCCTGACTCATTACACAAGTTGGTGTGAGAACAATTTCCCCATGACCTAGTCCAGTGGTGTGCTTGTAATATGTGCATGGGAAGCAAATTTGTAATTTATTTCTGAGGCTGCTTATTAATTTGCTTCTCTCCTTCCTCCTGACAAATGATTCCTTCCTACATAATTGTTGTCCTCTCAGCTGGTTGTTTGTGTGGAAAGGAAACTCATAATTCATTCTACTATATATGTTTTCTCTACCAGTGATTCCCTAACTGTACGTCATGAGAGAAAATGAAAGGGGGGGGGGGTTGTGTGTAAAATTTAGCCATCGTACTGGATGCACCTACCACTTTGAGCCAGTTTGGTGTAGTGGTTAGGAGTGCGGACTTCTAATCTGGCATGCCGGGTTCGATTCTGCGCTCCCCCACATGCAGCCAGCTGGATGACCTTGGGCTCGCCACGGCACTGATAAAGCTGTTCTGACCGAGCAGTAATATCAGGGCTCTCTCATCCTCACCCACCCCACAGGGTGTCTGTTGTGGGGAGAGGAATGGGAAGGTGACTGTAAGCCGCTTTGAGCCTCCTTCGGGTAGGGAAAAGTGGCATATAAGAACCAACTCTTCTTCTTTGTCCCCAGACAGTGTTGACATCCATTCCACCAATATCTAGGAAACAACCAGTCCTGGTCAAGAGCCCTTTTCACAGGGGGGTTAACAGGCTTGATGGAGTTCTAAAGGCTCCATCATTGCCCAGAAAGCTTAGTCCCATTCCTCAGAGGAAGATTCAAAAGATAGTGATGATAACTGGTTTGTCTCACAGTTGTAAAGAAGACATTGTCTATTAGTTTGGGGAGCAGATCAAGTAATTGGGCTGGATCCAGACATGCAACAAGTGAAGGGAAAGAAGTTTTACCCAATGCAGTTCTGCTTGCACGAGACTGAAAGCGTGAGCATGGCTTTTTTTGATTTCCAGTTCATGTTGCTGTGTAGAAAAATCAAAAGGCAAAAAGCTGTTTTATGCAGTCATTAGTCCAATTTTATGAAATCATTACAATCCAGTTTGGAGTTGTGATATGATAGTTTGATCTGCATATTAGGGGAGGAGGTTTGCTGAAATACACATAAATATTGAAGACAAGCCTTTATTTGTGTGTGTTTGTGTGCGCACGAACACCACTGTCGGGATAGCCAGCTCTCTTTCCAGAGGCTACAGCAACCCCCTTTCTTCTTCAGTCCTGCAAGGGAGGGATACCTTGACCGGAGAGTCCAGGTTAGCTCAGTTTCATAAGATCTGAGAAGCTAAACAGGGTGGGCACGGGAGACCACTAAGGAAGTCTAGGGTCACGACACAGAGGAAGACAATGGCAAACCACTCCTGAATGTATTTTGCCCTTCAAACCCTACTAGGTTGCCATAAGTGGGTTGTGACTTGATGACAAATATATGTATGTGTGTTTTTGTGAAGAGAACTTCCAGTTTAATTTTTTTAAACCCTCTGTGGCCCAGGTATCAAAAGACGGAGCACTTTTGTAATGCAATACAGTATGGGAATTACTGCAGTAGAGGAACCCAGTGGGAAGGATAAATGATGGTTTCCTTCCTACACAAACTTTCTGCTGGGAGAATTCATGCATTATTGAAGCAGTGAGGGAGCAGACCACAGGGAAGCCGTTCACATGCTTCTGCTGTAATGAATTGGGCCTGAATGACAGAGTGTTTTCCTGAGCAGAGATATATCACATAACACTATTACTTTTGCAGCCACAGAATGCAAGCCCAAAGGAATCACGACAGAACTCCTCTGTGACTGAAATCAATAAAAATGTAGCCATTATCTCAAAATGAAAGCAGGATTATAGGCCTAATAAGGCCACCAATTTTGCTTGCTGTTATCCTAGTAAGACTGAGGCATGAGGGATTCCTTGAATTCACTGCATTTCTACTAGACTCCAGGGAACAGGCTAAACAACTTAGACTGGTTTTTATTTGTTTTGGGTTTTCCCCTTCTCACATGTACTGTTTCTACTGCCATTTAAAAGGATAGCAGCTGATCTGCTCAGTTTATTTTTTTCCCCTTCAGGCCTTAGTAACAGGGACAAATGGAACTTGATATTGTCTGTCATGGTAGATAAAACATTGTAATCTAAACATGGGAAGAAAGGTGATCTCTTTACATAATCAAGAAATTTTCATATTTGTAAAAGTACAGCATCCATATAGAAATAAAAAACTAGCCTTTGTTTGGAAACTCTTGGAATCAGGAGGTTATCTCCTTTGAAAGTTTGGAAGTGACTAGGTTAAGAGAAGAGCAGTTATTGACCTTGTATTGAAGATATTTGTTTATTCAAGCACCTGACTCACAGCCATTTCACACACTCATCAGCTGTCAACACTGGGGGCTTCATGGGCTCTATGTGTATTCTAGATAGATAGCACCCACGAAGCCCCCAGTGTTGTCAGCTGATTCTAGGTAGATCTGGATTTACACAGAAACTAAGTAAGCTGTAGTTTACATCCTCAAATGACAAGGAGCTCAAAAGAACAATGTTTTTAAACTGGATTACCTTTTCTTAAATTTGATACCATTCAGGGCCTCAGCATGTCTTAATTTAGCCCTGCTTTTGAGATCCAGTTTGGTTTTCCCCAGAATACAACCTGAAATGCTACAAAAAATTGCAAACTGTTTTGTATACAGCAGAACACACAAAATGACATAGGGCACTGATATCTAACAGACTATTTTCTTTGTAAATGTCTCTTAGATGATCAATGGCTAGCAAATCAATTTGTTCCATCTGAAAAAAGTTACTTGCATCTTCTGGTACTACTACAAATGGATTCTGAAACATTCTTATTTACTTTCCAGGATAATGGCAATCAGTTAATCTGAAATTCCACCTGCAAATTCCACCAGGTTCAGTGCTTTGATATGCCTTTCAACATTGAATTGTAAATTCCCATCCTCCTTAAATTTATGCCCATTACAGCATGAGAAGTTTGAAAAGTTGCCTTCACTAAATTGCCTCACAAAAATGTTTAGTTTTGCTTCAAAAACTTTCAGTTCAGTATACATGTCATACACAAGCTTTCCTTTCACCTGCAACCATAGATTCAATGTGTTCAGTTGCTCTGTGATATCCGTAAAGAAAGCCAAATCAAAAATCCATTTAGGGTCAGAAAATGTTTCTTGACCATTTCCTTTCTGCTTAAGACTGCACAGCAGCAGCTACTCCATACTGCTGCCATGCTGTTGCGGTGGGGCAGGATGCCCTGCCGTTCCTCATGAACACACCGGGTGGGGCTGCTCCGGCGTAGCGCGCACACACACACTTTGTGCCGGAACCAGCAGGATAAACAGCAGCAGCCAGGGAGGGGGAGTTGGGGGTGCGGGCCCCCTCCCCATGCTTTGGAGGGGGCAGGGGGATGCCCCTGCCAGCTCTGTGGCTCCGCTGGGGACACCGTAGGTCAGGGCCGGGCCGTCCGAAAGCCCGGGCACTGGCAATTATGCACAACGCCAGCCCGCCCCAGCACCTGCAGGTGCCCGCAGTATCAGGAAGCTGTGGAAGTTCCTGCGTTTCCATAATGCAGGCCTTCTGTGGCGCTGGGCCGGGCTGAGCACTGGATGGCGGCGACGTCAGGCATAATCGGGGATTTTTCCCGAAGCCCTATCGCTGCAACTTCGGGCATTCTGGCCCGTGCATAATGGGTCTAAAAAAGATATCAATTTGATGATGAAGACTGAAAAAACATTTGAGAGCTTTGCCTCTGCTAAGCCACCTGACTTCTGTATGGTACAATACAGAATATTTTGCATCTATCTCTGAGAGAAAATTTTGAAATTGATGATGAGCAAGGCTATGATGCCTGATGTAATTTATGCTGGATACAATACGCATCATGCTTTCCCACTGAAGAATCTTTCTATACAAAGCTTGCTGATGGATGATGCAGTGAAATTGCATGGGAAGTGTACCATTTAATTTCAATATCTCTTAATTGATGTTTGCATCTACACCAGTTTTACTTCTCACCATATTTCTTGCGTCATCAGTTGTGATGCTTTTCAATTTATCTCAACTCAGACCAAGATATTCTCCTGATTACACACTTTCAAGAATATGTTTTCTGCAGTTGTGGTGCCTTCAAACTCTGCAGTTCACACAACTCTTCTGTAATTCTGAAGTTGGAATCTATCCTCCTGATAAAAATTAGTAGTTGAGCAGTGTCTATGTTGCTCTCTTCTAATGCCAAAAGAAAAAAAAAAACTTTTTCCCTTGACAAGCAGTGACATATGCTGCTCTTCTTCTAGTTCTTCAACACGCCTGGTGATTGTAGATACACATAAAATGACACAACTAATACAAGATACCTTCTCAGTGCACATTTCCTCCATTACTTTAATCATGCACTTTTTAATAAATTTACCATCAGAGAATAGTCTACTACTCTCAGTAATACATTTAGTAACATCATAGCTGGCCCTCACAGTTGACAAGTTTTCTTCAACATGCTTTCTAAAACTACTTTGTTGCAAAAACAGTGATTTTAAAAAAGAGTTTATCTTGTTCACCTGCACCTCTCCTTGATATATTGAGTAGCTCTTGTGACAGGATTCAATATTGTACTCCTTTAGTACTGAGACAGTTTCAAGACATATCAGGCAAATTGCTTTATCCTTGTTTAAAACAAAGAAGGACTCAGTCGTCCATTTGTCATTAAAGACTTCTGTTTGCAGACCTCTAACAGGGTTTTTTGTGGTTGCAGAGTTTCAATGTGATCCTTTAACACAGTGGTCCCCAACCTGCGGGCTGCGGCCCGGCGCCGGGCCGCAAAGGCCATGGCGCCGGGCCGCGGCTCCCTCTCCCCGCCCCCCCCACCGCAGTAAAAAACTTCCCAGGCCGCAAGCTTGCGGCCCGGAAAGCTTCTTACTGCGGGGAGGGCGGGGAGAGGGAATCAGGGCCGCGCCGCGCCCGTGCAGGCCGCGCCCGCGCGGTCCGATCCGCGGGCGCGGCCCGATCCGCGGGCGTGGCTCGCGGGCGCGGCCCGATCCGCGGGCGTGGCTTGCGGGCGCGGCCCGATCGCGGGCGTGGCTCGCGGGCGCGGCCCGATCGCGGGCGCGGCCCGATGCCCTGCCGGTCCCCAGCCTAATAAAGGTTGGGGACCACTGCTTTAACAAACAAAAATATGAGTAGTATTGGGCTATATATACACACTAGGAACAATTTTTTAAAAATGGATTGTGAATCTGGCCTATCAGAAGGTAGAGTTGCAGTCCTAAGTACATTGAATGCTTTTGAGATTTCTTAATGAACACAGTCCCCTTGAAGTTTAAATATACACCTGTTAATACCTTTTAAATTTAATATGTTAAAAATTAGGGGCCCTCCAAAAAAGAGCAAGTAGTCAGAAAGAGTCAATGAAGGCAACCTTCCACCTGGAAAAGAAGATATGCCATTAAGTTGGCTTCAAATTATATGCAGGATGCACATATATATCACTGCTTGCCAGCTAAGCCTCAATCATGGCAAGTAAAATGGCAGGCAGAGAGAGGGAACTTGACTGGAGGAAGATGTAAGAAGGGGAATGCCATAAGCTTCCCTGCTAAGAGAGTACTCAAGGGGCTACTCACTGGCTCCTGGAATCACATACGTATAAGAAGACTCATATCTGGAGTGAGGAAGAGAGGAGAGGCCAGAATTCAGAGCAACCAGCTCTTGTGGAAGGAAGAATGCTTTTGCTAGCAGCAGCCATCTTGCCAGTAACTTTGGAAGCCACTTAGTTTGATGGCTGGAGCCTCTACAAATGTTCAGTATGCAAAACACTTCATTATTCTTTTTTTTTTTTTTTGCAAAAATACCAGGCCTTTTACTGTTCTTTTCCTGATTTTTTTTTTTTGCAAAAGCAGACCTGACATCTCCTGAACCCATTCACATAGCAACTTTACCTTCCTTATATACATACATAGTTTCAACATAGTAATTTGTGGAGAGGGGGAGTTAAAAAGCTGAGTGATATGGGTGCCTGAGCTTTGCTGGTTAGCAAAGCACCTATAATGGCCAAAATACGGATAATATGGATAATAAGAACAAGAGGGGGTGACAAGGAACCATGGAGACAAAACCAAACATATTAGTTGCAATAACAGAAAATTTTCAGCTATCACCTGGAAGTTGGCAATGCAAGCTGTGCGACTGATGCTAAGCTGTAGCAGCCATTTTGTGGCAGCAACAGGTCCATCTCAGTTACATTTAGTTCAATATTTGATCTAATCTTAAACAATGAGGGTAATTCAAGAATCTTAGGAGCAGACCCAGGTAGGGTTGTCAGGTCTGGGCTGGGAAATACTTGGGGACTTGGGGGTTAGAGCCTGGGGAGGGCAGTGTTTAGGGAGGTGAAGGATTTCAGCATTAGTTACTGGTCCCTGGTGGTTACTGGCAGGGGTTAAGGGGGTAAGGTTGCCAGAGCCAGTCTGGGAAATTCCCAGATAGGGGGAGATGGAGTCTGGGGAGGACATAGATCTCAATGGGGTATAATGCCATAGAATCTACCCTCCAATGCATCCATTTTATCTAGTGGAACTGATCTCTGTAGTCTGGAGATGACTATCTGTAATTGCTCCCGTGGAGCTGTATTAATAAAAGGGCAAGGACAATGTGGGAGGAGAAAGGGCGGGCTCTGTCCGGGATAAAAACTCGGGGGGGGGGCCAATCAGGAGCCACGAAGTGGCTCCTGATTGGGCCCTCTGTGTGTCAATCCAGGGCCAAGCAGCCAATTCGCGTGGCTCCCCATTGGCTGGTTGGGCCTGCCATAGTCGCCTCGCCTGGCCGGGGAGTCACCACTCTGAGGAAGAGGCCTTCTCCATAGGTAAGTCGCCTGGCCAGGTTCCCCTCTCCCTTGGGAAAGGAGCAGGGACACTGCATCAAAGACGCGGCGTCTCTGCTCCTTTCCCAGTCCGGGTCCCTTAACCCTGGGGAAAGGAGTAGGGATGGGCCTGCTCCTTTCCCCACAACGGCTGCAGCCGCCACTAAAAAAGACTTCATTCTGGGGAAAGGAGGCCTTTCCCTGGAACGAAGCCTTTTCGCCCCCCCCCCCCACCTGAGGCCGCGGCTTCGTTCCATCCAAAGGGGCAGGTCCGGGACGAAGCTGCGGCCTCGCCTGGAGCCGCCACGGCAAAAGGCTTCATTCCGCGGAAAGGAGGCCTTTCCCTAGAAAGAAGCCTTTTCACCCCCCCCCCCCCGAGGCTGCGGCTTCTTTCCAGCCAAAGGGGCAGGGCCGGAATGAAGCCACGGCCTCGCCTGGAGCTGCCGTGCCAAAAGGCTTTGCTCCATGGAAAAGAGTCCTTTCCCTGGAACAAAGCCTTTTTGCCCCCCCCCACCCGAGGTCTTGGCTTCGTCCTGGGCTAAGGAACCTGTCCTTTCCCCTGAGTGGTGCCTCAGGTGGGGTGGGGGCAAGGCTGCATCCCAGGGAAAAGAGGAGGCCCACCGCATGAATGACGCCCTGTACCTCCTCCTTTTCCAAGAAGCTCCCGTCCGCTTTATTGGGACTACAGCGGGCTTTAAATCTAGTAGATTACTAATTCCCAAGTCCTACCAGAAGGTTTAGCATCCCTAACTTTTGTCCATTTTAATGTAATCTCTGGATTTGACACAATTTAACAGGTATACAACACTATGGAGAATTTTCTTTTTTCTTTTATGTATTGTCTGGTTTCAGACAAATTCTTATTCCCTTGGAGTCAGAGGTGTCTTCTGAGAATGGCTGTGTTGATATTTAGCCTGGTATTAAATCATGTTGAAACAGATATGGGTGGGGGAACCTTATTCATTTTTTGGAGTTGGCCTGTGTTATTCAACTTTTCTAATGTAACCGAATAGCCTTGCTTTGTCCAGTTTGCATTTATATAGGTTTACACTATTAAAAAGGTAGGCTCAAATCCAGCCATGCTTAAGGAGAAATGCAGGCTAAGGGTTTAGCTAAGCAAATCTCCAACTCCTGCATGGGAAAGTCATTCATAAGCCAACAACTGTTTTAGCTGAAGTAGCTTTCAAAGGTTCTTGTTTGTGGACTTTGACTGGCAAGTAACTTGAAATACAAGATCTTTTAATAGTGGAGATGCTAATCCCGTCTTTCATATACGATCAAATAATTGGCTTTTACTGCCTTCAGTAACCTGTGATGAGAACGTCTCCTATAGTTTCCCTAGCTTAGTATCTGAAGTCCTATCTCTCACTCTCCAGAACCTACCCAAAGTGAGCAGGTGAGCATGACAGAACAGTAAGGAAACACTGAAATGTAAAGATATAGCAAAATAACTAATGAACGTTAAAACAGGAACAGTAAAATCAGTCACCAGTAATAGCAGTCAGTAGCATAAAAGTCAATATAAAAGCAAACAACATAATTGCAAGGAGAGAATAGGGCAAAGAAATTAAATTAAATGAAAAAACTGATTGTACAAAAGTGTTTTGACGTGTCTGAGAGATTTATTTTTATATACTGCCCTCCTTTGTGGCTCCGGGCAGTTGACAGTGAAATTTTCATGGTACATTAGAAGGAACATTTTCATTGGAAACATTAAATATTTCAAATGGTAGAATTTGTAACAATAGAATATTTAACATTTGGAATTAGAGCATTTCAACCCCACAACTCAGTGATTGTACACTGTTTTCTGCTTTGGGATTCGATTTCCCCCCCTCAATCTGTGAGACATGGTGGTGGGAGGGGCCTCTGGGCTCTGGATTGGTAGAGTTGCTTCATTGACTTCAATCGAAAGCTTAGTGGAAGAGCTCCATTTTGCAGACCCTGTAGATTTTGTTTAACTCCAGCAGGGCTGTGATCACTTCTAGCAGCTCATTCCACCAGGTGCGAGCCAGGACAGAAAAAGCCAGGCAAGCTTCCCTGGGACCAGGGATCTCTAGCTTGTTGGTGTTTGTGCAGTGTAATGCTCTCTGGGGGGCATGGACAGAGGTGTGGTCCCTCAGGTACTCAGGGCCCAGACCGTGTATGGCGTTGAAAGTGATTACTAGAACCTTAAGCCTGATCTTGTATTCAACTGGTAACCAGTACAGCTGTTTGAGCATGGACTGGATGTGAGCCTGCCAAGGTGCTCCTGTAAAAACTGTGGCTGCTGCATTCTGCATCAGTTATGGCTTTGGGGTCAGGGATAAGAAATCCAGTCTAGATCACTGTTGGTAAGTTGACTACATCTGTCCAGAGATTTCTTCTTCAAGCATTTCTGAATTGGGGCCTTTCTGATAAGGGGACCCAGTAGAGGTTCTCAGTTCACTGGACACAACCAAAGACTTGGAGGAAGAACTCAATTTTACAGGCCCTGCAGAACTGTGACAGCTCCAACAGGGTCCAGATCTCATCTGGGTGCTAATTCCATTAAGTGGGTTGAGGCCAGATGTATTTCCTTGGGGCCAGGAAACACCAACAAGTTTTATCGGCAGAGCTTTTGGGGGGACATAGAAAGGCAGTTCCCTAGGTATGTTGGCCTGGACCATGGATGGCATTTAAGGTAACCGGATCCAGAATGCAAGTGGGAGCCAGCGCAGTTGCTGAAGCATAGGCCATATGTGGGCCCTTTGAAATGGGAGGGTGTACCCTAGGAGTTACCACTGAAAAGACCCCCATATTTAGTCCCCACCCACCTCACTTCTGTGGAAGGGGCCACTGGGACTATTGCATGAGATTGGGGATAAACTGATGATAGTGAAGCAGGAGATGATCTTCTAGGGACCTACAGGTCAACTATTCACAGTTCATACGAAACTTAGTAGAATAATCTTTAATTGGTACATAGTATGCAATATATATTGGATACAAATCTGGTAAATGCAGATAAATCATTTTTTCCTATACTTTACTATGTGTATTACACCAATTACTATTATTATCTGTAAACTGCTCCGCGGTTTAAAAATAAAGAGGTAAGGGGTAAGTGGGCGGAGAAGGGGGTGAGGCAAGTATGGGATAAAAACTTGAAGCAGCCAATTGGGAGATGCAAAGCGGCTCCCAGTTGGCCCTTCTATCAGTCCAGGGCCAAGGGGCCAGTCAACAGCCACGCAGCGTGCGGCTCCCAATTGGCCCCTTGGCCCGTCCCAGACATCCTGGACTCTGCGCTGAAGCCGGGGACTTGGGGTGGAGTGGGGCGGGCGGGGCAGGCTTCAGTGCAGGGCTGGGAGCAAGCCTGCTCAAAGCCCCACTCTGAAGCCAGGGACTTGGGGCAGGGGGGGGGCAGGGGCGGCAGTCTTCAGTGCAGGGCTCGGAGCAAGCCCACTACGTCTGGCATGCGGCAGGTCTGCTCTGAGCCCCATGCTGAAGACGGGGACTCGGCGGGGAAGGGGGGTGGCCAGGGCAGGCTTCACTGCGGGCTTTGGGGGGCCAGGGGTGAGGCGGTCACTTATAATTCTCTAGTCACTTATAATTCTCCACAGGCCTAACCTATTACTTTTGGGCCTACATTGGCTACCAATGTCTTTTTGTAGGAACAGTTTATCTTTGCAGCTGGTAGTGGTAAGTGCCACCAAATCTCAGCTGAGTTATGATGACCCTGCAGGATTTTCAAGCAAAGAGACATTCAAAGGTGGGTTGCCATTGCCTTCCTCCATGTCACAACTCTGGTATTCCTTGGAGGTCTCCCTCCCAAATAGTAACCAGGGCTGACTCTGCTATCAAGGTCAAGGCACCTATGTATCTATGTCACTTGATTTCTTAGCCATGAGTATTCACATCCTCATGTAGGAATTGACTTCAGTGGAAGGCACTGTACTTTATTCCATCCAAAGCAGTATGAAGTTCCTTCTATGACACTTGATTTACACATGCAGGTCTTGAGTTGTCAGGGAATAAATGCATATGTGAAACAACTCTTGAATAGGAAGGGTACTGTATATGACTAACAAGCCATCAGAATTTACATCTAGGATGGAAATTAGTTAATATATTGTTCTGAAGTGGTGGTACAAGTATAACCTTTACTGTTTCTTTCTCCACTTCTTTAAAGATCTCAGGTGTGTGTGTGTGTGGGGGGGGGGGGGGATGAGGAGGAGTGGGATAAAAAGTCCAGAGAAGCCAATAGGTTATAGCTGTTTAGCAGGAAAGTGTTATTGGCACTCAAAAAACTGTATTTCCAAGCATGTTGTGTAAGAGAACAATAGATCAGGATAATGTATGGGAGGATTGGAGAATATGTGGCTGGAAATGCCCTTAGTTTAAAAGACTTTATTATCAATCATGTTTATCCATTTACGACCTTGATGCTGAGGCATCATGCAGTTTAATAACTATTGTATCACCCAATATGAACAAAAATACCCTGCTTTAAAAAAAAAAGACTTTACATCTTCAGACAGGGCTGCTCTATGGAACTTTTGTGTGTGTCCCACTAAGCTGAAAGAACGAATGATCGTTAAATCAGGGAAACTTTAACACATCAAAATATGTCTTTTAAATAAAGAGCTGAAAGAATTCTTTTGCCCAAGGATTCACTTTTGTAAAAGGATCTTTGCTAGACAATAAATTTGCCACATGCTAAAATAGGCTAACATTCTCATCTTGAAAAGGAAGTTTAATTAAGGAATGGCATTTGCTTGGTCAGATGAATGTATTGGGCCTCACTGTGTCATCCTGAGTCATATCAATTAGTGCTTATCTCCATGAGACATCTTACCAAATTAACAAAAACATTGCTCACTTTAAAGAAGAACTTTACTTGGGTGTATTTGTGTCTGGTTGGGAGACAGGATCTAGTTCGTAAGAATTAAGGTGGTCAAATCTAGCATATTGTTTTTGTCTTTGACAAAAGAAAATATATTTACAGTCTTTCATTTCTTAGGAATTTTCTGATTTAGCACATGAGTAGAGTTTCATTGACATGTGATGTTTAGGAGGCATAAACATATGACCAAGTTCCCCAAATCCTTCATTATACATAGACCAGGGATCACTCTTCTTTTCTAGATGTACCTTTTCAACTGGTCAGGGATCACATCTTTTTACTAGAAACTGGAAATGGTAGAGGACAGGAAGGCCAGGAAGATCATTGTAGGGTCGTGATGGGTCAGACACGACTTCACAACTAACAACAACAACAACAATTTAAAAAAAAAACTTAAATGAATATTCCCCTTGATCCTCTTACTCTCTTAGCCTCCTTCCCAGTCCACAGTGAATGTTTAACTGTCTCTTCTTCAGCTGTTGGTTCCCAACCGTGATTCCGTACCTGACTCTCTCAACAGGATTCTGTTCAAATAGCATGTGATTCAAAGTTTCTCAGACTCTGTTAAGAATTGTGACGATCTGTCACAATAGTATATAGGGCTGCTTTAAATAACCTTTAAAATTGTCAATTGATCCACAATATGATGGCCAGCTTTTTAACAGGGACTTGCCATAGTGATAATTTTCCTTTAAATACTTGAAGATTTTTCAATTTATAGCCAAAATTCAAGTTTTGGGTGCTAATCTGGGACCAGGAGGGCCGAAGGACTGTCTCTGACCACATGTGTGGGCCCACCAGTAAAATCATCTTTTGGGGGCTCTTCTCCAGGATTCACCACTGTTATAAATTAGGCTAGTGTCAAGTGAAGTACAAGCCCTTCATATGTGATATTGTCCAACCTAAGGATTCAATTAGGCAGCTGTGTCGGTCTACTATAGAAGAACTAGATTAGAGTCCAGTAGCACCTTAAAAGACGAACAAGATGTCCAAGATATATCCTGAGGCAGTGGTCCCCAACCTTTATTAGGCTGGGGACCGGCAGGGCATTGGGCCGCGCCCGCGGGGACCGCGCCCGCGCGGGCCACACACATGCATCGAGCCGCGCCCGCGAGCCACGCCCGCTGATCGGGCCGCACCCACGGGCCGCGCCCGCGGATCGGGCCGCACCTGCGCCCCGCGCCCGCGCGGCCCAAGAAGCTTCCCGGGCCGCAAGCTTGCGGCCTGGGAAGTTTTTTACTGTGGGGGGGGCGGGGAGAGGGAGCCGCAGCCCGGCGCCATGGACTTTGCGGCCCGGCGCCGGGCCGTGGCCCGCAGGTTGGGGACCACTGTCCTGAGGGATACAATTTGCCAGGCATATTGAGAGGAAGCTCAGCTTCCATGGTGCTATCAGTGCCTCAGGGGCTTGCTTCAGTCTGTTGGATGGGGAATAAACTCTGTATGCCAATGGTCCCCAACATTTTTATCACCGGGGACCGGTCAACGCTTGACAATTTTACTAAGGCCCGGGGGGGGGGAGTAGTCTTTTGCCAAGGGATGCCACCGCCTGAGCTCCTGCTCCACTTGCTTTCCCGCTGGTGCCCCTGACTTCCTGCCACCTGCTGGGGGGG
Source organism: Paroedura picta (assembly GCF_049243985.1). Lineage (NCBI taxonomy): Eukaryota > Metazoa > Chordata > Lepidosauria > Squamata > Gekkonidae > Paroedura > Paroedura picta. The sequence continues at coordinate 77,922,273 of NC_135375.1, read as the reverse complement.
GGGGGTTCCAGCAGCAGCTGCACAGTGCCACATCAAGGTGGAGCCCCAGCTATGGCGGCCGCTGGAGAGCACCAAAGGTGAGCCGGGGACAGAGTGGCATCTCAGGCCTGAGGCAGCAGCCAGGGAGGAGGATGAAGAAGAGCCATGACCCGGTACCGACTTATCTTCGGACTGGTACCGGTCATCGAACCGGGAGTTGGGGACCGCTGCTGTATGCTATGCAAAATTGGTGTGGTGAGCCACTGTTTGCCAAGCACTGTTCAGCTCTAGACTGTTGTTTGGTTTTAATGTACTATAAGTGGGTGCCCCTTTGGTGGCAGAAAGACAGGGCATACATTTTTCAAATGAATGAATAATAAATATGATACACCAGGTGGTGATGCTTATTCATTAGCAAGTCCCCGTTTGTTGCTTGAAATGCTGATCTTTCCTTCTGAAGGTCTGCTACTATTTCACAGGCCCAGACCTGCGCCAGTTTAAAATTGGAAAACTTGGATTACTTATTTGTGAGTCACTCTGGAAAGAAGGAGGGCCTCCATCAGCCTGAAACCTTTCACAGTCTGTGATTCAACTCCAATCCAGGATCAAGTCCAGATACAGCGGCTGGGAACAAGCCACATCAGGCTGTTTCAGGACAATTAGTGGACTGATTTCAGGTTACATTCATGAGAGAGCGATATTAACTACTTTTTGTCATTATCAGACATAGAAGTGAAGCACTGAACAGAAAATAGGGCAGAAAAGACCTAAAACAATAATTAGGCGTTAAGTGGCCTTGTTTTTATCCTCATTTTTAGTAAGCTCCTTGATAGCCCTAAATGTTTTGACGTGTGGTGAGTGGCTGGATTGTCAAAATTTGCCAGGTATTTAAAGTGGCATCTGGTTATCTTTCCTAATCCCGTATCCCCTAATCTCTTATTAACCATCTGTGGTAAAGAAAAGCCTTTGTTTATTTGTCAGAATACTTATGCTCCATCTTTCCCAACATCTAAGGGTGGATCAAGATGGCTTATCAATGTGGGTATCAACATTACTGCACAAACTAATTGGAAATCGCCCTAGATATGCACGTACACAAAATGTGAAACTGCCTGATATTGAATCCGACCATTGTTCATCAAGGTCAGTACTGTCTACTCAGACTCAGGGGCCCACACTCAGGGGCCCACACAGAGATCTTTCACAATACACGCAGGCTAATCCTTTTAGCTAGTCCTGCTGGGGATTGAACCTGGGACATTCTGCATACCAGCCTCCCCCAATAAGTCCATTTGCACAGCAGACAGTCAACTGGGCAAATTTTGTGCTATTTTCCTTTAAAGTCTTTATTTCTATATAATTTCTATTAAATAGTATCAAAATGGGAACTCCCATGTTCTCTTGTGCTGGCAAATGTGCCAAATTTCTAGCACTTTTGGTTTTGTTATGCCATCATAGAGATGTTGTATTTTACAAATACAACAATGTTGTATTTTAATGTTTACTGTTCCAAGTTTTATCTTGTATTTGTTTTGACTTTGTTCGAGGCCTTTGGTCAGTGTCTGTGTATGTTAAGTGCCATCAAGTTGCTTCCAACCCTGTGCATGAATGTCCTCCCAAACATTTGGTCAGAGGATAGGGATGCCAACCTCCTGATGGGACCTGGGGATCACTCAGAATTACAGCTCGTTGGCAGACTACAGAGATAACTTCCCATGGAGAAAATAGATTATCTGGAGGGTGGACTCTGCGGCTTTGTACCCCACTGAGTTTCCTGTCCTCCTCACACTTCATCCCCAAATCTCCAGGAGTTTCCCAACCTGGCAATCCTATCAGAGAATAAGAAAAGTATAATAATAAAAGTAAAGAACACACAGGAATACCATACCTAATTCTGGTCTGAAATCTATGTATCAACTAGTGAATATGTATGATACATATCACCATAAATATACATTTAAAGGAAGTGAAGGCCTAACCACCTAAACGTTTTGGAGTGTATTTCTATACCGCCCTCCCCGAAGGCTCAGGGCGGTTTACATAAAACAACGAAATAGTATAGGTAACATTATTCAAGGTGGTAACAACAACAATAACATTTACATAATAATAATAATAATAATAACAGCAACATTAAAGGAAGGTGAAACTGCCAGAGCCTTAGCTCAACTCATACTGAGACCCAGAGGTTGGGTGGATTTGTTCACAGTCATGGTAGGAGGGGAGGGCTTGGGGGCTTGTTGCACAGACATAGCCCCCAAGTTACCAAATGGTAACACCTGTAGGTGCATGTCTCAGACATAAACCAAACCATGAATCACAAAGATAAAAGGGTGTATGGATCTTTGCATACGCAGAATACAATTAGTTCTCATCTTAGATGAGCATCAAGCTCATTATACAAGTATTGCTCCTTTAACAACAAAAACAGAGCAATGGGGATAAGTGATCCCCATTTTTTTACAAACAGGTTTAATAGGATGGCCACTTAAAAGAACTCTAAAAGACATGGATTTCAAGCCAAACCAAGGTGGTCTTGAAATCTGGTGGTATTCCAAGGGAAAGGCATGGGGATATGTTTGCTTGTCCCTGGGTCTTCTCCTGTTCACAACTAATTAGAAATAGATTGCAAATGTTTTTGAGCATAGCTGATGAATCAAAGGCACACAAGTGACCAGCACACAACAGCTGTCATTGCTATAATTGAATTACTGTTCCACTGTATTGTTCCAAGCCCACGGCTCTGCGTGGCATTAGAGACTGTGAGTGAGTATTGTATTTCTGTCACTTGTGACATATTACATAAAAAGTGCTTTCTTTGAGTTGCCGCTCAAATCCATTTCCGGCCCCAGTGGCAGAGGCTTCAGAACGAGAACAAAAGAGGTTCGTTTTCAGGGACAATGAATGTTTTATTCTCAGTCGGATCCTTTTATTTGAGGTAGACCCACCTTAGGGAGGAGCAGCAACAAAAGTCTTGGAAGAATTGTACCATGAACATTGAGGCGGCTTCAAATTCAGCCATCAGAAAGGGACGCATGCTGTAATCTGAACAGAAGTCTAAGGACTACAAAAGTCTCACACCTACTGAACTGATTATACACAAGCAGGGGCACTCTGTTTCCTGGGCAATTTGTTCCCTTACCCATATGAATAATATCTGGCTTGTGCAGATATTATACCAAGTGTGTGTGTGAGAGTGAGATTGAAACTATCTCCCAGGATACTTGACTTAATTTGCCTCAGGAGTCTTGCCTGTTTGCTGTGCTTCAGTGAGAGAGATGGCAATCACAGCAAGTTTCACATCTCAGAAATGCAGTTAAAGGGGAATGTAGATTACATCGATCTACGGGATATTTTTTACCTTAACTTGATCATCAACCATACAGTTCTGAGACCACAGTCCTCACTAAATTTTAGCTATATTTCACCAACTACTAGAAATACGAGTTTCTTGTAAATAAAATGAGTATCATTGGAAAAACAAGGGACCTCTGTTTCCAGAAGAAGTTTACTTTTGGTGGGGGCAACAGTGGGGGGGGGGTGTCCTTGATCATCCAGTTGGCATCCCTAACTGTATCCTGAAAGTGTGCATTTTGGCTGGTTCCAAACTACCCATGTTGTGCAGTGGTAAAAGTCATGTTGGCTCAAGACATGGCGCACCGCTCCTTGCCCTTTTGGATTTACTTTCTGCCCAAACACTTGAATTTCCTAATTGGTGCCAGTTGACTTGTTATAAATCTCTGTCTTGCTTTTCCTTTCACAATATGTGTCTTCTTGCCTCCCAGCTTAATTGAGGTTATATGCTTAAAGTTTGAGCATTCAAAGTTTGCGGTTCAGTGAGTACATAATGGGTTCTGAGTCTTGACCACTTGGTATTATTTTACTTACAATTTGCTATCCTCTCTGCCTGGGGATTCCCCTCAATAAACATATCCAGGTCTGAGAGTCCCATCCAGTTTTGTAATGGATTTCCTCCTAGCCATAGGTCTCTGATTACTGGTGTGAAGGTCATCTTGGTAGAACTGATAAGTATTTAATCTGCCAAAGATTAAAACCCAACTAGCAGCTCCTAGTCAAGGAAAGAGGGGTAGCAGATGGATCGTTGTTACCTTACACTTTGCTATTTGGCACGTTGGAGGGTGGGCAATAGTTATTTAGAGAAATTTCTTTGGTATAGTTGTGTTCTGACCAAATACAGAAATACACCACAGCCAAATCTGAACAAGTCATCAACAGTAAAATACTATGCCCAGTGGAATCTGCAATCTCTTTTTTAGATTGAGGTACCAACAGCCAGGTGGAGACCAGAGTTCTTCAAGAACGACAGCTACTCTCCTGACTACAGAAATCCATTTCCCTGGATGATACGACAGCTTTGGAGGGCAGACTCTATGGTACATGATAGATTCTAGGTGAAATCCCTCCCCAAATTTCCCTCCTGAGGCAACATCCCACATTCCCAGAATTTCCTTGGCCAGAGTCGGTAACCTATTTCAGATTGATGAAACAAAATGTTGTTATTAGGAAAACTTATTTTAAGTTGCCAGTTAAACCCATACATGTAACCTGTCACTAGACTTGACTGCTCTATCAGAAGTCTGCAGAGTAGCAAATGTTATACCAGAGGAGAACCAGAAAATTACTGGCCAACCACCTAAAGTCTGTCCCAGAGAAATTAGCAGAAACTATAATCAAAAATAGAATTATTAGGAACACAGGAAAAACCAGCATGGCTTTTGCAAAGGGAAGGCCTGTCTTTCTAACCTTTTGAAAAGGTGAACAAGCATGTATATAATAGTGATCTGGGGCAGTGGTCCCCAACCTTTATATCACCGGGGACCACTCAACGCTTGACAATTTTACTGAGGCCCGGTGGGGGGGGGTAGTTTACTCCTCTACTCTCAACCATTGTCCTAACCCTCTCTGATTGCTATGTTAATGTTTAAACATCCCTTCAAAATAAGATACAGACACGCCACAACAATGAACATAAGGAACATTTTATTTTCATGGAAATTTTAACTCATGACAATGACAAATCAATGGGAACCCTGAGCTTGTTTCTCTGCAACGAGATAGTCCCATCTGGGAGTGATGGGAGACAATGACACCCGAAGTGTGTTGTAAAGGGCCGGGGGGGATGAAGTAAAGGGCCAGGGGGGGGGGGAGAAGGCGTCCTTCACGGCCCACCTCCAAGTAGTCAATGGCCCACATGTGGTCCGCGGCCCACAGGTTGAGGATCGCTACCCTAGGGCAATGGTCCCCAATCTTTTTATCACCGGAGACCGGTCAACGCTTGACAATTTTACTGGGGTAGTCTTTTGCTGAGGAATGTTGCCATTGCCGCCTGAGCCCCTTCTCCGCTTGCTTTCCCGCTGGTGCCCCTGACTTCCCACCACACACTGGGGGGCGCTGCCAGCAGCACCTTCGCAGTGCCCCACTGAGGGGAAGCCCCAGCCATGGCGGCTGCCGGAGAGCACCAAAGGTGAGCCGGAGGCAGAGTGGCAGGGCAGCCCCTGAGGCAGCAGCTGGGGAGGAGGACAAGGAGGAGCCGCGGCCCGGTACTGACTGATCCATGGACCAGGACCAGTCCCCGGACCGGGGATTGGGGACCACTGATCTGGGGGACATTATATACTTTGGCTGTCAAAAGACCTTTCTAAGGTACCTCACCAAAGACTCATAAGTAAGCTCAGCAGTTAGGGGATAAGAGAATTAGCTCATGTGTAGTGTCTAGGCTTCTTGTAGGTGGTACAGAATTACTCAGAAAACCAAGGATGATGCATGAGGATCTCCATAAATTAGGTGAGTGGACAATAGTGTAGCAGATGAAGTTAAATATTGTTAAGTTTAAGGAACAAAAAGAAAATCCCAGCTTTCAGGTATAGACTATTGGGGTCTGAATGTGCTGAGACTGAGAAGATTTTAGGATTGTAGTTGATAGCTCAGTGAAATCCATCTTATACTTTCCGTACTTTTGATCTTAATAAAATGCCAGTAAATTTTCCTGTCAGGTGGTAACTCTCTTCTCTATTATCTGACCAGCTGTAATAATAAAAAGATGATCCATTTCAGCTGCTCTAGCAAAACGAACAAAAGCAACAAATGCTCACCTTCATCTCTTCTGCTTTTCTGTGTGGATGTTTGCAGGCTTGCTTTTTGGTCCTTCCAGCAAGATGTTGCATTGTGGATTTCAGAAGGAGTAATACTTGGTATATATTTTCACATCTAATAAAGATGTCATGAGAGAGTGGGCTATTTTACAAGTCAATTTAGCTCATTTGGCCCCATGGATGATGGGGTGGTTTGAGGCTCAAGGTTTGGTGCATTCAAGTGTACATGGATCTTATGCTTAATTACAACATTTACAATGGGTACCATCCAAAGGGTCCATTCAGCTTATAATGAATCCTTCCTCCAATGCAAGGAGCCTTCTTCTGATGTAAGGTGCCTTCCTTTGGTGGAAGAAGTATGTTTTACCACTAGAAGAAGACTCAGTGTTCCCAAAGAATGCTCTACCGTTAGACTCATGTTGCTTTGAAACCAATATGTCCCTATGACCCATTTAGTACTCAGCTGTTAAATGTTCAGACTCAGACCTATTATACATGCACAGTTTACTTTCAATTTCCATTGAAGTTAAGTTGTTCAGGCTTTACTTGGAAAGCTGGCAAAGGAAGCTCTGAAGGGAGGAAAATTACTGAAGAAGAAAAAGAAACCCCATGGATACGCATGGTGAAAGCAAGGGGAAACACCTGTGCATAAAAGACCTTAGTGAGTTATATGGTTCTATCTGTGAAACATCCCTTGATGGTGTCATTGGATGACAAACTTGCACGGGTGATAAACAACCACGGAAGCATCACTGGATTGTGAAAACAGCTACTAGCCTCCTGGCAGGGAACCAGACTTTATTTTAAGAAGCTCCAAATCCCTGTCTCAAGGCTATAGTTCTCAATCCTTTCTTCACCATAGTATATGTGCTTTGGACGTTTGTAGTCTGTAGTCAATTGACCCTTTTCACCTCCAACTGAAATTCTGTCAGATTTTCAGAAGATAGCAGAAAGCAGACTCTCTTATCACCTGCTGTTGGCTAGCCATGAGCAAGACAACTGGACTCT